>NC_082701.1:50685743-51327343 GCF_949987515.2 Delphinus delphis | reverse complement strand
CCCTTCCCTCCTGTTTCACCATCACCTTCGGGTTCAAATACTACTTTATTGGCTGGACCCCCAAGGCCAGGTGCTTCTTAAGCATGTGGGTCCCGGAACCAGGTTGCCAGCGTTCATAATCAGGCTTTGCTAATACTAGTTGTGTAACTTGAGCTTGTTATTGAACCTCTCTGTATTTCAATGTCCCTACCTGTAAAATAGTAAAGATTATAATAGTAAAGATTAAAATAGTAAAGATTATAGTAGATAATTATTAGAACATGGCTGGTAATCACCACTCAATTATTATGGTTGTTGTTATCGTAACTCTCTAGTCCTTGCATGATTCTTCAGCCACTGCCTCCTCCCGTCCCGTGTGACAACGCTGCTGCCTTATTTAGTCACCTAAACTCACCTTGGTCACAGCTGTCTCTGTGTCACTGTCCCTGGTATTGCTTGATGGTCTTTCTGAAATGGAGCAGGACCCTGTGGGGCCCTCCTGGGCACAAATTTTCCTTGTGCCCTGTTTCCCCATTAGCAGGAAATAGGCTTCATTCAACCTCCTTGGCCTTCCCTGGGTACCAAAAGGGCAGATTCTAATAGTTGCTAATCAAGGAAGGGAGGGAATGTAGAAACAAAGGAGGAGCAGTCAAGAAACAATAGTGCAGCAGCATGGGGCAGGGTCCTGGTTCCTCCTCAAGGAAAGTATATAACAGTATATCTTTGAGCTCATCTGAAGGAACAAAGACCCCCACCCAGATGGAGGATGGTAACTTCAGGCTGAGCACAATATTACTGGAACACCGCCCTGTTACCTTACCACCAACGAATCAGAAGAAAGTCTGAACACAGTGGAAGATAACAAAGACTACGACCCCCTCCCCTAATGATTACCTGCAATTAGCTTTCCCTATCTCCCTTTAAAAACTTTCATGGTCCAGCAGAATCTTCAGAGTTGGTTCTTGGACGTGAGTCCACCTTCTCCCCAGGTTGCCGATCTCCTGAATAAAGCAAGCTTTCCTTTCCAGCCAACACTTATCTCTCAAGTATTGGCTTTAGCCAAACCTGAGTTCAGCAATATTCTCAGTCCTTCTTTACCTGGCTGACCCTTATGTACCCCTCCAGACTCAACTGAGAAGCTCTCTCTTCCCCAATTCTTCCCCCACCTGGGGAAGGAGGTCCTTCCTGTGTCTCCTCCAAGGTAACACTTAAAATGCCGCCTTTTAATTTTTTGCCCAGTTGTTTCCCTTACTACACTCTAAGTTACTCAAGAGTAGGGAATATGCATTCCTAGCACCCAGGACTATGGTATGTATTTAATAAGCACTTGTGAACTCAGTGAGGGATAGCTTTAGCAGAAGTACTAGAGTGGGCAAGAGACTGGCTTGTAGAGGAAGGAGTCTGGGTAGTTGAAGAGCATGGAGTGAGGTGGAAACTGTTGCTAGGAGGGGAGGTTGAGTCAGTGAATATGGTACCAGGCAATGGGAACATGGACTTGATCTCTAGGCCCAGAGAGTTGCTGCAGCAAATGAGAAGTATGATTAGTCCAGTGTTACTATCCAGAGTACTCTCTGATGTTGAAATCTCCTCCATTCATCCTATCAGTTTCCAATTTTTTTTTCTAATTGTATTATTTTTTTATCATTAAAAAAATGTATTTATTTATTTTTGGCTGCGTTGGGTCTTCGTTGCTGCGCACAGGCTTCCTCTAGTTGCAGCGAGCTGGGGCTACTCTTCATTGCGGTGCACGGGCTTCTCCTTGCAGTGACTTCTCTTTGTTGTGGAGCACGGGCTCTGGGCGCTCGGGCTTCAGTAGTTGTGGCTCGTGGGCTCAGTAGTTGTGGCACACGGGCTTAGTTGCTCCGCGGCATGTGGGGTCTTCCTGGATCAGGGCTTGAATCTGTGTCCCCTGCACTGGCAGGCAGATTCTTAACCACTGTGCCACCAGGGAAACCTTCAGTTTCCAAATTTTAGAAACCAATAAATTATTCTGTCCAGAGTTGCATTGCTACATATGGTAGCCACTAGGGTGGCTATTCAATATGGGGCTATTGAAATCAAGTTAAATTTTAAAAATTCAGTCCCTTAGTCCAAATAGCCACATTTCAAGTGTTCAGTAGCCACAGGGAGCTAGCTGGCCACCATACTGGACAGAGACAATGTGGAGTATCTCTATCATCATGGAAAGTTCTGTTGGACAGTGCTGACCCCAGACTGAGACAATCTGAGACTCAAAAAGCAAAACAACTGCAATGCACTGAAACACACAAAAGATGTTAAAATCTAACAACTAAAAACAACTAATTAGTCACTTTGGGAGGATACTGGGGAACCATTATTCTGAAAACTGGTAACTAATGGAATGAAAATCACACATTTATCCAACCTTTCCTGTATGACCTGTATCTCACGGTAAACAATGAGTCGATAAGGGCACATTCTTATTTACAGGAGAATCCCAGGTGACAAATGCAGAAGGAATGATAGAATTAGGACATCCCCAGTTTGCAACCCCCCCTTGAAATAATGGAGCTAGGCAGTGACGATTAATTAAACCAGTAGGTGAAAAACTGATGGGGAACTTTACAGTGGTTGCCTCAGTCTGACTACACCTGAACCCACTGCTCAGATTAAAAACCAGAAAAAGAGAGACAAGCAAGCATGATGTGCTGCCTGTTAAAAGTCCAAGGCACAGTCATATGCATTTTCAAGACAAGGGATCGTACATCAAAATGACATACTGATGTATTACATAAAGTTCACCAAGGTACATAGTCCAGGTAAGCACTTACAAAGTGACCGGCAAGTCACCATGACGCCCTACAGAGTTGGGAAAGAATGCTATTCTTTTAAGAAGTTAAAAAAAAAAAAGTTACACTACTAGCATCAGAAGAAAGGGGGGAAAATTGATCTTTACAGTTGAGCAGTCACTTCTGTCTTTGAGGAGCTCTGGCTAATGTGTAATGCAGATACACACTGCACATTAGGGAGAGAGGGAGGAGGCCCAAACAAACACACAGAGAGAATTTTATGTTTAGTTTCTCTTGTCCTGCCTTAAAATATAAATTTTATTTCATCACCAGAATGAGGAAATTTAAGGCTAAGAAAGCTGTGTAACAAATGTCTTCATTAGTCAGCTACCCCTAGCACAAGCCCCTTTGTTAAATCGTCACAAATAATATTTCTTTGTCAAACAATGATATATAAACAGCCTGCTTTGGTCACTTCGGTGGTCCCATTTCTATGAGACTTCCCTGTGTATGAATTAAATTGTTTTTTTCCTCCTGTTAATGTCTTGTGTCAACGTAATTATTAGATCAGCTAAAAGAACTCAAGAGAGATGGGGGGAAATTTCTTCCTCCTGAACAGAATTATTTCGTGATGTCTGGGATTTGCTTCAAAATAACCCAGTGGGACTGGGAGGGAGAGGATAGCTGAAAAAATGTTGGTCATGTGTTGGTAATTGCTGAAGCAGAACGGTAGGCTTCAAATGGGGTTTTCTTTATTTTTCTTTATCTTTACATATATTTGAATATTTCTGTGATTTAAAAAATGTTTTTCTAAATTCTTTTATGACCAGTTCAAATGTTGGGACATGTGAGTTCCAGCCCTGGGACGAGTGGCCCCCTGGGGAAGGACACCTGGTCACCAGCAATACCTCCTATGGCCACAGGGTGGCTCCAAAACTCTCTTTTGTGAGACTGTAGAGCAGGCTTCCCTGAACCAAGGTCATGGAAAGTGACAGGACAGACCTAAATGCTTGCTGTTTACTAATTCACAATGTGAACTGTGACTGCCCAGTTCTTACTATCTATAGGTCCCCTAGGCAGGAAGGCTATTATGAGCAGAATACCCCAAACTTCCAGCTGCTGGAGCCCAAAATCTAGCAGTCATCCTTGACTGCTCCCTTTTTCTCATCCACCCACAGCCCCATGTTCAGACTTTATCTTCTAAGGATCTCTAGATTCCTTCCACTTCACTCCACCTCCCTGACTCCACTCTGGTCCAATCTCATCCTATCTTTCCTGGATAACACCATGGCTTCTTCATAGACCTTCTGCTTAAAATCTTAAAATCCATTCTCCATGTTGCAACCAAAGTCATCTATGTATGTTATACAAATCTGAGCCTGTCCCTCCGCATGGCTGCAAGGCCATGTCCCTTGTCTACCCATCCCACCTCGCCCTGATCACTTCTTCCCCTTCCATTATGGGCTTCAGACACACTAGCTCCCTTTCTGTTCAACAAATACACTGGGCTTGTTCCCACCTAAGGAACTTTGCACTTGCTGTGCCTGACCTGGAATGCTCTTTCCCCAGATTTTCATACAGCTGACTCCTTCTGTTCATTCTATTTGCTCCAGGGACCTTGGAGAATCTTGCAAAAGTGGGTCATGGGCTTTCCTACTTTCACTCTAGGACAGTGCTTCCTTCACCTGTGAATAGTCAGACCCGATGAACTGTCTGGGGGAGCGTGGCTCTGAAGTCCTGGGCTTTCTATTCCCAGGGAAAAGTTCTAACGAGGACATTCTCTTCCATAAAGGCAGTAGAATTATCAAAAACTCAGGAAATTAACACCGATACAGTACTATTATCTAGGCTAGAGACCTTATTCAAATTTTGCCAGTTGTTCCACTAATGTCCTTTGTAATAAAAAAAATTTTTTCCTGATCCAGGATCCATTAGGATCACACATTAAATTTCTCATGTCAAATTTGGCACGTCTTTTTTTTTTATTGAAGTATAGTTGTTTCACAATGTTGTGTTCATTTCTGCTGTAAAGCAAAGTGATTCAGATATATAGATAGATAGATATTCTTCTCCATTATGGTTTATCAAGGATATTGAATATAGTTCCCTGTGCTATACAGCAGGACCTTGTCGTTTGCCCATTTTTGTCACATCTTTTTGTCTTTCATGACCTTGAGGAAACATCTTTTGACTGTCTCTTTGACTTATGAATTTTTTCACCCACTGGTTTAGAAAAAAGGAAATCCATTTATTACATTGGGGACCTGGAAGACAGAAAAGCATTTCCTCTCATTTTTGACCACATTTCCTAAAACAAAGTTTAAGAACAAATGACCCATTTTCAAAGAAACTTTCCTTGATCAGATTATTCTAATATTTCCCTTAAAAATTTTTATTTACAGCACTTATTATCATGCAGATATATTATTTGTTTGCCTGTTTGTCGTCGATCTCTCTGACCCCAGGAATGTAGACACTTCTGACTTGTTCCTCAAGAACATGAGCCCAGCACAGTGCCTGGGACTTATAGCTAGTCAATGAATATCTGTTGAATGAATGAATGAAGAAATAAAAAATGCCTCTAGGGTTTGTAGTTTAGACCCTCCTAGAAGCACTGAGATGAAGAGTAGTGATAAAAGAAATGTTCACATATTGAGGTATGGGGAAGTCATTCTGGCTTAAACGTGAGTTAACTTGAATTTTTGTTTTTTTGTTTTTTTGCGGTACGCGGGCCTGTCCCTGTTGTAGCCTCTCCCGTTGCGGAGCACAGGCTCCGGACGCGCAGGCTTCACGGCATGTGGGATCTTCCCGGACCGGGGCATGAACCCGTGTTCCCTGCATCGGCAGGCGGACTCTCAACCACTGCGCCACCAGGGAAGCCCCTAACTTGAATTTTATGCTAACTAAAACAGCCTGTTTGTGGCCTATCAAACATACATTGTACACCTGCTTTATTAAAGAAAAGGGCACACTGACCAGAAGTAAAGAATGTCCATGTTAAAAATAAACATGGCATCTTGGGATGCCAATGCTGGTCCTCTTTTGATGATGACTCCCTTCCCAGGTGCCAACACCATACTGACTTGCTGTGTACTCATGGTCTGTTCTTTTTTAAAAAAAAAAAACATGAAGAAATGTAACACTTACTTGTTTAATGTTCTTTATTCTGACCAGATATAAAACTGTACTGGAAACCATGCTTCCCTGGAGCAGTTTCTCAGAGTGATGTGGGAAGTGGGCTTCCGGGCTAGTCCTTAGTTTGGTTCAAATAAAACTCTTTTCTATTCTTACTATAGATGTTTATCCATTATTATTCTTGACAGTAGGAAGAGAGATGATCTGGTAAGTGGGTAGGGAGGCCCCTGCGAGGTTGTGACTAGACTGTGAGCAATGAATGCGGACGAGAACTTTCCGTTCTGCAGGGATCCCCTTTGAGGCCCAAAGGTCAGTGAGGTCGCGATAGTGAGAGATGCTTGGACTGTAGTTGGGCTAAGTCGTGCCCACAGCTCAAAGAGATAAGGAAATCGTTGCGGGGTCTGCATCTCCGCCCTCGATCCTTGCCTCCCAGGGACGCAGGGTTTCATTCTCTTCCTCCACTCCCCGCTCCACCCCCTTTTCTCGTACACTCCCTTCCCTAAACAAGTCTCTCATCCACACCCTAGTTCAGGAGAGCGGGCCATTTTCTGCACTCTGCAAATCCCTCACCAATCTGAGCAAGTTGTCTGGGGAGTTGGTTGGGGGGAACCCGAATCAAGGAAGGTTCAGGTATGAACCTTGTCCGCCGACAAGCGGTTGTCCGCCGACAACCAGGGGCTCCGGGAGAATAAACGACAGCCGGACAACGTAGGGGCATCCACCTCTCCAAGTTCGGCCCAGGGCAGGTGGAAGCTAAACGGATGCGGAGGATGGAAGAAAAGAGAGTGTCCAGGCCTCAGGCACGGCGATGCCCTAAGGCCGGCGTGGCGGTGACAGTGGTATCCGGAGAGTCGTCCTGGGCAGCGCAGCGGGGGCTGGGGGCCGGGCGGCTCCCGGCGTGGGCATCCGGGTAGGAAGGAGTGTCCTGGGCTAGGCAGGGCGGGTTTCCGTTCGCCGTGGCTGCGCGGGCGGAGTCGGCAGTGCGGGACCGCGCCACCGGCGCACACTCTCAGGTGCCGACAGCTCGGCTGCGCGCGGACAGCCCGCTGGCTGTCCGCACCCGGCCGGGATGAGGTACAGAGGACCCGTACCCGCGATCCTCTGGGGGTTCTCCGCGGCGCGATAATTTACTGCTCTCGCGATATTTTCAGAGATTTCCCGTCGTAGCCCCCGCTTATGCGGTTACCAAGGCAACTGGGCGGCACCGGCGCGAGCGGGAAGGCGGAGTACGTCGAATTTTTGTAGGCTAGCCTGGAGATTTAAGGAGTGGCCCTCCCTGAGCTTCCAGTCCCAGAGACCACGGCCTCTGCTCCAGGAGGTAACCCTTACCCAGGGGGCCATGGGTCGGATCTCGGGACTCGTGCCCTCTCGCTTTCTGACGCTCCTGGCGCATTTGGTGGTCGTCATCACCTTATTTTGGTCGCGGGTAAGACCCATGGCCCCCCTCCTCTCGCCCCCCTTCCCACCTTGGGGTGGTCCCAGCCCCACCGCACCTTTTCCCCCGGGGCCTTTCCCGGTGGGGTCCTCCCATTCCCCCGCCATCCGCCGCCCGACCCTCTTTCAACTTCTCTTTCTTTCTGCCCTGCTCCCCAGGACAGCAACATCCAGGCCTGCCTGCCTCTCAAGTTTACCCCTGAGGAATATGAAAAGCAGGACATGCAGTGAGCACTTGGGGCAGGGTGGTCAGAATTAAGCAGTAGTGGGAGTGAAGGGGTGTTAGAAAAAGGCCAGAAGGCCTAAGCCAGCTCCCTTCCTTTCTACAGGCTGGTGGCAGCGCTCTCTGTCACCCTGGCCCTCTTTGCAGTGGAGCTGGCCGGTTTCTTCTCAGGAGTTTCCATGTTCAACAGCACCCAGAGCCTCATCTGTATCCTTTCTACTTGTGCACCTTTCCTGTACGGCCCATTTCCATCTTAACGCCCTTCAGCCACCTAACTAGGCCTTTCTGGCACAGTGGTGTTTGCCCTAGCAGGCAAACAGAATCCCTCCAGTTGAGAGATCTTCTTAGGTAATGTAGAAGATTTAATACAATCTTTGATCATTTGTTAAGCTCCTGCTATGCGTCAGGCACTGGAGATCTCAAAATGGGAGTAAAACACAGTTTTCTATCTTGAGGAAGAGGCAGACACACAGACAGACATCTGTAATTCAGTGTGATAAGCACTGTGCCATAGGATGTGTAAAGATGTGAAGCACTATGGGAATGCAGAAGAGACTGAGGAAGATGGATCAGGGAAGGCTCTTGACACTGGGATAGTGGACGGGGAGGACCAGGGTGCTGGAGAGTGATTCTAGCAGGGTGTATAATGTCACTGTGAGCGTTCCCGTGTGCTTGGAGTAGGTGGGGAGCCTACTACTTCACCTGATAGATATGGGGTGGCGGTAGCTTGGGGCCCCAGCTGTGCAGGCTCAGTTCTGGCCTCCACTCACATGGCAGTCCTAAAACTCAGAAGTCAAGGCTGCTGACTCTGGCCTTTGCAGTGTGGTAAAGGGAGCAAGAGGTGCCCTGCTCTCCAGGACGTGAACCAGAATGCAGATGCCAGTCCCACCACTGGCCTTTTCTGGCCCATCACTACCTATTGATCCAAAGGCTTTCCTTGACTCTGGTGCGTTCCCAAGCCATTGGGGCTCACTGTAGTGCATCTGTGGCCCTATCCTTCTTCATATTTGAGCGTTGGGAGTGCACCACGTACTGGTACATTTTTGTCTTCTGCAGGTATGGTAGCACCCAATGTTTGAGGACGGGGAAGGACGGTTTACTTTAAATCTGAAGGTTTCCCCTACCCAGCCCTTTACTCCATGTATAAGATATCAGATCCACTCAACATCCCGTGGTCTTTTTGAGGTCCCCCACTCCTACACTTTGGGGGTGGGATTGCTGGCTTGGGGATTTGGATGTTTTTATTGGAAGGGGCCCTGAACCTATCACCTACCTTCCATAGTGCCATCCCAGCCGTCACCGAAATAGCATTATTCATCAGCGTCTTTGGGCTGAAAAAGAAACCTTTCTGATACCTTCGTGACTGGAAGTAGGGATGAAGGCTGGAGAAGCGAGGGACCACTCACCGTTCCTGGAAGAAGGGAACCGTAGACTTCAGCCCTCCCCCTAAAACTGCATTTGGTGGAGGATGTCAGTGTTAGGGTAATTGTCTCTCGAGTCTGGAGTTATGAGTTTTGTTTACAATTCTTTGTAAAAAAAATATATTTTAGGGTAAGATCAAGACTTACTGGAATTCGTGGCAGTACAGTGGTTAGGACTCCGCGCTTCCACTGCAGGGGGCGCGGGTTTGATCCCTGGTCGGGGAACTAAGATCCCGCATGCCGCGCAGCGTGGCCAAAAAAAAAAAAAAAAGATAGATCAAGACATAAAAATTTCAGGAGAAAATTGGGGTGGCCAATCTACTATAGAAACGGAACAGTCTTGCACTCTAAGATACTAGATGTCGCTTTTATTTTGGTTATTACGGTAGCTTTCTGGCGGAAGGGAGTGGGCGGGGATATGTAAATAAAGTGAGGCGGCCGGGTAGGACAGCAGGCTCTTAAGTGAGTGGAGCGTTCTGGGAGGAATTAGCCTATGCTTTTTTGACGCCAAATGCAAAAATATATTTTATAACATTTGCAAATAAATGTAGCAACAGAAATGGAAGAACCTAGATAGCTTTAGGTTGCTCAGGGTAACGTGTTGGGTTCTCACCCTCGCTCAAAGTGGAATCTTTTTCCCAGAGTACGGAATGCCCGACGGTTTTCTGCATCGTCAGGTAGGATAATCCTTACCTGTTTCTCCTTTTGGAGAACAGAATGGAATATGATGATTGGAGCACGCATGATTTCGTGATTAACGGCTGTGCGTAATCAGGCTTTGCAACATCCTGATTGCTCCTCTCTGATTCTTTCTGACGATCTTTATCTTTAGTGTAATTCTTTTCATGGGTAATAGTTAAGTGTTTTTAGCGGTGTGGTATGCTTATTGAGAGAAAAAGCAGACGTGTTATTCGTGTCCGGAGCACAAGAGTTTCTTGGGATTTGTTAGTAATGAGATGTATTTTTTGGAAGGAGAAAGTTTAGGGTTTTTTTTTTTTTTGTTCTTTGGAGAGGTCGTCTAGCGGAAATTCTTAGATATATGTTAAATACTACGGTAGTAAGTGCTGGTTAATGTTATTTTTTAAGTTTCTAATAACGTGTTATGTGTCCTTGGGTTTTTGAGGAGTGGGTTTTCTGTATTTGTTATGGCTTTATTCTGGCAGTATTAGTTTCGAATCTTTAATTTCGCTCTGCAGGAGTTCCCTTGTAGTGGAATTTTTCTCTTAAGAACCTGTTGAAGCTTCTGTTTTCAGTCAATAGTGTAAGTAAGAGTACCCTGTTTTTGCTTGGTAGTTTATAGAAAGAATACGTTCAAAAAGAAGTTATTGAAACGCGCTGTTAGGTGTTGTGAAAACTACAGGAGTCGAAGGTTTGGTCTTGTCATGGGGTGAGTATATTTATTTGCAAGCTCACGTTTTCAAGAGAAGGGTTGTTGTGTGTTGGGAAAGTTTTGTTCGTACATTTCAGTTTTAAAAGGTGGAGTCCAGGCCTTTTTTTTTTTCTTAAGCTGTACGCGGGTCTCTCACTGTTGTACCGTTGTGGTCTGTCTCGTTGCGGAGTACAGGATCCAGACGCGCAGGCTCAGCGGCTATGGTTGAGAGGCCCAGCCGCTCCGCTGCATGCGGGATCTTCCCGGACCGGGGCACGAACCCGCCTTCGTCTGTATCGGCGGATGGACTCTCAACCACCGCGCCACCAGGGAAGCCAAAAACACATGCAAGGAGATGTTTTCTGGTGATGCCCTGCAGGTGATTCCTGTACGTAGATAACTTTTTCCTAGCTCTCTGTTTTCTGGCAGCGCTTCTTTATGGATACTAGTACTGTATGCTATAGTAGGCACTGAGGGAGTAGATGTTTGATCCTCGGCCATCACAGATATTGCGGCTCATGGAAAGAGACAGAAATGTGTGGTACTCCCAGAGTAGTTTAGTTCTAAATTGTTATAAAAGCTGCAGAGGCGATTTACAGGTGCTACGAAGGAGTGATGAAATTGCCGAAGGTGGCAGGAGTGCTGCTTCTCAGGAGCTGTTTCAGTGAGGTCCTCGAGTGTGGCTGGAGCAGAGAAAAAAGGGAGCAGGTTGTCCGCGAGGAAAAAAAGGTGGACCTTTGCAACGTCACGGGTTCGAGCCCTGGCTCAGGAGGATACCACATGCCGCGGAGCAACTACACCCATGCGCCATAACTACTGAGGCTGAGCGCTGGAGCCTACAAGCCACAACTCTTGAAGCCTACACGCATTAGAGCCTATGCTCCGCAACAAGGGAAGCCATGAAGCCACGACAATGAGAAGCCCACGCACTGCCACAAGGACCCAACACAGCCAAAAATAAGTTAATTAATTAATTAAAAAAGAATCTTTGGGCTTCCCTGGTGGCGCAGTGGTTGAGAGTCCGCCTGCCGATGCAGGGGACACGGGTTCGTGCCCCGGTCCGGGAAGAACCACGCGGAGCGGCTGGGCCCGTGAGCCATGGCCGCTGAGCCTGCGCGTCCGGAGCCTGTTGCTCCGCAACGGGAGAGGCCACAACAGTGAGAGGCCCGCGTACCGCAAAAAAAAAAAAAAAAAAAAAAGAATCTTGAAATGTCATGTCTATAGGCTGTTACACTGTGAATAGCACAGAAAGTTGAGGATACATTCCAGGATTTGAAAACTGTTGTCAGTTTCAGCAAAGAAATCACTCAAGTCATTGAGGAATCTGTGAGGTTTCAGCATATCGTGTGTTTCATTTTTGTCTTACTCAAAAACGTAAATGAAAACATCAACGAACGTTCACGTTGGAACTGCACTTGTACTTAGGCTATAACTCCATTTATGAAATCATGGATACAGAATAGCATTTACAATAAAAAATATTGTACATTTTATTATTTGTGGATTCTGTTACATATCCTTTATATCAGTAAAATTTATAATAAACTTATGTACATACACAAATGCATACTTTTTTTGGAAAGTGGGTTGTTAAACATTTACCAGCACTTTCTTGCTCCTGCAATAATCCCAAGAAACCTCTCATCACCAATGATTTCCTTGTTCCTAAATCCAGAGGTTCCCTCTCAGACTAGAGTTTGATCTCTTTCCAATATGCTGACCACTCCCCTCATTTGAAATTTGTTCTCCCTTCGTTTCTGAAATTAGTTCCCCTGGCTTACCTCCCCCTGTTCTGGCTGCTCCTTTTTAGGCTCAGCTGATGAATATTGACTGAGAACCCAGAGCTGGCCAGTCACTGGGGACATATTACTGGGTTGTCGCCTCTTAAGTGCCGGTGGTCACTACTCCTTGGGTGACTTCATCCACCTCTTCAGACACCACCCAGATGCTGCTGGTTTCCATGCCTTGGCTCTCTTCTGTGATCCCCAGCCTAGGGCAGAGACCAGAAGCGAGCTGTGGAGCCAATCCTGGGGTTAACGTGCACCCTCTCTCCTTGGTTGTGTGATCACCAACAGGTCACTAAACCTCTCTGTGCCTCAATTCCTTCACGCTCCAGAAGTACTTACTACAAGCACCTCAACAATCTATCTCTTAGCCACCACCCGAGGCTTTGCCAATTAGCATCAAAAATAGGTTCTCATTTTATTGTGAAATTAGTGGCTTGTTAATCAGCGTCAGCCAGTCATGAAAAAACAAATACTGCTCGATTCTACTTATATGAGGGACCAAGAGTAGAGGCTCAAAGTCATAGAGACGGAATGTAGAACAGTGGTTGCCGAGAGCCGGGGGAGAGGAAAAGGGGGAGTTGTTTAATGGGTAGAGAGTTTAAGTTCTGCAAGATGAAAAGAGTTCTGGAGATTGGTTGTACAACAATATGAATGTACTTAGCACTACTGAATTGTACACTTAAAAATGGTTAAGATGGTAAGTTTTATGTATTTTTTATAATTTAAAAGTAAAAAAAATTAAAAATCAGTGGGGAAAGGGATTAGTCAATAAAGTTTATTAGAAAAACTGAGTAGCCATTGGGGGGAAAATATGGATCAATACCTTATAATTTTAGAGCACAGAAAAGTTTCAAAAACAGTACAAATGTCCTGTATACCCTTCACCCAGCTTCTCCAGATGTTCACATCTTGCATAGCCATGGTATAATTATGGAAATCAGGAAATTAGTGTTGATACAATACTGTTAGCTAATCTACAAGTCATATTTGAATTTTTCCGGTTTTCCCATTAATGCATTTTTTCTGACTCAGGATCTAATCCAGGATTTCACATTGCATTTAGTTGTCACGTCTCCTTAGGCTTTTCCAATCTGAGACAGTCCCTTTTTTTTTTTCCTTTCATAATCTTGACACATCTGTAGAGCACTGGTGAGTTATTTTGCAGAATATCCCTCAATTTGGATTTGTCCAATGTTTCCTCGTGATTAGATTGAGGTTATGCATTTCTGGTAAGAATACCACAGAAGTAAATAGTTTGGAGTAAGGAAGACATAAGTATGAAAACAAGATGCAGAAGTCATGAAAGACTGATATATTTAAATCTGTATTTAAAATGTTAAAAGTATGCGTGGTAAAAAAAAAGCGAAAGTTAAAAGACAAATGAAAATCTAAACAAAAATATTCATAACTCGTATTAGAAAGAGCTAATTTTGATACATAAAAATGTCCTACAAATCTGTAAGAAAAATACTGACAACCCAATAAAAATGTACAAAAAACTGTACAGACATTTCGCAGAACAGGAAATATAAAAGGAAATATAAAGAACTCTCAAATATAGGAAGAGATGCCTGACTTCATTCAGCATAAGACAGATGCAAATCATGCCTAACTTACACTCAATGACCAAGAAGTTTCATAGCGAGTTGAAGAGGGTATTGGGTTTAAGTAAACAAGCCTCACCTGTTTGTTGGTGGAATTAAAAATTGGTAACACATCCACCTGAGAGCAATTTGGCAATATCCCATCAAAATCAAAATCAATCACAAAGAGCCATACCCTTTGACCTAGGACTTTCACATCTAGGAATTAGCCCTTCAGGTTTGCACACAGGTAGAATGGGGATGTGTAGATTATTTCTTGCAGCTTTGCTTGTAGTGGCAAAAGATTGGAAGCAAATGTCTGTCAACAGGGGGTTGGTTAAACTGCATCACCATGTAACACTGCAGCCAGGACGAAAGCAAACCTTATACATGGTTATGGAACAGTCTCCAAGATACTTAAGTGACAAAAGCAAGTTACAGAACAGTTCGTGTGGTGTTCTTCCATTTGTGTAAAGAAAGGTGGAAAGGTATGTGCACAGAGCATCTCTGGAAGGAGGGAAACTACTGGGAGGACTGGAGCTGAGAGGTGGAAGCTGGAGGGCTGGGAGAAAAGGGTGAGAGAGAGACTTTCTCCATATTTCTCCATATGCTCTTTTGAATTTTTGGAATTTTGAACCACATTCTTTTTTTTTTTTTTTTAACTAACATTTTAAAAGAATGTGAGCCTGCAGCTGCTTCTGTTCCCTATCTGGAAATGAAGCTAAGGCAAAGGCCAGCAGGCCTGGAAACAGAGAACCAGATCCCTGACGACATCACATGAGCACCTGGACCCTGCTGTTTCCAGCTACACTCCAGTCATGTGAGCCCTCAGAGCCTCCTTTCTGGTTTAAATCTGTCTGAGCTGTGTTGGCAAGTGTCTTGATCATTACGTCCATCAAAGATCATCGTGGGTGCTTTTTTCCCTCCAGCTTTATTGAGGTATAATTGACAAACATGATGTGTTGTGGGTTTTGTTTTTATTTTTTTGGCCGCACGGCTTGGCTTGCAGGATCTTAGTTCCCCGACCAGGGATTGAACCTGCGCCCTCAGCAGTGAATGAGCAGAGTCCTAACCACTGGACCACCAGGGAATTTCCTCATGCTCTGTTTAATGATCTCTTTTCTTGTATATTATTGTAGCTCCTGGTGCCAGCACAGTGCCCGGCATTGTAGAGTGAAAGAGCCCTCATTTAACAAATGAGGAAGATGAGGCCCAAGCAGAAAGCTATTCGCTTGAGGTCATCATGCAGATAGGGAGATCTGGGACCAGAACCTGAGACTCCTGGCTGTGAGGCCAGATCAGTTGACTCAATTCAGCAAGTGTTTCATAGAGGAGCTTGTTAACCCCAGTGAATTTCTAATGAATAATAAATGGAAGGTTGCAGAGTGAGGGTATGGGATCAGGAGGCCTCCCAGGCCTGCTGTGCTGGGCTCTCCTTTAAAACGTTCCTCACTGAGACCGCGGTTCACCATCATTCATTATTCATGTGCCTGCCTGGCTTCTGCGCTGTGCTTGGTACCTGAGAAGGGAGAACTACACAGATTAAAAAGATGCCAGTTTATGTACTATAATATGTTGCATACGAAAAAAAATTTAAGAGATATTTATTCTATATATGAAAGAAAACACGGACTAACCAATTTAATAAAAGATCCCATCAAGGCACTTCTCTGAGCCTAGGTTTCCCCAAATGTAAAATCAAGCCAATACCTACTTCACAGGATTGTCCTGAGGGCTGACTGATGGTGGGAGGTATTTACAACAGTGTTCCTAAGAGCACTGTTGTAACAGCGGAAAAATTGGAAACAACCTAAAAGCTGGTCCTTGGACTTCCCTGGTGGTCCAGTGGTTAAGACTCCAACACGCCCAAGGCAGGGGGCACGGGTTCCATCCCTGGTCAGGGAACTAAGATTCTGCAAGGAGCGGTCGGAAAAAAAACAGAAAAAAAAAATCCGAAGTTGGTCCTTGAGGGACTAGTTAAATAAACTGTGGTGAGACTTCTGGCTAAACATGGAAGACATGTGAACATGAGCATTTGTCTTCTCTCCCTTCCATAACTGAACTGCATAACAGGAGAGGCGTCAGAGAGGCATGTATGTACACGGACAAAGACCTGGAGAGAAGACAGCAGTGGAGAAAAAGATTCCAACAGGCTTTAGAGGCTGGACAGCGGCCTAAGGGTGGTGACAGAATGAACAAGAAATGATGCTCCACGATCCTGGAGGTCCCTAGACTCTGGGTCAGGGCCTGGCTGAACACAGAGGGTGGCCGAGAGCCTGTGTTCAGGGTGTCGAGACCCCTGGGTCTCCCTCACCTCTCACATCTGAGTCACACACACCAACCCTCCGCACACTCATTTTTGGGGAGGCTTTGGACTTGGGGACCCCAGGCGCAGCAGAGGTGAGGCTTGAAGCTAGAAATAGGAACTCCCACCCCGCCCTCCCAACCCACACCCATACAGGACAGGGATGAAGAATGGAGGACATTCTCTCAAAAAACTGAACGGCCCCAGAGAAAGCCTGCCACCTGTCAACATTTGGGAGTCTGCGTAAAATGCTTTCACTGTCCTACAGCAAAGCCGACAGTCAATGAGTGCCCTCCCCCTACACGCGCGCGTGTGCGCGCACACACACACACACACACACACCTTCCACTCGGCTTCTTGCTGGCTCCCTATTAGATATTAACAGAGAGCCAACGACCAGCAGACATTTAAGGAAAGCCTCCAAAATGAAAAGAGAGAGACTCCTTCCATATATTCCTCCCAGATATTGAAAAGCCTATCAAAGAAATCTGGAAGAAATAGAGAAACTAGGAAGCACAAGAAAAAAAGAAAAAAAACTCTGTAATTGGAAAGTTAAAAAAAAAATGGAAGGGGAAACAATGCATATAGTCTGTTAGCATTTGTATTTTTTTTTTTTTAGCATTTGTATTTTTAAAGAGAAAAGAAGTATCTATGTCTGTGTCTCTGCACCAACCAATCTGGAGGATTTACAAGACTGAAACAGCAGCTGTGTGGAATAGGGGTCTTGGGTGGCTCAGGACAAATGTTCGCTGTACGTTCTTTCGTACCTTTTGAATTTTGATTGTTACCTATTTCTTGGGTTACAATATAATACTGCATTTAAAAAATATAGATGCAGAGAGATGCGAGAAGATATTGCACTTTGGAAATTAAAAAGGTAATCAACATCCATCTTTATTTAAGGATAAAGAGTAATGGAAAAAAATAAATATAACAAAAAACATTTTCCCCCCAAAAGGAGGACACAGGAAAACTTCCAGAAAGTAAAACAAGAAGATGAAGTGGGGGGTGTCCAAGGGAACCTCAGTTTTATGTCTAGTGCTTTAATATTTTTTGAGGAGAATGCAGTCATATTATTTGCATAATTAGGACACTGAATGTGGGTGGCAATCCATGTAAAGCTCTTCACATGCAGTAGGTACCTGGTAGTTTCCCTTCCCTCCAGGAGCCCAGGGATCGGCAGGCAGCCCCGAGCCTTCCAGTTTGGAGGGTAGAGCCAGAGGTCACAGGGTTTGAGTAGCCGATTGTGAGGGGGGCTAGGCCCTTGGTCCCCATTCCATGCAGCCCTCCCAGGGGCATGATTCTCCTAATTAGAAGGCCTTTTCTGTACATGCTGTGTTGAGGGACACACAAGGTCTCTGAAATTAATTACTAGTTTGGTCAAGTTTGACTCATGTGGATGGAGCAAGTTCATGAGTCAGTGGGGCAATGACCCAGCTCCCTTCCACCCCAACTTTGAAGTCAGTTGTTAGAAGAGGAAAAAGCAATAAAAGAAAACCTTTATTAAGCCTTTATTAAAGGTCTCTGCCATGCCGCCTGCGTCAGAATCATTGGGGGTGCTTGGCCCCCTCGCACGTCTTTCGAATGAGCTGGGAGTGGAGCCTGGAAATTTGGCTACCACCCCCCAGAAGCAGGTAAATGTAGAAGCTACGATCTCAGTTATGCAAATATATTACTTTATTTTTCTTTAGTTCAATTTACCTCTATTTTGGGTCTCCATTCTAGCTGCTTGCAGAAAACATTCTCTTCGTCATTCCCAGGTGAACTCACCTGGTCTCCCCCACCCCCACCTCTTCTCCTGCCTCCACCATTGATGTAAATGTGGGGAGTTCCCTAGCACCACAGCATAGGTGGGGTGGGTGGGGAGGGCTGCTCGGTGAGCTGCGCGTCCTCTCTTGGGGATAAACCCTCCTGGGTCCCCGCCTCCATGGGTCCATGTGCTCTCATTTCTGTTCTGCTGCTGCTGCCCCCAGGATCCAAGAGCAATGGCAATGTGCCAGCCTTCCAAGCCACACCGCGTGGCCTTGGCTCCCCCAGTGTATTCTGGGTTCCGTCCCTTCCATGTCCCCTGGACTTGGCCGTTGGGGAATGAGGATCACTCTTACACCCGTGTCTATCATCGTGTCTGGTCCTCCACTAGCTTCTCCCCTGCTAGCATAGGGTGTCGGGGCAGGGTGTGGGTGGGGAGCGCTGCCTGTTTGTACCTCCTTCCAACCTTACCTGTCTGAGACCCAGACCCTGAGGCTTTTGAACTCAAAAGCCTGGAATTTGGCGTCTTTGTTCTCTGGCTAGAAAGTAAAGTAATCTCAGGGCCAAAAAGCAAGAGCTAGTCTCCCACAGCATCATCTGAGACCAACAGGGAAGCTGCTCTTTTCTTCCTTTTCACATAGGCTGAGCCACCCAGACCTTCTGTGTCAGTGCCCAAGGACCAGGGAAGTGGCGGCTCCTGGGAGGGGAAGGGAGCTGAGCGCATCTTATCTTAGATCTGCTGGGTCCCCACACCCAACACACACTCCCAGTTCACTCACCTCCCCCGGACAGCTGGGAAATGACACCTCTGGTGACAGAGCCAGTCCCAGGCTTCCGCTGGGAGGGGGTGGGGTGCTGCATGGGGGAGGCTGTCACACCCGGAGGCCCTGGGAAGCCTGGGTGGGGGAGGGAAGAAGCTAGCTCCTGTTTGTCTCAGAGACCAAGGCCACCAGCCTCCCCTGCCCCCCTTCCAGGGACACAGTGAGCACCCCTGCCCCCGGGCCACTAGGTCTTCTTCTTCACTCTTGAGGCTGGTCCTGACCCATCCCACCGGACAGGCAGCTCACCTGTTCCCATCTTCCCCTGCCTCAGGGGGGCCAGTCCTTCTGGAAAGGAGCGGGGTGGGTGTGTCAGCTGCTGCGTCAGGGACGACAGGGGTAGTGGATTATCTCCTACCGGGTCCCAGTAGTATATTTTGGGTCCAGAGCCAGGACAGGAGCTGTTAGGCTGACACCCATGAGGTTAATCTGCACGTACAGTAGTACCAAGTGCCTGGGTACCGCAGGTGCCGTCCCTGACTACTTACTGTCCTTCCGCCTAAAGGAAAACCAAAACAACAAAACAACAAAAAAGCAAAAGTCCTGGGCTTCCCTGGTGGCGCAGTGGTTGAGAGTCCGCCTGCCGATGCAGGGGACGCGGGTTCGTGCCCCAGTCCGGGAAGATCCCACATGCCACGGAGCGGCTGGGCCTGCGCGTCCGGAGCCTGTGCTCCGCAACGGGAGAGGCCACAACACTGAGAGGCCCGCATACCGCGCGCGCGCACACACACACACACACACACACACCCCCGCAAAAGTCCTGTCCTTTCGCCCAGGCCCTGTGCCTGGGATCAGAGGTTGAGCCCTCCTGCTGCTGCCAGGGTAGCTGCCGCCACTCTGGGACAGAGCTAGGTTTAGGCCAGTCTGCAGCCACCACCTGAAGCAGCCCCACGGGGCAGCCCCGTGCCCTCCTCCCGGCGCCCTAAGCTTGCCCCACCTCAGCCAGGCCTCTCCTGCCACGGACCCCTGGTCTGAACCTCAGCTGTGAGGATCGTGTTGCTATCCCCCCTACTCAGCTGTCAGGGGCCCCAGACCTCCCTTGAGATATCCATCTGCAGGGCAAGGGGTTGGGGACCAACTGCCACCACTTCACCTCACCAGCGGGGTCCCAGCTATCCGCATGGCCCGGGAACCTGCACTTGCCCCTTCTGATTTCCCTCCGCCCGCCCATTCCACATGCTGAAGGCGGGTCCGCAGGCATTGGGACCTGGGGGCAGGCCGAGACCTGGGGCTGGGTGGGGTGCGGACCGGTTGATGGGTTTCACGGAGGAGGAGGACGACGTGTTTGGGGCTGAAGGGTGCCGTAAGGGCCAGGAGGCAGGGGCACGGGGACGACGGGGAGAGCTGTGGTCAGACCGGGTGGGCCAGCTGTTGGTGTGGGGAAGCCGCGGCCGCCAGGCTCCGGGCTCCCAGGCGATGAAGGAGTGGCTGGGGCTCCGCGGCGCCAGACCAGCTCCCAGCCAGCCGCGATCTCCGCCCTCCGCGCCCCGCCCCCGCGGCCCGGCTGCCGACTAGAGGCCCGCCGCGCCCCGCCCCCGCCTGCAGTGCCCGGATGTGAGTGACGTGCGGCCGCCATCTTCCTGTCCCGGGCAGCCAGCGCCAGTCGGAGCCAGCGCTAGCCGCCGCCGCCATCACTGCTGCTGCCAAGTTCTCCGCCCGCTGCCCCCGCCATGTGAGTTGGCGCCCGCGCCCGCGCCCGCACCGGGTGGCCTGCGCCGGCCGCCGGCCGCCGCCCTTAGGCCCAGGCCCAGGGAGGGCCCGGGGTTCGACTTGCGCCCCCCGGCGCGCCCCGCATCCCGAGACCAGGCCGGCGCCAGTGACTGCGCGCAGGCAGCCGGAGGGCCCCGCGTCCCCGGCTGGCTGCGCGGGCCCTGGCCGCGGGAGGGAGCGGACCCGGCGTGCGCCCGTCCCGCCCCTGTCATCGCTGCCGCCTGTCGTTTCGGGTCCACCCTCATTTGACAGGCGGGGAAACTGAGGCCCGGGGGGGGAGGGGGCCTCACTCAAGGTCACGCAACAACTCGCTCGCGGGGCCGGACGGAGTCCAGGGTTCCCATCGGGTGGCTTTCTTCCCGGGAAGCAGGAAGGGAGGGACGGATGGATGGACAGGCGGATGGGCGGGGCCCTGGCTGCGGAGCCAAGGGCTCCAGGCCTTGGGTCTTGATCCGTCCCTGCCCTTCAGGTCGGCCACGGCTGCCACCGCCCCCCCTGCCGCCCCGGCTGGGGAGGGAGGCCCCCCTGCGCCCCCTCCAAACCTCACCAGTAACAGGAGACTGCAGCAGACCCAGGCCCAGGTGGATGAGGTGAGTTGTGGGGGGCGGGTGTCAGGCCAGTGGGAAGGACCCTGAGGGTTGGGAAACAGGTGTGCGGGCCCATCTGGGGTTGGGGGTGACGGCACTTCATGTCAGTGAGTTTGGGGACAAAAATATGTCATGCCCGGTCCTTGTCAGCATGCAGTTGGGAGGGACGTGAGGTGTCAGTCAGCCTTGCTAGCCTGGGGTGTTTCACCCTGGGCGGGTGTGCTCTGGTGATCGGCAGGCTGCTTGAGGCTCGGTAAATAGAGGGTGCTGCTGTGATATCTGAGATGTCTGCCTACCAGCATGCCTTGGCGCATCTGCGGCTATGCTAGGCATGTTCTGTGTATGTTCTTGTCATGTTAGCCAGGCAGCATCAGGGTGCGTGTTCTATATGTGGGCTCATGGTGGAGGAGTGCCCTTTGCGATGGGCCTTGGCACACTCCCCCTGCTTTGCGGGCCTTCCCCCAGGTGGTGGACATCATGAGGGTGAACGTGGACAAGGTCCTGGAGCGGGACCAGAAGCTGTCGGAGCTGGACGACCGTGCAGACGCACTCCAAGCAGGGGCCTCCCAGTTTGAAACAAGTGCAGCCAAGCTCAAGCGCAAATACTGGTGGAAAAACCTCAAGGTAAGGGTGGAGGCAGGCGGGAGGGCAGGTAGGAGGAGTGGGGGGTGGATGGGAGTATCATGGTCTGTCTCACTGACCCTCCCCTCTCGCCCCCAGATGATGATTATCTTGGGAGTGATTTGCGCCATCATCCTCATCATCATCATCGGTGAGTAGGTGGGAGTGGCTAGGGCCCCTTCCTGAAGAGGTTTCCCCTGTCATTTCTGGGTTTTGAAGGTCATTAACCTAGTTTTTACTATTCAGCAGAAAGCACATATAGCTGCCAATAGAAGTTCTGATTCATACACAGCCCCAAACCTTGAAGCTGTTTAGCTTGCTCTTTGCCTGAATCTGGGCAATTTCTCTTAAGATTTTTGGAAACAGGAAAGCTGGTGGATCCCCACTGCTCCCTTGAGGACCCTTTGGGCCTAGGAGCC
This sequence comes from Delphinus delphis, assembly GCF_949987515.2. NCBI lineage: Eukaryota > Metazoa > Chordata > Mammalia > Artiodactyla > Delphinidae > Delphinus > Delphinus delphis. The sequence continues at coordinate 51,305,453 of NC_082701.1, read as the reverse complement.
CAGTCTGGGAACCCTGGAATTGGGGAGTGGGAGAGCAGCAAAGACCCAGGGGCTTGAGAAACAGCTAGGAAGCCAACCACCCCACTGTCTGAGAGCTGTGGTCTCAGAGGCCCAGAGAATTAGGGGTCTGTGGCCCCAAGGCCATACCGTGGAGTTGAAGAGACCTTGGAACCGACCTGTCCAGCCTCTTTGTGTTACAGATGGAGAACCTGAGGCCAAGAGGGGAAGGGATGTCAACCGGCTGGGAGGTGGGGAAGATGGGAGCAGGGCCGGGCTGACACACTGCTTTCTCTCTCTCTTTCTCCCTTCTCCCTCTTCTTCCTTCTCTTTCCCTCTCCACAGTTTACTTCAGCTCTTAAACCCCTGAGGAGCCTGCCCTGCCCAGAGAAGGGCCTCTCCCCCCCACCCCCAGCTGCTCCTCCACCTCTCAGCCATATCTTCCAGCCCACCTCCCTGGATCCGTGTGTGTGTGTGTGTCGTGTGTGTGCCCCCTTGTAAATAGCCAGCTGTTATTTATACATATATAATATTATATATATTTGGTCTGTTTGTAGTTTTATTACTAGAAGATTTTTTCCGGTTGTCCTTAACACCCCTTCCTGAGGTTCTCATCACCTCCTTTTTCTCTTTCCCTCCTTCCCTTTCTTCCTGACCAGCCCCAAGTCCCCTTCATTTGCATCTGTTATGCAGTCCCCTCTTCCTCCTTCCCTTGGATTTAGCTGATCCTTCCTCCCGCCCTGGACTTCCCCATACCTCCACCCCCTGCAAAAATTATAAAAAGCAACTGTCCAGGCCTCCCTAGGTGCATCTTCTTTGCATCTTTGGGAGGCTCCGAGACTGGTCCCTTATGGTCCTGAGAATCCCAAGGTCTTTTGGGAGCTTCCAGCATGTTAATTAGCATCCATTTGCCTACTGACATCCCTTTTGGTTTCCTTCTCCCCCCCATTTTCTCTTCTGTTCAGTCTTTCAACCTGTGTTTCTTTTTTACTGAGGAGTTAGTCCCTGTTGGTCCTTGTATCACACTTTCATTTGCATGACGTTACTTGCAGGTGGTGGGGAGCCTGGGCTTTTGGGGAGCCAGGCTCTTCTGGCCCCCAGGATTGCCTCCTCCTAGCCCCCCTAGTCCAGTTTGCCTCCCCTACCCCGATTTTCCAAACCTCTTGTCCCTCCTTTCCCTCCCCCCAGCTGGTGTGTAAGTGTCTTGGAGTTCAGTGTGTTATGATGGACCAATAATTCTGCCACTTGGAGTCTCTCCCCACATTCCTGCTCCCCAGTTTCCGTGTGGGGTGCTCAGTTGACATTCCCATGGGGTCTCCCTCCCATCTGCCTGATCTGCCTCCTCCTCCTCCCACCAGGAGAGTTGGGGGTTGGCCACAATCTGATCTCTCTTGGGAGAGGTGGCTGCCAGTGTGTCGGGGGGGTCATCACTGCCTTGGGGAGGATGGGGCAGGGCAAAGAATCCCTCCAGTTCCTTCCTGAAATCTCTGGCCCCACCCCTGCTGGGGGCTGAACTGAAATCCCTCCTCCCTCATTGGGGGGTGTTGCCCCGTCACTGCCCAGCTCCTCTGACTGCCCCCTTGAACTCAGGCTGGGAGTACTGGTCACTGCCAATGTGTGCATGGGACGCGCTGCAAGACGGGGATTCTTGCCCCTCTCCGGGTCTCCTCCTTAGGTGAAATGATGAAGGAAGGGTCTAATGTCTTTTTAAATGGCACAATTTTAGGGGTCTGAGGGTGCAGTCCCTTAACCTGCCACTGGAGGGCACCCCCTAAACTCTTTCTTCCCCCCACAGTCGAGGTTCCTGTGTGGAGGGGGAGCAGGGAGATCGAAGCTGTGGTGTGAAAGGGTAGGGAGAGATGCTGGGGGTGAGGGTGCTGTGTTCTAGACCCCCCATATTATCCCAGTATCCCCTGCCCCCCTTCCCTCACCCCATGCCCCCAATTCTGTGGCGCATCCAGATTGTGAAAATGTACAATAAATGTGTAATGAGTAACCAGGTGGTGTTTTAAGATCTTTTCTTAACCAGTGGGAAGCGTATTGGATCTGCAGGTGTAACAGGAAGGTTGAGAAGATACATCTGGAAGGGACAGCTTTGCCAGGGGGCCTGACCTTGGGCAGGGCAAAGGCAAAGTGTGATTCACCAAGTGGCCACGAGGGGGCACCAGGAGTTGATAATGGGAAATGTTCATGATCCCACTGTCTCTCGGTCCGGTCCCGTGAACCCTGAGGTCTGGGCTTCCCAGCCCCCCCCCCCCACCCACTTCCCTGCGGGCATGCTCCTGCTGTTTATTGGATCCCTTTCTACTCCTTGATTTAAGTCTCAAATGCTCTGCAGTCTCTCCCGTGGTCATGTACTCCTAGGCGTGAAGTAGATGGACAACTGTGAAACGTCTCTCCCTCATTGTGCCTAGCACAGTGCTACATCCAGAAGGCGTTAGTAAATACTTATTGAACAAAACAGCTCAGGGAGATCCAGCTGAGTGCGGTGTGGAGCTGGCTGTAGATGGCCTGCTGCCCCTGCACTCTGTTGCCCGACTGGTGGCTCTAGACCCCATACTGAACTCCTTTAACCTCCAGCTCCATAACGCCCTTGACGTGGCACCCTAGCATCCCTGCCCACAGGCACTTCTAACAGTGGGTGGTGAGTGCTAGGTGAGTTCTGGAGGGCCCACTTTTCTGTGCTGCAGCATGAGGATTCAGCAGCCTAGGAAACCTAATAGTGTTTCCCAAACTTCTAGGCTCCTAAGAACTACCGGGAATGCTTTTAAAAATAGATTTTCAGGCCCCTTCCCCGGAGATTGATTCCGCAGTTGTAAGGGACCCCGGTGATTCTTATCATTATGTATACAGTCATTATAATGTTCATCACTTGTTGAGGGCTTACTATTTTCAAGACAGTGCTCAGGGCCTTTTTGTGCTTCATCTACTGAGTCCTTCACATGTTTAGGGTTCCCGCAGGCCTTAGGGCCCACCTTTATCGTATCAGGGACCTGAGTTCAAATCTTGACCCCACCAGACTAGCGTGTTAATCCGGATACATTATGTAACCTCTCTGGATCTCAGTCTCATTTGAGACAGTGGGAAGTAGATCAGCCGCCTCCTCCGGGTTTGTAAGCGCATGGCCTGGCCCACAGAAAATATAATCTGGGAGGTGGCTATCATCTTCATCGTTACCACGCGGCACTGAGACCTGAAGATCGCTTCACCGTAATGCCAGCAGCTTCCAGCTTCAGGGAGCTTCAGGAACCCAGGTCCACAGTCCCAGCGCGGGGGCGCTCTTGTCACGCGCCTAACGGGTCACAAAGCGTCCCCACCAAAGCCACCACTGCTCACATCTGCGCCTGCGCAGACTCGGCCGTCCTGGGTTAGCTTGTCGTCAAGGAAAATCCCCAGCTTCTAGGTAAACAAGTTGCCGCGTGAGATCGCCCGCACGTGTCCTCTACAGCTCCGGGACTTCTCAGCCTATGAGAAAATTTGGAGGACTGGACTGGCGTCCGCGTCACCGATCTAGGCGGGTCGGGGGACGCCGCCACAGCCAGTAAGAACTTCGGATGTGGATGTGGGCGTGGCTTTCGGTCAGCTTCCAATCAACGTGCTAGGGTGGCCCCTCCCGCACGTGGATCTGTCACTGCTGGTTGGCAAACTGACCAATGAGAAGATGAGGGAGGCGGGCGGCGCCAATGGTGGCAGTGCGGGGGCTGCGCGGCCGCACGCGGCGCGGGGCATGGGTCGGCGCCCTTCGGCCAATAAGCTTGAGGGGCGTGGCATCCTGGTCGGCGGGCGGGCCTGGAGAAGCGAATCCAAGTCTCCTTGATCCTAGTTAGGAAGAAATTGGACGGCGTGCGCGCTGAGCGGTAAGTGCTCAGGCGTGGAGGGTGAGGAGCGGCCGTCGGTATGGGTTTTTCCACGGTGGTTCTGTAAGGAGGGGTGTTAATGCATTGCCGTGAGGGGGATCTTGCAAATGCGTGGTCACCGCGGTGGGAGCTCTGATGGTTACGGGGGAATAGGGGCTGCGAACTCAGCTCTAGAGAGAGGGGAGCGGGAATCCTTGACATCAAATCCCTCAAGGCCCTAGGGTCCCTGTACCCCTGACTGCCGCGGGGAGGGGCTCAGAAGCCAGCGAACTGAGGGAGCTGAGAACCCTACTCCCAGGGAGGTACGGGACAGGACCCCTGAGAGCCGGTGGGAGACGTTCCAGTGCGTGACTGCTGTTTTGGTAGGTGCCTTAAGCACTTGAAATAGGCAGGGGTTCTGAGGCTGGAGAGAGGTCCTGCTAGGGCAGTTGAGAGGGTACCAAAGGGGATACGGTGATTTGAAAAAGGGTGGGGTGATGATTTGTGTGACCCTGAGCTAGTCACATCAGGGTTCTGGATGTCTTTCTCATGTGTAAAGGGGAGGGGTTGGGACTCGGAGCCATCTTTGGGAGTAAACGTGGGGTAGCAACTGTCGGATCCTGAGAGGGAGGATGGGCTTGTGCAGATTGGTTGTATACTTGTCTTCCTGAGCCCCTGGCGGTGAGGAGGCACCAACAGAGTGCCCTGGTATCTGTCTGTACAAGCAACGAGGCCTGTGGTAAAGTGACCTGCGGTAAGGTGGAAGAGTGAGGAAGTGGGGTTCCTAGGAAGTCACTGGGGCTGGTGGCTGCTAGGGTGATCTCAAGGACTTTGTGAGCATGTGAAAACTGGGACTGTGATGATTTGAAGTGTGTGGAGAGTGCAAACTGAATGTCCCAGGGTAGAGGAGAGGTTGGATGGAGTCTGTGTTTTAGGCACCAAACTTAGAATTGGCTGAGTGTTTGAGAGGCCCAGGTTCCCAGAGCTGGTAACACCTCAGAGGTTCCTGAAGGGTAAGAAATCAGAATGACAAGCCATTATCAGAGCTCAGATTTGAATCCTGAGTCCCATTTGTTAAGAGCCTGAGAACTGATTATGAGACATTTTAGGCAAGTTTGGTAACTTCTGAGCCTTAGTTGGTCCTTGTGGAATGGGGATAATTATACCCATCTCACAGGATTGTTCTGAAGATTAAATAAGATAATGTATGTAAAGTGCTCAGCGCAATGCCTGGGTCATGTTTTTAATTTTTTTTTTTTTAGGTAAAAGAAAATTGCTATAGGGTGACAAAAGAACAGTGACAGGGTGTAAGATTTATGTGAATGCTGTGGTTGGGAACTATTCTCATATTCTTTTTTTTTTGAAAATTTTGGTGACCCCCGCCCCATTTCCCTCTTCCTGGTTCTTGTCTTGAGGCACCAGCCCCAAACCTTCATTCCTCCCTTTTATCCCTCTCCCAAGATCCAAGGCCCCAGGCTGGGCCACTTGCTCTTTCCCAGTTCGAGTTCCTCATCCTAGACCCATTCTCCTCCCTATCCCTCCTCCCTGTCTCTGCTACCATAGTAACAAGAGATTCAGGCTCTGAAGGGGGCCTCAGGGAAGGAGCAAAGGTCTCTTGCAGAACCTGGCCTCCAACTTACCCGCCCTGGCTTTGGGATCGGGCCAGCAGATGTATACAGTCTGGAAGAGGGGGAAAGCCAATGCCAGGAGCTGTAGGAGCAAGCCAAGGGGAGGGCGGATGCGAGTCTGGAGAAGAGAGCCAGGCGTGGGGGCGGGGCAGGGGGGGACCCCTTCCTCCTAATCCTCTCTCCAGGAATCCCTGGCTTTGGGACAGGATGGCTATCGTTGGGTTGGGGGGAGGCGTCCAGGCTGGGTGCATGTCCTGGGCTACCAGCCAAAAGAACATGATGTTCCCAAGTTCTCTGGCCGCCGCCCTCTCGGGCTGGCCGCCTCCCAAACCGCTGCCTCTCCAGCCTCCCTGCCCCACATTCCCCGGCTGCCTCGCCCCGCCCCCTTCCTCCGCTTGACGTCACCGCCGCCTCCCGCCCCCTCTCCTCCATTGACGGCAGCAGGGTCTGGTTACTGTGGGGACCGTGAGGCAGGATCCTGATTAGGGCCTTGAGAGCTGCTGGAGCGCTGGACCCTTTTGTCTACGCAAAAGGAAAATATGGAGGTGGAGGTGGAGAGCAAGGATCGCCTGTGCCGGGGGAGATCACATCTAGAGCCCTAAGGAGTGCTGAGGAAGAAGAAAAAGGATGTTTCCAGAGAAGAGGTGTCTGAAAAGGAGACAAGGGACTGGGCCACAATATATGAGTTGGGGGGGCATTTTCAAGGAGAGAAGACTGAGAATCCAGGCTCCTCAATCCTTTATTTCCTGTGTTTTCTTGCTTTGGTTTTTCTGGGTTATTCTGTAAGCTTTTCCACAGAGCCCTGACCCTGCCCACCCCCCCCACCCCCCCATGGGGAACACAATTGTTAAGGAAAGCTTAGGCCACGTAACAGGCGTGTGCACCCACGCTGATTACGTCAGCATCAGCCTCTTCACTTGCCACCCACGTTTCCAGGGAGCCCTGAGAGGAACTACACATCAGTCTTGGATGGAGGGGGTCTGTGTAACTGAAGCTCTTCGCGGCCCAAGCTGGCACTTTATTCCCCCAAATTTAGGACTCAGTGTTCTGCTTCTTGCCTCTTAAAAAAAAAAAATTATAATTTCCAGCTCCTTCTCTATTACTGAGGCCCCTCCCCCTCCCCTAGCTCTAGTTACAAAGTCACCATGTTTATGATCACCTACTGCGTGTCAGGTTCTCTCCTGGGGGCTGCGGAATACAGTTAAGGAGACAGGTGATGAGGTCCTTGGCTTTCTCTTCTTCTTGCGGTGGGGACCTGAAGCCCTTGCCACCCCACCTTTGTCTAAGGTCTCTTCTCTCAGCCACCGCTTTGTTCCCCTGCAGCCCTGGCTGCCTGGCCCCTACTTTTGGTGCAGCCGTAACTGTGGGTGGCTGCATCCTCAGGAGAGAAGCACTAGTCACCACGTAGGTTGCCCGGTGACCTTTTCTCTGATTGGCCATGGAAACACCTACCATTGTTTCCCTTCACAGCTCCTGTTGGCTCTGGCTGCCCCTTCTATTGTTTGCATCCTTCCCCCCACTCCACCCCCTCCTCAGATGTGGACCCTCGATTACCCTCCTCCTAGCTGTCCACAGGATTTGAAGTGTCAGAGGAAGGGATTGGGTAAAAGGGCTCTATTGTGATGACAAGGCTGGGGAGGGGAACCTAGGAAAGGCCAAGCTGGGTTTTCTGTCCATCTCCTCCCAGGGACCAGCTGTCTCATCCAGCTTGGCCCACCTCCTAAGGTCTGCATTCTTTCTGCCCACCCCTGGCAAGGCCAGGGTGTCCTGTTGTGCAAGGCTGGTCGGTTCAGGAAGTAGAGTTATCTTAAATACCTACTGTGGCCCTGGTATGTTCTCTGAAGAGGGACAGCTTACCTTCCCTCCCTTCCCCTCCCCTCCCTTCCATTATTTACTGTACAAGGCGTCCCGCGCCCATTGGCTGGGCTGTGGTGTCTGGGGCCCTTCAGCCCAGCGCCAGCACCCAGATCCACGTGCGCCCGTGTGTGTGACACAGCCCTGACCTCAGTGGGGGCCAGTAGCCAATCAGGCGCCGGGACGAGATCCCCAGCCAATTGGGGGCGGGGCCTGTGGCTCCGCCGGCAGGAGGCCAATGAGGGGCAGCGCCTGGCGTTATGCAACCCGCCTCCTGGCCCCGCGGAGCTTGCACTCAGCTGCGGGCTGCAACGGCGGCGGGCAGGCGACCGGAGGGCGCTCGCGCGGCCAGGTAAGCATCTCCGCGGCCACCCCAGGGGCCGGTCTTCGGCCCGGAGGCTGACTGCCGCCACTTCCAGCCTGATGGGCCGCTTTCGGCCTGGGCACTCAGACGGCACACCAATAATCCGCCTTCCTTGCCGTTGTCCACCCGCTCCCTGTCCCCGGGGACCTAGGTATTCCTCACAATCCTGCACTGGGCGTCCGCACTCCTGACCTGCCTACCTTACCTCCAGCTTTGCCCCCAGCTCCCAGCTGCCCCGGCCCCACACCTGACCCTCATCAGGCATGCCCCCTGCTGCCTTTGTCACTCGGGGGTCTCCGGTTTTGCCCCAGCACCAGGACCCCTTCGGGCTTTCCACGCTTCCCGCGCTCCCTCCTCCAGTCCCTGGCCTCGCGCCGGCTGTGATGTCAGCCCGGTTCAAACTGGAACATCTCGTTCCCGCTGCTAGTTCCTGCTGTTGGCCACAGCCTTCCCTTTTCTCCTGAAGCTCAGAAAATGCTCTGAGGTTGGGGGTGTGGTTGGAGGGAGAGAGTAAGGGAACAGCCGTCTCTGGCCTTTGTCCGTCCCTTGGTCAGAGCAGAGTGTGTCTGCTTCAGATGGCTGGGGGGGGGGGGGTGGCGGTGGCGGCGAGTGTATAGAAAAGTAGGGGACCGAAGAGAGGATTCCTGGGTTCCTGACAGTGGCAGGCCTCGGTCCTGGGGGTCGGGAGAAGGTGCAGGGGCAAGAGGAGGAAAGGCTGTGTTGTCTTAACCAGAATGATTGGGATCCTGGAGAGCGCCAGTCTGGGGGCTTTTGCGCGGAGGGCGGTGGTGGTTGTGTTTTGCCCTGGGGAGCAAGGCCAGCCTCTGAAACCCCGATGGCTGCCCCTCTTCCTACGGCCACTCGGCCCTCCGGGGACTGGGGATCTATTAGAGGTGGGCGACCCCTGGTCGCGCTTGCGAGTGCGGGAGTGTGTCGTTGCCCCGTTTCCGCCGAGAAATGGGGGAGGGGTCGCCCCCTCCCCCGCCCTCTTGCGGGCCCTCCAGCAACCACTGAGCTCAGCCGCTGACGTCGGTTTCCCTGGCGACCGCAGTGGCGGCGGAAGCGCGTGGTGGGGCCGCGCAAGTCCGCGCGCATGTGCGGCGGAGGTGGCACCGCCCCCGGATAAAATTAGCCCGGAGGCCTAAATATAGAAGGCGGCAGGCTCGCACCCTGCTCCGAGGCCTTGGAGTTCCAGGCGGAGTGGGGGCCTGCTGGGAATTTGGGAATGGGAAGTATCCAGGCTGTGGCTCACAGCTGAAGTTCTTTGTAGTCGACCGCTTAGGTATTACCTCCTCAGGCCACGCTGGCAGGGGATGTGGGGGAAGGACCAAGAGAGGCCCCTTTCCACCTGCAGCCCCCCGACGCTCCCCCGCCCCGTACGCGGACAGGAAACAGAAATTGCTTAGGCTCCATATTGGAAGCCTGGGTCTCAGGAGCGTGGGGACCTGAAAGGGAGGAGGCTGAATGAAATTGGCAGGTGTTGTGAATTTACAGCCCAGGTTTTTCTCCTTCTTGGTCTCTCTTTTCAGGCGCTGGCTGTGATCAAACTTCTCAGCTCTCTGAGGCTTGTGTCTCCCACCTCGCTCCCCTGGCCAGGCCTCCCGGCCCCCTCGTGCCTCTCTGGTGGCCTCTCCGCCTTCCCTGTTCTCCTGCGCTCCCCATGGCCCAGACATGAGCGGCCCCCTCGAAGGGGCTGATGGGGGAGGGGACCCCAGGCCGGGGGAATCCTTTTGTCCTGGAGGGGCTCCATCCCCTGGGCCTCCACAGCATCGACCTTGTCCTGGCGCCAGCCTGGTTGACGACACGGATGCCAACAGCAATGGCTCCAGCGGCAATGAGTCCAATGGACCAGAGTCCAGGGGTGCATCTCAGCGGAGCTCACATAGCTCCTCCTCCGGCAATGGCAAGGACTCGGCCCTGCTGGACACCACTGAAAGCAGCAAGAGGTGTGTTTGGATGGGTTGCAGGTGCTAGGAGTGGTCTTTTGAGCAGACTGAGCTGGGAGACAGGCCCGTGCTGCTGCCCACTTTCTCCTCATCTTGGGTCTGTTGCTTCTCCCCTAGCACAAACTCTCAGAGCCCATCCCCACCCAGCAGTTCCATTGCCTACAGCCTCCTGAGTGCCAGCTCAGAGCAGGACAACCCGTCTACCAGTGGCTGCAGGTTCGTGGGGTGAGGGCTGGGGGAGAGGGCTGGGGGCCACGCTCTGGGGCTAATGTCTATACCCGCTCCCTCCTTGTGGGCCCTGCAGCAGTGAACAGTCAGCTCGGGCAAGGACCCAGAAAGAACTCATGACGGCGCTGCGGGAGCTCAAGCTTCGGCTGCCACCAGAGCGCAGGGGCAAGGGCCGCTCTGGGACCCTGGCCACGCTGCAGTATGCACTGGCCTGTGTCAAGCAGGTGCAAGGTGAGTGGTGCTTCCTGGGAGGGCAATGTTCAGGTCCTGGGCTAGTACCATGGGGGCAGTCTCCTCACTAAGTGTGCTGCTGCCCGCACCCTGCAGCCAACCAGGAATACTACCAGCAGTGGAGCCTGGAGGAGGGCGAGCCTTGTGCCATGGACATGTCCACCTACACTCTGGAGGAATTGGAGCACATCACATCTGAGTACACGCTTCGCAACCAGGTCAGCGCAGCCCAGCCTCTGTATCCCGACGCACCCCCAGCCCCACTCCCACAGCTCCTGAACCTGCTCTTGTCTTTGCTTTCTCGCCTAGGATACTTTCTCCGTGGCTGTCTCCTTCCTGACAGGCCGCATCGTCTACATTTCTGAGCAGGCAGGTATCCTGCTGCGCTGCAAGCAGGATGTGTTCCGCGGTGCCCGCTTCTCAGAGCTCCTGGCTCCCCAGGATGTGGGCGTCTTCTATGGTTCCACTGCCCCATCTCGCCTGCCCACCTGGGGCACGGGGGCCTCGGCAGGTGAGGTCCCGAAGTGCTTGGGGGGAGGGATGAGCAGTTCCAGGAAGCACCTGCCATGAGGGGCCAGGGGCCCCAGGCTTTTCCTTGCTGGGTTCTTCTCAGCCCAGGGAGGGGATGGGGAGCTGTGCTTACTGTCCTCCTGGTCTGTCTCAGGTTCAGGCCTCAAGGACTTCACCCAGGAGAAGTCTGTCTTCTGCCGTATCAGGTAGGCAGGGGACGTGGGAGCAGACCCCTTGCACCTCCCACACCCCGTTTTTCTTTGCTGTGTGGCCCATGACCTTGAGGTGGGTGGTGGGTGGCTCTTCACTGACAGTCCCTAATGCCTCTTTCTCTTCCTTGCTAGAGGGGGTCCTGACCGAGATCCCGGGCCTCGGTACCAGCCATTCCGCCTAACCCCATATGTGACCAAGATCCGGGTCTCTGATGGGGCCCCTGCACAGCCGTGCTGCCTGCTGATCGCAGAGCGCATTCACTCTGGTTATGAAGGTGGGCGGGCCAGGCGCCTGGCCTGGTTGGGGTAGGAGGAAGGGGGCCTTCTCTAGGCTGGGGGTGAGGCAGGACGGGAGTGTGGGAGACAGCTTTGGAACACAGAAGGTATTGTTAAAATGAGGGTTTGAACGCCTCTTTAGAGGTAGAGTTGGATGAGAGCCCTAAGCTAGGAGAAGGCAAAGGAGAGTACCTTGGTTTTCAGTTTCATTATCGGCATGGGGCACAAAGATTGTCCAGACCATCTTTGTAGGCTAGAGGGCCCAAGGCAGAGCTGTGGAGAGAACTGTCTGCCAGCCAGCCTGGGCCTGAGGCAGCATGGAGGGCTGAGGAGCTGGACCGTTCTGGAGGAAATCCAATGGCCACACTTTCTGTGCCTCAGCTCCCCGGATTCCCCCCGACAAGAGGATCTTCACTACGAGGCACACGCCCAGCTGCCTCTTCCAGGATGTGGATGAAAGGTGAGGTCAGGACCTGGAGAAAAAGGAGGTGTCCAGGGCCGAGGCTTTGGCCATTCTGATGCCTCCTGTCATTTCAGGGCCGCCCCGTTGCTGGGCTACCTCCCCCAGGACCTCCTGGGGGCCCCAGTGCTCCTTTTCCTGCATCCCGAGGACCGACCCCTCATGCTGGCCATCCACAAAAAGAGTGAGTTCCTTTCATCCTGCGCTCCCTTCCGGCTGTCTCCAGGGCTTCCTAACAGCTGTCCTTGTGATTGTGTCTTTCAGCGCCTTGGCCTCTTGGATTTCGGGTGGGGGGAGGCTCCAGGGGGCTCCACAACCTTACTTAGCTCTCCCTCCCACTGACCCGCACCTCATTTCCCACTCCCTTCAGTCCTGCAGCTGGCTGGCCAGCCCTTTGACCACTCCCCTATCCGCTTCTGCGCCCGGAATGGGGAGTACGTCACCATGGACACCAGCTGGGCTGGCTTCGTGCACCCCTGGAGCCGCAAGGTGGCCTTTGTGTTGGGCCGCCACAAAGTACGCACGTAAGTGGGTGGTGCCCTGGAGGGCGGGCCAGTGTGGAGGGGGCAGGGCTCAGCTCATCCTTCCCACCCCGCAGGGCGCCCCTGAATGAAGACGTGTTCACTCCCCCAGTCCCCAGTCCCGCTCTCTCCCTGGACCCTGATATCCAGGAGCTCTCTGAGCAGATCCACCGGCTGCTGTTACAGGTGAGAGTTGAGGGGACGGGGCTTGAGAATGAGGAAGGGGTGCGGAACAAGGCCTTGGACATCTGACCTGTCGCTCTTCCTGCCTCAGCCTGTGCACAGCCCCAGCCCTACCGGGTTCTGTGGAGTCGGCCAGGTGACTTCCCCAGGCCCTCTCCTCAGCCCTGGCTCCTCCAGTGCCAGCAACGGGGGTGACGCCGAGGGACCTGGGCCTCCTGCACCGGTGAGTGCCTCTCTGCCACTTTACCCCTTTAGTCTCCCGTTCCCTTGTTCTCAGAGTCAGCACTGCCAAACCCAGAGGAGCCGCGTCCACCTCCTTTTCTTTCTCGTCCTGCTCTCATAGTGATCTCTGCTCCTCCCCACTGGGGCCTTTTTCTTTTTTTTTTTTGCGGTACGTGGGTCTCTCACTGTTGTGGCCTCTCCGGACGCAGCGGCCATGGCTCACGGGCCCAGCCGCTCCGCAGCATGTGGGATCTTCCCGGACCGGGGCACGAACCCACGTCCCCTGCGTCGGCAGGCGGACTCTCAACCACGGCGCCACCAGGGAAGCCCTGGGGCCTTTTTCTTGCGCTAGGCTCTGGGCTCCCCAGGCTGGCCACGCCCCCCCAATGCTGCCCACTGCCCTGCCCCACAGGTGACCTTCCAGCAGATCTGTAAGGACGTGCACCTGGTGAAGCATCAGGGGCAGCAGCTTTTTATTGAGTCCCGGGCCCGGCCTCTGCCCCGGCCCCGTGTCCCTGGTGAGTTGGTGAGGGTGTGGGTGAGGAGTGAGGCCTGGGGCGGGGCGGGTCCCATGACCCTCAGCCCAACCCAGAGGAGCTTTTCTCTCCTCGGCCCAGCTGCAGGCACATTCAAGGCCAAGACCCTTCCCTGCCAATCTGCAGACCCAGAGCTGGAGGTGGCACCTGCTCTGACCCAGGCCCCACTAGCCTCGGCTCCTGAGGAGGCTGAGCGGAAAGAAGCCTCCAGTTGCTCCTACCAGCAGATCAACTGCCTGGACAGCATCCTCAGGTAAGGCCATCCTGGCCCATTCTCCCGCTTGGGCCCCGGCCCTGCCCCACCCAGGCGCTGCTCTCATGTCTTCTGGTGCTTCCTCAGGTACCTGGAGAGCTGCAACCTCCCCAGCACGACCAAGCGCAAGTGCACCTCCTCCTCGTCCTGCACCGCCTCTTCGGCCTCCGACGAGGACAGGCAGCGGGCAGGAGCGGTCTCTGTGGGGGCCGAGAAAGGTGAAGAGCCAGGCCATCCTGCCTCCACAACCCTGTCCTCTGTTCCTGCGTCTGCATTTCTGTCTTTGGGGCCCCACCTCACTCTGTCCCGTCCCCGCCCAGCCTCCAGATCTCCACTCTCCTCTCTCTCCCCACCCCCACTGGGGTTTCCTCTCCCAGCCTCCCAGCGGGGCGATAACCGGCATCTCTCCGTACAGATCCATCGGCAGTGCTGTCTGGGGAGGGGGCCGCCCCTCTGAAGGAGCCGGTGGTGGGAGGAGGCGCCCTGAGCCCGCTCGCCCTGGCCAGTAAGGCCGAGAGCGTGGTGTCCGTCACCAGTCAGTGTAGCTTCAGCTCCACCATCGTCCATGTGGGAGACAAGAAGCCCCCGGAATCGGGTACGGGCGTGGCTGAGGGGGGCGGTGCCCGGGCTCCCTCTGCTCCCCCAGCCAGCGTCCCCCCTCCTGCTGGCTGCCTTCTCCCGCCCTCTGGTTCCTGATGGAGAGAAGGAGGCCCCCGTCTTAGCTCAGGGCTGCCGCTTCTTGCTCTCCACCCGCCCGCCAGCCTCTGCCGCCTTGTCTGTCCCTCATCCTGCTTCCTGTGTTCTCACCGTCAGTTCACACACAAAGTCTGGGGTGTAGTTCAGCCTGAGGTGCTGCCCGCAGACGGTCGAGGCAGGGACTGTTGAAAAGCCCTGAAGGGTCTTCGGGCATTGACCTGGAAAACGAGTGAGGGAAGTGCGAGGTGTGGGCTTCCCTTCCAAGGAGTCACGGGGGGGTCATCCTAGGGTAGTGCCACTGACGAGGACTGAGTATCCCTTTCTTACCCTGGGACGGCTTTACACGGGGAAGAAGGCCCAGAGCCAGTTCTCGGTGGGGAGGTGGCCAAGAGATGCAGGGGAGGCCCAGGCTCGGCCGCAGGGCAGAGCCCAGGTCTTTGGCTAAGCTGCTGGACATGGAGGGTGCCGTGTGGTGTGGGTGTGCTAACACTTAAGGTGATTCTGACCTTTCCCCTGTCTCATCTTCCTCAGACATCATCATGATGGAGGACCTGCCTGGCTTGCCTCTTGGCCCAGCTCCCAGCCCAGCCCCCAGCCCCACGGTGGCCCCTGACCCAGCCGCAGGTGCCTACCGGCCAGTGGGCCTGACCAAGGCTGTGCTGTCCCTGCACACCCAGAAGGAGGAGCAGGCCTTCCTCAGCCGTTTCCGCGACCATGGCAGGCTGCGTGGACTTGACGGCTCCTCCACGGCCCCCTCGGGCCCCGGTGAGTTGGGTAGCCACCTGCCTGCACCCGGTCTAGGGCCAGACTGTCGGGGGAGGGGTTCTTGAGGGAGATCCTTGTGCTCCAGGGACCCAGGCTATTGCCACCTCCGCCACCAGGGCCCTGCCTAGGGATGGCCCCTCGCTAGCTCCTCCCCAGCGGGCGGGGGTCCAGGCTGCCGCCAGAGGAGGGCAGCACTGAGACAGGCAGGCAGGGGCGCTCTGCTCCAGGTAAGCCACTCCAGGCCCAGTCTGGGGGCTGGGGCAGGAAGCGAGCCCACTCAGGACTCAGTTGCTGCTGACTGGGAGATCTGTGTAGACCGGCAGGGAGGACTGGGACGACTTCGGGTGGGGGCAGGGCTTCAAGGGCAGGTGGCAGCCCTCCAGGTGCCTGAGGGAGGCCCCCTGCAGGCGAGCATAGGGCTAGGAACTGGGCTTTCCCGCCCACCTTGGCTCCATCATGAGCCATGCGGAGCACGGCCCCACTGGCAGGAGGGTCGCCCAGGCTGGTAGTTGCCTGCTGGACCGGAGCCACCTGCCCATTCGTCCACGACCTCGCCTGCCTGCTGTCCGCCAGCAGGCCTCGGTCTTCTGCACACCTGCAGCACCCCGCCTCGTGTAACCTCTCCTTCCCCGGCCGCTTTGTCAGTGATTCCCGCGTCTTCCCTGAAGGTCCCCCCACCTCCCCAGAGTCCCCTCTGTTACGTGTGGGCCAGGGAGGCAGACTCTCTGGGGCCTATCCTCTCCCTGGTCCGAGTGGCAGGGCAGCCGGCCGGGGTGGCAGGGCTGCTAACCCCCAGGTCGAGGGCCTTGCTTACCCTAGTCTCTCCCCTCAGGCTGCCGCCACGGCCCCGCAGCCCCCGGCCGCCGCCACCACTGCCGATCCAAAGCCAAGCGCTCCCGCCAGCACCCGACCCCTCAGGCCGAAGCCCCCTGCCCCGTCTCCCACCCGTCACCTGTGCCATCCTCTGCCCCCTGGCCCCCACCACCAGCCACGCCGCCCTTCCCGGCTGTGGTCCAGCCCTGCCCCCTCCCCGCGTTCTCCCCCAGAGGAGGCCCCCAGCCTCTCCCTCCTGCACCCACATCTGTGTCTCCTGCAGCTTTCCCTGCCCCACTGGTGACCCCAGTGGTGGCCTTGGTGCTCCCTAACTATCTCTTCCCTGCCCCACCCACCTACCCCTGTGGGGCACCCCAGGCCCCCGCTTCCCACTCCCCTTCTCCGTCCCTGCCCCTGCCGCCCCCCAGCCCTCCCCGCCGCCCCGACTCTCTGCTCTTCAACTCGAGATGCAGCTCCCCGCTCCAGCTAAACCTGCTGCAGCTTGAGGAGCCCCCCCGTGTCGAGGGGAGTAGTGCTGGGCACCCCCCTCCCAGCGAGGAGACTGCCGACCCAGCGGCCAGACCGGTGAGCACCGAGGCCCGCCCCCATCCTCTTAGGGCCCCCACGCGGCCCTCTCCCCTGCTCCTCCCGTCGCTCTTCCTCCTGCCCCCCGCCCACCTGGCGTCCCCAGAGGGTGGTGTCGTGGGGTGGGAGGCCCCAGCTGCGTTTCTGAATGAGGCAGAAATCAGCTGCCTCATCTGTGAAGTGGGGACAGGCCCGTCTGTCTGACAGGTGGCGAGGACATCCCAGTAACTTCTGAGCGTGCCTCTGCTGCTTGGAAAGGGCCCAGCGCCACGGCGCTGCTCTGCGCCAGCTCTCGTCACTCAGCCTGGGCCCACTGTCATGGAGTGGGAAGAGGCCGCTTGGCTTGGGTGCGCTCCCGGCCAGAGGCAGCAGTTGAAGGGAAGCCTAGGTGCTGATCCCTTAATCCCTCCCCTCCCCTCCCCCAGGTGGAGATAACTGAGTCCTCCAACCAGGACGCACTCTCGGGCTCCAGCGACCTGCTGGAGTTGCTGCTGCAGGAGGACTCGCGCTCTGGCACGGGCTCTGCTGCCTCGGGCTCCTTGGGCTCTGGCTTGGGCTCTGGGTCTGGCTCAGGCTCCCATGAGGGGAGCAGCACCTCAGCCAGCATCACGCGTGAGTGCCCTGCCTCCCACAACACCTCCCGGGGTAGGACAGTGTCTGGGGGGTTGGGAGGCCAGGCCCCACTTTGGCCAAGCAGCCTGGGCCCCTGCCCTGCTTCCTAAGGCCAGTGGGCTTGAGCGAGGCCTGGTGGAGCGCCGGGCGGCCTGACTCTGTTGGTTGCCCGCCCCTCACTCTACAGGCAGCAGTCAGAGCAGCCACACGAGCAAGTACTTCGGCAGCGTCGATTCTTCCGAGGCTGAGGCTGGGGCTGCCCGTGCCAGGGCTGAGCCCGGGGACCAGGTCATTAAGTACGTGCTCCAGGATCCCATCTGGCTGCTCATGGCCAATGCTGACCAGCATGTCATGATGACCTATCAGGTGCCCTCCAGGTGAGGACTTTCAGGGACCTCCTCTGCCTCTTCTTCAGAGGAGTGGGGAGGCTGGCGGCCCACCCTCACTGCAGCTAACTTGGGGTTTTCTTTCTGGGCCTGGCTCTGCTCTGGGGCTTTCCTGTTCTGCCCTCCGCCCCTTGGAGCCCCACCATTAGTCAGGCTGAGGGCAGCTTTCCTGGTCCTGGAAGGCCTGAATTCCCAGAGCACCGGTTCAGGGGAGGAGCATGAGGCAGTGAGTGGGGAGCTGGGGAGTTGAGGTAAAGGAAAAATGCCAGCCTCGTGGGCCCTGGCCCCAGCTCCCATTCTCTGCCTCCTGAACCCCTTCCCGGAGCAGGGACATGGCCTCTGTGCTGAAGCAGGACCGGGAGCGGCTCCGGGCTATGCAGAAGCAGCAGCCTCGGTTCTCAGAGGACCAGCGGAGGGAACTGGGTGCTGTGCACTCCTGGGTCCGGAAGGGTCAACTGCCTCGGGCCCTTGATGTGATGGTGAGAAGTCAAGTCTGGGCCAGGAGGGAGAAGAAAGAATTGAGCTCAAGTTGAAAGGGTAGAGGCTAAGGGCTGATCGCCTCATTGTTCCTTGGATCATTAATTCTGAAGGACGTTAATTCCACTAAATTTGCTGCTGGGTTATTTAGTGTTAAACCACGTGTGTTTTGGTAGACCTTTCCTCGGCCAATCTTATGCTAGTGTATAGTGCGGTCTGGGTACAGGGTACGATGCATTTTCCAATCTTGTTGACCCCATGCGCATCTGTATGGATTCATGTTTCTTGGGCATACATTTTGGGAAGCACTCTCGAGTTGGGGAACAAGGGGAACTGGGGTGGCAGGTCAGCAGTGAGAACTCTGCCTGACTCGCTCATATCCTTTCTTTCTCCAAGGCCTGTGTGGATTGCGGTAGCAGCACCCAAGACCCTGGCCACCCTGATGACCCACTCTTCTCGGAAATGGATGGACTGGGGCTGGAGCCCATGGAGGAGGGTGGGGGCGAGGCGGGTGGCGGTGGTGGTGAGGGCGAGGGCGGTGATGAGGCCCAGGCCCAAGCTGGGGCCGCGGTCTCAAGCTCTCAGGACCTGGCCATGGAGGAGGAGGAACAAGGTGGGAGCTCATCCAGTCCAGCCTTACCTGCCGCAGGAAATGGCACCAGCTAGACTACATTTGGGGCCACCTCCGGGAATGCATGAGAAGCTTCCTTCTCCCATGTCCCAACTCGCAGAACTCAGACGTGGCTGGACCAACCAATAGAAAACTGTCCCGGCTTCTCCCGCTGTAGGGGGTGTGGGACCTCCCCCCCGTCAGCAGCCCAGGATCCAGGGGCTGCCTCTGGCCTCTTAGAGAACAGAGGGTGGCACTCTTTAGCCCAGCCCAGAGAAGCCGCACCTCCCATCCCTGCTGAGGAGTCGTTCCTTCCCCTGGACAAGGTTGCTGACAAGCTGCTGAAGTGGTTCTCCAAGCCCCAGCTGAGCCGGAGTCCCTGTCCCTGCGGCTTGGGGCTGCGTTTATTTATTTGGAGAGCCAGCCCTCTGAGGCCCAAGCAGGACCCAGTGGTCCAGACCCCTAGCTGCTCCGGGGTGGGGGAGGTTGGTGGACCGTGGAGTCCCTGGTGCTGCCCCTCAGGTGGGACCCAGGTGTTCTCAGCTGTACCCTCTACCGCTGACATTTGTGTTTTTGATATCGTGTCTGTTATTTTTTAATATAAAAAGAAAAAATACCAGGACTTTGTGGAATGAACTTTGGGGGTTGGGTTAGGGGAGCTCTTTGTGGGGAGGTGTGGCGCCCCCGTTTCCGGAAGGTTGTAGTGAGAGTGAGCCATTCCCTCCTCTGAGGACCCGCATCCCTCTTCTCCACAAACCCTTTCTCACTGAGAAAGCAGGTCAGTCTAGGTGGCTATGGGACGGGAGGGCCACGCAGCCATTCATAGTCGAGTTGGTCCCCAACGGTGTGGGAGAGAGGCGGGTGGTGCAGAGTATTAACCCTCAGGCTCAGAGCTTGGGAAGGAAAGGGGGAACCTTGGAAAGGATGAGTCACTGAAGCCCCGTGGTAGCCGTTATTTCGGTCGTCTCGATTAGTGACCCTCAGGAACAGCTGATCTACATCTAGACTCAACAGCCCACCCAACGGCGCCGTGGCTTAGCTGGTTAAAGCGCCTGTCTAGTAAACAGGAGATCCTGGGTTCGAATCCCAGCGGTGCCTGGGACGGTTGACTCTAGTATATTATTGCTGCGAAGGGGACACATTTCCAGACTTTGACAGGGCGCCTCTCTGTAGTACATATGGAAGGATTATTCTTCTTACCAGCCATCCCATTGCTACTTGAGTCTCCCTCCCTGTGCACTTTTAGTGCGAATTTGGAGGCTGACCCCAGCTGTCAAGAACCAGGGTGTAGCGGCATCCCTTTGTCTGCCTTCAACGGTGTGGGAACGGTTGGGCCCATTTTGTACTGTGGCTCGGGGCAGGGAGAGAGCACTGGAAAGTCGCCGCTTCTGTAGGGCCGTTGCCTCATAAGCGCACGCGCACTGACATCAAGACAGCGCTCGCAAGAGGCGGGCGTGTTGATAGGCAGCTATAGTTCCGCAGGCCCCAGTCCGCAGCCGGCTGTGATGGCCGAGTGGTTAAGGCGTTGGACTCGAAATCCAATGGGGTCTCCCCGCGCAGGTTCGAATCCTGCTCACAGCGTCAGTAGTTTTGGGAATGAATACTACTGCCGCCTCCGGTGAAGAAAGCAACTTGTTTTTCCAGTGCTGTCTTTCCCTGGAGCAGATCCCAATTTTATTCCAAGACTCTCAGGGACTCAGCCACCCAGGACCTGTCCACGAGCGCCCTCTTGCGGGCCTCAGATTCCTGCTTCTACTCCTCCTCCAAAGGTTATATCAAGCAAAAAGCCGTTTTAACTGCCAATTTGAATTCATAACTCCAAACTCAGGTGTTTTCTCAGTGCTATTAGCAATCATATCACATTTCCCCATCCATTTCCCCTCCATCTCTCCTATACGACTCTTTCATTCCTTTTCACATCAAACCACGAATCCCTTCATCCTCCTTCAGCTTTACTTCCTGTTTCACTGTGTTCAAAAGGCATTCGGTAATCAAAACACTATGGTACTGGCACAAAAACAGACATATAGATCAATGGAACAGGATAAAAGCCCAGAAATAAACCCACTCACCTATGGTCAATTAATCTACAACAAAGGAGGCAAGAATATACAATGGAAAAAAGTCTCTTCAATAAGTGCTGCTGGGAAAACTTAACAGCTACATGTAAAAGAATGAAATTAGAACATTCTCTAACACCATATACAAAAATAAACTCAAAATGGATTAAAGACCTAAATGTAAGGCCGGAGACTATAAGACTCTAGAGGAAAACAGGGAGAACACTCTTGGACATAAATTGCTGCAATATCTTTTTGGATCCGTCCCCTAGAGTAACGGAAATAAAAACAAAAATAAACAAATGCGACCTAATTAAACTTAAAAGCTTTTGCACAACAAAGGAAACCATAAACAGAATAAAAAGAACCTACAGAACGGGAGAAATATCTGCAAATGATGCGACCAACAAGGGATTAATTTCCAAAATATACAAACAGCTCATACAGTTCAGTTCAAACAACCCAAGCAAAAAATGGGCAGAAGATCTAAATGGACATTTCTCCAGAGAAGACATACATGTGCCAACAGGCACATGAAAAAATGCTCCATATCGCTAATTTAGGGAAATGCAAATGAAAACTACAATGAAGTATCACCTCACCCTGGTCAGAATGGCCATCATCAAAAAGTCGACAAATAATAAATGCTGGAGAGGGTGTGAAGAAAAAGGAACCCTCCTGCACTGTTGGTGGGAATGTAAATTGGTGCAGCCACTATGGAGATCAGTATGGAGGTTCCTCAAAATACTATAAGTAGAGCTACCATATGATCCAGCAATCCCACTCCTGGGCATTTATCCGGAGAAAACTTTAATTTGCAAAGATACATGCACCCCTATGTTCACAGCAGCACTATTTACAATAGCCAAGACATGGAAGCAACCTAAATGTCCATCGACAGATGAATGGATAAAGAAGATGTGGTGTATATATATATATATATATATATATATATATATATATACACAGTAGAAATATTAGCCATAAAAAAGAATGAAATCATGCCATTTGCAGCAACATGGATGGACCTAGAGATTACCATATTAAGTGAAGTAAGCCAGACAAAGACAAATATTATACGATATGGCTTATATGTGGAACCTAAAAACAAAACAAAACCAAAACAAAACAAATGAACTTATTTACAAAACAGAAATAGACCCATAGTCATAGAAAACAAGCTTATGGCTACCAAAGCAGAAGTAGGGGAATAAATTAGGAGTTTGGGATTAACATATACACACTACTATACATAAAATAGATACCCAACAAGGACCTACTGTATAGCACAGGGAACTATACTCAATATTTTGTAATAAGCTATAAGGGAAGAGAATCTGAAAAAAATGTATATGTATTCACTGAATCAGTGTGCTGTACACCTGAAGCTAACATAACACTATAAATCAACTATACTTCAATTTAAAAAAAGGCATTCCGAAGAAATTTTCCTACTGACATCGGCAATCGCACCTGCCTACCTACCTGAGTCTGTGACCACATGCTATTCCCCTTCCTCCTAACTGTAGATGAACCCTTCCACCTAACTAAGGCCAACCCCCACACCAACTAGATCTCCCGTTCCCTCTGGCCCACTCAAGGACATTGCTCTGTTTTCTTTCTTTACCATCAATTTCCCCCTTTTCTAACTGGATTATTCCCACCAGGCTACAAACATAATGAAGTTTATCTCAATTTAGAACATGCAAGACAACAAACGCCATCTTAACCCCACAACTCCCCTCCAGCTACCACTACGTTCCTCTGTTCCCCTCTACAGCAAAACAACTTCTCTTATGCCCACTGTTTCCAATACCATCTTTCCACTTTCCTTTGAACCCTCTCTAATCAGGTGCCCCCAACCCTGCGCCTGCCCCCAACAAAACTGCTTTTGTTAACGTACAAAATGACCATCACGTTGCTAAATCCATTGATCACTACTGAGCAGCAGTTGACACAGATGCTTACTCTCCCTGCTTAGAAACGCTTTCTTCACTTGCCTTCTAGGACACCACACTCTTCTTATATTCCTTCCACTTCGTTAACAATTCATTCACAGATGCCTTTGCTAGTTCGTCATCTCCTGGATCTCTAAATGTTGAGGTGTTTCCAAGGCTCAATTTTCTAGCCTCTTCTCTTCTCTATCTGTATTCATTCCCTTGATGATCTCCAGGCTCATGGTTTAAAATATGAACCTACATTACATTAACGCATCCCCAATTTTCATTTCTAGCTCCAAAACTCTTCCCTGCATTACAGATGCATATATCCTATTGCCCACTTATTGTTTCTACTTGGATATCTAATAAGGAATCACAAACTTAAAATGTCCCAACCAAACTTCTGGTCATCTCCCCCAAAACTGCTTCACCTGTAGTCTTTCCATCTCAGTAAATGGAAATTCCATTTCTTCAGTTAGCCAGACCAGAAACCTTAGAATCATCTCTGATTCATCTCCCTTTCTCTCACACACACACAGTCCACATCAAATCAGTCAACAATTTCTTATTTAAAATAGGTAAAAAATTTGACTCTTTGTTACTACACTTCAATACTACACCTTGGTCCATGCCACCCTCATCTCTCACCCAGATTATTGCAATAGCCCCTAAATTATTTCCTTGCTTCCACTCTTGTTCCTTGTTCCCTTACAGTCTACTCTGAACACACTGGGCAAAGTGATCCTTTTAAAACATACATCAGATTCTGTCGTTCCTCTCTTTAAAATCTCTCAGTAGGGTATAAATATGAATTCATGGTTTTAATGTGTATAGTTAAGGAAGGAAATGTAATATAAGGCAATGTATGCACATACACAATGTATACATTCACCTATATTTCCTAGCTCTGTCTGCTGAGGGAGCCTAAAAGGAATGACACACAAGTAGTGATAAACACACCAAGTGCTCAGATCTTGGTTACTAAATACCATTTTCTACTAAAATGAACCAGCACTCCTTGGAGAAAAGGGTGTCTCTAGGGCTGCAGCTGGGGAATTACAAAATGATCTTAGAACATTTTGTTCTAAGATCTTGTTCTAAGATCAAGAAGTGCTCAGAAATATTGGGTGTATATCAAAAAGACACAGCAGCTAGGGGCTGTGGCTAAAGGGGCTTCCACTGGCTAAATCTTGGACAATCTGAGCATTAAAATAAATAATGCACTGAATCAAGTAAGAATCCAAAGTTCATATCAGTATAAATAAATAAATGGGGGCTTCCCTGGTGGCGCAGTGATTGAGAGTCCGCCTGCCGATGCAGGCTACACGGGTTCGTACCCCGGTCCGGGAGGATCCCACATGCGCGGAGCGGCGGGGCCCGTGAGCCATGGCCATGAGCCTGCGCGTCCGGAGCCTGTGCTCCGCAACGGGAGAGGCCACAACAGTGAGAGGCCCGCGTACCGCAAATAAATAAATAAATAAATAAATAAATAAATAAATAAATGGGACCTAGTCAAACCTACAAGCTTTTGCACAGCAAAGGAAGCCATAAACAAAAAGACAACCTGCGGACTGGGAGAAAATATTTGCAAATGATGTGACTGACAAGGGCTTAAGTTCCAAAATACACAAACAACTCATACAATTCAACAACAACAACAACAACAAAACCAATCGAAAAATGGGCAGAAGACCTAAATAGACATACAGATGGCCAACAGGCACATGAAAAAATGCTCATCATCGCTAATTACTAGAGAAATGCAAGTCAAAACTACAATGAGGTACCACCTCACACCGGTCAGAATGCCCATCATTAAAAAGTCTGCAAATAATAAATGCTGGAGAGGGTGTGGAGAAAAGGGAACCCTCTTACACTGTTGGTGGGAGTGTAAATTGGTGCAGCCACTATGGAAAACAGTATGGAGGTTCCTCAAGAAACTAAAAATAGAGTTGCCATATGATCTAGCAATCCCACTCCTGGCATATACCAGGAGTATATCCCACTCCATAGGCATGCACCCCTATGTTCACAGCAGCACTATTTACAATAGCCAAGACATGGAAGCAATCTAAATGTCCATCGACAGATGAATGGATAAAGAAGATGTGTGTATACACAATGGAATATTACTCAGCCATCAAAAACAATGAAATAATGCCATTTGCAGCAACATAGATGGACCTAGAGACTATCATACTAAGTGAAGTAAGTCAAAAAGAGAAAGACAAATACCATATGACATTACTTATATGTGGACCCTAAAATACAACACAAATGAACATATCTATGAAACAGAAACAGACTCACAGACATAGAGAACAGATTTGTGGTTGCCAAGGGGGAGGAGAGGTGGGGAGGGAAGGATTGGGAGTTTGGGATTAGTAGATGCAAACTATTATATATAGGATGCTAAACAACAAGGTCCTACTGTATAGCACAGGGAACTATATTCAGTATCCTGTGATAAACCATAATGGAAAAGAATATGAAAAAGAATACACATAAGTGAGTCACTTTGCTGTACAGCAGAAGTTAACACAACATTGTAAATCAACTATACTGCCATAATTTTTTTTTAATTCCAGGATATATATAAAAAAACTGAAGATCAAGAATCTTCCAGATTAAATGAAACTGAACAGACAGAACAACTAAATGCAGTGTGGGATCCTGGATGGAATCCTGGATTGGGAAAAAAGGGCTATAAAGGACATAATTGAAACATTTGAGGAAATTTAAGTATGGACTGGCATTAAATAATACTATCATATTAATTTTAATATTCTGATGTTGACAGTTGTACTACTATGTACTATTATTACTACAAATGTCCTCATTCTCAGAAAACACACTGAGTAACTTGGGCAAAAGGGCCTGACATTTTCAATTTACCCCCAAATGATTCAGAAAACAAATATTTTATATCTATATTATATTTGGAGAGAAATGATAAAGCAAACGGAGCAAACGCGAACAATTAACAGAGAAAAGAGTACACAGGAGTTCCTTGTACTTTCTTCCTTTTTTTTTTAATTGAAGAATAGTTGATGTATAATCCTTGTACTTTTTTGTAACTTTTCTGAAAATTTGAAATTATATAAAAATTAAAAGTTCCAAAAACAAACAAAACAAAAAAGCTAGGGGGAAAAAAGTCCCCCAATGGCTTCACATTACACTCAGAGGTGACAGAGTCCTTGCGATGGCCTAGAAGGTTCTACATAATCAGCCTACTGCTTTGTCGCTCTGATCTCACCTGCTACGTCCACTCCAGACAACCCCACTCCGCCCCCTGCTGCTCTGTTCCCTTGACAAGCCTGGCAGGTTGTCCTACTAGCCAGCCTGTCCCTCTGTCTGGAGTGCTTTTACCCCAGGTGGCCCTGTTTGTGCCCTCACCTCTGTAAATTTCACCTTCTCAGTGAGTCCTTCCCTAATCTTACTGTCTAAAGTCACAATTCCCACTCTCCACTCTTCCTTGCTTCACTTTTCTCCATAGCACTTATCACCAACTGACAAATGATAAATTCTGTACGATGTGCATTTGACTGTTTCCCCCACAAGGACGTATGTGCCGTAAGGCAGGGATTATTGTCTGTTTTGTTTGGGGCTCTATAGAGGTCTTCTATCCTGATTCTTCCCTTGGCCCAGGGGCCCGGGCCTCCTACTTCCCCACCCCCAACCCCCAGGTCCCAACTCTCCAGGAACTCCCCCCTACCAGGACCCAGGGGGTCCCAGGAAGCCAGCCTTCTCTTTGAAGAACAAAGAGGGAGGAGCTGAGCCTCGGAACCCAGGCCTGGGGAGACGTCACAGCGGGGGAGGCAAAGCAGCGACACTAGGCCAGCTGTGCTGTCTCAGTTCCTTCCCCGCCTCCCGCCTCCCTAGGGCCCCAGCGCGTGTGGGACACGAGCTCCCCTCCCCCAAGCCCTTACGCTGCCCCGTATTGAGAGGGCGGCCAGGAACAGGCCAGAGGCCCAGACACCCATACACACACCATGTACACAGACAACCACAAGGGACACGTACACAGGCCTGCGCTGACACGGAGGCGTGCCATCCACAGAGGCCCCCAACCCATAGCCTTAGAAACCCTGGGAATGGGTGTGGAGGATGCCCTCACAGCCACATCTACACAGGAGCGATGGCTGCAGAAAATCCCCCAACCAGGCCAACTGGTCTCAGGTTTGGGGAGCCTGAAGTGTATATAATTGTTTTGGGGGGTGAGAGCTTTTTAAGAAAATAATATAAAACTAGGTACAGGGGCTTCCCTGGTGGCGCAGTGGTTGAGAGTCCGCCTGCCAATGCAGGGGACACGGGTTCGTGTCCCAGTTTGGGAAGATCCCACATGCCGATCCCACATGCCGCGAAGCGGCTGGGCCCGTGAGCCATGGCCGCTGAGCCTGCGCGTCCGGAGCCTGTGCTCCGCAGCAGGAGAGGCCACAACAGTGAGAGGCCTGCGTACCGCAAAAAAAAAAACAAAAAAAAACACTAGGTACAAAAAGTAATATTTACAGTGTAAAGCAATTATGCTCCAATAAAGATAAAATATTTACAGTGAAACAAGAGATCATAACCTACAAACAGAAAAGGCTGGCAAATGACACAAAGGTTACAAAGTCCAGAAAAATACCTTATTGGTATCAGTTAATTGCCTGCATAGCCCTGTAATACTCTCCACAGACTGGCTACTGACTTTGTATATTTCAAATCTCATTTTTCCTCATTCTTCCTCTACCACCCATGTACTTATAGTGACAAGAGCACTGGATGCATTCACATCACATGGGCCCTTGGGCTTTGCACCTTCACTGCACGACGCCTAGTGAGTGGGCACAGGTGACAGGAGTTTCCCTGGAAGCCATTCCCACACCAGGATGACTGGGCTAGCTTAACTATGTGTGGGAGTGACTGGGAACCACATTAACTGCATTACCATTAACATACCCTCGAATGCCCACAGCGACTCCAACACCGGGGGTGGTGGGCGGGGGGAAAGGGTGACAGAGGGGAAGCTGGAGTGAAAACAGACAGTGGGCTTTACCATTTGCAGTTAAAGTGTCTTATTTTGGCAAGTTTTACAGAAGCATATGGCCATGTGAGCACATTGCTGGGACCCTCCCAGGGGCCTGAGTGAGGGGTCCTGAATTGTACATTTCATCAGCTTCATGGTGCATTCACCTCTGAAATTGTCATTTTTGATTCCACATCTCAGATGGACTCTCAACCTGCCTAGAAATCCTATTCTATCATAGAAGGTTTGTTTTCCTACTCCCCAAAATGAACATTTCACACCTTCTTTCTCCTCAAAGGACCTGTAGCTCTCTCTCCTCCAGCAATAAGCTTGATTCATTCTTTCTTTAAAAATTCTCTTTTATTGAAGTATAGTTGACTTACAGTGTTGTGCTACTTTCTATGTCTATTTCTAAGTGATTCAGTCACACACACACACACACACACACATACATACATATATATATATATATATATATATATATATATATACACACACACATTCTTTTTCATATTCTTTTCCATTATGGTTTATCACAGGATTAATTCATTCTTTGGGAAAACAGGAACCACTGGAGGGAAACTGCCTCATCCTTCCCACACTCTAAGTGACCCACACCCCCTGTCTTCCCCATCTCCCTGGGGGTGAGGACTCTTCCCTACTACCTGAGACCCATTTCTCCACCTGGTAGCGAAGTCTACCCACCCACCCACCCACCCTTAGTTACTCCCACCAGCATCAAACACACTCTAGCAACCCTCATCACTTTCTTCTGCCCCGGCTGCCAACAATGTTCCTCCCCATTCACAGCAAAGCTTGACAGAGTTGTGTCTATAGCCACCGTCTGCATGCCTTCACATCCCATTCTCACCTCGACCCACTCAAGTGGGACCGCACAGAGTCACTCTCCCCCCAGGTCATCTGTGATCTCTAAGAGCTAAACCGGGTGGTTGCTTAGCTCCCTTCTTACTTGACCTCCCAGCAGCTTAGCTAGAACTGACGGCTCCCTCCTTCACACACTGTCTTTTCTTGGTCTCCAGGTCACTTGGCTTTTTTGCTACTTCTCTAACCCTACATCCCTTTGACAAGTCTTCCTCCTCAACCTGACCTCGAAGCGTTGGGGTGCTCCACGCTCCTTCTCTTCTCTCTCCACACTCTCTCCCTAGGCACTCCAGTCTCATGGCATTAAAAGCCATCTATCTTCCAATGGCTCCTCCATGTTTACCCTCCAGCTCTGACCCCCAAACTCATGAACAGAGATGAGAACAGTGCCCAGCGTTTTTACATAATTGGCAAATGCTAGGTCTTTTAGAGCATTTATAGATTCTCCTGCTGGGCAGACACCTGGAATGGCCTATCACACAATATTTCAAAGGGGCTTAATTTAAGCCTGCTTCTGTGAGCAGGGCAACTGGCAAGGCCTTATCCCAAGTTAAATTAGTCTCTCGACATATATTAATGATGTTCCTTTTTAGTGTATGATTTCTTTTCTTTTTTTTTTCCCTTCTGTTGATAGAAAGGGATACTGAAGTTCTTGGCCGTCCCCGAGTAGGCTTCAGGGCTAGTGCCAGGGTTTTTCCGGATTGATGTTCACACACAGATCCAGAGAGCTGACAGCATCATAGGGCTCTAGGTGGATGACGTACTCAGAGCAACTCTGTGCTTGATTTACTATCATGGTCTTCTGCAAACACTGTTGGTTATGTTCCTTAAATAAACCCACAGAGGTTTATTTATTGGTCTGCATCAATTGTGATGTTATATAAAGTGGCCACTGGATTGTTTTGCTTAGTAGGTGTAAACTTCGCACAGAAGTAGAGAATTTGAGGTTTATCTCAGCATTCTTGCTGAGCAAAGTGATTTTTTTCTGGTGTGAAGGAAGCATTAGCAATACTCTGTGACCAGAGGGGAACGACCTGTCCAAAGACACCAATGGACACATCGGTGATGGAATCCCCATTTAAATCTCCACGGCCATCCAGGGATCTCCCAAAGTACTGAAGATGGCTCCTAAAGGCTCCAACAGATCCCAAGATTTTCTGGGAATACCTCATGCAAACACTGCCCTCACGACCATGGTAGATGTACACAGCTCCTGAGTTCTGATTTTCCAAAAGTGAACCAATGATCACGTCATGAAAGCCATCCACGCTGACATCTGAAAGAGCTGCGACTGCTGAACCAAACTGAGCATTTTCAACACCCTTGGGGCCTTCCAGAAATTGGTGCCAATTCAAAACGCCCTTTGTGGTAGAGAACAGCTAGACTCTTCCCTCCTCTTTCTTTAGGTCATCTGTGTACGTTGGTGCAGTAATGTGTCTTCATCCACATCGACTGAACTCCGCACACTACCAACTTAGGAGCCAATCTGGTTACCCCCGTGAGACTGAATAACTGCGACACTGTCATTCTCATTAACACTGTACAGTACTATCCGGTCAGTACTATTTGTCCGAGGGGCACCAGCAACGAAGTGGACACTTTTTCCAATAGAAATTGAAGCCACAAAGTAACCTAACTATGAGCGCCATCTGTAGGCTTAAAGCCTGTTCTGATGGGACTGACGTCAAGCTGTCGTGGTGAAAAAACTTCAGGGTGAGGTCTATCAGAAGGTTAATCAGCTCATTTCCCACTGTCGATTTTACCCGGGACTCCTGTGGGGAAATTGGAATTGGGTACCTCAAGTCCAAGGGAGTCCCTGGGCCTCTTCATTCATCAGAGTGTTCCTCTCTTTCTGCCATGCGAGAGGCTGTCTTCTTTTATCGTTTCTTCTTCTGTTTTAACCTAGGGCAATCTGTTTTCCAACGTTCTTCCTCCTGACAGTAAGCACGTTGTTCCTTCCCCAGTGTTACTTCTTCTCAGGTTACTCGCCTTCTGGGAATCCAACGCCACTATGCCAAAAGAAGTGGCATTTCCTTCTGCATCTTCTTTCTTCTGTTGTTGCTTTTAAAGTGTTCAACAGGGAACGACATCTACCAGCTGAGAAGGGTTCAATCAAGCACCATCTCACCTTTGCAGCTCTCTCCTGATATCTGAGGCACTTCGCCCCCCGAAACGTCAACTTTACCATTCTAATATTTTCAGGGGCCTCGGGGTCTCCACTAGTATGATGTTTGTAGGCCTGATAAATCCTTTCTAAAAATTCCGAGAGTTCTTCATTTGTTTTGCTGAATTTCTTGAATTTTGTTCAAACCCTTTTGCTTTGGTTCCCATTTTCAAAGCCCTGCCAAGGTGCACGAAGAAGCAGTGCTCTAATAAGGGCCTTCTTCCCTCGCTGGGGTCCCAAATGGGTTCAGCTGTGGGGGCTGCCAAGTGGGCTTCAGGTGTAAAGGATCCTCCTTGTGAAGTAGGGTTGAAATCTTTCCAATTAAACAAGCCTGAGAAGCCCCGCCAGCCGGCATTCAGGCCCCCTAAGAGATAACCGCATAAGGGAAATCGCCTCGCCCCGGGGGTACCCTCTGGCCCGAACTGGGCGCCCAGTTGGGTCTTATGTGACAATACCAGACCAAGTCCCTGTGCCCCAGAAACTAACAAACACAGGATTTTCTAATGGATCCCTATGAGGAGGGGAAGTCCTGAGCCCCAGTGTCAGGAAGTGGGGCTGGATAGGAGTGCAAGGTGGTGGAAGGAGTGGATATATTGGCATAACGATCAGAGGAGCTAAGACAGCTTGCTTGGCTGGAGGAGTTAAGGTTTGCAGCAACATATTCTCGCTCTCATTCCCTTCCTTTTTTCATTTTCCCTGATGTAATAGCACAAATGCTTACACACAAAGGATTTCATTATTCTTCCCTGCTTTCTCACAGAATAGCCACCATAAAATCATAAATGCAATTGATCCCTTCTAACCATCAAAAGGATGCCTTTTTGCTTTGGCATCAACCAACCAGGCTGAATTCTGGGATGGGGCTTTTGGTGATTTTAGGAACCAAGTGGAACCCTTCTCTTCTCTCTGGGAAAGTCCCACAGACTTTTTTTTTTTTTTTTCCTGTTGTTCCTTTCCTCCATTTGACATCAGTAAAAGCTCTAACTATCGCAAAATTGATTTGGTTGTAAATGGAGAAACAGTACCAAACAAAATGAAATGAAAAACCCAAGGGACAACAGAAAATCCTAAATAAATCCTCAAGTTTGGTCTTGGGATTTTACATATACCAACGACACAGGAGACCACAAATGACATAATTAACACAGCAAGGGTAGCAGTACATGGTGCACAGGGTCCCAAGATAACCGTGCCTAAACCCCTTTTGGAGATCCTAACAGGTACTGTGGCCACACATTGTTTCAATAATATATATTCGTCCCACTCATGGGTTCTTGGCTGTAATCCGATCATTTATCAAAACATGCCTCAGAGAACTTTCTTTAGGGATAGTTGAAACATTTCCCCATTTTTAAATACAGAAATGCAAGACAAACAAAACACAAATGGCACACACAAAGGCTAGCATCCAAAGAAACAAACGAACCGGTTCACAAATTAGGTAAAAGTTCAACAACTCTTTCCTCTCTCCAACAAGGCACCCCCACTCAAATACAAAACAAATTGGCTTATTCCAGACAAAACCCCCCCAAATATAGAGGAAATAAAGTTTCCCGCTGTACACACCGGAGTGACTTACCCTACAGTATAGAGCCCGTTAGCTCCCAAACGTGGATTCCTTGCTCTGCCTGCCAAGTGCTGGGGCAATCGGTGCTGCTTTGGGGAATTTTGAAGGGCAGATCCTCAGGACGAGTGGTCCTGGCAGCTGCTAGGGCCTTACCCGAGAATTCCTCAACCAGGGTCAGCTGGCCGTGAGCAGCAGCGAGGCTTGCTCACCAAGTCGAAGCCCCTACTGCTCACTGCCACAAGCCGATAAATCAAGAGATGAGTTGTTGGGGGCAAGGAATAGCTACTTTACTTGGAAAGCCAGCTGACCAAGAAGATGGGGGACTTCTGTCCCAAAGAACCATCTTGCCTGAGTTAGAATTCAGCTTCTTTTATACCAAAAGGGGAGGGAGTAAAGTCAAACATTTCTTGGTTCTGGTCAGCCTCCAGAAGGGATGTGTCAATGTCTTCCTTCCTGCACAGGTGGGCCTGGTCAGGATGTTTCCTGTGAGCTAATAAAGGTATTTTATCTTAATGCTCATTACCTGGGAGGCAGGGTTCCCAGAGACAGGCCATTATGTGTAATTTAAGATTATAGGCAACATCCCTTTAGTGATTAAGTTGTAACAGAACACAAAGGTTCTTCCCTATTACGTGATCACCCAGAGTAAAGCAGCCCTTCACTCTCAAGTCATTGCCACGACCGGTTGTCCCTGGCCCCACCCTCATAACCATCTTAGATTATTTTCTGCTTTCTTACTTATTTTCTGTCTCCTCCCCGCCCCCACCATAATGTAAATGTAAGGAGAGCCCAGGTCCAAGGCACCCTCAATGCCTAACAACACTTGGTGCACAAGAGGCCCTCCATAAATAGCGGCTTCGTGACTGAGCACAGCGGCTGTGCACACCGACATACAGATGCCCAGACAGTTGTAGAGTTTCCTTCTGGGGGCCACTGTCACGCCTTAGAGTTGAGAAGAGAGCATGCCCAGTCACTGACACAATCCAGAGACGAAAAAGAAAGACCCCAAGCCTATCCCAGATGAAGCAGGAAGATGAGGCCCAGATGGAGCTGGAAGAGATAGGAGACAGGATCCAGAGGCAGAGACCCAGACCCGGGGCGAGCTCCGGAGAGAGGGACCGAGAGGGACCAGACTCGGCGAA
Organism: Delphinus delphis; assembly: GCF_949987515.2. Classification (NCBI taxonomy): domain Eukaryota; kingdom Metazoa; phylum Chordata; class Mammalia; order Artiodactyla; family Delphinidae; genus Delphinus; species Delphinus delphis. Next base: position 51,272,489 of record NC_082701.1, on the reverse strand, counting down.
CTAGAGAGGCGGGCCCGTGGCAGCCCGGGCAGCAGCCAGAGACTGTGCCCGGAGGAGGGGCGCGAGCGCGGGGGAAGACGGCGGAAAACCAGCGCCCGAGCCCGGGAGCCTGGGAACCCGGGAGCCCGGGAGCCCGGGCCACCCCGCCCCCGCTCACAAGTGGCCGCGGCAGCTGTCTGGAGCCCGGCCGCCCGCCGGCCCGACGCGTGCGGGATCAAAGCGGCCGGGAAGGGGCGGGCGGGGAGTGGCAGGAACCTGGAGGTGTGAGCGAGCTTCCCAGGGGATGGCCGGAGCGTGGGAGCACAGAGGGCCGGCAGGGGACAGAGTCCTGGAGACACGATCCCAGAGATCGAGACGCAGACGCGGAAAGGGATGCAGAGGCCGGAGAGACCCGGAGCCAGAGATACAGAGACCACAGAAGACCCAGAGAGACCCAGCGTAGCCGTTGTGAAGATACCTGGAAAGAATGTGCAAGAGACAGAGACGCCGATAGAAGGCGGGACAAAAAGGCTGTGACCGTGGACTTAGAAAGAAGGCGGGCTCCAGAGAACAGAAACAGAGAGCGAGGAAGAGAAAAGGAAAGAAGAGCAACTGGGCCTTAGAGCTCAAGGGGCGGAGGACCTCGCCCCTCCCCCGCGGAGGGCAGAGAGGACCCCCGGGGCAGGGATCCCAGCGCCGGGTCCTTTCTCAGGGTCACGCCTGCGGAGGTGCGGGCAGGGGGCGGAGGGAGGGGTGTGGACAGCCGGAACCCCAGGCTGGGAGGATGGGAGTGTGAGGACGTTCGAAATCAGGGGCTGGATCCGGCGCCTCAAACTCTGCTACAGAGTAAAAAATCTAAGTATTAATATTAATATTTGGTAGAAATCTTAAAGATGCCTTTCAGATACATCAGAAAAGACATCTTTGGAGAAAGGACGAAAAGTCAGACGATGCATTGGCCGGGAATCGAACCCGGGCCTCCCGCGTGGCAGGCGAGAATTCTACCACTGAACCACCAATGCAAGTGAAAGTTAAGCTTCGGTAGATCCAACTCAGTTTGTAAGGAGTCGAGGCGACTACGGCCAGGGAGGCTTTATGGCCAGGAAGGCTTTATAGCCAGGGTCTTCGCAGAGAAACGGTCCCAATAGTTGACATGGGTGGAGCGCCAGGCCATCCTTCCTCCCGCCTGGATCCGGTCACCCGGCCATAAAGTCGCCCCATATGGCCAGGGGCGGCCCCACACCCGGGTGCGAACTGCCGCCGGGGGCCCCGAGCCTCGCGTGCAGGTGAGAAAAACTCAGCCCAGCCCAGGTTCCCAAGGAGGGGGGCAGCGGGGGGTTCTGGGGCCACACATCTGCGCTCCCATTTGGCTCAGGTAGGGGGAGGTGGGATGTGCTGGGTTCCCTGATTCCAAATGGGAGCGCCCTCCCCAAGGTCTGTGTTCCCCTGGCTCGGACTTTGGCAAGGCAGGCTCCGTGAAAAAACCAAGCTGTGGACGGGCGCTGGGAGGGCTCGGAGGAGCCCCATCCGTCTCTGACTCCGCAGCTATCTTCTGACTCGGTCTGCAACGCCACCGTGTCATTCTGTGTCCTTGTCCCTGGCATTCTTGCTGTCCCGTTAAATCTCTGATTTTATCTTCTCAGGCACTTTGTCTTGAAGTCTGCAAGTCTCACGCATCATTCTGCAGAGTGGCATACTCTTGGTTTGAGGTGGGTGTTGATCCCTTTTTTGTTCCCTTTCTTATCTTTTTAAGAAAACTGCCTTCTCCTTGTCCCCCCCATAATCACGAGGGATCCCCAGGAGCAAGCAACACGAGCTCACTTGTATCAGGTGTCCTGGCAGCCGCACCCCTGAATCTCCTATAATTAGTTTTGAATCAAATACTTCTAAGTGGAAAGATCTCTCCACCCGTGCTTCAAAGCCTTGCTTCCTCTTCCATGAAGCTTCCCCCACCCCAGTCCAGCCGTCCCTCACGATGACCCTTTCCCAGAGCACCTAATTCACTGTGCTTCTAAAATAGCTACTTGACAACACATAAGCGTTTTCTACTGAAACTTGCAGGAATAAACTGGGCCTCCAGTCCATATCTCAGTACGATCGGTCCCAGCCTAGACCAGTGCCCAGTGGGCACAATGAATACGCAGATATTGGGGAACTGAATATGACTGACTTAGATTGAACAGAGCTTCTCTTCCACCTGCAAAGTCCCAGTTGAATAAACGGATCCAGCCAGCACACTCAGGTGGCTCATTATCTCAAGTAGGAGGTGAATTTTGGGGAAAGATGTATAGGATCCAGCCTAGGGGCTGAGGGATGCTAACTTTTCGATTTCAGGGTTAGTGGGGAGTACAGTGAGCTCCCAAGAAAGCTGAAATAGTGAACGGGGGGGAACTCTGAACTCCACTCCTGAGTTCTATCCCCAAACTACTCAAACTCTCTCTTCTCCTAATTACCTCCTCCCTTCAGCTGGGTCCCGCCTCATTATACAGCCTTATGGTCCTTAAACAGCCGGTGCTGCACTGGCCTCTCATTTCCCACACTCCCAGGCCAGTTCCACTCGTACCCCTCCCCCTTGTGCTCCTCCCCTTTCCGGGAGCCTCGTGCCCAGGGTAGAGTCGGGCAGGAGCCAGGTGCCGAAGGGGCGGGTCCGGGTCTTTACCACCCCCTACTCGGGAGCCTGCGGGATATAAGGCTCAGGGAGAGCGGGGACTCGGTCCACACAAGGGTCCGGAGGAGCAATGGTCACCCGGGATCGAGCCGAGAATAGGGACAGCCCCAAGGTGAGAGGCGGGAGAGGAGGAAGCAGAGGTCCCTGGGCTGGTCAGGGGACAGGGTCCCTGAGACCGAAAGTCAGAGAAGAGGCTGGAGATGCAGGGCTGGAAGGGGGAGAGGTGCGCAGGGAACCCGAGGAGCCAGGAGCTGGGGAGGAAGCTGCGAAGTATGGAGAAGGGGTTAGCGTCAGAGCTGGCACTGGGTGGGCGGCAGAAGCAGAGGTCTGGGGCGTAGGTAATGGCAGTTGACACCTTGCGGCCTGGCGGGCTTGGGCGGGGGTCAGAGTCCGAGTAAAATAAGCAGGAGGAGCACAGAGCTAAGGGACGAGAGTGGAAACAAAAAGCGGAGAGGATAGGCCCTTGCTCCATGCGGGCTGTGAGCCGGAGCTGGGCCAATGCAGCCTTGTAAGAGAAGGTCTGGAGGGCATTGGTTCCAGAGGCCCGAGCCCAGGTGGAAGATCTTAGAACCAACGGAGAAGGGTGACCGCACAGGCGGGTTAGTGGGAGAAGAGGGGGCGCGGTCGCTCTGGGTATCTCCCTTTCTACACTCAGGGCGACCAACTCAGCCCGCCGCCTTGCGGCCCACGTGTCTGGGCGCAAAGAGGGCCCCCAAAGTTCTCCACTGAGACAGAGAAAGACTGCACGAGACGGAGACGTAGAGAGAAAAGAGGAGGAGGAGAGACACAGAGAGGGGAGGAGGGAGGACAAGAATGAGAGAGAATGCAGAAGACCCGAGAGAGGAGGCGAGCTACAGAAATTGACCCTAGGGGCGTTGGGAGGGGGAGCGGAGAGGGATCGAATGGGTCCGGCCTTAGGTTCTCTGGCGTCTTGGGGAAGAGGTGGAGGCCGCACTATCCCAGCGGCGGGATTCCGACGCCTGCGCGGCCGCGCTGAGTCTCGGTCGGGTCGGCCCGCTCTCCCTTTCCTGCTGGTCGCAGATGCTGAAGCCGCTTGTGGAGAAGCGGCGCCGGGACCGCATCAACCGCAGCCTGGAAGAACTGAGGCTGCTGCTGCTGGAGCGGACCCGAGACCAGGTCAGTTCTTCCGCCATCATCGGCCTCCCAAGCATTCCGTCCTCCTGTCTCAGGGCTTCCCACTTGGGTGGGGACATATGCTGCTTTGGCGACCCTGGCCCCAAGGCATCCTGACCCTTCGAATCCCATCCCAGACCCCCTCTCGCTCTCAGAACGCGATCTTCATCGCCACCCCTCGGGTCTGTAAGTTTCACACCCGGCTCTGTAAATTTCATTCCCGGGGGTCAGTTTCAACCTTTGGGTCTGTAAATTCTCCCTCCTCCTCCCCCACACTCCCCGAGATAGCCAGCAGGGTGGTTAATTTCATTCCCCGGGTTTTCTGTTCAAATCCGCTCCTCACACTGTGGGTTGGTTTCATCTCCTCGGGTTGGACAGTTTCGTCTCAGGGTGGGCCAGGACCATTCTTGGTCATCTCCACTCCACATTCGGTAGCGCGCTCTGTGGTCCGCGCACAAACGCGATCCAGGGGCACCCCCAGCTCCCGCATCCCCCCTCCCTTCTTCCCCCTGCCACTTTCCCCCTCTCTCCCCACCCCTTTCTGTCTCTGCGCCCTCCCCTCCCATCTGTAGAACCTCCGGAACCCGAAGCTGGAGAAAGCAGAGATACTGGAGTTCGCCGTGGGCTACTTGAGGGAGCGAAGCCGGGTGGAGCCCCCGGGTACAGCTCGGGGGTGGGGCAGCGGAGGGAGGGAGGGGAGAATTCACTGGGGCCCGGGCCGGGGTAGATGGGGCGGACCCTGTGGTGGACGGTGGGCTTGGGGTGTGGCATGCTCCGCTCCGAGGCGAGGTTAATAATAACACCCGCGCGTGTCTGTCTCTGTGTCTCCCTCATTTTCTCCCTCTGTCGGTCCATCTGGCTTCCTGACTCTGTGCACCTATCCGGCCTCGGTATCTCTGCGCCCCGCCCCTTCCCCACCCCCTTCTGGGACCCCTGCCCTGCCCTCCCGTCCTCCCGCCGGCCGTACCCGCTGCCGCGGCTTCAGGTGTTCCCCGGTCCCCAGCCCAGGACGCCGAGGCGCTCGCCAGCTGCTACTTGTCCGGCTTCCGCGAGTGCCTGCTTCGCCTGGCGGCCTTCGCGCACGACGCCAGCCCGGCCGCCCGAGCCCAGCTCTTCTCCGCGCTGCAAGGTTACCTGCGCCCCAAGCCGCCCCGGCCGGAACCGGTAGATCCGAGGCCCCAAGCGCCGCGCCCACCGCTGGACCCCGCCGCCCCAGCGCCCGGCCCCGCGCTGCACCAGCGCCCCCCAGTGCACAAGGGCCTCCCTAGCCCGCGCTGCGCATGGTCCCCGTCCCCCTGCTCCCCCCGAGCCAGGGATTCCGGCGCGCCGGCCCCCCTCACCGGACTGCTGCCGCCGCCGCCGCCGCCTCCTCACAGACAAGACGGGGCGCCTAAGGCCCCGCCGCCCCCGCCGCCCGCTTTCTGGAGACCTTGGCCCTGAGCTTTGGGGGGGTGGGGGTGGGGACGGGGGCTGGGGGGTTGGGGTAGAGACTCCAGCCCGAGCGCAGCAGAGGGACCCGGGCGTTGGGGTGAGGAGGTGTTGGGGAGGGCGGCGGGGCGCGCGTTCGCAGCGCGCGGGTGAGATGTGGTCTATATTAGAGTATCTATATAAATATATATTTCCCTGGTTCCTGTCCCTTCTCCCTGCCCCCTTTGCGTCTAGGATTGTACCCTCTCTGCCCCCGGCCCAGCCCCAGTCCTTTCCCCAGTCCCTAGTGCATGGAATAAAGTGGTTATTAAATCCCCGTGTGTCCCCGAGCCAGGGGCCTGCCTTTATCTCGGCGTCCACGCCCACTTTCCCTCCCCTTCTGTCTCCCGCCCCCCCCCCCCCCAAGTCCTGCTCTCCTTGGCCCAAGACCCGGGGCAGACAGGTAAGTAAAGAAGAGCAGAGCGGAGGCTGAGGTTGGAACTGAAACCAGATGGAAAACAGTGAGATAGGATGGGGGAGAAGGGATGGGAGCCTTTAAGAAAAAGCCGGATAAAGAGGAAAGGGAAAAAAATAAAATAAAATAAAATCGACTCTGGTGGGATTCGAACCCACAACCTTTGAATCGCTCTTTCGTCACTAGAAGTCCAATGCGCTATCCATTGCGCCACAGAGCCACCTGGCGGGCGGCGGCGTCTGACGGCTTACGGGTACTAGAATGGGAAAGGGGCGGGGGGAGGGGGAGGGTTGTGAGGGAATTGGGCGGGGCGTGTGACAGAAGCGCGTGGTTTGGACCTCAGAGGCTTGCCTGGAAGAGGTAGCGTGCGCAAAGCACGTGAGCCAGGTGGGAGTGCGGGAGCATAGGGGTGGAAGAAACTGGGAGACAGCGCAACTGAAAATGAGCGAGCGAGTACAGAGCTCCAGCTGCCCGCTTGGGGGATGCTTCCAGTCCAGGCGCATCCCACTCCCAGATGTGGCCCCACCCATAAGAATAAACTTGTTTTGTTGGAAATTTTCTGTGTCTCTTTCTTCTGGTCTCTCTGCCTTCCCATCTGCTGCTCCGCTCTCCGAAGGAATCTCGATAGTTGCCAAAGAAGACCAGCCAATTTAGCAGAACTATTTGTAGCTCCACTCCTCCTTTCTAGTCTCTTAGGAAGACTGCGAGGAAAGGTTTCCCCCACGCAGGTAGCGTGGCCGAGCGGTCTAAGGCGCTGGATTTAGGCTCCAGTCTCTTCGGAGGCGTGGGTTCGAATCCCACCGCTGCCAGACCAGAGTTTTTCTCGAGGCTTAAGCACTCTTTAATTCATAAAGTAAATTACTTACTTTTATGAGAACTCCTGGTAGCGGTCTCACCAACGTGTATTCCAGACAGAACTTAGGTCTGCCTCCCAGCCCCAAACCAATACATAATGGAAACTGCCAAAGAAACCTCGGACCTTCATAATCGATCTCCACTTTAACATGTCGTCAAATAACATTCCTATCAAAATTAGTGCAACTTGCTATATATTTAAGTGACTTACTGTATGTTCTCCTGACGGTGTGCTACAGGCTCGAATTACCTAGCCTGAAAAGCTCAGAAGGTAAGACCCTAGTTTAATTTTCTTTCCAGATCCTTTCAGAACATAAGAGAATATCATACATGAAGCTAATGAATAATATAATAGAACATTGGTATTGAGTGAAAACGAAAAAGGAAAGGTTCCACCGAGATTTGAACTCGGATCGCTGGATTCAGAGTCCAGAGTGCTAACCATTACACCATGGAACCCATTCCGTAAGAAAAGCTTCTGACAGTATATATATTATTGTACTTCCTATTCTGTGCCTTTACATACTTTGCCATTCATAGAAGACAAAAAAGAGTTGTCGGATTAGGGTGGATACTGCTACCGAGCACCTGAAATATGAATTTAAATGTGCTGTAAGTATAAAATACTGTAATTAGTACAAAAAATGGTTAAAATTTCATTAATAATTTAAAAATATTGATTACATGATAAAATAAGATTTAGGATATAATGGGTTAAGTAAAATGTTATTAAAATTAATTTCAAAAAAATTTCACCTATTTCTTTGTACTCTTTTTAATGTGTGGCTCCTAGAAAATTTACATTCGCATGTATGGCTCGCATATGCACTGCTCTAAAACATCTCCGCTCTCCCTCCACTGTCATTCGTTCTGCCTTCTGAAAAATACCCTGACGCACTTAATACCGTTTCCTCTTAACACCAGGCAGCAATATTTGCGTTACTCTTTTCCTCTGTTATGTTTGAATGAATACAATTATTTACTCAAAAATATTCTAAAGATTTTCATGTACCGGTGGAGAAAAAGGGCAGACGCCCGAACAGGGACTTGAACCCTGGACCCTCAGATTAAAAGTCTGATGCTCTACCGACTGAGCTATCCGGGCTCTGCTACACAAGCACTTCTACTTCCCATAAGAGTTTCGCATTTACGAAAATGCTGAGGATAAGCGGTATCCTATGCACGCGCGCAGGAGACTACAGAACGCACCTCGAGGAAGCCGGTGAAGCTAATGGCGGATGATTGCGCTTTATCGGACCCCCCCTCCGTACAGCGGCCGCACCTGTTAGGACGCTGGGGGCTGGAGCGCCGCGGAGGCTAGGTGGGTGCGGTGTCGGTATCGGCAGCACGGGGGCGCTGCCGGCCGCGGGCTTCCCTCGAGGAGAGGTTTCCTCCCAATCCGGATGACCGAGACCCCAGGCACCCCACGGACCTGGGCTCTCCCGCCTACCGCCCCAAGGCCAAGGGCGGCCCGGAGCGGAAAGAAGGCCACATGGGGCCTTCAGATGCTGTGCGCCCGGAGACCACTTCGGTCCCCAGACCGGCCCTATTCCAAGCGAGAGACTGAGATCGGGCGTGCCAAGGACCGGGGACACAAGAGGGCCGGGCTTGGGGGTGGTGGTGCCGAGTTTAGGAGGTGACAGGAGGGCTGTTTCTGACCCCTGTGCAGTGTGCAGAGATGCGTGTCCGACTCGCGTGTGGCTGTAGTCACGTGTGATTTACGGCTCACTTGTGTATAGTGATTCACATGGATGATTCACAAGTAGGAATGCGGGTGCCCTGTGGCCAGTTCTGGCTGAGAGAGAGGATGAAAGAGTCTTGGGGGAAGTTGGGGAGTGGGTGGACAAGGGCCCCAGGGCATCAGTCGGCCCCTGACCAGGAGCAGATCAGTGTCCCAGTCATACAGGCGTCACCTAATCCCTGTCTCCCTCTCGGCATCTGGTCCTTCCCTTCCCAGTGGGACCCGGGCTCCTGACAATGATCTGGGTGAACCCGGTCCTGCCAGTCAGAGGGACCGGCTGTGCCAGATGCAAACAAACAACTATTAGGGCGAAAGGCTGTGGGCGGGAAGAGGGAGCCCTCAGCTAGCAACAACAGAGAGCTTCTGGAGCCAGCAAGCCAGCGAGTGAGCCCTAGAGCATCCCAGAGACAGCTGGACTTTTCCTCAAAGGCCTATCCTGACCCCCAGGCTCTGACACAGCGGCTCAGCAGCCCAGCCATGCCTGGCCTGCAGCTCACCTCCTCCAGGCCGGCTGCCAGGGGCATCCTTCCTTCCCTCCCATTAGGGCCGTGTACCGTGTGTGTGTGGGCACTGCTCCCTACCTGATGGCCGGCACACTGGACAACATTTTTGTCACACTGGTGGGCACATGTGGTGAGAGCCCCAAGCGGCGGCTGGATCGCATGGGCAGTGGCTTCGCCCCTGGAGAGAGGGAGGAGCCACCCCGAGGAGCAGAGCGGACAGGGGACCCTGAAGGAGGAGAGGGTCTTTCCTCCAGAGCTCATCAAATCCTGCAGAACTCAGGATGCCGGTCCTGACCTCATCACTACCCCTATTCTGGTCTTGTCTTTTCTGGGGATGATAAACCCTATCCAGGCAGGGCTGTGGAGAAGGAGCCCTGGGCAGTGGCTCCGGAGAATTCCACTGGCTTCCTAGCTCCTCCTCCAGTAACTGAAGGTGGGCTTTGGGGAAGGCGCTTGCCCTCTTTGAGCCTGGGTTTCCTCTTCTCTGGAAGGGGTCCACCTGCCTCTGCCAGGCCCCAGGATTGTTTGCTGCTGGCCTACATAAGGTGAGGGCTCCAGGGAGGCTAGGGAGATCCAGAATCCACTCTGCTCACACAGGACTCCTGCAGCGCCGTGGCTGCTACTGCCTGGATGAAGGATGCCTTTTTCTAATTCATGCAAAGGCACCACATGGGTTACGGTCAGCTCGGGTTTATATGTCAGACTAGGTGTCGGTGTAGTCGCACTTTTCAAGGTGCAAGGATGACGTTGGCAGTTCCTTGCCTCTCAACTGCTTGCTCTCTTGCCCCCCAGGTGCAGAAGTACAAGGTACGCTGCTCAGAGGAGCTGGGTGAGCTCTTGCTGCTGCGGCTCCACAAGGAGCGCTACGCTTTCTTCCCCAAGGACTCCTGGTACTGCAGCCGTATCTGCATCACTACCCCTGGTGGTACTCTTTGCCACTTTCCCTGCTATCAGTGGATTGAGGGCTACTGCACCATAGAGCTTCGACAAGGAACAGGCGGGCCAGAGGCAGGGGCTGGCCTGGGCTGCAGAAGACATCTGCTGGGATCAGGGGGAGCTCTCACAAGAGCCCAGGGTGTAGGGAATAGGGCTGGAATTAGGGTAACTGGAACTCAGGGCTCCCAAGTAGGTGCTTTCTGAAAATATAAGCCTCTAACGCCCTGAAATGCAGGGGCTTTCTGGGCAGTATTTACCCACCACCCCCCAGACACACAGAGACTAGGCACACACACACTTACATACACTCACACCACTCAGAAACACACACACACAGATATGTGTGCTCACCACTGACACCCTCTGCCCTTCCCCAGAGCCAATTCCTCTGAGAGGAATTAACCTGCAAGCTGAGTTACTGAATTTCAACAGGGGGAGAAGCCCTGAATGTTTAGAGAATTTAGCTGGAGAGGCCCTGGCCACTACCACTGGCTTTTCTGGTATGGATGAAGTCCCTGTGAGGGGCTGTTCAGATTCTTTCTTGAATTTGGGGGACGTTTCAAGGTTGCTGGGCTGAAGGTCCTTCAGCCCCTGGACCCCCATATCTCCTGAGCAGCTCTCTCATCTGCAGAGGCAAGACTAAGGCGAGTCCGAGCGTGGAGATGAGTCTTAGGCATGAGAGATGATGTTCTAGGTCAAGGTGAAGCGAGTGAACATCACCCTTGCTAGTACTGTGAGTTACTCATAGACTTCACTCTGAATCCCCATCTGTCATCACAGCACATCCACCCATCACTTCACAAAATATACTCGTTCATCAGTCCTTTGTCAAGTGCATATTATATGCACGGTGCCAGGCACCATGCTGGATGCTGGGAATACACAAAATGAATACGACGTGTCTTCTGCCCCCAAGGAGCCAAACATGCAAACAACTAGGAAGATTGTTCTAATCTGGGGGTGAGGTTGTCCTGAATCCCTTCTACTGATGAATGCACAAAGAATGTGGGACATCCGTGTCACTGAGGGATGGGGTTCAAGGGTTGGGGGGTTCAGGACAGGCATGCTGGAGGAGGTGTCATTTGACAAGAGACTTACCAATGAGTAATTTTCATTTCTCACGGCAAGAACTATTTGTCAGGACTCCCTTCCCCTCCTTCTGGATCACAGGAAATGGGAACTCCAGGCCCGACAGGAATGCTACCGGTGAGGGTGGCCTAATTTGACCTCTTTGCTATCTTAATCTGACCTCATCCTTAATCAGACTGGTACTAACTCTAAACTCAATTCCAACTTTGGCGGCCCAGCTCTGATCACGACCCTCATTTAAACCTAACCTTAATCTAATATTGACCCTGAGCCCAGACCCAAAATGCCAGTACTGACAATTGTCCCAACAACATCAATGAACCCACACTCAACCCCAGCTGTCCTGATGTGACCCAGATACCAGACATGACCCTAGGATTGACCAACTTCAGCCCATCCTCAGCCTCACCCCCAAACCAGCCATGATCTTGATCTCAACACAAACCCAACTCTAAACCAGTGTGGACATTCATGTCATCCTCAAATGCTACCCTGATCTGAAGCTTAGTGCCTTCAGGAAAAAAAAAAACAACTTTAATTCTTTGTCATCTACCCAGAAAATGGGTGGTTTCTGGGAGTTTTAAAGTCATATCTTTGAAAGCTAAGGTTCCTGTTTACCCTAAGCTTCACTTGCCACCTCTGACCTCTTTCCCCTGGAAGCTGGAAAGTCTACGCCTGCCCCTGGCTTCCCGGGCATTGTAGACGTCAGCAGCTTTGAGGAGGTGGAGTCAGATAAGAAATTTGCTTTGATCAAGAGGGTGCCTTGTGCAGACCAGGGCGACAGGTGAGGGTGAACTGAGATTTGGGGAAGAAGCTGGAGGGGAGTGAAGGGTCTGTTGTGAGGACTGGGTGGGCGGCCTGGAAAGCAGCATCGGTGACAAACGCAGTTTAATTCAAGTGTCTGGAGAAGAATGGGTGGGGATGGTCCCTGGGGTCTGGCAGAGAGGAGGGGAGAGGGCAGGGGAGGAGCCTGGAGTGAGGGGAGGCCTGGGGATTCTGGGGGAGGAGAGAGGAGAGGAATTAAGGGGAGGGGGCTGCAGGTCCCTCTGACTGGTTTCTGTCTTTCTGCTCCCTCCACTCCCCAGCAGTGGGAATAGGTACCTGCCTGGCTTTCCCATGAAAACTGACATCCCGTCCTTGCTGTCCATGGAACCCAATATTCGCTACTCGGCCACCAAGACAAGCTCGCTGCTCTTCAACGCCATCCCTGCGTGAGGCCACTGCCCTCTCCGCACTCCTGCTCACTCTTCCTTCAGCCTCTGTCCCTTTGATGCACATCCATGTCTCTGCCCCCAGTGTCCCATCTCCCTGTCTCCAGTCTCCCCTCTCCTTGTCCCCAGTCTCCCCTCTCCCTGTCCCACCACCCCGTCTCCACTCTCTCTTTAAGCAACTCCATTCTCTAGCTCCCCATCACCACCTCTTTGCTCTTAATTATCCCTTCTCTTTCCATTCCTCAAATCAATAGAATTAATTGAGCACCTACTCAGAGCAGAGCATGGTCCCAGGCACTGTTGGTGGGACCATGTTGAGTAGGACCAGAGAGGCCCAGCCCTTAAGATTTAAGGAGGTGGTCAGGCCACCTCAGGTTCAATTTCCAGACCAAAACTTTCTAGCTTTATGACCTTGATTTTCACTTAGCCTCTAAACCGTTTTCTCATTTGTAAAATGAAAATAATATTCATATCTACCTCATAGGTGTGGGGGAGACTTTAATGTGCTAACATCCAGCACAAAATAATCTCTCAATAGAGGTTGCTGAGTAGTATTAGGATAGAGTTTTGGCCAGGAGGAACTCACAGTCTCCCTCGGGAGACGTGCAGCACAGTTAATCAGCAATCGGAGGGGTCACAAGCAGCTCAAGTCTGAGGCTGTGAGTGTGATGTGGCTGGAGGGGGTACAGCTGACATCTAGTGCACAGAGGAGGCGGGTCAGCGGGGCTCAGGAGGTGGTTGCTGGGGAGACACGTGGGATTGAAGCTTTGGGCGGGGGGGCGGGGGGGGGAGGATCAGTGAGGGGAGAGCGGGTGGGCTCTGGGCAGACCCAGGTCAGTATGGCAGGAGGAGTGCAGGGCTCTGCCATCTGCGCAGGGGCTGCATTAGGAGGCCCAGAGGAGGCCAGGGCGAGGAGCCGGATCCTCGTGTTCTGGGCTTTGGTGCCAGAACGGTTCTTCTGGAGAAGCACTAGTGGGAGGGGATGCAGAGGTGAGGCGGAGTGTGGAGCTTGAGTGTGTCCACAGTGGATTGGGGTGCACAGGCAGACACGGGGGCTCAGGCTTCAGGACAAGGACCCGCTGAGAGGCCCTGGCAGGGCTAAGGGACCAGGGGAGCATCCCGGAAGGTAGAGTCACCTGAGTTGGTCCCCGGATGGATATGCGGGTCTAGGCAAGGGAGGGCCCAGGAGACCACGTGGACAGCCTGTGTGAGGCTCAGAGAAGGGCCCATGGGAAGAGGAGCTGGCGTTTGGCAGCCATGTGGTCATTTACAGAGGGGAGGGAGTCACTGGGTTTTAGTGTGAGGTGACTGCAGGGTGTCCTGAAGGACATGTGTGGCAGGCCTTGGAAAAGGAAGGCCTGTTCTTTCTTCTCTCTTGCCTCCTCAGCCTCTGCTTTAATGACCAAGCTCCCATCCAGTTTTTCCCATCCCCAGGTCCTGAGTGGGCAGGCGCTCAGCAAAGACCCATGGAAGGAGGAGTGAGCGGCTTAATGAGCACGTAGGAAGCTGCCCTTGGGCTTGTCAGGTTACTAAGGCCCCTGCGCCCTCTCCAGGTGCCCACACTCTTCATGGCACATCAGCATCCTTCCACAGCCTACCTTACTGACCAACTGCCATAACCTCCTAACCTATGTTCCATTCCCTTCCACTTGACTTGGCCTAGCTAGTGAGCAATTATTACGAACTGGGTATGTCAGGCATACACAGCCCAGTCCTGGCCCTAAGGAGCCCACAGTATACTAGGAGCTGATTTGAGTACACTGTAGGATAATAAAGGGAGTGATGTACTTAAGGGTTTACGATGGAACGAAGGAAGTCATGGGTACTTTGTGAAAGACACACACAAGGCGTGTGTTTGGGGAGCCATCAGGCCATGCTTCATGAAGGACTTTGCATCTAAGATGCACACAGAAGAACAGATAGGTTTGATACTAGGTGGAGATGTAGCAGAAGGTTTTCTAGAAGAGGCACAGCTTGAACAAAGCCCTGGACAGGGGAGAAAGCTGACTTCATTTCAAGCATTTTTTTCTGATTATAAAATAGTACATGCTCATTGTAAAATAATTAAAACAGTACCGACATCCACAAAGTGAAAAGTGCCGGCCCGTAGGTTGGCAAGCCCACTTTTACTGGTTCAGTGTACAAAGTACATCTCTGGCTATGTTTAGCAAGAAGGCTGTGACTGGACTGGTTAGTGCAAAGGGTGGGAGAAAAAGCTAGAAAGGTTGTAGAAATCAGCCGGTGGGGAGCTTCCTAGGCAGCCTGAGCAGTTGGGGCTTTGTCATGTGGGTGGAGGGGGACCAGGGAAGGTCTGTGACAAGCTGAGAGCTTGGAGAAAGCAGGACGAAACACCAATGAGGAGACTTGTCTGCACCCTGCACGCCACCTTTGCACACACATGTGGAGTCACCCCTACAAAGCCTCAAGTAGCCTCTAGACTTTTCTCCCATGTGGACTGTTAGGTACCTCTTCTCTGGGCGCTGACCTCGTCAGATCCCTCCAGGCCTCTAGGCTGGGGGCACAGTGCAGTTGGCAGCCCCTAGCCCCCCTGCCCACCCCCACTTCCCCTCCCACAGGTCCCTGGGCATGAAGGTTCTGGGTCTGCTGGACCGTAAGGGCTCCTGGAGGAAGCTGGATGACATCCGGAATATCATGTGTTGCCACAAGACCTTCACCTCAGGTGTGCAGAGCCAGGCAGAGATGTCCATCCTCCACCCTACCCCATACTCAGACCCCTCCGCCCCATCCTGGGAAAGGGCCTTCTTCTGGCCCTCTCAGGGGGACTGCTGGATCCCAGAGGGAGGGGCTCCTGGCTTCACTGGTGGCAATCTCCCAGATTCCCCTCAGGAACCAATCTCTCCTCCCTCTGGGAGGGGACAAGAATAAGTGAGTGGGGACAGAGAGAGGGTCACGGGTCACTTAGGAGTCCTGATCCTGATCAGATGCACTTGCCTCTCTTCCCCCACCCCTGCCACCAAGAGTTCTGGGCTTTGGGGCCAGACTTTGGTTCAAATTCCTGCTCTGCCACCCAACTGAGCAAGTCACTCTACCTCTTGGAATTTCGGTGTCCAGTGTTAAACTGAAGATATAATTATACCTACTCTCATAGGATTGTTGGAAGGAAAGGCTAAACCACGGTGATGAGCAAAGGGCTGGGTTGAGCATGATCTAGTGAAGCAGTTTCCAGCTCAACTGGCCCCCCTCTGTTGTCCCCTAGAGTACGTCACTGAGCACTGATGTGAAGACCACTTCTTCAGATACTAGTACCTGAACGGTGTCAATCCTGTCATGCTCCACTGCCTCTCCAGCTTGCCCAGCAAGCTGCCTGTCACCAGTGACATGGTGGCCCCCTCGCTGGGACCAGGCACCTGCCCGCAGACAGAGCTAGAGGTGGATGAGTTGTCAGTAGGGAGAAGGGATGGGTATGGAGGGTAAGGGTGGGATGGCTGCATCCAGCCTGCAGGCCTCGACCCCCAGCCCTGCGCCTTTAAGTAGAGCAGATATGGGTGAGAGCCAGATGGGGCTCAGGCTTGAGGCGTGAGATGGGGCCTGCTGAAGTGGTATGAGTGAGCATGACAGCCTGGAGGAGGAGGCCCTGTCCCTGTTCTGGGGCCTCCAAGATCCCAGGTGCTGAGGCCTGAAGAAGGCTGTTTTAGGACAGGCCAAAGGCAGCACCACTAGAGGAGCAAGAATGATCCTTGAGAACTAGAAACTCCGAGGGTGTGGGAGGAGATGACGGCCCAGTCAAGCCCTCAGGCATCCTCCAGGAGGCTGGAGATGGGGTTGGTGGATTCCCCTCCTGTGTTGATTTTGCTGATACTGGATACAATGAAGTCATCTCACTTGAGAGAATAGGAAGGACCAGGTATGGGGAAAGGGAGAGAGTATGCCGGCTTGTCCAAGCTGCTGGGAAGCCAGGTGAGAGGCTGCACAACGAACGACTCAGCTGGACCTCATTCCGGACATTTTGGGAAGGGTGGGGTACCCAACACTAGCCTTTAGTGCAGGCACCAATAATTACTGAGACCCAGGCTGGAGTGGGAGCGGCCAGAGAACGGAGGGAAGCAGAACGCGGGTGGGGAGAGCACTCTAAGGCTCCGTGCAACTTCCCCAGAGGGGGCACATCTTCCTAGCGGACTACTGGATCCCGGCAGAGGTCCCCATCCCCTGCATAAACGGCCGCCCGCAGCCTCCCCACTCTGCCTGTTGTGGCTCAACCCCCAGGGGGCGCTGGTGCCCTTGGCCATCCAGGTGAGCCTGGGGCCGGGCTCTGGGGGGTTGCGGGGAGGGGGGGGGCGCGCGGCGAGGCTGCGGGGGCGGGGCCTCAAGGGGCACACTAGCAGTCTAGAGCCTCAGCCCCTTATTATTCCTGGACGCAGCTCAGCCAGACCTCCGGGCCAGGCAGCCCCATTTTTCTGCCCACTGACTCCGACTGGGACTGGCTGCTGGCCAAGACGTGGGTGCGCAACTCGGAGTTCCTGGTGCACGAGAACAACACGCACTTTTTGTGCACGCATTTGCTGTGCGAGGCCTTCGCCGTGGCCACGCTGCGTCAGCTACCGCGCTGCCACCCCATCTACAAGGTCTGGGTGACCCCCGGGCGGGGCCAGAGGGAGCGGGGCCGGGGCGGCCTTCTCCCCTGATCTTCGGCTCCTGTGATCTCAACCCGCTCGCAGCTCCTGCTTCCGCACACTCGCTACACGCTGCAGGTGAACACCGTCGCACTCCACGCTGCTCAAACCAGAGGGCCTTGTGGACAAGGTGCGGCCTCCCGGCTCCCCGCCCGCCCCTTCCAAGGGGCTCCTTCCCGAGGGCACCTTGCCCCGCCCACAAACCCTGTCTCCCTTCCTTCGATCCCACCCACCGGCCCCACCTCCTCGGGCTCGGGTTCCAAAGGCTCCTAGAGTTGGACGAGGCACCCCGGCCTGAGCCCCGGCCTGCCCGGCCTTCAGTTATTCTTCTAGTTCCCACGTACCTAAGGATTACCGCCTACGCACGTAGTAAGGCCGCAACCTGCGCAGCCCATGTCGTGCTCTCATGGGTGTTTGATCCTTGGTCTTGGACTGCTCGATTAACTAAAAAATGCCCTCTGCTGAGTCACTAGACCAATCTCATCCCCAGGCACTGGGGTGGGGCATGGGCCGGTCTGGGAGCCCAGCTGTGTTCTGTCCTCAGGTCACGTCCATCGGGAGGCAAGTCCTCCTCTACCTCATGAGCACCGATCTGGCCCACTTTACCTACACCAATTTCTGCCTTCCAGACAGCCTGCGAGCCCGCGGCATCCTGGATACCCCCAACTACCATCACCGAGACGACGGCCTGAAGGTCTGGGCCTGAAGGTCTGGGCGGCCATTGAGAGGTGTGGGCCCGGGACCTGCAGCCAATCTGGCCCAGGGGCAGGGTGGACCCGTGTGCTCGTGCAGGCTGGGGCGCTTGATGCTGGGGGTTTCAGGTGTCCTCAGGCCCAGCGTGGGGCACCTCAAGGGTGAGAGTTGCGGTTGGGGTTCCTTATGAAATGGCAGGTAGCCATGGGCTGAGGAGGGGCTGGGCTGTGTGTGAATGAGCAGAGGACCGGAAGGACGGGCCGTCCAGAGGAGTCAGGGCAGCAGCAACAGCTAGGTGTGGGCTGGGGCCTTTAGGTGGGCAGGTCTTCCCTTCTCCTGGGTGCTGAGTGGCGAGGGGACACAGCATGTCAGGCTCTCCTCGGTGGCCTCTCTGGAGTGGGGGTGAGACTTGAGGCAAGCCTGGGCACTGGGGTTCCAACTGAATCTGGGGGTCCCCACTGAACCCCCATGGACTCTCAGTGGAATCTGGGCAGCTGGCTCTCCCTGGCCTGAGCAGCACTGGGCCTTGGTTTTCAGGCGAGGCCGGAGCCCAAGGTCACTGCCGTAGCAGGGACATCTCTTTCCTACAGTTTTGTCTCAGAAATCATGGCCTACTATTACCCCAGTGATGCATCTGTGCAGCAGGATTCGGAGCTGCAGGCCTGGGTTGGAGAGATCTCTGCTCAGGAGTTCCTGGGCCAGGAAAGCTCAGGTATCCCCTCCCCATCCTCCAAACCCACCGTCCCCCTTGGCCCTACCATGACCCAGTTCTTATTCATTGACAAGCCTTGGAAGTACATGCTGTTGTTAGCCCCACCAGGCAGATAAGGAACAGGCACAGAAGGCTGCACAGGTAGTAAGTGGCAGAGGCAGGATCCAGAGCCAGCGCCCAACATCTCCAAAGCCCTTGCTTTCAGCCACTACATGGTGCCTGTCTAGTCCCTGCTCGACCTTTACCACCCATTCACCTCCGCTTGCTGAGGTCTGAGGATGAGTCACATCATGTGGTAGGAGCCATCTCCAGCTGCAAGTACTAAGGACTCTGGACTCCTCTCTCATACCCTCTTACGCCCGTCCTGCCGGGTGGCCCCTCCAGCCCAACCTCTCTCACTTTTGGCTTCATGGAGTAGCTTGGTACTGCTGTTGCCTGATTCCTCCTTATTTACACCTGTCACTGGCCCCTAACTCTCCCCTCTCTTCTGACACTGCCAGAGTGGCCTCTGAGACCCACCAACACCAGTGGCCCCCTCTCAGGCCTCCTTTGCTTAGTCCTCCCTTCCTTAAAGTCTTCCCTTTGCTCCACGGAGGACGTGTCCTTCAGAACCTCCCACTTCTTTCAGGCCTTCTGCCGCCTCCCCATCCCAGCCCTGGCCGGAGGGTGGAAGACTGTCACTGCCTGGGATGTCTTCTCTTGGCAGGGATGTGACTTTTAGCTGACTTAGCACTTTTGATGGCCACCCAGAGGAATTCCCGTTGGGGGAGACCCAGGAAGGAGGCGTGGTCTCAGGTCACCAGGAAACAGAATGAACGGCTGGTGTAGCCCTACCTGTAATGGGCTCCAAAGGTTTTTTGTGTTTTTTGTTTTGGCCACTCTGCAGCCTGTGGGGATCTTAGCTCCCCGACCAGGGATTAAACCTGCACTCCCTGCATTGGAAGAACGGAGTCTTAACCACTGGACCATCAGGGAAGTCCCGGCTGTTTTTTTTTTTTTTAAACAAAATTTTGAACATACAGAAAAGTATAGGATATGATGTAATGAACACCCATTTACCCACCACCTAGACACAGTTCCTAACATCTTGCCATATTTGATTAAGCTGTTGCTTTTGCTTATTGCTGAAGTCTTTTAAGGTAAATTACATACATTTCATATTTTACCCCTAATTGCTATGCATCTCAAAAAAAACCCCAAACAAACCCACGATGCCGCTTTTCTACACAACCGCAATGCTGCCATCATATTTAACAAAATTGACAATAATCTCCAACATCACCCTCTTACCAGTCCATATTCAAATTTCCTCACTTGTCCCATTCTCCCTCAGCTGATCCTGCTGATTCTGGAGCCAGTCAAGGACCACATGACACCTTTGTTTGTTTTGACTCTAAAGCCTCTCTCACTTTAGCACAGGCCCCTCCAGCCTTTCTGAAATCACATGACATCTCACAAGGGCTACTGAAAAGCTAGGACTAGTTGTTCTGCAGAATGTCTCACCTTCCAAATTTATCTAATTGCTTCCTCATGATGTCATTCCTCTACCCTCTGTGTATTTTGTCAACCGGAAGCAATACCTAAAGGTTAAATGTTTGGGGCAAGAGTATTTCTCCAGTGATGCTGTGTTCTCTGCATCGCATCATATTGGGAGGCATGTGACGTCAGGCTGTCTCACTATGAGTGATGCCAAGTGTGACTTCTGGGTTAAGGTGGTGACAGCCAGGTCTCTTTTGGATCTTTTAAAGGGCAGCCCCTCCCTGTGCTTTGCACCCCTACTATTAATCAGGGGCGTCCTGATCCTGACTGCTTCTCCTCCAGGGACAGCTATTTTTCTCTTTGGGGTTATCTGTTTCCTATTCAAGACCCAGAGCGGGATCAACTCTCTGATCTTTCTTTATTCAACTTGTCTCTGATTTAATACATCAGGACATCCTTCAGATAGACAAACATCTCTTCCAAACAGCCCAAAGTAATTCTAGACTCATGTTTTAAGGTAAAACACATTCATTCATTAACCTCAGTCAGCATGCCTCTTGCTTCCATATTTCAAAGGGAAAAAACAAACAATATGCACTACAGAAAAATGCCCGTAGACGGTCTGTCTTTGCTTTTTTATTCTAGCCACCATGAACAGAACATTCAGAAGATTCCCACACACTCCCAGGACAGACACCTGGTCCTTCCTCCAAGCCTCTCTGCTCTGTTGCATCAGCCTCTTTCCTGTCATCCTGACTCCAAACCCTGGAGCCATCTTGACTCATGTTCCCCGATGTCTTCCTCTCTCCCTACATCCAGTAGGGTGGCTAATCCTATTGTCCCCATCATTTTCTACTGTCACCGTCCGAGTCCCAGTCCTCTCACTACTCGTGCGTTGTGGCAGCCGCCTCTCAACCCGTCCCACCCCTCCCAGCCTCTCGCTGCTCGCCTGCCAATTCAATTACTGGGGCCACTGCCCCAGTAATCCTCTGAAACACTGCCCAGAAACTACCCTGCCTGGCACACTGCTGCAGCCTCACCTCCAATTAAGTCTGCTCCTTTTCCCTCACGTTGTTTATGCCTCCGTGCCTTCCCACTCTGGCTTCCTACCCTCTCACGCTTTCACTTCATTCAACCAGTAAAATTTATTAAGTACTGTTAATATTTATTAAGTATTGTTCGAGGTGCTGGGGTTCAGCAGTGAACATGACAGACAAAAATCCTGGCCTTCATGAAGCTTAACATTCTTGTGGGGAGATACAGATAATAAACTAGCAAATATGTCAGGTGGTTATGAATACTAAGGAGAACAAAAGAGCATCAGGGGATATAGTGGGTCGAGGTAGGGGGGATTATTTCAGGTAGGTGGTCAGGGAAGGCCTCTCTGAGGAGGTGATTTTTTTTTAAAATAAATTTATATATTTATTTATTTTTGGCTGTGTTGGTTCTTTGTTGCTGCTCACAGGCTTTCTCTAGTTGCAGAGAGCACGGGGCTCTAGGTGTGTGGGCTTCAGTAGTTGTGGCACGTGGGCTCAGTAGCTGTGGCTCGCAGGCTCTAGAGCACAGGCTCAGTAGTTGTGGCATATGGGTTTACTTGCTCTGCAGCGTATGGGATCTTCCCCAACCAAGGCTCGAACCCATGTTCCCTGCATTGGCAGGGAACTGCGCCACCAGGGAAGTCTCTGAGGAGGTGATGTTTGACAGAGATGTGAAGGAAGGGAGAGAGCTAGTTCTGTGGATAACCGGGGCAAGAGTGTACAGGCAGAGATGGAGTCAGTGCAAAGGCCCTGAGGTGGGAGTGTGCTGGTGGGTTTGAGGAATCAGAAGACCCATGTGGCTGAGTAGAGTCAGAGGGAGAAAAGTAGGAAAGGAAATTAAGTTGGAGAAGGAATGAGAGCCAGATCAAGCAGGGCCATGGCGAGGCAAGTGAGGTGGGAAGCCCTTAGTGGGCTTTAGCTAGGGGTGACCTAATTGGATTTATGATTCTAAAGGATCACTCACTCCAGCTGTCACGTGAAGAACAGGCTATCAGGGGCAAAGGCGGAAGCAGTCAGATTCATCCAGGAGCGAGATGCTGGAGACAGGGTGGCATGGAGACTGGAGGTGATGGGACGAGATTGGTTTCTGCAAGAATTTGCTGACTTGTGCGGTATGAGATAAAGAGAGGAGCCAGCGCACGGATTTTGGCGGGAGCACCTGGACAGAGAGCACCGAAGTGGGACCACTGGTGGGGGAGGGGGAGATGGGTTTGGGGAGCGTGCGGGGTAGGGAGTTAAGCATTAGGCTTGGCAGGTGTCAAGTCTGGGATGCCTCATAGACACTCAGGCAGAGGTATCAGGTAGTAGCTGACACCCACTGCTGAGTCCAGAGTTCAGCGGCCAGGAGGAGGAGAGATGTGAATTTGGGAATCCTCAGCCAGTGGGAGGTGCTTCAAGCCACAGTCTTGAATGAGACCACTGAGGTACAGAGAAAAAAGGACCAGGGGCTGAGCTTGAAAATGCCTTCCTCTGTCTTCTTTTCTCCATTCAAAGCTCACCCATTCTTCTACCCAGGGAGGCCCTTCTCTTCCTCCAGGAAAGTCACCCCTAACCACGCCAGCCCCAGTGCCGAGCCTGCCCTGCCTGCCCTCTCCTCAAAGAGCCAAGCCCTGGCCTTAAAGCTTCCCTCTGCTTCTACCACTGCAAGCTTATAAGTAGCACCCTCTCTGGCCATCTGTCTCTGCCACTAAACCCAGCAGTGGAAGATCTGCTCCTGAGCGCTCAGACAAATCGTGGTGAGCTGGGCAGAATTAAGTCATTAAGCACTACTATGGGCGGCAGAAAGAAGTGCCTTGGTGTTCAAGGAGGGGCAGCTTGGCTGTCACGCTGAGTCCACTGGGTTCTTCGGTTGTGAGCTCTGCCAACTGGGCATTTTCTGGTCCCGTCCCAGTACCCCCTTCAGAGACCACACCTTGGTGAAGACCATCCCTAACCTCAGCCCAACCCTAATCCTTGTCTAAAGACAGTGGTGGCCACATGTTCAGTACGCACGGCTCACTCTCTGCCTGCGGTGAACCCCAGCCCTGGGGAATCTGGTCCCCTCCATCTGCACCCTCTTCCCTTCCTCCCACACGCAGGCTTCCCATGCAGGCTGTGCACCCCGGGAGAGCTGGTGAAGCTCCTCACTGCAGTCATCTTCAACTGCTCCGCCCAGCATGCCGCCGTCAACAGTGGGCAGGTGAGGCTGCGGAGGGCGGGCCTGGGGGGCACTGGGTCACGCGACATTAGGCCCAGCAATGGACATGAGGCCAGAGTTCGGGTTGAGAGCATGGGAGGGTTGGAGCTGTGATGGGTTTATGAATAGGGCTGGGCACTGGGGCTGGATGATGACTGGAGTGGAGCTGGGTCCAAGCTTGTAATGGTGACTCGAGTTGGGTTGTGGAGGGAGTGGAACTTAGGGGCTGCTGTCTCGGATGGGCCGCGGCCAAGTGGAGTAGCAGCCTGCTCTGTGTGTGGGGCCAATGCAAGACCCGTTTCTCGGGTGACCTCTACTCTGGGTCTTCCTCCCTCCTAGGTGACTCACTCCACCCAGTCCTGGAACATTGGGTGGGGAATGACAAGGGGTGACCCAGGCTCCTGCCACCCTTCTGGAACTTTCAACCTTATACCCCTCCCTCTCTTCCCTCTCCATGACCCCCTTATTTCCCAACTGCAAAATCTGGGGTGGCACGTGCAGGAACAGGGATGTTGAGAAGGGAGAGGGTCCTCTTCCTCTGGCCAACCAACTCCACTGGGGTGGGGTCTCCACAGCATGACTTTGGGGCCTGGATGCCCAGTGCCCCATAATTCATGAGGCAGCCCCCACCGCAGACCAAGGGGACCACCACCCTGAAAAGTTACCTAGACACCCTCCCGGAAGTGAACACCACCTGTAGCAACATTCTCCTCTTCTGGTTGGCCAGCCAAGAGCCCAAGGATCAGGTGTGTTGGGGGGTGTCTAGGGGTGGGGGGAGTCTGCAGGGCCTGGGCAGTGGAGGTGGTGGCAGCTCTCCCAGGGAGTTTGGGAGCCGATAGCTGGCATTTATGCTCACTGCTGAGCTGCCTTGGGTTCTTCAGTTTCTTCAGGAAATGACAGTTGGTCCCCAAAGACATACACCGAAGCAAATACCAGTTTAGTGGCCGGGGCACAACTTCCATCTAATTCACCAGTTTACCAATCTATCCACCTATCCATCCATCTATCCAACCACTTACTCGTCAGTCAACCACTAATCCATTCACCCAGATATCCAGCGCACATCTGCTGGATCCCTCCCATGTGTCAACGCAGTGCTGGGCGCCAGGCTCATAAAGCTGGGTGAGAACGTCCTGCCTTCAAGAATCCTGTGGCCAGGTTGAGGAGACACACAGGAAAATGGAAAAGGGCACCACCGTCTTGTAGGAATTATTCATGAACTCCTCCATTCAATCAGGACTTCCTGAGAACCTGCAATGTGCCAGACACTGGTGGGCAGTTATGAACCTTGATGTCATAAGCTTACAGTCTAGTGACAGAGGTGAGAATGGGGCCCCAGACTTGGGAACCTGACCAAGTCTGGGCGAACCTGGGACAGCTTCTTGGAGGAAGTGACATCTCAGATGAAACCTCTGGGATAGGGAGGGGTTTGGCAGACAAAGGAGGGGCAGGATTAGTTTCTAGGCAGAGGGAAGGACTCTACCAAGTGAAGCCAAGTGAAGGTGAGAGTCTGTCGGTGGGTTTGCAGGACCATAAACGGCTCAGTGTGGGTGCGGTATTTGTTCACAGGACAGAGGGGAACCATTGAAGAGTTTAAGCCTGGGGGTGACGTGGCTAAATTTGTGTTTTAGCGAGGGTGCTTCTGTGGCTGTGCGGATGGATGGGAGCGGCAATTCTGGAGGCAGGAAGGACGGCAAGGAGGCTGTGAGTTAGGCTGGGCCAGGGGAGCAGCCCTTTAATCACCAATTACTATCACCTCCATTTACACACCACGTTACCAGTCATGTCTCTGCCCTCCAGGTCGTGTCCCCAAGCTTTCTGACATTACGTGATATCCTCATCTCTCCCGCTTGCCTCCATTTGGCACAGAGGGTTTCTCTCTCTAACAAGTTTTAACTTATCTCATGCCCGGGAATGCAGGAACTTGTCCCTGGAGGCTGCTTCTCTCTGGTCCCACCTCCCAAGGATCTGGAGACACCCATTTCTGTCCTTATAAAGGAAAAGCTCTCTCTGCTTTTTGTCTACTCACAGAACACTCTGTGGGTACTCTCGATACTCTCAACTCGATTCTTCCAGCCAGAAAATGTGTGTGAGTGCTTCCCACCACCCCAAGCAGTTCTCCGAAACCAGCTGGGTGTCCCATGACTTAACTCGGTTCTGACACTGTCCACCTGGAGATAGTGTCAGATCCCACAGGTCAAGGGCTCAGTCCCACAAGACTGCTCCTCCATTCCACCACCCTCACCCCCTTCAGGTGCCAATCGCAAGTCCAGCTTGTCATCTGAGCTTCTGACCAACCAGCTATAAGAGGTTTCTATGACCCCCTCCTCAGTTTTGATCATTTGCCAGAACAGCTCACAGAACTCAAGCCAAGTTTACTGACTAGATGACGGGCTTATGCTAAAAGCATACAACTCAGGAACAGCCCGATGGAGGAGCTTCACAGAGCGCGGTGCTGGGGAAGAGGCGCGGAGCTCCCCTGCCCTCTCTGGGTCCACCACCCTCCCAGCACATCCACGTGTGCAGCAACCTGAAAGCTCTCCAAACTTGTACGTGAGGGATTTTTATGGAGGCAGCCTTACCTAGGCATGATTGATTAAATTATTGGCCATTGGGGATTCATTCAACCTTCAGTCCCTCTCCTCTCCCCTGAGGCTGCAAGGGTGAAACAAAGTTCTCACCCTCTAATCACAAGGTTGATTCTCCCGGCAACCGGCCACCCCAGGGGCTTTCCAGAAGTCACCTCATTAACATAAGCTCCGGTGGGGTTGAAAAGGGCTTATTATGAATAACAAAAGACACCTTTAACATTCCATCACTTAATGAAATTATAAGGGTTTTAAGAGCTCTGTGCTAGGCACGGGAAGACCAAATATACATTTCTTATTATAAATCACAATGTCACAGTACAGAGAGAAGGGTATACAAGATGATGAGAGTGGAGAGTTCCCTTTCTCATAAGCCAGTGGGAAGTTCAACCCAGAAAGTTCTAACAACAACAACAACAATAATAATAGCACCTATCACTTTCTGAGGATCTACCATGCCTCCGTCATTAAATCAGGTATCTTGTGTACACTATTTCAAAACACAAAATAAATAAGTAGCTATATTTAAAATGCTTAAGACAGTGACTGGCATATAAGCGTTCCATAAATGGCAGCTCCATTTTACAGGGGAGAAAACTGAGATTCAAAGGCACCAAGCAGTCTGTCCAAGGTCACAGCTAGTAAGTAGGCTTTGAACCCAGTCTATCATATTTCTGTGTTCTGCTTTATCAGTAGTGACACTATAGTTTTGGAAATTAGATGTCAATCTGGTAAGTAAGACGTAAAGCTGATTCTTTGAAAAGACCGATAAAATAAAGAAACCAGAAACAATTCAAATCAAGAAAAAAAAAACCCCATAAATGTACAACATCAGGAATGTAAAAGGCATATAGCCACATATTCGAGAAGACTGAAAAAATTTAAAAAAAATTAAAAAGGAGAAGAAAATACTTAGTTTTATGCAAATAAATTTGGAAACCTAAATGAAATAAGTGATTTTTTTAAGAAAACCTAAAATACAAAAAAACCAGAAGAGGTGAAAACCATACATAAATGAAAAAGGTTGTGAAAGATCTGATCCCTCTCCTTGTAAATGGACATTCTATTAAACCTTCAAAGAACAAATAATTCCTAAATCATTCAAACTGCTTGAAAGTGCAGAAAAAAGTAGAAGCTTCCCAAATCATTTTACTGGGAACCCTGATACCAGCACCTGGCAAAGGCAGTGCTCCTGAGAAGTGAGTCTCAGGTAGAGGGTTCTAGTCCCAGATCCACATTTCCCACCTATGTGACCTTGGATATGTAATCGGGCTCTCTAAGCCTCAGTTTCTTTATCTGTAAAGTGGGAATGATAAGAGTACCTGTCTTATAGAATTGTTGTGCCGTTGTGATGGTCCATGTAAAGCCCTTGCAACATCACCTGTAATTAAGAAAATAAAATTACAAACTCATTCCACTTAGCTACAACAATCTTAAAAATATATCAGTAGTCCGTGAAGGCCAACAGTAAATAGTAAAACAATAATACATCATGATGAAATCTAGTTTAATTTAGGAATGAAAGGTTGATTCAACCTTATGCAACCTAACAATACACTTCCTTACATCAATAAAGAAACACCATATAATCATCTCAGTATACGCTGAAAAAACGTTTGATAAATGAGAACAGCCATTACTAATAAAAACTCAGTATAAGATGAAACTTCCGGGACTTCTCTGGTGGTCCAGTGGTTAGGACTTTGCCTTCCACTGCAGGGGGTGCGGGTTCGATCCCTGGTAGGGGAGCTGGGATCCCACATGCCTCGCCGCCAAAAAAAAACCCAAAAGCGTAAAGTAGAAGCAATATTGTACCAAATTCAATGGAGACTTTGAAAATGGTCCATATCAAAAAAAAAAAAAATCTTAAAAAAGATGAAACTCCCTTATGGAGTTTTGATAAAATATATTTCGGAAAACATTGTCCTCATGGTGAAACCATAGAGGTCGTTAAAGTCAGGGACAAGAAAACAAAGCTGTGATTTAACAGTGTTTTGCGAGGCTTCACTGGCGCAATAAAACAAGACAAAGAATATTTTAAACAACAGGATTGTTGGCAACAGTTGTATTGTATGAGCAGTGTGTGCAGGTTCGGAGACTGGCCCCAGGAACCGTGATGGCGAACTGGTTGTGCACTGCGGTCAAGCCCAGATGGGCAGTTCTGCTCCGCCACAGGATGGCACTGACTGAAGTTCACTGCGCTGTTTCTTGACTGTGATTGGCTACGCTGTAAAGCACGAGTGTATGGTGATGCTGCTCATGCTGGCAACATTGGTTGACTGGGAGATGCCTCAGACCTGGTTGTCTTCAGGGGTTTCCATCTGTGAAACTGTGAGGTAACAGGTGTATCCTTGGGCATAATTGCTCGGGCGTGTTTACGTTTGATTTCAGGTGTGTTCTGAATGTGGTTGTATTTAGTTCATAGAGCGGTGGCCCAGGGACAGGAAGGGACCTTTTTAGGGCCCCGTGGGCTGCGGGTGTCCAGGCTGCTCTGCGCAGGTCGCTGGAGTGGTGGTTTGGAGGTTTGAAGGGTTTGCGTTTACAGTAGCCGTGGCTGCGTCACGCCCGCCTTTACAAGCCACTTTGACTGTATTTGCTGGCAAATGTGGTCCTTCATTATTCTCCATCCCGTCCTGAACATCATCCTGACCCCGCACCTGATTTTTCTCCCAGCGGCCCCTGGACACCTACCCGGACGAGCACTTCACCGAGGAAAGGCCTCTCCGGAGCACCGCCATCTTCCGGAGCACCGCCATCTTCCAGAGCCGCCTGACTCAGATCTCGCGAGACATCCGGGAGCGGAGCGGGGGGCCTGGAGCTGCCCTATACTACCTGGACCCTCCCCTCATCGAGAACAGCGTCTCCATTTAACCCCTTCCTCCTACCACGCGGAAAGCCCAAGCGTGAGGAGGCCCAGCTTCTCAGGGTCCTCAGGGCTCTCCCGTCTTCCCTGTTCTCGGTCAGCGTGAACTTTCTCTGCACGTGGGGACCTTTTCCACCCACGGTGGCTCTAGCATCCCATGAACTGGGCCCTGAGCTGCCAGTACAGCGGTGTCCAGGGTGAGAAACCGCTGGCTAAAGTCAAATGCACAACAGGCCCTTCAAAAGGAAGGAACCCCAACACCCCTTGCCCTACTTTGGGCAGGCTCCTGTGAAAGCCTAGCCTACTCCCGCCTTCTGTGAAAACTCTTCCTCCTCCCATTGGGCCCAGGTTGGGACTCTGAGGGCGCCTTCCCAGTCCTCCCCATTCCAAAACTCCTTCTCCTACTTTGCCTCTTTGTTTCCACTTTCCTCCCATCCTAGGACCAACCCAATGCAACTTCCTTCTTTGGAAGAGCCTGGAAACTGGACAAGGAAGGATGTGTGCCCTGGATCCGTCATGTGGTCCACTTTGACCCCAGCATCTTTAGGGAGAGGGTTACAATTAGAGCCCAGCTTACCTGTACCTCTAGCTGTAGTTCTCAGGGCCAGGCTCCCTGGCTTGTGTGTGTGTGTGCGTGTGTGTGTGTGTGTGGAGTCTCTCCCCAGCTCTTTCCTATCCCCACTATCATTCCCCACCATTTTTGTCCTTGAGCCCAGTAAGTTCAATAAAAATCAATATACTTGGCTCCCATTTCATTTTTGTTTTTGTTCCTGTGTGCACGTAGGTGGGTGGGGAACCAAGGGGTTAGAGAAAGAAAGAGCAGCAATGAATCCCTGGATCACCTGCTCTGGAGACAGGAAGCCTCCCAGCTCAACCCACCACCTAGCCAGATCCTACATTCCTTCACCTCCCAGAGTGTGTTATCCATCAGAAGGTGAAGGGATATCCAGACTCAAGGGGCCGATACAAAAAAGTGGGTATTTTGCAAAGCCTGAGAATCCAGCTTCTGGGTGTGGGAGTTGTTAGCATTGCCACTGAGATCTGGTTCCTCTTCTGGACACATGGAGGATTCAACCTCTGGCTCTCTTGTGCATGGGTGGAGTCATGGATGAGTTTTGGCCAACAAGCTATGAGCAGAAGTGATATGGTCATCTCCAGGCTGGAGCATTTAACTGCTGGCATGAGCCCACCAGAGTTCTCTGCTCTCTACCTCTCTGTTCTAGAAGCATGTGATGAGATGTTGCTTCCATCAGCTTCTGTCTCTGAGGGACTAGAGCAGAGCCCCGTGATGACCTGAGCTGGGCATGGAGCTGAGAGAGAAATGAACTTTTGCTGGGTTAAGCCATTGAGATTTTGAGATTATTTGTTGTTGCAGCATAATCTAACCCACCCTGACTGAAACAGATGGTAATCTGGGGGGTCTAATGTTCTCCCTTCCAGCCCTGTAGCCCTTAAAAATTGAGATTTGTGCAGCCCTCAAGCCAGTCATCCACATCTTTCTCCACAGCCACCCAACCTTCCCATTTTCCTGCTTCCCTAGACTTCAGATCTAGCCCCCCTTACCTATTCTGCCTCCGGAGTCAAATTTTGTACCCGACCAAACCCTGGTCACAGTGTCTTTGGGGAGTGGACGTGGGGCAGACTTTGGCTCTGCCAAAGATCGGATTTTCACTTCCTGAACATGTGATACTGGGAGAATAGGATCCCCATGGCATTGTGCATGAAGAGGCGTGTTTGGGGATGTCTCACCTGCAGATTCCAACCTAAGAATTTAGCCAAAATCACCAGTTTCTGCTCGCCTTTGAACAAAATCAAGGAATAAGACATACCCAACGGCGCCCCCTTGTGGCTAGAATAACTATAGCAGGGGCTGGATGTGCCATCCCCGTAAACCTGGGCCTTGACTTAGAACAGCAGGACCGGGATGCGCTGGAAGGATGTCAGGGCACAGTCAGGCAGCTTGTCTTTCCAAGAGGACGGACACTCCTTGGCCTGCACCAAAGTTAGCATTAGAAGACATGCCTCGTCTGCAAATGTCCCAGAGCCAGAGAGGGTGGAACCAGGGGGGATCACCGGAATCTGTTTCCCCAGAAAGCCAGCTTGGAGGGAGATTTACTGGGGAGACACACCTGGCCACACGTAGGATCCTCCGTGGGCTCTGGAAGCCTCTGGGGACAGGATGTGGGGAGGGGGCCCATGTAAAGCTCCAGCCTTGTCAGACAGGTGGTGTCCCTCAGCTTGCACCCTGGACCCCCTCTGTGCTTTTCCGTAAGTCTGGAGGGCAGCTGGTATGGTGTAAAGAGAAGATACCAGCCCTCTTTCCGAGTCCCTCAGCCTCAGTGGCCCAGATTTTTCAGATAAATGGGAGGAACGTGAAGACCGGGAAAGTCCCTTCCAGCACTGACGTTCTGGGGTCTGCTTGCCTCATGGCTCCTGTCTCCCTAGACAGTATGTGGAGGACGCGGCTGTCAATTCCCCTGGCATGACCCCTACTTCAACTGGCTTATGGGGGCAGACAAAAAACACATAAACAAACACATAAACAAATACATCCTTTCAGATGGTTGCAAGTGCAGTCAGGAGATGAAACCAGGTGGTGTGTTAGCATGACCTGGGTGGGGGGGAGCATTAGATGTGGTGATCAGGGAAGGTCACTCTGAGGAGGTGACAGCTGAGTTGAGACTGGGGGGAAATGCGTTACAAACAAGGACAGGGCAAGTGCAAGGGCCCTGAAGGGTGTGCGTTCAAGGCCCGAGTGGCTGCAATAGGTGACCCAGGGGTGGATGGAAGCTGAGTCATGCACGATCCTATAGTCCACAGTTGAGTCCTTGGATTTGACTCTAAGGGAAACACGGTTTTAAGCTCTGGCTTACAGTAGGGGAGTGACCCAATCTGATTGTTTTCCCTCTGTCTTGGGGGGCGGGGGGCTCCAGGGGTTGCTCCCCTGCCTTGCAGAGCTCTGGGTGGGGCAAGGTGGGGGTGGGGTGGGTGCCCCAGCAGTGAGGGCTCAGCTTCCTGTGTGGGTGGCTCATTGTGAGCCAACCCAGCGAGCTCACATCCTTCTCTGGGGCCTCTCCTGCTCTCCGGGTCCACCCCTGGTCAAGGAGAACCAGTTCTTCAGCCCAATGAGCACCTACCCAGAGTCACACATCCACATTTTGGTTGTAACTGGGGAGCGCTCCATCTACATCCTCGTGCCTAATCCCATCCATGTCCCCGGCCACATCCACGTCCCCACCATCCCCATCTCCATCTGTTTCCCTTGGGAACCTAATTTCCACTCCAGACTTGAGCCCTGATCAAACCTGGAGCCACCACTCCTACTTTTTTTGGGACAGAGGGGTTGGCTGGGGGACACCTATTGAGAATGGATTGTGATTTGGAAAATGGCGCCCAAACTCTTCTACACCATCAGCTCCCTCCCCTGTTTCTTCCAAATCCCCTCCCACAATCCCCTCCAGGCTGACTGTGTGCCCCTGCCTCCTTCCCACCCCCACAGAGTGATGCTACTGCTGGATTAGAAGGTTAAGGCTGGGCCTCTCACCCCTGCTCCTCCAGGACCCAGCATCCCAGAGGGGCCTGGAGGTGCAGTTTCCCAAACCTCTGAGCCTCAATTCCCCCCTCCACTGGCCCTGCTCCTTACAGAGCCTTAGCAGCCCCCTGGGGGCACAGTCTCAAGAGAAGGGCAGTGGCTAGAAGGCAGGAGGCTGGGTAAATTTTCATCTTAAGATGCAAATTTGAATCATCAAGTTCCTCGCATCACACAAGGGTCATCAGGGTGGCTGAGCAGAGCCCAGGAGGGCAGGCCTGACCGGCCTGACAGCCCGTGAGAGTACTGTGACCAGGCAAATGAGACAGCTCTGCCAGTCACAGAGCAGGTGCATGACCTTCATCCCCAGCCTCTTCTCTGTCCTGCCTCCATCCCCTTAAGGCATTCCCCGCCCTCACGTCACTTCCTACCCCTCATCTCATCCTTACTGAATATTCATCCTCATTCCAATCCCATCATTGATTCAGTTCCCAACCCTGATCTTGTCCTCATCACTAACCCGTGTTTCGAGAATCTCCCAGTTACCAGGTACTGTGCCTGGAGGTGGGGGAGAAAACCAAACCAAATTACAGACAGTCTAATCTAGTGGAAAAGAAAGATATCCATCCATCTACAGTGCTCTGGGAGCCATTAAGAGTTAAACCTGGTCTTTCTTGATGAAGCAATTATCAAGCTAAGATCTGAAGGAAGAGGAAACATTAACCAGGTCTAAGAGGTGGAGAGGGAACAGTATGTGCAAAGGCCCTGTGGTTGGAAGGAGTTGACCACACTTTATACCTTTACTCAAAAGTCCCCTTCTAAAGAGCTCTTGCCTGGCTACTCTATATCTAAATTTGCTCCCCTATACTTTATACAGTAAGTCCCTTACATACGAATGAGTTGTGTTCTGAGAGCACGTTCATAAGTCCAATTTGTTCCTAATTCCAGCAAATTTAGCCTAGGTACCCAACTAACACAACTGGCTGTACAGTACTGTACTGTAATAGGTTTATAATATTTTTCACACAAATAATACATAAACAAACACAAAACATAAAGAAAACATTTTTAATCTTACAGGACGGTACCTTGAGAAGTACAGCAGTGCAGTACAACAGCTGGCGCTTCTCAGCAGTACCAGCTACATCACCACTGCTTCTATTCTTGCTTCCAGACATCCTGGGCTTGAAATAAAGATGCTGTACTGCTGTACTCTATACAGCGCTGTACAGTAAAGTACACAAAAGCACCACCACTTGCAGAGGATGCAGGGACATGACAATATATACCAGACACGGGAGCTAACTTAGGTGATTGGATATGCGAAAGCATGTTCGCATCTTTAAAAGTTGGCTACTTGAAGGCTCGTGTGTAGGGGACTTACTGTATTATCCTTCCCTGCTTTATAGCTTCTCTTCAGCACTTATCACTTTTTAATGTAGTATTTATTTATTTTTTAAATTAAAAATTTATTTATTTATTTACTTTTGGCTGTGCTCAGTCTTCTTTGCTGCGCGCAGGCTTTCTCTAGTTGCGGCAAGCGGGGGCTGCTCTTCGTTGCAGTGCACGGGCTTCTCATTGCGGTGACTTCTTTTGTTGCGAAGCACGGGCTCTAGGCATGTGGGCTCCCGTAGTTGTGACACACAGGCTTAGTTGCTCCACCACATATGGGATCTTCCCGGACCAGGGCTCGAACCCATGTCCCCTGCATTGGCAGGTGGTTTCTTAACCACCGAGCCACCGGGGAAGTCCCAGGGTATGTTTTTTTTAGAAAGCATATGTGGGCACTGCCTGCAAGTCCCCGGCAGTAGGTCTTCCTTCTGCCCTGCTTCCCATGGCCCTTTCTCAGTGGGTTGTTCATTTTAAAGTTGGGACCATAGGTCACCATCAACCTCTCGAGCAGTTTTCAGGCGGGCCACGCCTTATGCTGCTGGACGGTCTGGAAGAGGGCTGCCCTTGAGCCACATGACCATTAGGTCCAGTCAGCTGTGGTCAGTGGGATTGGGGGCAGGACTGTGTTCCCCCTATGGTACCCTTCCAGGGGGCTGTGGTTGTGCAGGACTTTGAGGCTTGGAGTCTTCAAAAGGCATAGTGGTGCCGTCCAATGAGCTTTTATTCTCTGGGGGTTTTTTTTGTTTCTGTTTTGCGGTGTATTGGGGATGAGTTACACCAGACCCAGCAGGGGCATATGGGGGCCTGGTTTTCTGGGGAGTCCTTTTCTCTGGGTGGCAGGTAGCCTAGAGCTATGGGGTCAAAGGGATGTCATGTGGGGCCCTTTTCCCCAGGGGATTTAGATGGAGACGCTGTTCTCGATGATGGGAGGGTCCAGGTAGGTGTAGGGGAGCTCCAGGTCCTGGTTTCTCTCCTGGATGTCTCGCGAGATCTGAGCCAGGCGGCTCTGGAAGGCCGCGATGCTCCAGCACGGGGCCGCCTCCGTGAAGTGTTCGTCCGGGTAGGTGCCCAGGGACCGCTGGGAACCAAACACAAGGCTGGGTGGAGGGGCTGCTTTGCAGCCAGGATCCGCCTTAGCCATCCACCCTGGGGGACATGAAGCAGCCTACAACTGAGCCTCACCCGTGCCCCCTCCCCCTGAACAGTGATGATTACTGCAGGTAGCTCTCGGGGATGAAAGCTCAAGTGAGAGTTTTAAAGGGGGCGGCCTCACTGGAACATATCACACGTTGCCCTTGCAGCTAAGGGTGACTCTGCATCATCTCATTTGGCCATTTGACCCCTTGTGAGATGTCCAATGCCCTCGTGTCCTCCTGGGAAGACTCACCGGGGTCTCATGGCACAGTGGGGTGTGGGTCAGGGAGAGTAAACAGTGTCGCCTCCCTTACCCCAGGGCTGGCCTGGTCTGGCTCCCAGCCCCACACTCACTCTGTCTCCAGGCTCCTTGCTCAGTGCCCAGAGGGCAACGATGACATCACATGTGGCATTGACTGGTGGGAGGGTGGCTATGAACCTCTCCGGGCTTGCCTGGCCTTTAGAGGTGGGCGGTGGCAGCTGCATGGTAGGTGGCAGGTTGGGCATCCAGGCACTGAAGTCAAACTGAAGGCCGAGAGGGCAGAGTGAGGCTAGGAGCCCGGCCCCCTCCGTCCCGCCACCCTGGCATTGACCCTTCTCACCTGCCCTGTACCGACAGCGGAATGCTTGGCCGAGCAGGTGAATATCACCATAGTGACATACTGTATCAGGGCTTCCCGTGTCCCCAGGGAGGAGGGTACGCCTGCAGGGAGAGCTGGGCTGGGAACGGGGCTACCAGGGTCCTGAGGACAATGCCGCAGTGGCCTGAGGGTAGAACCTAAGAACCGAGGTCCCCCTACCTGAGCTCTCCCGGCCTAGGAAGCCCTCGGAGAAGATCTCCCACACCCAGGCCTGGAGTTCACTGTCATCGCGGACAGACTCATCGCTCAGGTAGTAGATGCCGATCATTTCGGAGACAAAGCTGCAAGGTGCACGGGGTTCCATCCCAGCTGTGAACCCCGACCCTCTCTGAGGAGTGCCCCCGCCTGGTCCCAGTGCTATGAACGTCCGGCCCTCCTCCTGGTGGACGCCTCCCTGGGCCTTCCTTCTCCTTCCCAGTCTTCCTTCCTGTCCCCCAAGGCCCCAGCTCTCTGGGGCTGGCCCCCTCACCATTCCACTGCACCCCAGATCTGCATCCCATCATCCCGGTAGTAGTAGCCTGGGATGTCTTCAACTCCTCGGGCCCGGATATCCTCAGGCAGACACAGGACGGAATAGTTCAGCTGTTCCATGTACCTCTGTATCAGCTCAGAGAAACCTTCAATGCCAAGGCCTGTGGACTGGGAAACGGGACTCCTGGGTACCACAGCCCTTGCTCCAGAAGCAGGAGGTAATAGTGGTTGGGGAGACAGGGCCACTCCCACCCCAAGACACCAGATTCTTTTTTTTTTTTTTTTTGCGGTACGCGGGCCTCTCACTGTTGTGGCCTCTCCCGTTGCGGAGCACAGGCTCCGGACGCAGGCTCAGCGGCCATGGCTCATGGGCCCAGCCGCTCTGCGGCATGTGGGATCTTCCCAGACCGGGACACGAACCCGCGTTCCCTGCATCGGCAGGCGGACTCTCAACCACTGCGCCACCAGGGAAGCCCAAGACCCCAGATTCTTTACACTGCAGGAATATCCCATCCCCACCCTCCCTAAAGCAGTCCTTACCCTGTCCACCACCTTCCCGGGGGCAATGAGTAGCTCACGGGCCAGCGTGTTGATGTGCAGGGTGTACCGTGTGTGTGGGATCAGCAGCTGTAAGGGCCAGAGAAGGCAGAGCTAGGCGAAGCCTGGGTCTCTGTGGCCCCAGACCCGCCCCCCATAGAGGAACCCAGGCTTGTCAATCACACATGGAGAGAGATGACAGGGACAAGGGGGCAGCCTGGGATAGGGATCAGGGCTCCAGGCCCAGTGATGGGGGCTAAGGTCCACCAGCATCCTGTTCTGTGACCTTGAGCATGTGTTTTCCTCTCTCTGGGCATCAGATCACTGGGCAAATGAGAGGGCTGATCTGGACAGCACTATGAATCCCTCCAGCTCTGGCCTCCTGTGATTTCCTAACCCCAGGCAGGCAAAGCACCGTGATAACCAGGGCCTGCGGGCCTGGCAATGTGAAATGGTCCCCTAGAGACCACGTCTGAGTGCCAGGCCCTGGGAGCTGTAGATTGTCGGAAAGAATCAGCCTGGATTGAAGAGGACAGAGTAGGGCCTGCATCAGGACCCAGGAGACTGTCTAAGGAAGAATCAGAAAATGTGAGTAGCTGTGGACCCCTCATCTTCACAGAGGAGATGCTCCAGGTCCCTGGAGGAAATGAATCTGGGCCATCTGAAGGCTTAGCAGAGCCCACCTTAGAGACACGGGTCTCCCTCCCAGGGCTCCCCACCCTGCAGCTATCTGCAGAAAACCTGTTGGTCAAAGCCATGTTCACACTTTGGCATCTCTCAGCCCCAGGTCTCTCCTTTCCTAGGAGCTGGGCTTCTGTGATCGCTGTTGGCTTGAGCTCCCCTAAGAAGAGAATCTCTCTGGGGCATAGCCTGCTCTCACATGCGGTCCTCTCCCTCGCGCCTGTCCTCATCACCTCACCCTAGCTCAGGGCCTGCTGGAAAGCAGCCTCTCAGGGGAATTGTGCAGGGAGATGCTGCTGAGGCAGAATGGGGGCTCAGCATCTCAGCCTGAAAGGACAGGGCCACGTGGGGACAGGGGGCATAGGACCCCGAAGGGCAGGCCCAGGTGCAGCGACCTGCAGGCTTGGGGCACAGTCTGGGTCGTCTTGCTGGGCCACTGACCTTGAAGAGTGGGTGGCAGTGAGGCAGCTGGCGCAGCGTAGCCAGGGTGAAGACCTCGGTCACCAGGTGTACCTGTAACAGGTGTGTGAGGGCCTCGTGGATGGAGAACTCGGCATTGCGCACCCACGTCTTGGCCAGCAGCCAGTCCCACTTGTCGTCGCTGGGCAGAAAGATGGGGCTGTCGGGCCCAGGGGTCTGGCTGAGCTATAGGAGAGGCCAGTGGGGAGAGGCAGCCTTGAGTGTCTGCCAACCATTTAGTCAGACCTCTCCCTGCCCCTGCCCTGTCGCCTGCCCGGCTGCTGACCTGGATGGCGAGGGGCAGCAGGGGCCCACACCCTGGGCGCTGGTATAGCAGGGTCATTGGGGCCGCGGAGAACTGAGGCCTCCTATTAATGACATTGGTGCGGATGCCAGAGAGGATGCCGTAATCCACCAGGAACAAGGACCCTTTCTGCGGGAGAGAGAAGGGGAGCCAGGGCTGCCATCTGGCTTTCTAAAGGCAGAAGGTGGGGAGTAGGGGGGTGGGGAGAGGATTCAGGGCCAGGATACTGTGCACGGGAGAGGGTGTTCCTGGCACGTAGCACACAGTAGGTCCTTAACAAATGTGAGTGTTATTCCTCTCCAGTAGGGGATGGGCCCAAAGCACTGAGATGGGGGTGTGCAGAGCCAGGACTCCTGTGCCCCTCACCTCCAGCTCAGCCTGCAGACTCGTCCCGGGGCCCAACACTGGGGCCACCATGGCATCAGTGACAGGGAAGTTCTTTGGGAGGTGGCGACAGCGGCGGATCAGGACCGGGTTGAGGCCATTCAGGAACTGGTAGGCGAAGAAGGCATCCTCCTGCCAGTGCTCAAACACATACTCTGCAGGGGGGCAGGGGAGATGGGACCAGTCACCCCAGCGCCCAGGGGTCTCCCCCTGAGCGCCATTGTGGCGTTTCTCCTGCGTCCATCCTGTGCTCCCCTCTCTTCTCATGCAGTACTTCCCAGGGTGACCTCCTCTGACCCCTTGGCTTCAGTTCACCAAACAGCAAACCTTAGTCCCCAGCCCACCAGTCCCACCATCTACCTGCCATCTCCAACCCCATGACTCAAACACAGTATATTGGAGGCTGAACATGGGCTCCTGCTCTAGCCCAGTCCCCAGCCCATTGCCTGGCATCCCGGGAATGGCACCTTCATCCACTGGATTGCAGGTGGCAGAGCCCGGAGTCCTCTCGGCAGCTCCCCCCATCCTCCGCCCATCGAGTCCCACCGATTCTCCATCCTCAGTAGCTCTTGCTCCACACGTCCACTCCATCTCTGCTGTCACTGCCTCGCTGAGGATTCCATCCTCTGCTGACCACAGCCAGAGCCTCATAACTGGTCCTCCTGCTTGCACTCCTGTCCCCTAACAGCCCCCTCCCCACGGCACATCTGGCCACAGTACTCCCCAGCTGGCAGCTGGTTGAAGGTCCCACTGCCCTTAGGAAAGGCCCGAGCTCCTGCCACGGCCTCCACAGTCCTGCACGGCCCAGGGCCCATGCACGTCTCCTGCTTCGCCTCCTGTCTTCCTTCCCTGGCTCAATCCCCTTTGGCCACAGCAGCATCTTTCCCCTCAAAGGTCTCCACTCCTTCCATCTTCAGGGCCTTCACATGCACCGGACCGCCCCCCCCCCCGAACCTGAAGCACCCTCTGCGCTCACACACCATGCCTGGCGCTGTTGACATCTCCCCACTTTGAGGTCTCAGCATAAAAGTCACCTCCGTAGAGAGTTCCCTAGCTGGACTAGGCCAGGTCCCCCTTTTACACACTCTCACTGGAGCTGATGCACAGGTTTCATAAGCGAAACTCATTATTTGCCTTTGAGCCTAATGTCTACTTGTCTGCTCAACTGGGAGCCCTGTGGGGGCAAGGACTGTGTCCACAGTCCCTAAGCGAGTGTCTCATGTGTAGTAGCCCAACAAGTGTCTGATGGATACAAGGCATTAGAAGGTCAGAGGTGCCCCCACGACACGTCCTTTTCTGTGTCTGAGGAGAAAGTAAGGTCTCGTGGGAGTCAGGGGCCTGCCCAAGGTCACACAGTGAACTGGCGCTTGGTTTTCTGAGATTCCTGACAGCCAGGAGAGCTGATACCCCAGGGAAGAGGTCTGGAGCCCCGGCTGGAGCCCCTCACCCACGGCTGGGGTCTTCCAGAAGTTGAACACACTTCTCATCTCCTCCAGGCTCTTCCAGAGCCCCTTGCGGTCCAGCAGCCCTTTGAGTTTCAGATGTGCCAACCTGCCAGAAGATGTGAAAAGTGGGGAGAGGGAGGCAAGAGGCCCTGGGAGACCCGCCCGCGTTGGCTACGCTTATCCATCTTGGGGTCCTGAACCAGCCTCCGGGGGGGACCGTGGTAGTCACTGCCCCTGACGTCATCCTCACCTTGTTGGAACAGGTGGTGAGCAGAGGCCGTGCCCTGGGCTGGGCTGTGTGACCCACATCCCTGATGGTGGGGGAGCTGAGTGGGGGAGGGCAGAAGGCAGGGGTACCCGTACCCCTGAGGCCCAGGGGCAGGAGAGGGTGGGCATCCTCACATCGAGCTGCCTCGCAGGTAGAAGGTGATGTTCTTTGCCAGAGAGTATTTGATGTTGAGGTCCAGGTTTTTTATGGTCTCCTCGTTGAGGCAGCGAGGCCAGCCTGGGATGTAGGTCTTCCAGCTGGAGGGAGGACCAGGGAGGCAGTTAGCAAGAAGCCTCAGGGAAACCACTGACTAGGGAGAGGGAGTGGCAGACCCCTTGGAGGCCCTGGTCAGGGCCAGCCCCCTTCC
This sequence comes from Delphinus delphis, assembly GCF_949987515.2. NCBI lineage: Eukaryota > Metazoa > Chordata > Mammalia > Artiodactyla > Delphinidae > Delphinus > Delphinus delphis. Next base: position 51,232,700 of record NC_082701.1, on the reverse strand, counting down.
ACAAGCAGGGGTCTTCCTGGGCTCTGCCCTTCCCCTCCACCCTCAAGGCCGCAGGGAGAGCTGCCATGTTCCCACAGCCATGTTCTCCCCTGGTCAGTTGATTGGTCCAGGGTTGGGCACCTGGCCAGAGCAAGGCCAATCAGAATCCTTCCCAGGGAATTGGAGATTGGGGCTGGACCAGAGGTCATCTCTCTCTGGATATCTGGGTTATAGCACATAAACACCAGGACTGGAAGACTTCCCTGGTGGTGAAGTGGTGAAGAGTCCGTGCTTCCAATGCACGGGGCCCAGGTACGGTCCCTGGTCAGGGAACTAGACCCCATGTGCGTGCCGCAGCTAAGAGTTTGCCTGCCGCAACTAAGACCGGGCACAACCAAATAAATAAATAAATTTTTAAAAATAATTAAAAATAAAGGAGTTGCTATTAAAAAAAAAAAGGCCATTTTCCACTGTGTGGACTGGGAACCAAAGAAAGCTGTTCTGCAGGGAGAGAGGAAAGTGAAGCCAGAGAGAAAAGCATCTAGGGGGCTCCAGAGACAGGAGGAGAGTCACCCTGGCTTCTGGCCCGTAAGATCTGGCTACGCTTCCAGCCCTCACTTCTGTGACCTGTTGATGCATTCCCATTTTTTCTGTCTGCTAGCTGGAGTCTGTTATCGTTCTTGCAACCACAAAACTCCTGACTAACACAGATGCATCACAGAGCGGAGGCTGTCCTGAAGGTGGGAACACAGGAAGGCGTCAGTTGCCTTTGGCAGGCATCCCGTGGAGAGACACTTCAGCCTCCAAAGCTTGGGGGAGCCCAGAAATGTACTCTGGCCCGGCCTAAAGAGATCTAGCCTCTTTAAATCCCTTTATCCAGCAAGCAACACAGCCTGAAGACCTTTAGGTGAAATGGTAAAATCATGTCCCTGCAAAGCTGAGGACCCCCAGCCAGTCATCCTCTCATTCCCTCCCTCATTCATTCTTTGGTTCAATCCGTCATTGCCTTTGGGTTTGAACAGGCAACTTCAGAGCACAATTTGCAGTTAAAGTACACTGCCACCAGGTGGTGGCCAAACCCTGCTTCTCCAACTTTAATGCACAAAAACTTAGTTCCCCCAGGGATCTTGGTAAAATGCAGATTCTCATCAAGTAGGTTTGGGGTGGCCCAAGACCCTGTATTTCTAACAAGCTCCCAGGTGATGCCGACCCTGTGGACGTGAGACCTCACTCTGAGTACTGAGGGCATAGCCACTTGGATCAGAGGTAACTGAGGGGCATTACGAACCTCGGTACACACGTGTGCAGGGCTTTGCGGCTGACAAGCTACATTCTCAACCATCTTCTCATTTGTTTTTCCTAATAACACAAATCAGCCTGGTATTCTTAGCTCCTTTTGCAGAAGAAATTAAGGATCAAAAAGGTTAACTAATTTGCTTAAGATTTCACAGCTCCTTTCGGCAGGGCCTAGGCTGGCCTTGCGTCTCCTGACTCCTGTGTCCTTGTTTTGCCAAGAAAGGAAGAAAGGCCACTCCACAGACACAGCTCCCTCCATCTGTTCCCTCACCTGGGGCTGATGCTGGCGGATTAGGCGCCATGGTTTTCTCTGGGATGTAATTCACAACGCACGTGGAATCACCAGGAGCCAAGTAAGCCTGCAGCTGCTGTGCCCCCAGAGACCTAAAGCGCAAGCCTGCAGCCCGCTCTTCAGACAGCAGCCCAGTTGGCCAGACCATGACCTTTTGAACATTTGCTCGCGCGTGTGGTCCCTGGCTTTCTGCCTTAGAAGTCCTCGCCAGCGACCCGGAAAGACTCCAGCAAGAGTGAGGCATTTAAAAGCAGTGGGTTTCAGGGCTTCCCTGGTGGCGCGGTGGTTGAGAGTCCGTCCCCTGCCGATGCAGGGGACGCAGGTTCGTGCCCCGGTCCGGGAAGATCCCACATGCCGTGGAGCGGCTGGGCCCGTGAGCCATGGCTGCTGAGCCTGCGCGTCCGGAACCTGTGCTCCGCAACGGGAGAGGCCACAACAGTGAGAGGCCCGCGTACCGCAAAAAAAAAAAAGAAAAAGCAGTGGGTTTCAAACTTCAGTGGGCATGAGTCATCTGGAAGGCTTGTTAAAACAATATTGCTAGGGGAACTTGCCTGGTGGGGCAGTGGTTAAGACTCCCTGCTCCTAATGCAGGCGGCTTGGGTTTGATCTCCGGTCAGGCGCAGCCCCCCCCAAAAAAACAACCAAAAAACAAAAAAAACCCCAATATTGTTAGCAACAAGGATTTACTGTTATCGCTACAGGGAATTATATATCCAGCGTCAACTACAATTTGGCCCTTGCCATCCTCCTCTACAAGGACAAGGACTAAATCATGTGTTGCTGCAGTTGCTGACTTTCAACTCCCAAAGGAGTTCAGGGTGGGGAGCAGAAATGAGGCATTCTGTGCTCTGAGCAAAACGGGCAGAACAGGTTTTCAGATAGATATGATTTTATGAACCCAATTCTCGTATCACCTCATATCCAGAAAAGCACTAAAATCCTTCGTGGTGACGACTGCTCTTCGTGACTATTAGAAACCTTCTGCAAAACAAAATATGTGCTCGACTGCAAGAGCTCCCCCTTCACCAAGATCACACAGGTACTGACTTTCCCCACTACCTCTGTGGAGCAGTTCCTCAGAGCTCTCTGAAATGCCGTCTCCTGGGCTGTAGTCCTCATTTTGCCCCAAATAAAACTTAACCCACAACTGTCATGCTGCACATTTTTATTAAGCTGACGCCAGTATCTTGTAATAACGTATAGTGGAATATAATCTGCAAATAAACAACCCAGGGCACGCTGCTGTACACCTGAAATGGACACAACGTTGTAAATCAACTAGACTTCAGTCAAAAACACCAACACTGCTGCCCCTCACCCTCAATATCTGATTCAGTAGCTATGAGGTGGGTCTGAGAAACTGTATTTCTAACGAGTTCCTGGAGATGCTGTGATTGGAAAGGACAGAGGACCAGGCAGGGACTTCAGGCCGCGTCAACACCAGCGGAACGAGGCTGACCCTCATCCCCTCGGCAACTCGCCTCCCCCCCAGTAACCCCCTCCTCACCTGTACGTCTCCCGCCTGGCCTGCAGCTCCTCCTGGCGCTGCTGCTGGAGGGTGGGGTGGCGGTCCTCCCAGGAAATCTTCGCTGTGGGAGCAGAGGAGCCGGTGGGGAGGACGGAGAAAGCCCCCTGACCTCCGGCCCCAGCTGCTCTCCCCTCCACTCCAGCCACCCCTTACCAGATCCCCTGCCCCCATAAGTAGTTTCTCCCACACCAGACTGCCACCCCACCCTCTTCCCCCAAACTCCCTGTCCCTCCCCCTCGGCCACACCGGCTCACCTCTCCACTCCCCTTGCCTTTCCCCCCAATACACCAGGCCCTTCCTCCCTCCTGTGTCCCCCTCACCTGTCCCCTCCCGCAGTACCAGGCTCCCCTGGTCCTCCAGCCACTGGTAGCAGGGGAAGCGGAGGGGGGCGCCCCGGGGCGGCGTGAGCTGGACCCAGCGGCAGAACCAGGCGTCCGAGGCCAGGGGCCAGAAAGGACGGAGCAGCGTGGGGGGAGCCTTGTGCACGCGCAGCAGCAGCACCCGGCCCACGTCCTGGGGGCACGTCACCTTGAAGTCCTCCTCCTGGGGGGCAAGTTTAGTATCCTAGAGCACCGCCTCTCCTGCTCCCTCCTCCGCCGCCCCCACCCCCACCCCACACTCACAGCGCCGGCGCTGAACTCTTTGCCGAAATGGTCCAGGGGCAGTGGCAGGGTCTCTCCTTCGGTCCCCACGATGATGACAGACATTTTGTCCCACGTGCCAGCCCCGAAGGCCTCCCCAGTGGATACCCTCACCCTGAACTCAGCCATGGTGACAGCTGGAGTCTGGCTCTCTGCTGCTCATCCGACGTAACTGCACAGCCCAGAGGCTCACCCCCAGGGACAGGCACGGCCCCACCCTGGCCAGGCCTTGTGGAGGTAACTCAGTTCCCACGGGGCCCATTACCACCCCCAAAAGCAAGAGCTGGCTCCGGGCAGAGAGGGCGTGGCTGAGAGGCAGGAAGGGAGGGATGCAGATGGGGGTTGGGGTGCTCTGAGACGTGAGGGACTGGGCGTCCTGAGGTTTGGGAAACAGAACATTTCAGTGATGGGTGGGGCCGGAAGGAGTTGGGATCCAGTGGAGTTCATGGGTTCGTTTGTCCCCCTCTTAGTTTCTTTGCCTCCTTAGCCTTTAAAAGCCTAGGCAGGACCAACTCCCCACTTTCTACAAGTCTTCTTGGCCTGCCTTCATTATTTTATTTGATTCATGAATAATTTTGAGAACCTGCTCTGTGCCAGGTATTATGTTGGGTGCTGTGAGTATGGCCCCAGGCAAGGCCCAGTCTTTGCCCTTTTGCAGGTTAAGACTCAAGTGTGGAGGGCTTCCCTGGTGGCGCAGTTGTTGAGAGTCCGCCTGCCGATGCAGGGGACACGGGTTCGTGCCCCGGACTGGGGAGATCCCACATGCCGCAGAGCAGCTGGGCCTGTGAGCCATGGCCGCTGAGCCTGCGCGTCTGGAGCCTGTGCTCCGCAACGGGAGAGGCCACAGCAGTGAGAGGCCCGCGTACCGCAAAAAAAAAAAAAAAAAAAAAGATATCAGGGTGGCTGTGTCCATCGTAGCCACGTTGGTGATGATGATGAGCTGTGAGGGCTGTGGGGATTTTTCGGAAGTATGTGGGGAGGTCTTTTCTGGGCAATAGAAAAGCCCAAACAATAAACATCCCCTAAATAATTCAAGGAAAGCTTCTCATAGGAGGTGAGTTTTAAACTAGTGATGAAAAACTGATACAATTTTAATAGGCAGAGATGAACAAACAGGATAATCTAAACTCAAACCAGCCCGATAAAATATGGGAACATATTGGTTTATGTAACTGGAAAATTCAGGAGTAATGGCTTCAGGCCTGGATGGATCCAGGTGCCCAGAACATGTGTCAGGAATTGTGCTTCCTCAATGTTTCATTTCTGCTTTCTTCTGTGTTGAACTGTGTTAGCTCATTCTCAGGCAGACTTTTCCCAAGTGGTGGCAGAAATGATAACCAGCAGCTCTGGGCTTCTATCCTTCCAGCTTAGCAACCCTAGCACAAAGACAATGTCACCCGCTTACTGCAGATGTTCTGGGGCTGACCCTCACTGAACTGGCCTTGGTCACAGACTCTGAAGCTGGGGCTGGAATTAGTCCCATACAAACTATATGGATGGAGGGTGGAGATGGGTGGATCCCCAAAGGAATTTTAGATGTGGGAAGAAATAGGCAAAAAAAAAAAAAAAATGTGTTTATTCTACCTTTTCTGGGAGAAGTCCCTCTCAGAAACCATCTGTCAGCGGATTGCTGACCTGAGTTTTTCAAAACTCTCAACCAAGGTTTAGAGGTCTTCTGAAATGGAGAGCTTGTTCTGGTTATCCATTGCTGCATGATAAACTACACTAAAACTCTCTCTCTCTTTTTAAAAAATGTATTTGTTTATTTAGTTTTGGCTGCGTTGTGTCTTCGTCGCTGCGCGCGGGCTTCCTCTAGTTGCGGTGAGTGGGGGTTACTCTTCGTTGAGGTGCGCCGGCTTCCCATTGCGGTGGCTTCTCTTGTTGCAGAGCATGGGCTCTAGGCGCATGGGCTTCAGTGGTTGTGGCTTGCAGGCTCAGTAGTTGTGGCGCACGGGCTTAGTTGCTCCACGGCCTGTGGGATCTTCCCGGACCAGGGCTCAAACCCGTGTCCCCTGCACTGGCAGGCAGATTCTTAACCACTGCGCCACCAGGGTAGCCTCGTCTTTATTGAATTTGTTACAGCATTGCTTCTGTTTTATGTTTCGGTTTTTTGGCCAAGGCATGTGGGATCTTAGCTCCCCGACCAGGGATCGAACCCGCATCCCCTGCATTAGAAGGCGAAGTCTTAACCACTGGACCGCCAGGGAAGTCCCAGCTGCTGCTTTCTGCCTTCGGTGATGAAGAAGGCTGGGGAAGCTACTCCCCAACCCCCAGGGGACTACACCCAGGATGGATCCAAATGTTGTGGGGACCCTCAGCTCATCCAACCTTTTTTTGTTTGTTTGTTTGTTTTTGGCCGGGCTGCGTGGCTCGCGGGATCTTAGTTCCCCGACCAGGGATCGAACCTGGGCCCCCGGCAGTGAAAGCACAGAGTCCTAACCACTGGACCACCAGGGAATTCCCAAGCTTATCCAACTTTGAAGGCCCTCTTTGAGAAAAAGAATAGACAATTGGGTAGCGAGGCTTGGAAGGGACTTGTGCGGGTGAGAGATTGTGAAGTTTCACCTTCATCAGCTTTGCAGTGAAATCGCCTCTGCACAGGTAGAGAGCACGGCATCTCCAGCCAGCACCAGCAGCTGCTGAGCCAAAGTGAGACCAGGGGAATTTTCCTGATCCGGCAACCAGTTAAGCTGCCGCTGTATTCCTCCTTTGAAGAATGAGGGGGTGGGGGTCCCAGGATCAAATGATGCCCCTATGTCCCTCCTCTCCTGATGGAGAAGCCAGAGTTGGCGGAGGAGGGAAGGAGCAGGCCTGCTCCTTCCCTCCTCCCCCACTACACCACCCCCCCTCCCCATCAGGGCCCTGACCGGCGTGGTGAGGAACAGACTTTCAGAGCAGATTAGGAAATGGGAGTTTTCAACTGGACTGGACTTTGGAAGGTACTGGTTGGAGAAATGTAAAATGGGTTCATGTTCATATCCCACCAAGTCAAAAGTCTTTAAGAATCTGATTACACAGACATTGGCTTGGAGTTTAAGTCGTGCTCTTGCAGAAAAGAATCAAGGGGTCACAAAGCAGGGCTGCCTGTGAGAGAAACATCTCCAGAGCATCGCTGAGAGGCACCCCAAGGCCCAGAGCCTGAACTCCTGGGTGTGCTTCCTGATCCCAAGATTTGCTGCAACTGCGGTGATCGACAAGGCTTTTCACCACTGGGAGCCTCAGTTTCCATGTGTGTCAAATGGGTTGTGTGAGGATTAGGGGTCGTATATGGGGACGTGCTTTTTAGGTGATGGGATCGATGTTCCCTGTGACAGAATGGGTAAGTACCAGTGTGGCATGCCCTTCTCTGGGTCCAGGACCAGAGACCCAGACGCAGGGGTGGGTGGTAAAGTGCAATGTCCCTGGTGGAGGTGACAAAATGGCTTTAGTTTGGATGCACGAGTCTCTAGACTGTGACAAACAAGCTCCTCTCTGTGGGAACCTGGGTTTTCCAGACATCGCAGTTGTCCTTCTCCCCAATTTCTCTGCTCCCTTCCCCCTCTGGGAGCAGGGCAAGCCGCCTGTCCCACCCTAATCTCCTTGTCAAAGTCTAGTCACTAACTCACGAGGATGTTGACAAGCGAGATGCGCTGATCTTAGAGACCTCACTTCACTCTCCTTTGCATCGTCTCCTCTGGGGCAGGACCTGAAAGATTCCTCCAACTTCTAAATGCTGAGTCAGCACGAGAGTCCCGACAAGGCTACCAGGCTGTGCGCCTTTTCTCTCACAAGGTCCTAACCTCTGCGTGGGTTAGGTTCCCCCGTAAACGGAATTTCAGGAACAGTCATACTGCAGGGAAGGGCCCGGCCTGACTCTCGGTGGAGTTGAGGCTTAGAGAGAGACATCATCTCTTGTCATTCATCCTTCACTCCCTCCTCCCTCCAAATTCAGTGTTTATCTCCTTTTCTTTCCTCTTAAACCGGTCCAACCCCCACTGCTTCCCACAATCCTTTTGAGACACTTTTGACTGCAAAGAACAGAATACCTGATTCAATCTGGCTTAAGCAAAGAAAACAACTTGCTATCCCATCGTACTGGACTAGCAGGAACTGGTTAAGCCTAGTGAAGGGTAGAGGCTCAAACAAGTGGCAGCAGGACTTAGTCACTGCCCATCTGTTGGTTCTGCTCCTTCTTTGTGGTGGCAAAACCACTCAAGAGTCACATCCTCTCAGCAACCCCAGGGAAGAGATGCAACTTCTGCCCTTGGCTTCTAGTAATGTCTCAGCACGTAGCCTTGTTTGCTTCGACTGGGTCACCTGCCTGTCCTTGAAGCAATCCCTGTGGCCAGAGGGATGGAGCGATTGGGCAGGACTGGAGGGAGGTCTGGGGTCAGTTCCACAGGGACTGAGAGTGGGGCAGGGATGGTTGCCCATCATGCAGCAGACGGTTGCTAGGAAGGCAGAACACCCGACGTCCATCACGAGTCATCATGTCAGAAACATTGAGCCTGGGGCCGGGATAGCTGGGCTCAAAGAAAATAGATGACCAATGGGCTGGTCACCCATGGGTGGCTTTGGGATGTTCTCTCCTGTTCTAATGTGCCAGTGGTAGGCTCTGGAAGGGTCGGAGGTAGAGTGTGGGTTTTGGTGAGGTCTTGTCCAGAGATCAGTGGACCTCAACTTCCCCATTTGGGGGCCCCCTTCCCTCAGAATCGGACTCTGGCCTCCACGGTTCCTGGGTCCTGGCCGTAGACAAGCTCTGCTCTTCTTTTCCTTCCTCTCTCCTGCCTATGACCAAGGGATGAGGCCACACCACCCATTTCCAGAGCCTCAGAGACCCTGGTCTTTTCTAGAAGCCTGAAAGGCCTGTAGCTTCCCTGCTTGGTTCCCTCAGAGCAGATCCCCTGAGCAGAGGGGTTTCTGGGCGGGGGGTTGCTGACCCCAGTTCATCTCCCCCTGCCTGGGTCATCTCTAAGGTTCACCCCTTATCTGAAGCCCTCCATGGCGATGCCAGGTGCGAGCCCTCCGGGGATGGGGGTGTTCGGGCCACCCAGGCCAAAAGGACCACATACCGTGGACTGGAAGAAAGCACACCTTTATTCCAGCCCCCACCCTGCCAGGACCCAGCACCACGGCACATGGCCTGGTGTCCACAGCGCACAGTCCAGATCTCGGTGAACGCGGTCCCACAACGCAGTGTCACAGGTCCCCCAAAGGGGGGTGTCGGGGGTCCACTGCAGGTGGGGATGGGGAGCAGGGCCCCGACCCTGAGGAGCAGCACAGACAAAGGGGCCAGGTGAGCCCTGGGTCAGGGTGCGGCGTCCCGGCTATGGGATGGAAGCAGCAGCAGAGCTGCGGGAGGTCCCTGCTTCGGCCAGCGCTGCTCCTGGTGACAGAGCCATCCCGAAGGCAAGGCCACCCCGAGCGTGGGCTCCTGGCACAGGCCAGCTGGCCGAGGTAGTGTAAACACGTCTGAGGGTGAGGGGTGCCTAGTGGCCAAGCCGGGTGCTCTCTGGGCTGGGAATTGCCCGGGTCCCCGGAACAAGAGGGGTGACCAGGTGGAGAGGACTTGGGTCTGAGGGCAGCTGGGCTCTAGGAGACTGACTGGGCCCAGGAGAAAAGGTTCCACGGAAATGGAGGAGAAAGGCAAGGAGAAGCTGCCCGGCAGAGAGAGGAGACTAAGGGCAGAAAGGAGACTGGGGCTTAGCTGTTTCCCTCCTCTTCTCCCACCAGCTCTCTGGGGCGGGTGGTCCTGCGTTCTCCTGGCTGGGGAGGAGGACAGGCCTCTCCTTTACCAGCTCCTCCCCCCGTCACTTGCCTTTGAGACTGAGTCCCAGGAACAAGGCTGAGTTGAGGGTGGGAAGGGATCCGCTCAGCCCTGCCCGCCCCGCCTCTGCCCCAAACTGGGTTTGGGCCCCAGGTCATACTCCTCCCCCTCTGGGGGTGCCTTGCCCCAGCCTGTCCACACTAATCCTCCTGCACGTAATCCCAGGCCAATTCTTTCCCGAAGCTCCGAGCCTGCCCTTGATTCCTGGGGCCTAAGTACGAGAAAATCTGAAGAGAGATGTTTAAGAATGTACATAATTTTAAAAATATCTTGTGTGTGTGTGCATCAGGGTTTTTAAAAAAATCTTTAATTCATCATCTCTGAACTCGGTTAAAAATGTTCTTTAAATTATACTATATTACTCACTATAGCAGCACCACCTTAGTAACCAGAACCTACAAGTGCTGGATTCTAGGTATCTTGTCTGTTCTTCCTCTACCTTTAGGAAGGAGGGGCAACCATTGAACTTGTGGACTTTACGAGCCAGGCAAAGTGATCTCCAGCAGTGCCTGTAATCCTAACATCAGCTGCTCCAGAGTCCTGAGGTCTAACGTCTACAGGCTCTGGACAGGTACATAAGAGATGTTCAGAAAATCTTGGTGTCTCGGAGTCCACGGGGAGGGGTGGGCACTCCACTCCCCGTGGTGAGAACAGAAAAGCGAAACCCTGGAGAGACGGGACGCGGGGACGGTTGCTCTTTCGCTCCAGCAGGAAGTCAGCAATCGCCCCTGCGGGGCTTTGATTTCAGAGAAGAGGGAAATTTGGCAGCCATGTTTACAATGTGGTAGCTCTTGATTTCTAAATGTTAGCTCAAAACAAAAACAAAACCACTTCATTGATCAAACGAAACAAGTCTCAGGGCTAGTTTCTAGGCTGGTTTTTATGAAATCTTAGCAGTTCTGAGATTTTAGGGATCCTAGGATCCTTTCGTTCTCTGACTCAGAAACTTTAATGTGCATAGAAATACTCTGAAGGAACTCTGTTAGGGTGTAGATTCTGTTGCAATACGCCTGGGCCTGAGATTCTGCGTTGCTAACAAGCTCCCAGGCGATGTCGCTGCTGCTGGCCTACCTACCACACTGTGTGGTGAGGATTTAGTTCATCCTTCCGCCTAGGAAGTCCCTCTGACCGTTCTCTCCCTGCTCAAAGGGGTCTCCAGTTCTGCTTGCACATCTCCAGGGACTGGAGGCTCACCACCTAGTGACAGCCTGCGTTGGCTACAGCTGCTGCTAACTTCTGCCAGGTTCTGCAGCGATGGCAAAGGCCACCCAGAGTCCAATATGCCAAGGCTCAGGCTCTGGGACATCAGAGTTCCACAAAAGAAGCTTTACCTGGGGACTTACTGGGATGGGAGGGGTTGATACTTGTCGCAAAGATCTAAGCTGGGAGGATTTTCTGTTCAACTGCCTGCTCAGCGGCGCCCGGTTAAACAGAGAATACTACTATTCCTGGGTGTTCTGGTTAGGAGAGATTTTGTGGAGTTTGTTTACCTTCGTTTCCCCAAAGCTTTGCAACAAGCTTTTCTCTGCACTTGGGCAAAGTATGTGGTTATGCCACAGAAGAAGGAGGGGGATGGAGAAGCCCTCAAATCCTCAGGCCACACGACACCCCTGCTCTGGTGGAATAGGTGGTCTCCACCTCCTCTGGGGTTGGGACATCCAATCCCAGATCCTCCTTCCTGGGGCCTTTCTGATGGGCTCAGGGTCACTGGGGCTGGAGGCCACGTGCCCAGTGCCCTGTACCCCAAGGCCAACCATTCTGAAGGCCAGCTGTCAGGGCCGGAGGGTATGGAAACCACCTAGGTAGGCCACTCTTCATTTTACCATGGAGGGGAAACCAAGCCCAGAGAGTGCATGAGACTTTCCCAGGGTCACACAGCTGGTTTGCAACCAGCTCTTGCAAAGGCTCAGAATCCTTTGAGGCAGAGCTGGACGGAAGCCACTGGTATTAGCCAGACTTTTGGTCACCTACAGCAGCAACTTTCAGGAAAAGGACCTTCTGGAATAATCCTGAGGGAGAGAGGAGTGTTTCAGAGGGAAACCATGGAAAGGGGTCACGGGGGTTCACCTCAGTAGGGGAGAGTCATTCTCGAGTCTGGACTCCTGGCCCACTCCAGACCTACCGAACCAGGGTCCCTGTGGCTGGGAAATCCCTGGGTTTAGGAACCAGCCTGGGCTCACCAAGTCAGAGAAGGACGGGGACACCTGGCTTGAGTGGGACGTTCTGCAGGCAGGCAGGGCTAGGTCCTCAGGCTGGGGAAGAGGTGCCCGTCCTCCAGGAAGCATGTGTGTAGCCCCCGGGGTCTGTGGGGCGTGGGAGCCAAGGGGGCAGTACCTTGTCCCAGGCCCAGCCTCACTTTCCGGAAAACTGGCCCGGCCTCGCCTTCTCCAGCTTCTGGCGCCGCTCAGGCGGGATACTCTGCAAGCTGATGCCGTGGTTGCTGGCCCTGTGGCGAAGGGAGGGGCGGCCTCATGGAGGGAGGATAGGCAGTAGGAGCGTGGGGTCCAGTGCAGGGCAGGAGGGGAGGGAGGGCATGGAGGGACCAACTCGGTCATGGCGCGTGAAGGCCGGATCCTCACCCCGGTTGCAGGTCAGGCGGTTTGGGGATGGGCTTGTCGAAGCCGCGTCTGCCCACCAGCCAGTACGTTTCCTCGCAGCCCTTGCCCTGGGGAGACATGGGGGAGGGGAGGACTCAGGCGGACTGAGGTGAGGGCCGGTGGATCTCGAGGTCTCAGTGGAACCGGGCGTGGCGAGTTGCGTCTTCCAGCCCGGCCTCACCTTCAGCTCCGTGTGACCCCGCACCTCGGTCTGGAAGCCCTCGTTTAGGGCGCAGAGAATCTCCACGGTGCTCCGGTTCACGTGGATGCGGTAAGCTGGGACGGCAGGGGACACCGTGAGCTCAGAGGACACCGTGAGCTCAGGACACCCCTCCCGCGCCCCCTCCCCGCCTCTCCCGCCCCGTCACACTCACGCAGCCCGGTGGACTCCATGCGCGAGGCGGTGTTGACCGTGTCCCCAAACAGGCAGTACCGCGGCATGGTGAGGCCCACCACGCCCGCCACGCACGGGCCTGTGGAGACACGCGCTGTCGGTGGGCTGGCTGGCCCGCGCTGAAGCTGGCCTGCTGGCGGCTGGGTGGCACCTAGGGCTCGGGGGGCCTTTAGCACCGCATAATCTCCACTGGCTTCCCAAAGAAACCCTCTCAAGCGTACCCTCCCAATTACAGTGCGGTGCCTGCTGTTAAAAGGTGGCTTCAAGACAAGTCCCCGCCCCCACCCACTCCACGAGTTTGCCTCCCATCTAGGAAACCTGGAGCCCGGCCCTAACGAGGGAGATGGGCTGGAGAGCCCGGGAAGGCGCAGAGTTACCCGAGTGCAGGCCGATGCGGATGCGCACGGGCACCTCGGGCATGTGCCGCATGCGGAAGGTGCCCACGGCACTGAGGATGTCCAGCGCCATGTTGGCGATCTCTGCTGCGTGCCGCTGCCCGTTCCGTTGGGGCAGCCCTGAGGCCACCATATAGGCGTCCCCGATTGTCTCCACCTGAGGAGAGGATTCAGTACTGAGCACCCCGCCAATGCCAATGTCCCTTGTCGGGAGGCCTAAACTGGGGTGAGTGCAGAGATCCTGGGGAGCCTTCCAGCTGGGGGACTGAGCTGGGGACCGGCAGAGGAGAAAAGGGACAGGAGGGCTGGGAAAGAGGATCGTGCTGGTGACCTCGGGCAGGGGGGCGGGGGCCGGAGAAGCTGAAGGAGGGCTTGCCCCCTACACACCCCACCTTGTAGACATCATGGGAGCCGATGATGGCGTCAAAGAGCGTGTAGAGGTCATTGAGCAGGTCCACCACTTCGATGGGCTCACTCATGGCTGAGATGGTGGTGAAACCCACAATGTCACTGAAGTACAGTGTCACCTCCTCGAAATACTCGGGCTCCACAGGTGTCCCCATCTTCAGCGCCTCAGCCACAGACCTGGGGATGGCAGGTGGTGAGCTCACCTGGAGGCCACCCCAGTCTGGCTGGATTCCAGCTGTCCTCCCCACCCACCTCTCCCCATAGGCACCCACGGAGGCAGCATTTGTGTGAGCAGCCGGTCTGTCTTCTGCTTTTCCAGCTCCAGCTCCTCGGTGCGCTCCCGGATCAGGTCCTCCAGGTTGCTGGAGTACTGCTCCAGCATCCGCAGCATCGAGTCAATGATGTTCATCTTCCGGCCCTTGTTGATGCTCTTGAACTAGTAGGAAGAGGAAGCTGGTGGGGCTGCTGAGGACCTGGCCTGCCATGCCCCCTCATGGGGCTGTATTATTCCTGATCCTCTGCCCCCACCCCCTTTCATCTATACCCATCGAGCCCGTGCTGCCCTGTGCTGGGCACTGTGTTTTCACACGTTATTAGGAGGTCACCTGTTCTGTTAGCAACTGACAAGGCGCTGGAACCAGCCCAGTCTTTGGACTCCCAGGCCAAGGGTCCTTCTCCCTCACTAGGCCAAACACATACTCAATAAATGTCATTTGAATTGAATTAAATATTTCTCCCACCCAGAGATCCATCTTCCACTCCAAAGGCCTCCACAGCCCCCGTTCTAATTCTGTCCCCACCAAACCCTTAATCCTCAGAAGACCCCTTAGGAAGTAGCCTGGAAGGTCAGAGATCCTGCCGGCTTGCCTTCCTGCAGCCTCCCCTCCCCCACCCCAAGTTGTTGGCAAACGGCCAGCCCAGTCCTTGCCCAGCCCAGCCCCAGACCAGCTCGAAGGTGCGGTCCATGGAGGGCCGAAGTTCCGGCTGCTCCGCCCAGCACTGTTTCATCAGCTGGATGCACTCCATGGGCGCCTGGTCCATGGACACCGAGGGCCGACACAGCGGAGGGGGGCTCTGTACCCTCTTCACCACTTCTGGAGGCATGAAGGGAACAAGAGAGGGGGTGTGCCGGAACAGAAGCCACCTCTGACTCTGGCCTGATTGTTGAAGCTCAAGAGGAGGGGGCTGGAAGGGGAAGCTTCAGTAGGTGGGGAAGTGTAGTGTGGGAGGTGTTGCTGGGAGCAACAGGACCCTGAACCCTGGGGGCCAGGGGGCAGTAGGAGGGGCCAGGCAAAGAGACTGACATTTATTGCACATGAGACAAGTGAGCGTTAGAGTGATCAAGCAGCATGCTGTATCCTATGCGTGATAATATAGATCTGAACCAGATCCGTCTGCTCTGTTTCCCCCTTCCCCCTATGGTGCTGCCTCCCTGGGGCCCCTAAGAACCAGAGAGGAGCTTGCTACCACCGTTGGGGCAGCAGGCTGGGTCCAGGGTCGGGACAGAGGAAACCACTGACGTCTGGGTGCTGGCCGCCCCTCCCATCCTGATGCTTGGCTCTCCACAGCCCTGACCCTTCAGAACTCAGTTCTAGGGAGTCCCACATAAGTTAAGTCTCAGCACCGAGCGAGGCTGGGTCTCTGCCTAACAGCAGGGTGTCTTTCTAGTCCAAAGGCCAGGCGAGGGCGGCCGTACCCTCGGGAGTCAGCTCCAGCATGGCGTAAGGGGCGCTGCGGCACACGACCTCTTGCATGATGATGCCCAGACTGAAGACGTCGCCGGCCAGCGTTCCCCGGCGCTCCAGGGCCGGGTCCCGAAGCAGCTCCGGGGCTGTCCATAGCTGGTCTGGGGTCGGGGAAGGGGGCGTGGGCACGCGGAGGGCCATAGAGGCGCTAGGGACAGACCCCCCCACACCCTCACCAGAAAGCCCAGGCTCGCACCCGCTCAACTCCCCAGCCTCAGTCTGGCCCTGCTGCCCGCAGTGATCCCCAGGAGAAACTAACAGAATCCCAGAGCAGGTCTCAGAAAGCCGGGCCCTCACAAATAGGACCCGCCCTTTAGACAAAGCGGTGCCGAGAGCAGACTAGGTCCCTTGGGCACAAGCCCCGCCCTTAGGCAAAGCCCCACTAGAAGCAGACCCCCCCCCCGCAAAGGGCAGGAGCTCCGCCCCTCAGGCACAAGTCCCGCCCCCTAACGACTCCCCGCCTCCCCAGTCATGGAGCCAGACCCCCTTCATCTCAGAGGTCACAAGATCTCCTCCGCGGCAGGAGTCCCGTCCGGTGGGTGTGGGATGGAGAGAGTGCGAGGGAAGGAGGAAAGGAGAGGGCCTTGAAACAACGGGGATGCGGGGGCTGCTCGGCCGCCCGGGAGGCAGCCGGGGAATCCTACCCTCCGCGCTGGGAGGCTCCGGTAACACCCTCTGCGCTTCCAGCAGTCGCCCATGACCGTGGTCGGTGACTTTAAGCACGAACCTCCCGTCCACCACGCAGTTCCGTGACTTCAGCCGCCCGTGGGCCACGCCTCGATGGTGCAGATACCTTATTCCCTGGAAGGAGTGGCGTCAGGGGCAGCCTCAGCCCACGCGGTTCCCCCCGCCGGCTCCTCCCCGCCGCAGCCCACCCGGTCCCACCCCGACACGCACACCTTGATGAGGTCCAGTAGGAGGGAGGACTTGAACATCCAGTCCAGCTTTATGTCTCTCTGAGCGAGGAGGTCTTGGAGGGAGCCACGGGCACAGTGCTCTGAGACCACAGCCAGCATCCCTTCCCCGGGGGCCGCGGCACCGCCAGCTCCCCCGGCCAGGAAGAGCCCCAGGTAGAGGGCCACGTTCTCATGCCGGAGCTCCCGGATCTGGGGGAGGGGGTGGGAATTAACAGGCATTTGCTGTTTTGGGAGAGAGGTGGGGAGGAGGCTGTTCTTCAGGTCTGTTTTTGATTGGAGGATGAGGTAAAAATGGTGAGTGGAGAGGTCTATAGGGCATGTCGGGGCTTCCTTCTACAGATACCTTCTCTCTCTAGGAAAGACAACACAGTCAAAGGCCACCGTGCAGACACTGAACGTGGTGTTAACTTAAAGTTATGAATGAAAAGACAATTTTGCGCTGGCAAATCAGGACCCAGGCAGTTTCTGATTTATTAACCATAAGACTTTGAACTTCCTGGGTCTTAAGGGAAAACACCTCATGAAGGAAAAGCTCCTGGTACTCACCGCCCCCCACCCCCAACTTCTGATATAACCGTCCCTTGGGGGGAGAATCAGGCAGACACTGCAGTGCTTTCAAAAATCACCAGAAGTGGCTTATGCTGGTGACTCAGCCCAGGGCTGCTTTGCTTGTTACATCATTGTGCCAGATAGATGCACCCCCCCCGCCCCGCCCCCCGCCACGTTAAGGAAGAAGGACTAACTAGTTGAGCTGTGTCCCAGAGGAGCCAGCAACAAGGCCACACCCACTCGGTGGGACAGAGGCCCTCACAGTCTGGCTGGGAAAATGAGGGCTAGTGGGTGACTGGTGCCCTTTCTAGTTTTTCTTTGGTCCAACAAGGGGCTTCTTTTCATCTTAATGCCTGTTGTTAAACGGTGATTTAGTCTGTTGACGACTGGTAGCCCACTTAATGACTTAAGTCATTCTGCAGCTGTGACCAAGAGCTTCTATGGCGGCATCCAGGAAGGAGGCCAGGCCAAGGCTGTATGGTGTTAGGGGTAAGGGGGGCACTAAGGTTGGAATGACCAGAATAAGCCAGTTTATAGCCTCCTTGCCAACTTTCCACGTCACTCAGTATGCACCAACTAGGCCATTCTGTGCAAGCAGCCTGACAGAACTGGAAACCCATTTATTTTCTAGCATTCACTCAACAAACATTCACTGGATGTCTCTAATGTTCCAGACACTGTGCTGGGTGCTGGAAATATTAATACAATGGAGGGGGAAGGGGAAAAGCCCTCACTCAGCTTACAGTGCAGGGAGGGAGGCAGATAAGAAATAAGCAAGCACACACAGGTGAACAATTACAAATTATGATCAACACCTCCAAGGAAAGAACTAGTGTTATAGGAGAGCATGATAGGAAACCTGCTTTAGAGAGGAGGGGACACTTCACTGAGAGCTCTTCGTCGTCCCTGCCACAGTGGGGTCTACTTGGACTCAGCTGCAAAGAGAAGGCAAGGAGGGAGGAAACGATGGCCACCTCACACCCCATCACAGGCCCACTCTCACCTTGGAGAAGGCCATCTTGGTCGCTGGGCGGATAGCTATGTGCTGTTCCCCCGGGAATTTCTTCAGCCAAACCCAGTCTCCCTGGAGCAGAGACAGGAGTAGGGAACTCGGTTTCTCAAAACCCCATGATGTGAGGAGCCGTAGAGAGCCCCCGTGTTTCCCTTGGCTCCCTGCCCCAGAACCCATCTTCCATGTGACAAAGAGCTTCAGGAGCAAGGGGTATAACGTCTGCCAGCCCACTTCACAGCCAGCTGCGTGAGAGCCCGCCCGTGGGAAAGAGAGATGCAGAGGCTGTCCTCACCACGCCAGATGCGCTCACCAACAGCCCTATTAAGTGAGCCATCACCACCACAAGTGTCATCGAAATCACAGCCCTCATCACCACCCGCTGCCATAAGAGAGCACTGTGGTGGGCGTCAAGGAGTCTGGGTAGATCACGCGTTATTACAGACTAACGGTGAAGGATAGACAGCTCCCCTGCAGGCTCTGGGCCTCGCTGTCCTCAGCTGTCCGCAGGGCCAGTTCATGGGCGTGCGACCCATGCAGTCCCCCAGGGCCCTGTGCTCAGAAGGGCCTGAGCTTGGTTCAGTGATCTGCTGCTGTCATCCTGAATGAACAAAGAGCACCTCATTTTTATTTTGCCCTAGACCTTGCAGATTATGTAGTTGGCCTTGCCTGTTGATAAAGGATTTGGACTAGGAGGGAATTCTGGGGGTTTGGTACTGACCCCTAAAGAAGATTTGGAAATAAATGTGGAGACATTTTTAATTGTCACAAAAACTGGGGGCTGTGATCAGTGGACAGAGTCGGAGACAAGTGGCGCTAAACATTCTTCAAGGCATAGGGTCCTGCCCAAAACGACAATAGTGTTCTACTGGGAAATGGTTGCAATGGCCTCTAGGTGACATACTAGGAGTCTCTGCATTCTCTCCACGACATGACACCCAAGAGCTCTACATCTCCACTCCCTCTTCATTAGTGGAGCTCTCTCCCAGCGCTCTCTGAATCTGTTCTCATTATCTCCCACCCATCCCACCACATTCAGATCTGCTGACCCCGTGGTTAATGTCCTAATGCCCTTTTGTGACTTTCTTTTTCCCCTCTAAGTCTTGCTGCTCCAGAGTGTGATCTGATTGGGGTAGAAGTGCTGGGTGGGGCCAAGACATGGGTCTGGCTTGAGTCAGAGATTAGCTCAGTCTGGAAGCCCCTTCCTGAACAATCCAATCCTGGAAAAGTCCTCTTTGTGACCATGAGATCACTTCCCAGATGAACCTCTGTCTCAATCTCTCCAGGGAGGCCTGTGCCCTTCAGTAACCCAAAGGCTTGGAGCACTGAGGGGGAGGACGATGACCTCAGTGGCCTCTTCAGGCTACATGCTGGTCCCATCAAACTCCCCACCGTCAGGCCTCTAGTCTTTAGGCCACTGTGATTAGCCTTTGAAGAGCCCTCACCCGGATAATGGCTAAGGGAAAATCCCCCAGCAGGAAGGAGTCCCAGATGCTCCCCTTTGAGGAGGAATCCATGAACTCTCCCTAGTTCCCACTCTGGGCTCCTATCCCCATTTCCTGGACTCTGCAAGATACGACGCAACTCCAGGAATGGAGCCTGGCCTGCCCGGGTCTCAGGCTCACCTCATAGAGGCCAATGTTGGTGTAATCCGGGCTCTGGCTGTGGATGCTGCGAACGTCTGACAAGCTGCGGGCGGCCAGACTCCATCGACTCCCCTGGGCCACCTGGAGGGTAGAGGTCAGTGCACGGGGTCAAAATATACTATGGGGTCAGAGTCCTGGGTTGAGGTCAGGCTTAAATCTGGGGATTAAAGAGGGGAAGGGAAGAAATCTTAGTTCGGGAAGGTGATAATGACATTACTTCCCAAGTACACGACACTTCAGAGCTTACAAAACAAACATATTCATTTTCTGTTGGAGCTTCACCCTATCCAAGGAAAGCGGTCAGGACAGGGGCTGTTATCCTCATTGCACACATGAGGGCGTTGATCCCAGCACTCAGACCTGGGATGGAGCCAAGGCAGAAACCAGGCCTTCCCAGGTGGGGGCTGGGGTGAGGGCTGGCCCAGGCAGGGGACCGAACATATAGGGGAGGACAGCTGGGTCCTGGCTCCCCTCCTCCCCTACCTTCCGAGAGCTGCTCCTCTGCGGGGGGAGGAAGGTGACGTCATCCAGAGTCAGGATGATCTTGTTGGGGCCGGAGACCATTTGGATGTGAAGTAGCCGGTGCCTGGTAGAGAAAGGAGGTCATCTTTGCAAAGGGGACCAAGGTCCATGAGAGGAAGCCAGTGGGGGAAAATGCTGGCTCAGGGGAGGGCAGTCATCCGCAAACCAGACCCCCCCGGGACTCCGCCAGCCCTCCAAGACTCCTTCCTTCTCCCCCTCTCCAAAAGACATCCTCCCTCCTTCTACTCTTGGGTGGGCCCAGCCTGCTGCACAGTTGCATTTCTGGCAGGTGGAGAGCCAAGCTCCTCTCTACTTACCCTACTCACCTAAAATAATGGGCCAGGAAGGCCCCTGTCAGCCCCATCAAAACCACCAGGAGGAAGCCGAGAAAGACGACGCCGGGCTCCACCCCTGGAGGGGCAGTGAGAGGAGAGATGCTGAGGACTGTAGCAGAGGGGAGGCATCCTCTCTAGCAGAGGTCCCCAGCCCCTGGGCCGCAGACCGCTACTTGTCCGCACAGCCTGTTAGGAACCCGGCCGCACAGCAGGAGGTGAGCGGCGTGAGTGAGCGAAGCTTCATCTGCCGCTGCCCATAGCTGGCATCACCGCCTGAATACCCCGCCGCCCCGCCCCTGTCCGTGGAAAAACTGTCGTCCACGAAACAGGTCCCTGCTGCCAAAAAGGTTAGGGACCGCTGCTCTCTAGGGAAGAATGCGGTCACGTCAAATCTTGGAGGCTCCAGAAAAGGGGGATGGGAGCCCATAACAGGATCTAGGGAAAGGTCATGGGGTCCTGCAAAGGGCGGGGCGGGGGGTGGTCTGGGAATGCTAGAAAGGTTCCAAGAGGGCTCCAGGGGCTCGGCAAGACAGTGGTCTCTGAGGAGGACCTGGAAGGGCCTCCAACAGGAGTTACAGGATGAGAGTTCACTCTCTTTCACCACTTTGTGGAGGGTTCATGGTCACTGTCCCAGTGTGGGCTGGGATGTTCGCCCTCACCTCCATTGCAGATGACGTCTGGGTCGAACCAACACGAGGGGTCGGGCCCAGGCCCCCGTCCCCCTCTAGGAAAATGCACCGGGGTTCCGGCGGAGCGGAAGAAGCCCCGGGTGGGGTTCAGCACGTATGTGGTGAACAGCCGGTCCCCAGCTGCATCCGTGTCCAGCAGCACAAAGGAGGGCTCCTCGGCTCCTCCCAGGGCCCCACAGAAGCCGGGGACCTGGGCATCCCGGACGTGGCGGGCCACGGCTGCTCCGGACACCCAGCCGCCACCTGCGGCCGCCCGCGCTCGCGCCACGCCCCCGGCCAACAAGAAGACCGAGTCATAGATGGTGCCGAAGAGAGGGGATACCTGGGGAGGAAGGGTAGGGGGTTCAGGTTTCGGGGTCATGGCCCATAAATAGATGGGGACTTACTGTCTCCACTTATCCTTTCATTGGGCCTGTCGAGTCCTTCAAGCCCTGTGTGTTTTGACTGTTCACACCTCCTAGTTAGTGGTTCCATATCTCTCCTCATTGGCTCTCTCTTCCTCTCTCCCCAATTGTCTATCCCACCCCTTTTTACCACTGCCCTTTCCTCTTTTCAGTATTCTTACGCTCTTCTTATCACTTGTGACTTCTAACTCCAATACCTACATCTCCTCTCTTCCCTCTCCTTTTGGTTGCCCTGCATATATTTTTAAAATCATTACCTACCATTCATTGAAAGCCTTCTTTCTCGTCTTTTGGTTGGCTTCTATTTTCTATCTTTAGGTCTTTTCTTTTCCCCAAGGCAACAACCTGATCTCACGGAGCTTCTCTATTATTCCCAGTTCCCATCTCTCACAGCGCCAGGCACTGTGTAGAGCACTAGGGATATAGCAGGGTACAAGACAGAGTCCCTATCTCGAGGAATCTTTCCTCTAGTGGGGAGAGACAGACAGGGATGTTAATGCAGTGTAAGGAGTGAGGGGAGGGGTAACTGAGGGAGCTGAGGAGACAGAAAAGATGCCCAGCCCAGGCTGGGGGAGGAGGAAGAGGTTTCCAGAAGTGACCATCCCTCAGGGGACGAATCCGAAATATCTGGGGGAGTGTAGGGACAGGAGAGAGGGAACAGTACACCCAGTAGCAGAGAAGCAAAAGAGAAGGTCACATCTGGGGAACCCAAAGTAGCTCGGTCTGGCTGAAGTTCAAGAAAGAAGGAAGAGAGAGGAAGACGTGAGATCTGATAAACCAAGTGAAGAGACCTGTATCTATTCAGGGCAAGAGAAGCCACTGGGAGACTTTGGATGGGGCCGTGACACAGTCAGATGTGTCAGATTTCTGAAGTTCACTCTGATTGCTGGGTGGAGAAAGGCCTGGGGTAGGTAAGTGGTGAAGCAGAGACCACTTGGGAGATTTTATTTGGGGATTTGGACCAGAGGTGCTGTGGCCTGAACCAGGGGTGTGACAGTGAGGATGGAGAAAGTAGATGGATTCAAATGACCTTTGGGAAGCAAAAGTGACAGAACTTGGTGTCTGGATGTTGGGGGAAGGGTTAGAGGAATCAAGGGTGACTCCCAGGGGTCTCACTTGGGCAGCTAGGTGAAAGGCTATGCTACTGACTGAGAACTGAAGAGGGTTTTCCCCACCATTTCCCCCACCTCTATTTCCCCACCTGTCCTCCATCCCATCTCACCACTGTTCTCAGGGAATCCTGGATATTAGCTGCTTGATGGGAATAAGCTGTGATTCTAGATGGTTATAGAAGCCCTTGCTCCACCTAGGGACCTTTCTGCTTCTCACAAGTTGTAAGGCTCTCAAAAAGTTAAGACCACTAGGTGAAGCCCCAGAGGAAACACCTCCGAACTGGGCATGGAGGCTGGATCTGTATTCTCCCTCCTTCCTGCTCTCTTAAGGACACCGGTTGTTTGATACAGACTGTATGTCATGGCCGTGTTGGAAGTGGGTTTACTTTGAAGTAGACTGCAAAAGATGCTGCAGTGCAGAGTTTGTTAGCGTTTGCTCCTCGGAGCTGACCTTGAGAGGTCTCATTGCCAACTCTCTGGAAGCAATTCCAATACACAAAGCTGCTCCAAGCAAGGCCAGAGCCTTTACATCATCACCCAGGACATGCAGAGCTGCTGGTTATTCTCTCCCTGCTGGCCTCCTACTCCCTCCTATTGACTGCATCCTCCTCTCATTCCATCGACTCTATCCACTTCTCTTCCCATTGCCTCCGGCCTCCACCTCCCCTTTTTGGCTATTCTCTGCTCTCTTCCCCTCTTCCCTCCTCCCTGGTCCCTCTACCTGCTGCAGATTGAGGTCAGGGGGCAGCTCCTGATGCTCTTGGGCCCTGCGCAGACTGTCCAGCACGCTGCCTCCCGGGGGACAGTGACGCGTGAGGGTGAGCACAGCATCGTGGGCCTTGCGAAGCTGTGAGCTGTTGGCGAGCACGGCCAAGGCGTCCGGGTCTGGAGACAAGGCGTAGTGCAGCGTGTCGAAGGGCAGGAAGACCAGGGACCCATCAGCCAAGCCCAGCTCCTCTGCAGCCTCCAGCAGGCAGCGCTGCTCCTCACCGCCCAGCAGGACCGAGTGCATCACCATGATCACTGCTGCGGACAAGAGGCTCCGCTCGGTGCTCTGTCCTTTTCTCGCTGGACGGCCGACCCTCCCGCATCCTGCAGGGGAGCCTACCTCTGACTCTGGGTCCACCTTGGACCCTCCTCAGGGCCTCCCGGGCTCCAGACAGGTCCGAGGGCTCCATAGAGGTCACCAGGGCAACGGGCAGACCCCGGGCCCTGAGCGCCGTGGAAAGTGCGCGTCCCGCCTCCACCCACAGGTCCTGGGGGGCGGTGACCACGGCCACGTGCGCCCAGCGGAACGCGCGCAGGAGGGCGTAGAGCGCATCCGCCGCGGGCGTCACCGCGGGAGCCGTGGTGCCCGCCGCCCGCATTCCGGGGCAGCCCCAGGGAACCAGGGCGATCCCCGCCTCTTGAGCTAGTAGCTGCGCCGGCCGGCAGGCTGCGGGGTTCACCGGCCCCACGAGGCCCGAGACGCGGGTGAGCGCGGAGGATACCGCCCCCAGCGAGCCCGGCGTCCGGCACGGCTCGGGCAGCAGCGCGACCTCGAAGCGGGGGCCGCCCTCCAGGGCAGCTTCGTGGTTCAGGCGGGCGGCGGCCAGGCGGGCGGCCAGGTCCGGGCGGGCACGGGCGAAGATGGGGTCGCAGGCCCAGGGGCCCAGCACCCCAACTGTGAACACAGCGGAGAGGGCGGGGCGCGGCAGGAGCAGCAGCGGCAGCAGCAGCAGGGGGCGCAGCAGAGGCCGGGGCCGGAGCAGAGGCCGGGGCCGGGACGGCGTCCGGGGAAGGCCGGGCGGAGACGGAGTCTCACGCGTGGGGGCGCAGAGCCCGGGGTCCCGAAGCCCACCCGCGAGGAGGGCGCGGGCGGTCATTGCCGGCTTCTGAGAGCATAAACAGAGCAGCATGAGAGGACGCGACCCCCAGGGCTCTCTTAGGGCTCTCCGCAACCCCCAAGGTTCTCAAAGCCCAATTAACCCACGGCTTGTCTATGCTTCCACACCCACCTCCGCGGGCTTGGACGACTATATGGGGTCAGGGGCATAGCCTGGAAGCACCCCCTTTCCCCCCCGTTTTGCTCTGCTTCCCGCTCCCCCTTGTCTGCCCCTCTCCCCCTCTTAGAGCTGTCAGGGGTCAGTGGGGACACTCCCATTCCCTTCCATGGTCTCTTTCCGGCAGGAAGGACCTGGAGTCCGTGTGGAGGGGGCTCTGCCACTCACCGGAAAGTCCGGGGCTCGGGCCAGGGCCGGGGCTCGGGGTCACAGGGCCGATCCTTCTGACGCCCTCCCACGGGTCTCCTTTGCCAGGGCCCAGGGCGGGGGTGTGGGAAGAGCCGCCCAGAGCCCTTAATCTCCCCAAGCTGATTAGGGTCTCTTAAGCAGGCAGGGAGGGGCTGGTGGAGGATGGGGCTCCCTGGGGTGGGTTCTGTCCTAGCTTCCAGGCAGCCAGCCAGATTCTTTCCCCTCCCTGTGTCCCAAGCCCCCCACCATAACCCCCAGCATAAAAGCAGCCGCAGGTCCCGCTGTCAGGCTGCTGCCACATTACCCTGCTCAGCCTGGGAAACAGCAAGATGTGCCCATGGAGACCTGTGGGTGATCAGTCCTGGGGTCCCATTTCCTCCAATCTTGTTTCCAGTTCTGCCAGCCAAGTCCGAACCAAGTCCCTTGGCTGGCAAAGTCTACACCCAGAGACCAAACCCAAACCCAGTCTGATACCTGCCTTCTCTCACCTGCCCACACTTGATTCTCTGACCTCCACTTCTCCATGCCTAGGTAAGCATCCCTTTGGCTTTGGGTAGGCAGAACCCCAGGAAGAAATGGAAAGAACTCTGACCTTGGGCAGGCCTGGGTTCAAATTGCTCCTTATTGGCCTTGTGACCTTGGGAAAGTTTCTTAATCTCTCCCAAGATTGTTGTGGAAATTATCTGTGACAATGAATATAATTGCCAGGAAGACAAAAATGGAGAAGACAATTTTAAAGAAGAATATAATGGGATACTTGCCGTACTATATATCAAAATTTATTACAAAACTATAATAATTAAAACACTGTAGTATCGGTGCAGGGATAAACAAATAAACCAATTGGACAGAATAGAGACTACTGAAACAAACCCAGCAAAAATGGAAATTTGTTGTATGAAGGAGTGGACATTTCTTATCAGCTTTTCCACAAATGGAGCTGATTAGTTAGCCATACAGGAGGCGGAGGGAGGAGGTAGAATTTGATCCCTATCTCACACTACAAAATCAATTCCAGGTTAAAAAATACATAAAAACACAATTTTAAACTTTAAATGAATCATTTTCCAACTATCATGGCAAAGATTGGATCAGGAAAGAATCATCAGTGGATGCTAAAGCTAGGAAGAAATTTTGATGAGGAGCAGGATATTTGCATATCTTTTTTTTTTGAAATATGTACTTATTTGTTTGGCTGTGTGGGGTCTTCGTTGCGGCACAGGGATCTTCATTGCCTGCATTGCTGCCAGCGGCATCTAGTTCCCTGACCAGGGATCGAACCTGGACCCCCTGCACTGGAGCGTCGAATCTTAACCACTGGACCACCAGGGAAGTCCCCAGAGTATTTGCATATCTTAAGGTGTCTCCCTACCGATTGCTTATGAGTTTGGGGGAGCAAAAAAATAAAAAGCAGTTATTAGGGCTTCCCTGGTGGTGCAGTGGTTGAGAATCTGCCTGCTAATGCAGGGGACACTGGTTCGAGCCCTGGTCTGGGAGTATCCCACATGCCGCAGAGCAGCTAGGCCCCTGCGCCACAACTACTGAGCCTGCACTCTAGAGCCCGCGAGCCACAACTACCGAGCCTGCGCGTCTGGAACCTGTGCTCCGCAACAAGAGAGGCCGCGATAGTGAGAGGCCCGCGCACCGCAATGAAGAGTAGCCCCCGCTTGCCACAACTAGAGAAAGCCCTCGCACAGAAACGAAGACCCAGCACAGCAAAAATAAATTAATAACAATAAAAAAAGCAGTGATTATACAGTGGAGAAATTGGACAACACTTTGACTAGCATTGGTCAACCAATGAGGGGCAGATAGATATTGTGTCCCTCCAGACATCATAACCTGAGAAAGATACAATACTACATCTTTGGAATACTGCACAGATGCAATACTGCACAATATTCATCTATGTATGTTCCAGCCGAGAGTGCATTTCATCAATCTAATCTCAAGGAAACAGGAGATAAACACAAAATAAGGAACATTCTACTGAAAAGAGGGGAGGAGCCTGTATTCTTCAAAAATGTCAATATCATAAAAGACAAATAAAGGTTGAGGAAATGTTCCAGATTAAAGGAAGCTAAAAAGATATGACAATTAAATGCAATACCTGCCTCTAGTTTGGAGCCTGTACAAAGGGTTTTTAAAACTGCTATATGGTTATAGAGTTCATAGGATTATAAAAATGCTATAAAGTGTATCAACATCAAATTTGTCAACTGACGAAACTGGGATATGAACAGGAGATTTGATAAAAGTATTTTATCAGTGTAAATTCTGAACTGTGCTATCCCTATTTGTAGGAAGTACACACTGAAGTATTTAGCTGTAAAGCACCATAATGTATGTAACTTACCCTCAAATAGATCAGAAAAAATATATGTACGTTTTATGTCATATGTATTACATACTATATGTTGTATATTATACTTATCAAATGATAAACAAATGTGATTAAATGTTAACACTATCTGGGTAAAGGGTATATGAATGTTCTTTGTACTATTTTTATCTTTGCAGCATTTTGTAAATTTGAAATTATTTCCCAATAAGAATTAATAAAAAATTTTTAGATAAAAAGAGAATGTCTTTATCAATTCAGAGTAGGAAAGAATTTCTTAAACAAAACACATAAAGTACAAACCATAAAGGAAAATATTCATAAATTTGAAAATATTAAAATTAAAATTTCTGGTCAAAAAATCATATCACAAAGAGAAAGCATGAGCCACCAACAAGAAGAAGATATTTGCAAAACATTAACAAAGAGTTAGTACCAAAATATATATTGGATACTATAAAAGATAACCCAGTAGAAAAATGGGCATAGGAAAGGAACAGGCAAGTCATAAGAAAAGCCTAAGGAAAAATGCCCAACCTCACTAATAATCAAGGAAATGCAAAATAAAACAGTGAGATACCATTAACATCCATCAGATTGGCAAAAATAAGAAAGCGTGATAATTTCAAACGTTGGTATGAATCTGAGCAAACACAAAACCTACATATTTGTGACGAGGGTGTAAATTGGTGGGCTGTTTGGCAATTAACTTATTAGAGTTGAAGCAATTCCACTTGTAGGAATTACCCTAGAGGAACTAACATTTATTTGTATATGAAGAGACATAAGGATTCATTTACTCATTCAAAAAAAACTCACTGAGTTTCTACTATGTCCCAGGCACTGTTCCAGGCTCTGGGGATACAGCAGTGAATAAAGAGTTAAGATCTCATGGAGGTGGACACAATCACTATATTTAGGGATTTTTCTGTATGTTTGAAATATTTGATAATTTAAATTTTTTAAAAATGTTAATAAAAAACGTTTATGTCTGACCTGTAGTAGAGTCTCAAAACCTAGTAGGTATCAATGTTTATTTATATAGTCCTGGGTTTCTTACTTTCCGTAGGGGTTATTTCCCCCAAGTCTCTCCTCTTCTAACACAACAACTCTAGGAATCATGGATTCTCCACCCAACCCTTCCATTTCACAGATGGTAAGACTGAGGCCCGGAGAGTGATTTGGCTTACTCCATAATCTCCTTTTTTTTTTTTTATTGGGGTATAGTTGTTTTACAATGTTATGTTAGTTTCTACTATACAGCAAAGTGAAGTAGAGTTCCCTGTGCTATATAGCAGGTTCTCATTAGTTATCTATTTTACACATATTAGGGTATATATGTCAATCCCAATCTCCCAATTCATCTCACCCCCACCCCCCTACCCCGGCTTTTCCCCCTTGGTATCCATACATTTGTTCTCTATGTCTGTGTCTCTATTTCTGCCTTACAAACCAGTTCATCTGTACCATTTTTCTAGATTCCACATATGTGTTAATATATATTTGTTTTGCTCTTTCTGACTTACCTCACTCTGTATGACAGTCTCTAGGTCCATCCACGACTCTACAAATGACCCAATTTCATTCCTTTTTATGGCTGAGTAATATTCCATTGTATATATGTACCACATCTTCTTTATCCATTCACCTGTTGATGGACATTTAGGTTGCTTCCGTGACCTGGCTATTGTAAATAGTGCTGCAATGAACATGGGGGTGCATGTGTCTTTTTGAATTATGGTTTTCTCTGGGTATATGCCCAGTAGTGGGATTGCTGGGTCATATGGTAGTTCTATTTTTAGTTTTTTAAGGAACCTCCATACTGTTCTCCATAGTGGCTGACTCAATTTACATTCCCACCAACTGTGCAAGAGGGTTCCCTTTTCTCCACACCCTGTCCAGCATTTATTGTTTGTAGATTTTCTGATGATGGCCATTCTGGCCAGTGTGAGGTGATACCTCATTGTAGTTTTGATCTGCATTTCTCTAATAATTAGTGATGCTGAGCATCTTTTCATGTGCCTCTTGGCCACCTGTATGTCTTCTTTGGAGAAATTTCTATTTAGGTCTTCCGCCCATTTTTTGGTTGGGTTGATTTTTTGATATTGAGCTGCATGAGCTGTTTGTATATCTTGGATTCTCCTAGGATCCGTGAAGTGACAACTAATGTAGATAGTGATGAGGAGCGAATTTTTTTTCTTTACTTTTAAAAATTGTGGGAAATATACATCACATAAAATTTACCATTTGAGCCATTTTTAAGTGTATCATTCAATGGCATTAAATATATTCACATTGTTGGACCACCATCACCACTATCCATCTCTAAAACTTTTTCATCATCCCAAACTGAAACTCCATATCCAGCAAACAATAATTCCCATTTCCCCTCCCTCTAGCCCCTGGTAACCACACTTCTACTTTTTGTCTCTATGAATTTGACTACTCTGGGTGCCTCATGTAAGTGGAATCATACAGTATTTGTCCTTTTGTGACCGGCTTATTTCCCTTAGCATAATGTACTCAAATTTTAAGCATGTTATAGCTTGTATCAAAATTTCCTTCCTTTTTAAGGCTGAATAATATTTCATCATATGCATAGACCACATTTTGTTTATCCATTCATCCCTCCCCGGACATTTGGTTTACTTCCACCTTTTGGCTATTGTAAATAATCCTGCTATGAACATGGGTGTACAAATACCCGTTCCAGTCCCTGCTTTCAATTCTTTTGGGTATATATCTAGAAGTGGAATTGCTGGATTAGGTGATTTTTTTTTTTTTTTCGGTACGCGGGCCTCTCACTGTTGTGGCCTCTCCCGTTGTGGAGCACAGGCTCCAGACGCGCAGGCTCAGCGGCCATGGCTCACGGGCCAAGCCGCTCCGCGGCATGTGGGATCTTCCCGGACCGGGGCACGAACCCGTGTTCCCTGCATCGGCAGGCGGACTCTCAACCACTGTGCCACCAGGGAAGCCCCAGGTGATAATTTTATGTTTAATTTTTTAATTTTTTATTTGGAATTGCAACACTGTTTTCCCCAGAGTCTGCACCAATTTATATTTGGGAAGGGGGACAGAATATT
Source organism: Delphinus delphis (assembly GCF_949987515.2). Taxonomy (NCBI): domain Eukaryota; kingdom Metazoa; phylum Chordata; class Mammalia; order Artiodactyla; family Delphinidae; genus Delphinus; species Delphinus delphis. The sequence continues at coordinate 51,202,781 of NC_082701.1, read as the reverse complement.
TTAAATCTGTGCTGGTCCTCATGCCAGGATCACACAGCCAGACTTCACCCTCCCTTCCAGACCCATACCAGAGCTTGTCTATGTTTCTCGTCTGTTGCCAGCTAAATTTGTATTCAATCTGTAAAGTACCGAAGCAAAATATCCTCTTACACAAAGGGGCGGGGCCAGCTCTTAAAGTAGCTGTTCTGCTGGAGTTACCAGAGGGCAGAATTACATTTAAATCCAACTCTATAAATAACCGCAGCTACAGGTGGAGTGCCCCTCTGGCAGGTCTTGGTTCTCCTTCGTTAGAGGGCAAGGTAAAATGTCTTTCTTCTGGGATTTTTATTCCTTCCCCCGCCTCCCATAAAGTCATTAAATTTGGGGCTGACAGAAGGAATTAGAAGCCTCTGTTTGTGGAGTCACTGCAGCAGCAGACCAAAAAAAAAAAAAAAAAAAAAAAAAAAAAAATTCCTTAAATTTAAATGAGGCAAAAGGACTTTTGAAACCAATCTGGCCTGAATCTCAGAGTAGCCTGGGGGAGTCTAAGTCTTAAAACATAATTCCAGTTGAGTTTGAAAAGAACACTGAATCTAAAAAAAGAGAAGGTGAAAGCCAGGATTCCATTCAACTGCAGTTGTAACCGTTAAAGAATAGAGAGGAGGGAACATACAAATATATCATTTTTCCCTATTCAATTAGAAGATAAATTTTAAATCCCCACTTTTGTTATTTCTGATAATACATGTTTCTTGTACAAGTGAAAGCATACAAAAATGTGTAAGTAAGGGCTTCCCTGGTGGCGCAGTGGTTGAGAATCTGCCTGCCAAGGCAGGGAACACGGGTTCGAGCCCTGGTCTGGGAGGATCCCACATGCCACGGAGCAACTAAGCTCGTGCGCCACAACTACTGAGCCTGCGCGTCTGGAGCCCGTGCTCCGCAACGAGAGAGGCCGCGATAGTGAGAGGCCCACGCACCGCGATGAAGAGTGGCCCCGGCTCGCTGCAACTAGAGAAAGCCCTCGCACAGAAAAGAAGATCCAACACAGCCAAAAGTAAATAAATAAATAAAATTAAAAAAAAAAAATGTGTAAGTAAAAAATGAAAGTCTTGCAATAATAACCAATGTTAATAGCTTTTAAAAATGCATATATGAGAAAACAAATCATTCTACTGCTTTACAATCTGCTTCACTCCTTAAAAATATTTTATTTTATATTTTTGATAAAAGATAATACACTTCCCTGTTTAAAAAATAAAATAAGGAATTTTCTGGCAGTCCAGTGGTTGGGACTCCTGCTTTCACTGGGGAGGGCCCGGGTTCGGTTCCTCGTCCGGGAAATAGGATCCCACGGGCCACAAGGCATGGCCAAAAAATAAATAAATAAATAAACTTAAAAATTTAAAACATAAAATAAATAAAAAAGAGTACAATGAAAGTCTCCCTCTCACCCTTGTCTCCTGGAATCTCACTGCCCCAAAGAGGCAACCATTGTTAGATTCTTGTCTATCCTCTGGAGGCCCTTCTGCATACACAAGCAAATAAAAACATATTTTCATATAGTTCCCTTATTTTCATAAAAGATATTACTGTTCTGTACCTTGATATTTTATTTTAATGATAGATCTTGGAGGACTTTCCATTTTTTGTTTCATAGAGAGCTGATTATAGCTGCATAATATTCCATTGAATGAAGATATTGTAACTTGGCTGACCAGTTAATCTTGCTATTACTAGCACTGCTCCAAAAAATAACCCTGTCCAGACCTCATTCTGCTGTGTGTGCAAGCACACTGGTAGGGTAAATTGCAAAATCAAAGGGTCTATGCACTGTGAATTGGATAGGTGTTGCCAGGTTGTCCCCTACAGGGATTATAGCAATTTACTAGCAATAATTAGAGTGTCTTTTTGCCCACAGCCTGGATACAGAGTACATTAAAAAAATTTTCAATCTGCTATTTGAAAAAAAAGCATAAAAATATCTCAGTGTGGTTTAAATTGGCATTTCTCGTATGAGTGAGGCTGAATATGTTTTCATGTTTGTAAGCCATTTGAATATCACTTTCTGTGAATTGATAGTTTATATCCTTTGCTCACTTTTCTATTGTGTTATTGGTCTTTTTCTCATAATTTTTTAGAGTTCTTTAAATGTTGGGTTAATTACACATTTGTGATACAATTTGCAAAAAAAATATTTTTCCCAGTTTATATGTTTAGTGGTTGCTTATAACCTGGGTGTGCTTTTGCCAAGCACCTTTTTTTTTTTTTTTTTTAGCGGTGCGCGGGCCTCTCACTGTTGTGGTCTCTCCGGTTGCGGAGCACAGGCTCCGGATGCGCAGACTCAGCGGCCATGGCTCACGGGCCCAGCCGCGCCGCGGCATGTGGGATCTTCCCCGACCGGGGCACGAACCCGTGTCCCCTGCATCGGCAGGTGGACTCTCAACCACTGCGCCATCAGGGAAGCCCTGCCAAGCATCTTTTTAAATGTGTTTTTTTGTTAATGCTGTTTGGATACTAAGTCATCGTCTTAAAAGTCTTTGCCTTGCCAAGGTTATAAATGAATTCTCCAATGTTTTCTTTAAGGACTTATAGTTTCACCTTTGATGACCCATTTGGAATTTATCCTGATGTTAGGCATCAGTAATGGATCCAACTTTCCTTCTGGCTGGCTCTCATTGCCTTATTATTATTCATTGAATAATTCAGTTTTCCCCCATATTAATCATAAAGAACATTCCTGAATGTATTTGCATCTATTTCTGGGCTTTGTCTTCTCTTCTATTGGTCAGTCTGCCTAATATGAACCAGCACCATACTGTTTTCATTACTGAAATATTATAATATTTTTAAATAACGAAGAGAGCTACTTCCACCCCCGTCTCATTGCTCTTCTTTTCCAGAATTTTCCTGGCTATTCTTATGCATTTTTTTATATAGTCTTTATAATCACTTCGTCTAAGTTTTTTCCCCAAAGAATTAGTACTTTCATTGTTACCGTGTTAAATTTATGGAACATTCATATTTTATGAGGTTGAAACTCTCTATACAAGAATATGACATATATGTTGATTTGTTCAAGTGTACTTTTGCGTCCTGGAGTGTTTTAAACTTCTCTTTAATGTAGGTATGATATGGTTTTTGCTAAGTTTATTAGAAGGTATTTTGTCTTTTAATTGCTTTTGTAGGGTCTTTTATATCTTCTAACTTGTTGCTGCTTGTTAATGTCTATTTTTCTCTTTATAATATACCTTGGGCATTTTCTCATGTTCTCAGATACAGATTTACCTCATTTTCCCATGTTTTTCCATATAGACTTACCTCATTTCCTTAAATAGTGTTCTTCTGTTCGAATGTATATAAAGGTAAGGATCTTGTGATGGGGAGATTATTCTGGATTATCTGAGTGGGCCCTAAATCCCATCACAAATGTCCTTATAAGAGGGAGGCAGAGGGAAATTTGAGACAGAAGAAGGCAATGGTGGACTGAAGCAAGACACTAGCTGCTGACTTCGAAGATGGATGAAGACGCTGTGAGTTAAGGAACCCGAGGAGTGCAGCTCTAGAAGCTGGAAAAGGCTGGGAAATAGGTATAATTCACAAACGATAAATGCACCCATATTAAACGTGCAGTTTGATAGGATTATGACAAACGTGTATACCCCTGTAACCACCACCCCAATCAAGATATAGAACCTTTCATCACCTCAAAAAGTTCTCTTGTGGGAGTGGGGGAGGGATGGATTGGGAGTTTGGGGTTAGCAGATGCAAACCATTGTACATAGAACGGATAAACAACAAGGTCCGACTGTGCAGCACAGGACAGGGAACTATATTCAATATCCTGTGGTAGGGACTTCCCTGGTGGTCCAGTGGTTAAGACTTCGCCTTCCAGTGCGGGGGGGTGCGGGTTTGACCCCTGGTTGGGGAGCTAAGATCCCACATGCCTCGGGGCCAAAAAACCAAAACATAAAACAAAAGCAATATGGCAACAAATTCAATAAAGACTTTAAAAATGGCCCACCTCGGGCTTCCCTGGTGGCGCAGTGGTTAAGAGTCCGCCTGCCGATGCAGGGGGCACGGGTTCGTGCCCCGGTCCGGGAAGATCCCACATGCTGTGGAGCTGCTGTGCCCGTGAGCCACGGCCGCTGAGCCTGCGCGTCCGGAGCCTGTGCTCTGCAACGGGAGAAAATAAACATAACATTGTAAATCAACTATTCTTCAATAAAATAAATTTTTTAAAAAAAGGTTCTCTTGTGGCTGTTTCCAGTCAGTTCTCTCCCACCCCTGGCCCCGGGGAAGCACTTGTTCCTCTCACCATAGACCGGTATGGCTTTTTAAAAAAAAATTGAGATATAATCAACATATAACGTTTTATTAGCTTTAGGTGTACAACATAGTGATTTGATATAGGTACATACTGAAAAATGATTACCACAATAAGTTTAGTAAACATCCATCAACACACATAATAACAACTTTTTTTCTTGTGGTGAGAATTTTTAAGATCTACTCTCTTAGAAACTTTCAAATATACAATACAGTATTGTTAACTTTAGTCACCATGTTGTGAATTACACCCCCAGGACTTATTTATCTTATAACTGGAAGTTTATACATTTTGATCACCTTCACCCAGTTTTCCCACTCCCCATCCCCCGACCTCTGGCAACCACCAATCTGTTCTTTGTATTTATAAGTTCATGTTTGTTTGTTTTTTTTAAATACCCTCCCCCACCACCTCAGTTCAGGTTTTTAAAAAATTCCACATATGAGATCATGAAAGTATTTTTCTTTGATTTATTTCACTTAGCATAATGCCCATAAGGTTCATCTATGTTACTGCAAATGGCAGAATTTCCTTCAAATTTTACAGCTGAGTAATATTCCATTGTATGTATGTGCCACATCTTCTTTATCCATTCATCTGTCGATGGACACTAAGGTTGCTTCCGTGTCTTGGTTATTGTAAACAATGCTGCTATGAACATGGGGGCGTAGGCATCACTTTGGATAGTGATTTCATTTCTTTCAGCTAGATACCTGTAAGTGGATTACTGGATTTTTTGTAGTTCTATTTTTCATTTTTTGAGGAACCTCCTTACTGTTTTCCACAGTGACTGCACCAATTTACATTCCCGCCACTAGCGCACAAGCGTTCCCTTTTCTCCACAGCCTTACCAACACTTGTTGTTTCTTGTCTTTTCAAAGTAAGCTCCATTCTAACAGGCGTGAGGTGATATTTTATTTTATTTTATTTATTTTATTTATTTTTTTAATTTATTTATTTATTTTTGGTGCGTTGGGTCTTTGCTGCGTGAGGGCTTTCTCTAGTTGTGGTGAGTAGGGGCTACTCTTCGTTGTGGTGTGTGGGCTTCTCATTGCGGTGGCTTCTCTTGTTGTGGAGCACGGGCTGTAGGTGCGCAGGCTTCAGTACTTGTGGCACACGGGCTCAGTAGTTGTGGCTCGTGGGCTCTAGAGCGCAGGCTCAGTAGTTGTGGCACATGGGCTTAGTTGCTCATGGCATGTGGGATCTTCCCGGACCAGGGCTCGAACCCATGTCCCCTGCATTGGCAGGCGGATTCTTAACCACTGTGCCACCAGGGAAGTCCTGGTGATATTTTATTTTGCTTTTCCATTTGGCTTGCTTTGGAAGCTTTTCTTCTTCCTCTCTACTCACCACCATCCGCCCCACTCAGTCAGAAAGTTGAAAAGAATCTAGATTCTAGAATTTTAGTTTCAGATTTTTAAAAATACTGTCTTTTATTTTTTTAATGTCTTTTCTGTTTTTATGATTCTTTCTAATCAGTTGCATTAAGTTTCTCAAAAATTTGGAACAGTACTTAAGACTTAACCACGTTTTGCTGGTTTCCTTTCTCACCATTGTTTCTTGTTTATCGTGTTTTATCATTTACTGTGTTCTCAACTCTGATTCATGTTTACGTAGCAGGGTTGTAAATTTACACACACACTCAGATGTGCACATGATGGAAACACTTCATGTCTGTGACTGCTCTTCCTTCCTTTCCCCTGCCGGCAGCAGGAGAAAAGACATTAACCTGATAGTTAATGGAATCTCTGTCTCCTCCAGATTAGATGCTGTCTTTGAAGTAGGTACACAGTCATTTCCAAGTTCATCTTCTCAACAGGGCTGTCCTTCCCCTTCTCATCTCATCAGGTGGCATCCAGGCATGGTGGGAGAGGGGGGCTATCCTTGTGCCGTTCTCAGCTGGTTTCTGACCCAAGCTGGGCTGGGCTGGCCTCCGGGCTGGTGTATGCTTGGGGCAACAGGTCCCACCTGGCCTCGGGCATGTCATGGCATCCACTGCTTCTGACCCTCCATGCCCGTGGCCACCAATGACTCCTCTCTTCCACCCAAGCCCTCAGCTGGCGCGGTGGCCTCTCAGCAGATTGGCATCCCCTCACTGCGCCGAGCTGGGAGCCCTGGATCCCTTGCGTCACACTGCATCTCGAGGCTCTTCTCTCTTCCCTCCTTCCTCTGTGTCTTCTGCACTCTTACGCAAATCCCTGTTGGGTGCAGCTACCTAAGGGTCTTCTTCTGGTTTGAAATATCTCCTAGTCTGTTCCATAAGCTGCCCCCATACCCACCTGGATGGTTCCACCATGCCAGCACTCCCCAATTCCAAACCAAAAAGGGAAAACAAGAACATGTGGACCTGACTTTTCTTTTTTCTCTTCCCCTTTCATATCCTCCAGGGCCTGAAGAGTTGGGCTTTGCTTCCTTAAGAGGAAAAATTAAGCGCTCTCTCTTAGCCGGGTTTGCCCCTATGCCTTCCCTTTCTCCTCCTTGGGACACTAAACCTTGCGACTCAGTCTTGAGGTGAGGTGCAAGGGCTGTTTTCATTGCACTGTGGAGTGAACACTGCTTTTGCATTGACAGGCCTGAGTTTTTACATTTGCACCACAGACTTCTTTGGAAATAGGACTTACTAAGGATGGAAATAATTATAAAGCCAGAGTTCTCAAAAATATTCTGAGAGTTCCTCAGCCTGCCTTCTAAATGACAAAATTTTTAAAGCAGTGGCCATTCCATTATTTTCTGCTTCTACTGAGTTTTTTATTTTTGCCATTATATTCTAAATTTCTAAGAACACTTTTTCTCTGATTGATCATTTTTCTTTTTTTTTTTAAGATGTATCTTTTTTTTTTCTGGCCATGTCATGTGGCATGCGGAATCCTAGTTTCTGACCAGGGATGGAGCCCGTGCCCCCTACAGTGGAAGCGCAGAGTCCTGACCACTGGACCACCAGGGTAGTCCCTGATTGCTCCTTTTTCTATAACAGGTTGGTTTGGGGAGGGTATTTTTTTATCGTAGTGAAATATACATAACCTAAAATTTACTATTTTAACCATTTAAAAAAATTATTTATTTATTTATTTGGGGCTGTGTTGGGTCTTCTTTGCTGCGGGTGGGCTTTCTCTAGTTGTGGCGAGTCGGGGCTACCCTTGGTTGTGGTGCACGGGTTTCTCATTGCAGTGGCCTCTTGTGTTGCGGAGCATCGGCTCTAGGCGCGCAGGCTTCAGTAGTTGCAGCACATAGGCCCTAGAGTCCGTGGGCTTCAGTAGTTGCAGCATGTGGGCTCGGTAGTTGTGGCTCGCGGGACTAGTTGCTCCGCGGCATGTGGGATCTTCCTGGACCAGGACTTGAACCCGTGTGCCCTGCATTGGCAGGCAGATTCTTGACCACTGCGCCACCAGGGAAGTCCCTAACCATTTTTTAAATGTATAGTTCAGTGACATTAAGTACATTCACAATTTTGTATACCCGTCACCACTATCTATACTCAAAATTTTTTCATGATCGCCAACAAAAATTCTGTACCCATTAAACACTAAGTTCCCCTCTCCCCTTCCTCTATCCCTTGGTAACCTCCATTCTACTTTCTGTCTCTGTATATTTGCCTATTCTAGTACCTCATATGGGTAGAATCGTACAATATCTGTCCTTCTGTATCTGGCTTATTTCGGATAGCATAATGTTTTCAGGGCCCACCCATGTTATACCATATATTGAAATTTCAGGGCTTCCCTGGTGGCGCAGTGGTTGAGAGTCCGCCTGCTGATACAGGGAACGCGGGTTCATGCCCCGGTCCGGGAAAATCCCACATGCCGCGGAGCGGCTGGGCCCGTGAGCCATGGCCGCTGAGCCTGCGCGTCCGGAGCCTGTGCTCCACAACGGGAGAGGCCACAACAGTGAGAGGCCCGCGTACCGCAAAAAAAAAAAAAAAAAAAAAAAGAAATTTCATTCTTTCTTATGGCTGAATAATATCCCACTGTATGTTTATACCACATTTCGTGTACCAGGTTTTTTTTTTATGAATGCGATATTCTGTCATACATAATTTTGAGGACATTAATTTGAATATTTTAAGTACTTTTGTATTTCCTCTGTTCTCCTGGGGCCCGTTATTTTCCAGACTGTCCCGTCTTTATCAGGATGCTGATGGTTCTTACTCATGCGGTGGTTCTCTGTTGGCTGTTCACACTTAACGCTTGGGTGGAAGTGGGCAGGGATAGAGGCTCCCCGGGTATTTGCACAAATCATCTTGTGCTTCCCCCGTGGGACCCTCTCCCCTCTGCAGGACCATCTTAGCACAGCGGAGGGCTGTCGGCTGGATGCTGTGTGAGTGGAGAAGAGGCGAAGGGCACATTTCCCTGCAGGGACTGGACCAGCCACTGGGTGCCTTAGCGGTGGACCTCAAACCCCTCAAATCTTCAGTTCGGTTGATGGCATTCTCTCCAGTTTTTTGTTTGCTGGAACAGATTTTTAAAATTTTTTCTTGTAATGTTTCTCTCTTTGATCATTTCCATGGGATATGGAGCAAAAAGAGAGGTGGGGTGTGAGACAGTCCTTGAAAGCAGAAGCCGATGAAGTTATCCTTGTATGGATATTAAAATTCTACCGCATTATAGTTTTCTGCTACTTTTATCCTGTCTTCTTATTTTTCTCTTTTTTCAATAGTTATAAAATACGATTCCTAATGGTCTAGCACATTCTAAATTCACTGTACGATTTTGGGACATGTTTCGATCAGGATTCTAGTTCTGAACTACAAAGTATTATGGGAAAGTGCTGTGATCAGGATTATCAATAGCAGCAATTATATATTTTTTGAACTAGGAAAGATGTTCTAAATTAACTTAGATATATACAGACTTTTGGGAAACCTGGTGGCATATTATCCAGACGCTGAAAAACAATGTTATCCACTAGGGGGAGCTGTAGGCTATCGCTGAAGATTTTTTTTTAAAAGAGAAATGTTTCTTTGTGTCTTTCATGTGTCACTTTATTTTTTAAAAGATTTATTTATTATTTTTGGCTGCGTCGGGTCTCAGTAGGCGGGATCTTCGTTGAGGCATGCGGGATCTTTCACTGTGGTGCGCGAGCTTCTCTCTAGTTGTGGCGTGCTGGTTTTTTCCTCTTCTCCAGTTGAGAAGTTTCTCTTCTCTAGTGGCGCACGGGCTGCAGGGAGCGTGGGCTCTGTAGTTTGTGGCGCTTGGGCTCTAGCTGAGGTGTGAGAGCTCAGTAGTTGTGGCACACAGCTCAGTTGCACCGAGGCATGTGGGATCTTAGTTCCTTACCAGGGATCGAACCCGCATCCCTTACGTTGTAAGGTGGATTCTTTACCACTGGACCACCAGGGAAGTCCCTCATGTGTCACTTTAAAATATGATTCTCCTGATGGATTCTGTGAGGGCTCGGAGGCCAAACAGACTAAGCCAGAAAGCTTTAATGGCTTCTTGTAACTGAAAACTTGAGGGATAGGGCTTACTTCAGGTATAGCTGGATTCAGGCGTAAACAGCCCCAGGCCTCAGGCTTTGCTCTCTGGCCTCTGTGATTGGCTTTATTGTCCAAAAGACCCTCCTCTCCTAGTGGCAACGTGGCTGCAGCAATTCTGGCCTCCCATTCTCCCAGGGTTAATTCCAACAAACAATGACCTCACTTACCTAATGCCTTCAACAAAAGTCTGAGAACTGAGTCTCTTGATTCAGATGGGCCTGACTTCGGTTGAGTGTCCACTCCTGAGCCCATCTCACCTGGCAATGTGGTGGACTGGCGAGGCCTGGGTCACTTGGGGCTGAGGGTGGAGTCAGCCTAACCCAGATAACATGGATGGAGGGTGAGGGCAAAGGGGTCTACAGACAAAATCAGGCTCTGCTACTAGCAGCTGGGTGAGTGGGTGCTGGGCAGCCCTCAGAAAGCACGGTGAAGCCACAGGGAGATGGAATGAGGTCATGTGGAGGTGGGGCACGAGGGGTACAGAGCATAGCTTGCAGGATCAGCTGCAGACAAGAGGAGAGAGACTCCTCGGACAGACGCTGTGATGAGCAGACAATTGCCCTTCTGCCTGACCCAATGGCCAGGCCGTTAAACACCACTCATGAGTTGGTAAAAACTCAAACACAGGGTCAAACATCACAAGTTCAGCCTACTGACCTGGATTGATTTTACTTTCTTCAGTCAGCGTGGTGGTCTTCCAAACAGGATGATATCTGTTCATCTTGAAACTGCCACTTGTCATCTTGGAAGCTCTTTGCTGGCCAATAGAGAGCTGCGCAAGGGGCTGCCCACATGGCCCAAGTGGCTATAGGATCCAGCAGCTCTTGGGGTACTTCCGTAGTTGGCCCTGGGGGGAAAGAGACTGCCTGCTGGTGAGTATCTCCTTGCACCCCCCTGGTAGCATGTTCCCGTATAAACCATTTCCATTTTGTTATGAAACTCTTCTGGGCTCTGCCCTCCCCCCTGGAGTGTTTCTTTAACATTACCCAAGACATTGTGGGTATTTCAGGTTTGAGATTATTTTATATCCTTTAGTCATAGGCACAGTTTCAATTAATGTCCAATAGCAAGCTAGTAATTGTCTCTCAAATGGAAATTTTCTGGTCCCAAATCCCAGTGGTCATTGTTGGGTGGCATTTTGCTATAGCCCAAGTCTGCACTGTACACAAGGCTGTTGTACAGACAACTGTCCATCCCAGGACTGTAGCTTCTAATGGGGCATTAATTGAAGTGGTAATCTCCTTCTGTCCACCAGGTATTCCACACTGTTTCAAATTAACAACCTGTGCGGACTCAGGCAAATTTATTGGTTCTCCTTTAGCATGGCCAGTCATATTGGCAGAAGGGCAGAATTTCGTGCCTTCGCTTTTACAATGCTAGATAAGGGAAGACGCAGTATCCATCCCCCAAATACATTCAGGTAAAGGGGACAAAAGCACTTCACATAAAGTCTGTTCAAACCTTACAATTTTTATCCAAATTTTCACCTTAATTCCATCAACTATTACATTGCCATATCCTCCCAATCTAACTGTAGCCCCCGTTATGCCTCACCAACAGGTTTTGGAACCACAGTGTATGGGGCCTTGATGTCAAGGAGTCCCAGAAAAGTCTCTTCTCTAGCTGCTGACATTTTCCCCATGCACATGGCTGTGAGTCCCCAGCCAGGGGTGGGGCGGAGGGGCTCAGGCTTTTCCAGAAGTCCTTATTAGACTGTGAGGGTCTCAGGCATCTGAAGTAAGGTTTCTCATTGTCATCTTTGCCTTCTGACTTTTTAAACTCCTCCAAACTATGGTGACTAAAGCAGATCTATTTAGGGTCCCTCATTGTTGGTGGACCAGCAGGGGCTCCCATTGGTCCACCCAAATTCCAAACGAATTAAGACCTTTGTTTTTTCATCAACAGATGAATGGACACACACACACACACACACACACACACACACACACACACAGAGGAATACTACTCAGCCATAAAAAAGAATGAAATTTTGCCGTTTGTAGCAATGTGGATGGACTTGGAAAGCATTATGCTAAGTGAAATGAGTCAGACAGAGAAAAACAAACACTGTATGATATCACTTATGTGTGAAATCTGAAAAATACAACAAACTAGTGAATATAACAAAAAATAAGCAGACTCACAGATACAGAGAACAAGCTAGTGATTACCAGTGGGGAGAGGGAAGGGGGGAGGGGCAATATAGGGGTAGGAGATTAAGAGGTACAAACTATTAGGTATAAAATAAGCTACAAGGATATATTGTACAACACAGGGAATATAACCAATATTTTATAATAACTATAAATGGAGTATAACCTTTAAAAATTGTGAATCACTATATTATACACCTGTAACTTTACATAATGTTGTACATCAACTATACTTCATTTTTTTTTTTTTTCTTTGGTACGCGGGCCTCTCACTGTTGTGGCCTCTCCCGTTGCGGAGCACAGGCTCCAGACGCGCAGACTCAGTGGCCATGGCTCACGGGTCCAGCCGCTCCGCGGCATGTGGGATCTTCCCGGACCGGGGCACGAACCCGTGTCCCCTGCATCGGCCGGCGGACTCTCAACCACTGCGCCACCAGGGAAGTCCGGAACTAGATGATTTTTAAGGTTGTGTCCTTCCCTAACATCCAACCACGGATCCCTGAGCTCCTGCGCACGTGTGTCATTCCAAGGAATGCATGACGAGTTCCATTCTACCCTGCTCTGCCGAACATCTCTAAGTCTTGGGAATTTTCTTGTTGTTGTTGTTAATGGGTAATATATTTACAGAATTAAAAGCCACAACTATACAAAAAGGCATCACCGAGAAGCCTTGCTTCCACCCATCTGCTTCACCTTTCCCCTCCCTCCATCCCCTAGAGGCACCATTTTTACAAATATGTGTTCTGATTCCACCTCCTTCCCGAAGAGGCAGCATACACTTTAGACTGAACATTTCTTTCTTCACTTAGCAATAAACCAGGAATTGTCTGTATAAGTACAAAGAGATCTTCCTCCTTCTCTCTTACGGTTTATATTATATGTAGTCTATTAGGTAGCCGGACTATAATTTATTCAACCAGCCGCCCATCATGGGGCATTTTGATTGCTTCCAGTCTTTTGCTATGAGAGCATCTCAATGAGTATCCTGTGCTAGTATCATTTCATTTTTGTGCATGGATCTGTACCTAATGCACACACCTTATATATATATCCCAGACATGGCATTGCTGGTTAAAGAGCAAATACAAAGAGTACTGTTTCCCTAAAGCTTTACCAACAGCCTGTGTTGCCCACCTTTTGGATCTGGGGATTTTTGCCAACCTATTAGGTAGAAAAAAATGGTGTCTCCCTATGGTTTTCATCTGAATTTCTCTTCTGAGGAAGTTGGAGCTTCTTTTCATGGATTTGAAGACTTAGTATATCTCTTTTTTGTGAACTGTCTCTTAATGTCCTTGCTCGTTTTTTTTGGTTGGCTGGTTGGTTTTCATTTTTTCTATTGGATTGGTGGTTTTTTCTTCTCAATTTCTAGAAGCTCTTTGTATATCAGAGTTAGCCTTTGGTCCGTAATATGAGTTGCAACTGTTTACCACAGCTTGTTGTATATCTTTTGACTTTATCTGTAATTTTAAAAAATTTATTTATTTTATTTATTTTTGGCTGCGTTGGGTCTTCGTTGCTGCGCGCGGGCTTTCTCTAGTTGCGTTGAGCGGGGGCTACTCTTTGTTGTGGTACACAGGCTTCTTACTGCGGTGGCTTCTCTTGTTGCAGAGCACGGGCTTTAGGGGCACAGGCTTCAGTAGTTGCAGCACATGGGTTCAATAGTTGTGGCTCGTGGGCTCTAGAGCGCAGGCTCAGTAGTTGTGGCACACGGGCTTAGTTGTTCCGTGGCATGTGGGATCTTCCCGGACCAGGGTTCGAACCCATGTCCCCTGCATTGGCAGGTGGATTCTTAACTACTGCACCACCAGGGAAGTCCCATCTGTAATTGTAAAATAAATTTTTTAAAAAATTTATTTAGGCTGCACCGGGTCTTAGTTGCGGCATGCAGACTCTTGGTTGCAGCACGCATGCGGGATCTAGTTCCCCGACCAGGGATCAGACCCAGGCCCCCTGCATTGGGACCGCAGAGTCTTACCCACTGGACCACCAGGGAAGTCCCTGTAATTTTTTAATTATACTTTTTATTTTGAGGTAAGTATAGATTCACATGCAGTAGTAAAAAATAATACAGAGCCATCTTGACTACCCTTTACCAAGCTTCCCCTAATGGTAATATCTTGCAAAACTATAGTGCAGTATATTTCTGATTTTTTTTTGCCACGCAAAGTGTGCGTGTGTGTGTGTGTGTAAGGTGGTGGAATTTATCAATATTTATAGCTTCTGGATTTTGACTCAGTCGCAAAGCCCCTCTTGCAATATCTGTGTCACCACTAGAGAGAGCAGTTGCTTCTATGAATCTTTCATACCTCTCTCAGCAGGGAAAGGGGATTTCTAGAGAGATGCTCTTTTCCCTGGGAGTTGTTGCTTGCCCCACATTCTGACTTTTGCTCTCCCCAAAGAGCCCACTTCTTGCAGGCCCCAGCCTCTAATGTCGAACCCGGGGAGGACAGTTTCTGGCCACATGCAGCTGCACTCAGCTGCAGACACTGGTGCTGGAGGCTCCTAACCTGGCCTGATGGTCCCACCCATGAGCCCCTCTGCCTGGAGAGTCTCTGCAGTCAGGTAAGTACCTGGGTGGGCAGCAATGCATGGCAGTGCAACGTCCAGTGGCTCGGGGCAAACCTCTCAGTGGTTGGTTCTTCATCTCTGGGAACCTCTTCCTCTCTCCAGCTCTCCTGCCTTTTCTTCCCACTAGAGATTCAGGGGCTTTGAAGTCAAACTCATCCCCAGGCTGCTATTGATCACCTGTCATTTCTGCTGCTTAAGCCACAATTACTGGGCTTCCTACACTTGACCTGTAATTGAATTTCCCTGGGAACTCAATGACAAGATTGATTTAGCCTAATTGAGTCAAAGATCAACTCTCCCTGCCATTCATCTAGTTCCTGTCTCTGCCTGGGGCTCTCTGAGCTGAGGCTCAGAGAGTTTTTAAAACAAAAACTTCCACAGTTTTTGTTTTAAAAGTCAAGAACCAACTGACACCTTTTAAGTACCATTTCTTCAAATGATCCTTGGGACGTTGCCTGTCTTTGCCGTCCCCCGTCTTCGCCAGCTGAGAGCAGGGGAAATTTCTGTTTTTAAACTTGCTTGCGTTTTCTTCACATGAATACTAAAATGCAATTCTGAGGAAGAAAGTCTGGTTCAAAAGCAGGTTTGGAAATGAGTAAGAAGTCAGCTTCTAGGTGGTTCCGGAAATTAGCAATTTGTTCTTCTTAAAATTTTCGTGATATGACTCAATAATACAAAGACAAATAACCCGGGACTTCCCTGGTGGCGCAGTGGTTAAGACTCCTCACTCCCAATGCAGGGGGCCGGGGTTTGATCCCTGGTCAGGGAACTAGAGCCCACATGCATGCCGCAACTAAGAGTTCACATGCCACAACTAAGACCCAGGACAACCAAAAACAAAATTTTTTTCTAAATGGGTAAAGGATCTGAGTAGATATTTCTCTAAAGAAGATACACAAAAGGCCAATAAGTGCATGAAAAGATGTTCAACATTATTGGCCATCAGGGAGATGAAAAGTCAAAAATCACAACGAGGGGAATTCCCTGGAGGTCCAGTGGTTAGGATTGCCGAGGGCCCAGGTTGGATCCCTGGTCAGGGAACTAAGGTCCCACAAGCCGCGCTGCACCCTCCCCACAAAATATCACAGTGAGATATCGCTCTACACCCACTAGAATGGCTATAATCAAAAAGGCAAATAACAAATGTTGGGATGGCTGCTTAGAAATTGGAAATCTCATGTACTACTGGTGGGAATGTAAAACGGTGCAGCTGCTTTGGGGACAGTCTGACAATTCCTCAAAAGGTTAAACACTGAGTTACCGTATGACCCAGCAATTTCGATCCTAGGTATATACCCAAGAGAAATGAAAACATATGTCCACACAAAAACTTATACACGAATATTCATAGCAGTATTATTCATAATAGCCAAAAAGTGGAAACAACCCAAGTGCCCATTGCTGATGAGTAGATAAACAAAACGTGGTAAAGTTGGTCCTCCGTACCTGCTGGTTCCACATCCGCAACGAAGACCCTAAGCAGCCAAATAAATAAATAAATATTTTTTTAAAAAAAGGCCGGAAAAGTAGATAAAAGTTATAATACTGAATGCAAGAAGCAACGATAAAACTCCCTACCTAGAAAATCCAAGAGAATCATTTGAAAAGCTGGTTGGAGACAAGAAAATATTAAAAAGGAGGTCAGAACCAAGATAAATACACACAAATCAATTGTTTTTCTGGGAACTTGGAGGAATCGATTTGAAAATGGGCTTTGCCGGGCACCAATCTATCAGGGACCAAAAGCTCCCTAGACTACAGGGAATCACACATAACAGTCCGCTGTAAATGGTCTTGCTGCTGCTCAAGTAGCTGCTCTTTACTCAACGTGTGGTCTGCAGACCAGCAGAGAGGGCACCACCTGGGCACATGTTAGAAATGCAGAATCTCAGGCCCCTCGCAGACCCTCTGAATCAGAATCCGCATTTGAACAAGATCCGTGGACAGTCCGTATTCACACTCAAGTTTGAGAAGCGCTGAACTAGACAACACTCTAAAGTGGAAATAAAAAACTACTCCTCACCAGCCTACTCTGTCTCAAATGTTTTCACAACATGTACCAGTGCAGTAGATAATCTCAGAATAGGGGAGCCCTCAGTTCGTTCCCCTCCTACACCTGCAAACTGCACTTCACGCCAAGGGGTGGAGCCAGCTCTCTTCCCCTCTAACCAGGGCTGGTCTTTCCAACTTGCTTGACCAATTCAGTGTGGCAGAAGCGATGCTCTGGGACTTCTAAGACCAGGTCATGAGACACCTTACGGCTTCTGTATAGGCCTCTTGGACCTGCTCCCTCTTGGCATGTCTCAGGTCCCAGCCACCAGGAGAAGTCCAAGTCCTGCCGAGCTCCCAGCCAACAGCCAGCATCAATTACCAGCCATGTAAGTGCTCCATCTTGGGGGTCCAGACCAGTTGAGGCTCTAGATTTGCCACTGCCTGACTGCAAATCCCAGGCAAGAACCGCTCAGGTAAGTTGGTCAACTCACAGCACGGTGAACAACAGTAGTACATTTTTGTTTTAAGCCACTAAGTTTCGGGATGGTTTATGACATAGCAATATATGACCAGAACAAGGTGCTACCCTTAGATTAGTTGCCTGTCAGCTGCCTAAAATCGGAGGTCATGCTGAGTAAAAATTCTGTAACCAAATCAAAATTCCTTAATATGCTTCCCAGGCATTTACCTCGTTCAAGATATCACAGAAGAAAATGAGGAGAGGAAAAGAACAATAGAAAAATGGGAGCAGCTTAACACGAAAGCCAGGAAAATAAACTTCTACACCTTTTTTTTTTTTTTTTTTTCTGCACTGTGGGATGTAGTTCCCTGACCAGGGATCAAACCTGGGGCCCCTGCATTGGGAGCACGGAGTCTTAGCCATGGGACCCCAGGGAAGTCCCTTTTATACCTTCTTAAAGGAGACTTTATCACTAGATTCATGTGACACACCTGTATCATTGGTGATTGGGAATAACTGATGCTTGTAAGTGACAGAAAAATAGAAGTGAAAGACAATTCCAAATAAGTTCAAATGTTGTCATCAGCACATATGATAAATACCTTACTTAAAATATTTAAGAATAAGAAAGTAAATGCAATGACAGAAAAAAGATTCATTCAAAATAGCAATAAAAACTTTTAAATGTCTGTGAAAATTTTAGTAAGAAATATGCTGGACCTATAGGAATAAAATTATAAAGTTTTACTAAAGAATAAACAAAGAGATGGATAAATGGAAAGCAATGACAAATCTGAGAGATGTACTATTGTAAAGACGAAAATTCTCCTAAATTAACTTGTGTCATATCTTGTTTTTTTTATGCTTTCATTTGCTATCTCTAGTAATTTTGAGATTACTAGAGATTTTGAGATTTTCATCTCATTTATGAAACATGATAGTTTTATTTTCTTCCCTTTCCTTATGTATATCTTTCTTTCTCTTCTCAAATAGCTTTGTCAGAATTTTTAGAGCTAAGTTAAATAGTGCTGATAATGTATCCTTGTCGTGTTCCTGTTTCAAAGAGGAATAATTCATGTTTCTCCATTAAGTGTAATTTTGAGTTTTGGTTTTCAATAGAGCCTTTTTGTCATGTTAAAGAGGCAACGCTTTATTGCTTTTAGGAAGAGTTCCAATAAAGAATTCCCTTTTGACATTTATGGAAATAATTATATGAATTTTTACAAATTTTCCAATAATATTATTGGTTATGCTGGCTTGAGTTTTAGTGGGAAAAAACCCAGAAATGGTTAAAGTATATGTTCCTTTTAAAGTTATATTATATTCTGACTGCTAAAATTTTATCTAGAATTTTTGCATATCGGTTAATTCATGAGATTACCGTTATCAACTTCTTTTTTGATGTTATTCTTGTTAGATGTGATGATCAAAAATCTGTTTCATCAAAGGAAATGAAACAATTTACATAAAAGATAAAATTAATAGCAATAATTTTTTTAAACTCCAACCTCACTAGGAAAAAAAGCAATACTAAATAAAACCACAATGAGACACCAAAATAACAAGTTGACAATTTAAAAATAATCCCAGTTCAGAAAAAAAGGGGGTAATTTTCATGCATTGCTGGTGGGAATGTAAATCAGTACAACCTTAAAATTGCATGTACACACCCCAAATCCAATAAAGTTGTCGGGGGCAGGGTGTGGGGGGAGAAGAGGATGGTAAGATAGAAATGATTTTTAGTTATTTCTTTCTTGTACTTTTGAAATTTTCTATATATACAAATGTATTACTTTAATAATGAAAACGTGCATTTTCAAATTAAAACCACGGTGAGACAGCAGTACACATCTACTAGAATGGCTAAAATGAAAAAGATTGACAATATCAAATGTTGGTAAGGATAGAGAGTAACTGGGACTCTCATACATGACTAGTAGGTGTATAAACTGGTTCAACCACTTTGGAAAACCATTTGACAACTGTCTACTAAACAGATGCACCAGCAGTTCCATTCCTAGTTATGTACCCAACAGAAATAAGTGTACTTGTCCACCAAAAAAGTACCAGAATGTTCACCACAGCTTTATTTATAATATCCCCAAACTGGAAACAACCTAAATGTCTACCAAAGGAGAACAGATAAATTTGGTATATTCAAACAACAAAATACTATACTGCAAAAAATAAAAAAATAAATAATTACTGATATGTACAATATGGTTGAATCTCATAGACATGATGAGACATGTTGAGACAAAGAAGTCAGACACAGAGAGTACGTATTGATGATTCTGCTCATATGAAGTCCAAGAACAGGCAAAAATACTCATTGGTGACAGGAATAGTGGCTATCGCTGGGGAGCAGGTGAGCATTGATTGGGAGGGGGCCCAAGGGGGCTTTCTGGGTGATGGAAATGGAAATGTTCTGTTGTGGCCTGCACAGAGGCTCCTTGGGTGTTCGCATATGTGTGATTCCATCAAGCTTGTGATGTATGCACTTTATGTAAGTTACACCTCGATAAAAAGAAAAGTAAAAACCGTGCACGATCTTTAGCCTACTTTAATTCTACCTCTAGGAGATCACTCTAAAGAAATAATCTGGGATCCTAGCACAAAGATTTCTGTACAGAGATGTTCAATACAACAATAATATATCAGAACCTTTAGAGAAAACCTTACTGTCCAAACCTAGGGGATTGATTACAGATAATTATGGTATCAATACACATCCATGTGATGTAATCTTCTGTAGCCATCAGATTTTAAGATGTTTGAGAATGCTTATGGCCTTAAAGATGTTCATATTCACAATATAAACTAATATTTAACTAATAATATGTTAGGAAGATGCAAAAGTTTGCACAAGTGTGAGACCAACTATGTAGAAAACAAAAGTGAATAAGCAAAGGAAAAAACAGGAAAAGCAGACAAAATATTGCATTGTTATTGGCCCTAGAAATACAGAGTATGTGTGCAAACGTTTCTCACTAGTGTTCTCTTTTTCTAGAGTTAGAATTGAGACCTGGGGGGAGCTGACCTCAGCACTCCCAGAAACCTCAGGTCTCCTTTGTGACTTGTTCCTCGGCTTCAAGCAAACAGATTATGCTGTGAAAATCATTGGGAGGTTTGATAGAAGCTGCTCTACTGCAGTAGGTTGGCTAAGACTACAACTCCTCTGTAGGAGTTGGAGTCCCTAAGTTCTACCTAAAACTTTAAGAAGATGCTAAAATTATTGCTTGTGTAGGGGAGAAAAAACTTTTCCTCCACCCTCTTAAGTTTTATGACGGGGGCCTGCAAATTAAACTGACGAAAGATGGATTAGAAAAGACGAAGTTTATTCACAAATGCAGGCAGGAGCTCACAAAGAAAGTAACTTGGCTCGGTAAATAAAGATAGGAGTTTATATACCTAACCTAAGAGGGGAGAGGAAGTGGGGAGAAAAGTTTCTATGGGAAGAACAAAAGGGTTTCTTTAGGAAAGACAAATGGGCTTTTATGGGAGATAAGATTGTTTGTGATAATGTTTGTTTATGTAAGTGAAGTGGGTTTTCTTCAAGGCCATGAAACTGCCTGGAGAGGGGATATATGGTAGTTTCAATCCCAGAAGTTTCTGCTTTAGTCAGATAAGGGAGGGTTCAGACAAAGCCTCTTTCTGCATCTGTTGATTCTCAAATGTCTTCAGCTCAAAATCATTTTTATGCCACTGTGGTATAATTTGGATCCCTTTACTTGCATAGAAATAATTTAGATAATAATTAAATAAAAACGTATAAAATAATTGCATAGAAATAATAATAATAATTTGAGATACAATCCACCTTTCCCCCATTTTCCTTATTAACCCTTCTCTCATTTACTCTTCCGAGTGTTCTGCCTTCACTGCCTCAGCAAAAGGGTGACACTACTTGAACACAAGAAAAAGAAAGTATTTTCCTGGCTTTTAAACTTCCAAAGTTTAGGTAGGCCCTGCGGGGAATGAGAAGGATGGTGGTTAAATGGGATGGAGCTGGACTCTTCATTCCTGAGACAGGAAAAGACTGAGGGGAGAAATGGAGGGGGTGAGTGTGTGCTGAATGCACTGCCCGCTTCCCTCCAACCCGAGGCTGAACCATGAGGTTGAGGGACAGAATCAGAAATCCCAGATAAGCTGGGGTGCTTGGGGTAGACCCCAAGGTGGAGGAAGACCCCAGAGCAGATATGGTGGGGTGGGGTGCCCAGCTTTGGGGGACACAGGAGCAGTGGACTGGATTCCCGGACCCCAGAGGACACGGAGTTTCCATAAAGAAACAGAAGCTCCAGAGAGGTCTCTGGGATGTGCTTTGAAAAGTGGATGAAAATGTGATTCTCTGGGTGATAGAATTTCAGGTGATTTCTATTTTCTTATTTATAATTGTGTTTGTTTTCTAAACCTGCTACCATGAGCAAGCTTTAGAAGAAAAAATCAAGTTTTAAAAACTCCAGTCAACAAACATCAATTGAGCAAATATTCTTTGCCAGGTCATGTGCTTAAATCCTTAAAGCTAAGCAACACATGCCCTATTCTCAAGCTGATTACAATCTAGTGGGAGCAAGAGACATAAAAACAAGCAGCTGAATTCTGAGAATAAGCGATAAACACACAGTCTTAAGCTGAAGCCCAATGGAAGCCCATTACAGCTAAAGATTTGCTCCTTTGGACCCACATAATATTTTCCATATTTGTCTCGACTGTTTTCCTGATAAAAATGGCAGGTGTTTTCTACTCTTTTAAAAAATAAATTTAATAATTGGATACATTATTCAAATGTACCTATATACAAATTAACACCACCAGGGAATTCCCTGGCGGTCCACTGGTTAGGACTCTGCACTTTCACTGCCGAGGGCCCGGGTTCAATCCCTGGTTGGGGAACTAAGATCTCAAAAGCTGTGAGGCTCGGGCAAAAAAAAAAAAGACAAGAAAAAAACAAATTAACACCACTATATGACCACCATGAGACACCTTGATATGTTGGCCCATTTGCTGATGCACAAAAGCCAAATCCAGGCTAATAAGGCAGTTTTGGGGTATCAGTGTATAAATTATAAATAATCTCTATAAAAGATATACATTAAAAAGTCAAGGATGACTTATAACTAGGACTGAACCTGAATCTGTCATGCTGCCACCCGCTGTGCCACCCAATATGGCTTATGGGAGATTTTCTATGATCAGCTGATCGAGAATGAAAAGCATCTTTTGGTCTAGAATCTATGTGATGGCTAATTTTATGGCCATGGAACCCAGCTATTTGGTCAAACATTATTCTAGATGTCACTGCGAAGGTGTTTTTAAGATGAAATTAACATTTAAATCGGCGCACTTTGGGTAAAGCAGATTGCTCTCTATAATGTGGGTGGGCTCATCCAATCAGCTCAAGGCCTGAATAGAAAGGCTGATCTCTCCAAGCAAGAAGGAATTCTGCCAGCATCTGCTTTGCCCTGAGTCTCCCGCCTGCGGTCCTACCCTGCAGACTTTGAAGTCTAACCAAGCCTCTGCAATCACGTGAGCCAATTCCTTAAAATAAGCCTCTTTCTCTCTCAATCTCACCACACACACACACACACACACACACACACAGACACACACACACACACACCCCCTGCCTTTTTTCTCTGGAGAACTCTAATAAATATTCATGTCCCATATTTACCCTCACCAAAGCCCCCCCAGTGCAAAAGATGCCTTAATATCATGCTGCCCACAGACATTCAATTCGTGGTCGTGGTCGTTCTTCCTCAGTCAACCGAAAAGGCAGGGGTGATGAATGATTATCAACATCTGCAGCACCACTTCCTGCTCTGCTGCGGCACAACTACAACCACCAGTGCTGAAGCCAAACCATGTGGTTCAAAATCCTGGCTTTAGAGCCCAGAACCAGCCCTAAATCATCTCAGCACAGATACAGTGAGACGTTTTGTTCACCAGCCCTTGACAGTTAGATATGACTGTTACATTAGAATTTTAAAAGAAAAATCCATGTATATGCTAAAAAATAATTTTCAAACAGTAAGAAGTGGTACCAAGATCCAGTGAGCGCTGCTCTGAAGACAAGGGAGGCCCGGGCCAATTCCTTTTTTTTTTTTTTTCTTGAAGCTCCTGATATAGCAAAAAAAGAAATGCCAAAAAGAATTACAAAAATTGTGGTATATTTCAAACATTTACATTTTATTATTTTTATTTATTTATTTGGCTGTGCCGGGTCTTAGTTGCAGGATCTTTTAGTTGCAGCATGTGGGATCTAGTTCCCTGACCAGGGATCAAACCCGGGCCCCCTGCATTGGGAGCGCGGAATCTTAACCGCTGGACCACCAGGGAAGTCCCCAAACACTTATATTTTAAATGTAACGTTTTCTTTGTATCAAAATAAAAAGAACCGTACACATTAAGATGCTACTAGTGAGATCATTTGAAGATTTATAGAGAACAGGAATTATAGAGCATTACAGGTGCTTTTCAACTGTCTTAATCTTTCTTCATTCCAAAGCCTGCCCTCTCTTACTCGAATGGCAAAAGGTCCCCAGCCCCAGCCACTGGTGTATTTCCTATCATCCCACAGCGGCAACTTTCCACCAAGCTGGCATACTTTTTTCCTTCCTGTTTTCTCTTGTCAGCAACTTAATAAAATTTGACATGGGGGACTTCCCTGGTGGCGCAGTGGTTAAGGATCCACAACTTAGCCACAACTACTGAAGCCCCCACGCCTAGATCCCGTGCTCCGCAACAAGAGAAGCCAGGGCAATGAGAAGCCCACGCACCGCAACGAAGAGCCCCTGCTCAACACAACTAGAGAGAGTCCACACACAGCAACGAAGACCCAACACAGCCAAAAATAAATAAATTGATTAATTAAGAAAAAAACAAGAAACAGACCTCCACGAGTATGAACAATAATTAAAAAATAAATTAAAAAATTTGACATGTGCTCAACATAAATTTGTAAGGCGTTTTGTTTTTGTTAGTGGGTCTTTCTAGTCCTTTTTCTATACATTTTATAAATATGGATGCACACACATAGCTTTACATATATGGTTATATATACATACAGTTTATTTTTCTATTATATATGCAATAACATCATGTATTTTCTTCCTTACTATGAAATATTTGATATACAAGAAAAATATATGTACTATGTGTGTATGAATTATAATGCATAATAACACCTTTGTTTGGAAAAAAAATGGAATATCACTTACACCCTGAAGCCCCTGTGTGTCCTCTCTGTGACATAACCTTCTCCCCAACCCCAGGGGTTACCACTATCCTGAATCTGGTGTACATTGTTCTTTGATTTTTTTTTTTTTTAGCCTTACCTTATGATGTAAGTTGTTGTTTTTTTTTCTGCTGTACGCGGGCTTCTCACTGTTGTGGCCTCTCCCGTTGCGGAGCACAGGCTCCCGACGCGCAGGCTCCTCGGCCACGGCTCACGGGCCCAGCCACTCTGCAGCATGTGGGATCTCCCGGACCGGGGCACGAACCCGCGTCCCCTGCATCAGCAGGTGAACTCTCAACCACTGCGCCACCAGGGAAGCCCGTAAGTATTCTTAAATAGCGTAAGGTTTATTTTTGCCTCTGTTAGTTTTTCCTTTATAGAAGTTTTGACTATGTTTTGTTAGATTTCTCGCTAAGTATATGATGCTTGTAGCGGCATCTGATTTAGTCAGCGGCGTGCTGATTAAAATGGTATTTTAAAAAGTTGTTGGTTTTTTAAAAAAAATTTTCAAACTTTACAGAAAAGTTGCAAGTACATACAAATAACTTTCTTTGCCCCAAATCATGTGACAGCAAGTTGCCAACAGGAAGCCTCATCACCTCCAAATGCTCTGGAGTCTTGTTTCGTGCACACGAGGAGATTCTCCTACATAACCACAAGTCAAATATCAAAATCAGGAAGCTAACGTTGATCCGTCACTGCCATCTAATCTTCAGATTTTTTTTTCAAGTTTCACCAGTTGTCCTAAAGAAGTTCTCGATGATGAAATGGTCTAGTTCAGAATCACATGCAGCATTTGGCTTTCACGTCTGTGGCAGCTGCTTTGCTCCGGAATGTTTCCTCTGTCTTTTCTTAGTTTTCATGACCTTGATGATTTTGAAAATTACAGGTCGATGATTTTTGAAGGGTATCCCTCGGTTTGGGTTTGCCTGACATTTCTTTGTGGTTAAATTCAGGCTGTGATCTTCAGCAGGAATCTCACAAATACTCTATTCTCCTGGCATCCTCTCAGGCTGCACAAGATTTAGATTTGACCCATTACTGGTGATGTTCACTTTAATCACTTGATGAAGGTGGTTCAGCCAGAGTTCTCCACTGTAAATTTACCCTTTTCCCCATTGTAATTATTAAGTATTTTGGGGATGTACTTTGAAACTGTGTAAATATCCTGTACCTCATCAAAATTAATTTATTAGTTTACTTATATCTGTGTGGACCCATGATTTCTTATTTTATTCAATGGATTATAATCCTTTACTATTATTATTTATCGATGCTCAAACTCTAGAGCCAGGTGAGACCCTCAAGCCAGCTTCTGTGTTCTGTTGCCATGTCCCCATAATTCTTAGGGCACAGCCTTACTTTTTCTCACAAGATTTTCCAGGCTTACCTTGCACTTTCCCTGATCAAGACCTGGAATCAGCCATTTCTCCAAGGGGCCCTGGTTCCTTTTTAGTAGAAAATGGTATTTAGAAGGCAAGAGCTGGGTGCCAGGTGTGGTCGTGGTTAATGAGGTTATTTTGGGTTGAACTGTGCCGCCCCCCCCACCCCGCTAAAAGATACGTTAAAGTCCTAACCCCTGGTTACCTCTGAATGTCACCTTATTTGGAAATAGAGTCTTTGCAGATGTAATCAAGTCAAAATGAATCATGCTGGATTAAGGTATGGTAAATCCAACGATTGGCACCCTTATAAGGAGGCTATGTGAAGACACAGGGGGACATTCACGCAAAGAGAACACCATGTGATGACGGAAGCAGAGACTGAAGCGATGCCTCTACAGCCAAGGAATGTCAAGGATCGCTGCCGACCACAGGTGGAATCTAGGAAGAGGCAAAGAAGGATCTTCCCTAGAGCTTTCGTCCGGGAGCACGGCTCTGCTGATTAGCCTCCAGAACGTGAGAGAATAAATTTCTGTCATTTTAAGCCACCCAGCTTGTGGTAATTTGTTAGATCAGTTCTAGGAATCTAATGTATGGGTGTTTGGGGGGATTATGTGAATGTACATACATACACCAATTTACCAATGTATGTGTTTCTCTATCTGTCTCTATATATTGAAGGCTATAAATCTGTGCTGATGCATTCAATTCTAATCCTGCACCACAGAATTTATTCTAGTTTTCTCCCTTTCCATGTTTGCAAATCCTTTCTCCAACAGTAAGAAGCCTGGCTCCCTTTATGCGTGATACATTTATGTATTTGATCAATCCCCTATGTGTAACAATTTCCCGCCACACCCCCCTCACACAGATGCTCTGACACCTGCCAAATGGACTCGCTCCTCACCTCCATCGGGAGCCCGGCCGCTCCCTGTGAGGGCCCCCTCCTTACCCTGCTAGGGCTCCAACACCCCACGCTGGACTGGATTGCCCTGTGCTTGTTTTCAGACTTTACATAAATAGTATGCTGTGTATTTTCTTTGGCAATCTGCTTTTCCCACTCAACCTTACATTTGTAAAATTCATCCATAGTTTAGTTCACCCATTTGTGCTGCCGTGTGGCATTTCATTATAGGAATCTTCCGCTGTTGATGGACAATTGTTTTGCAGATTTGTTTCAAAGGCTGCATCTTTTAAGCTTAATATTCATGTTTCTTTTCAAGTTCCATGACATAAAATCTCTTTTGGATTTTAGCTGGACATGCTTTAAATCTATAGTTCAATTTGGAGAGAAAGCGCATCTATATGATAGTGAATCTTCTCATCCATGAATATGGACTACCCCTCCATTTATGCATCTCTTCATTAATGTCTTTAAATCAAATTTTATAACTTTCTGGATTTGTTCTTAGGTAACTTATGATTTTTAAATTACTTTTTCTGGTTGTTGCTGATATATTAAAATGTAACTGATTTTTGTATATTGCTAAATTCATTACTTCTGTTTTAATAGTGTTCGGGTTCTTTTCATTTATCTATGAAGACAACTGTATAATCTATGAATATTAGTACTATCTTTTCCAATTCTTATGTTATACTGCACAAGCTAGAATCTCACTGCAATATTAATAGAGGCAGGAACGGAAAGAACATCCTTGTCTTTTTCCCGACTTCAATGATTCCAACATTCCCCATTAACAATGCTGTTTGTTGTGAGTTTTGGGTAGATATCCTTTACCAGGTTAAAGAAGTTTCCTGCTATCATAGTTTGCTAGGTTTTTGAATGTGTTTGTTTTTATAATCCTAAATGGTTGCTGAGTTTTATCAAATGCTTTTTCTGCAACTGACATGATTGTATGGATTTTCCCTTTAACCTGTTAGTGCTGTTAACGTGGTAAATAATTACATCTACAGACTTTCTATTGTTAAGCTACCCTCATATTCCTAGTATAAACCTGATTTACACACCCACACCCCCCCACACACACCACACTGTTGGATCCAGTTCTACAAATACACTTGGACTGAAAAGCAATTTAAGTGCCCCACTTAAACTCTGTGTTCCTGCCTTCAGTTTCAGATTGATTATTCCTTTCTTCCTTGCCAGTTCATCAATGCATTTAAGATTTTTAAAAAATATATTTTATCCCCACACACATTCAGTCAATTAATCTTTGACAAAGGAGGCAATGGAGAAAAAACAGTCTTTTCAGCCAGTGGTGTTGGGAAAGTTGGACAGCTGCATGTAAATCAATGAAGTTAGAACACACCTTCACACCATACACAGAATAAACTCAAAATGGCTTAAAGATGTAAATATAAGACATGACACCATAAAACTCTTAGAACATAGGCAAAACATTCTCTGACATAAATCGTACCAATGTTTTCTTAGGTCAGTCTCTCAAGGCAATAGAAATAAAAACAAAAATAAACAAATGGGACCTAATCAAACTTACAAATTTTGCAGAGCAAAGGAGATCAGAAACAAAACCAAAAGACAACTTATGGACGGGGAGAAAATATTTGCAAATAATGTGACTGACAAGGGCTTAATTTCCAAAATATACCAACAGCTCATACAACTCAATAACAACAACAACAAAAAACCCAATTGAAAAATGGGCAGAAGACCTGAATAGACATTTCTTTAGAAAGACATACAAATGGCCAACAGGCACATGAAAAGATGCGCAACATCGCTAATTATTACAATGAGGTACCACCTCACACCGGTCAGAATGGTCATGATTAAAAAGTCTACAAATAACAAATGCTGGAGAGGGTGTGGAGAAATGGGAACCCTGTACACTGCTGGTGAGAATGTAAATTGGTGCAGCCACTGTGGAAAATAGTATGGAGGTTCCTCAAAAAACTAAAAATAGTGTTCCCATATGATCCAGCAATCCCACTCCTGGGTATATATCCAGACAAAACTATAATTCAAAAATATCACGCACCCCTATGTGCACAGCAGCACTATTCACAACAGTCAAGACATGGAAACAAGCTAAATGTCCATCGACAGATGAATAAAGAAGATGTGGTACATATATACTGTGGAATACTACTCAGCCATAAAAAAGAACGAAATAACGCAGTATTCAGTATAACGCAGTTGCAGCAACATGGATGGACCTCGAGATTATCATATTAAGTGAAGTCAGAAAGAGAAAGACAAATACCATGCGATATCACTTATATGTGGAATCTAAAATATGACACAAATGAACTTATCTACAAAACAGGTTCACACAGAGAACAGACTTGTGGCAGCCAAGGCAGGTGGTGGGGAAGGGATGGATTGGGAGTTTGGGATTAGCAGATGCAAACTATTACATATAGAATGGACAAACAACAAGGTCCTACTGCATAGCACAGGGAACTATATTCAGTATCCTGTGATAAACCCTAATGGAAAAGAAGATGAAAAAGAATGTATATATAACTGAATCACTTTGCTCTACAGCAGAGATTAACACAACATTGTAGATCAACTATATTCAATAAAATAAATTTAAATATATATATATAGGTTATTGATGAGGTACGTGCACTCCCATGTTTACTCCAGCACTATCCACAATAGCCAAGACATGTGAACAACCTAAGTGCCCACCAACAGATGAATGAGAAAAGATGTGGGGTGTACACACACACACACACACACACACACACACACACACAAAATGGAATTCAGCCATGAGAAGAAAGGAAATTCTGCCATTTGCAACAACCTGGATGGACGTTGAGGAAATGCTAAGTGAGATAAGGCAGACAAAGACAAATACTGTATGGTATTGGAAATCGGAAAAGCAGAGTAAAATGGTGGTTACCAAGGGGGCCAGGGGTGGAGGAATGGGAGAGATGTTAAGATAAAACTTGCAACTAGTAGATAAATAAGTCTTGGAGACTAAGACACAGTACAGTGATTATATACAACAAAACTGTATTATAAACATTAAACTTGCTAAAAGGTTAGAGCTTAATTGATCCCAACAAGTTATAATTACGTGACCCCATAGAGGGTCACACTATAATGGCAATCATACATGTATCAAACCAACATGTTGTACACCTTAAACTTACACGATGTTGTATGCCAAATATATCCCTATTAAAAAACATTTTTTAATCTAGTATTTTTTTTTAGGTATTTTAGCAGCAAGGTCAGTCAGTTATCTAGATGTACCTTACCGTTAGAAATACAAGGTCAATTTCCCTTACTTTCCAGCAAACCCAGAAATGCGTTAAAAAGTGTTTGTCATAAAGGGATCTAGTTGTATTTTAGAAGGAGAGCCCTTTGAATCATCTAGTCGACCACACTTTTGGAACCAGAACTTTCTATTACCTATCACTACTTCTCCATTACTATATTTTCTCCTTCTAGATATTTGGTATCCTGGATCTAGTATTTGCTTTTTAAATCTTTTGTCTCATAACTTAAAATTTTTTCTCTTTTTTGTAAGCTTGGAGATTTCCTTGTTTTTCTTCTAATTAATATAAATGGTTCCCAGTAGATTCTCTTCTGCTTATTTGTGGGTTTTTTTTTCTTAACCCAAATCTCTTGTTCTCTGACTTTTTTTCCATAGTATATTTTTTTTCTCAAAAAGAATAATGGTTAGAATTTAAGTTCTCTCCTTTTTCCTTCATTCATTCTGTTTTGTAGGGGCTATTTAGACCAGTTGTGCAGCTTGGACTACTTTACATATGTCCAGTGTGGTTTTTTCCATTATCTGCACAGTCAATACTGATGACCCTGGGTTGTCCCAGCAATTACTTCTCAGTTTCTCTAAATGAGGTCCCACTCTCTGTAGAGCAGACTGCAAGTTGTCCACCAAAATCCATTCTCTCCTTCTTTCTTAGTCCTTACACAGCAACGGAGTAATCTATGTATACATGGCAGCCAGCCAGGCTACCTTTCCAAGTCTTTCTTGCAGTCAGATGTGGCCGTGTGACCAAGGCCTTACCAACGATATATGAGCAAAATTGACGTGTGGCATTTCCAAGCATGGGTCTTAAGACATTGCACTTGGCTCTTTCCCCTTCTTGCCAGCTGAGAGTCCCACATGGCAATGATCTTGCTTCAACTGCACACATAACGACAGTGATCTAGGGACAGCAGAGCAGGATGGAAGGCACCTGAGACGGCTCTGGACCACCAGCAGGGAAGTAAATCTTGTACAGAAGCCACTGGGTTGTCTGTTATGGCAGCTTAGCCTTCACCCTCCCATATTCCACCACTAGAACCACCCGCAGCCCTACCCGCAGCAGCTGCAGGAGTTCTCAGGAGACAAGATTCCACAGCACACCCTGTCTGCACCAAGTGAGGCCGGGGCTTAAAGCCTGTACCCACCTTCTCTGCATGTGGGCTTTTATGGAGCTTCCCAAATCTTTCACTTTGTTTCTTCCCCTCTCAGAACATTCCCAAGATGATTATGGAGGAAGAAAGTGGGGGCTGCTTGACTGGGTTTTCTCCTGTTCCCCAGATTCCTTGCTGCTTTTCGGTGAAGAAACAGACTTTTAATGTGGGTACCTTTTTTAAAAAATCAAAGTTGTCTTACTGTAACTAGCTCACAAAATAGTTAAGTCAGCAACTGTGCCCTTTTCTGATTTTGTTCTGGAGAGCTGGGAAATATCCTCCACACCGTCCTTCACGTCAAGAAAAACGTAGGGGCATGTTGACTGAGGGTGGCAGGTTGGAATCCGAAAGATAATGAGGTAAGACTGGGCGTTCATTTTACTAGTTTTTAAAAATTGTATGAAACTGTTTCCTCCCAAAGACGGTAGTATGCCATCAATCACAGAGTTTGGTCAAATAATTCTAGGCACTTGAGACGAAAAATAGAAAAGCAAACGTTTCCATAGGTGGGTAAAGAGACTGGCCTTGAAAAGTCCCCTGAGCTGGTGCAACTCCTGTTTCTTTGCCAGGAGTCCTGAGCAGGACTGATGACAAGCTGTCCCCAGAGCCAGACAGGAGAGCCTGCACACCTGCTGCTCATGTTTTTTTTTTTTATCTTCTCCTACTTTTCCCTCCGCCAGGAGCTAGAAAGTGACTTTTAGGTGGAAAGAAATACAGTGCTCCCTTGATATCTAGGGTAGGAGGTTGGTTCCAGGACCCCTGCAGATATCAACATCCACAGATCCTCAAGTCCTATATAAAAAACAACGAAGTGTTTGCATATAATCTGTGCATATCCTTCCGTACACTTTATTTTTAAAATATTTATTATTTATTTATTTACTCGGCTGTGCTGGGTCTTAGTTGCGGCACACGGGATCTTCGGTCCTTGTTGTGGCAGGCGGGACCTTTAGTTGCGGCTTGCGAACTCTTACTTGCGGCATGTGGGGTCTAGTTCCCTGACCAGGGATCAAACCTGGGCCCCCTGCACTGGAGTGTGGAGTTTTAGCCACTGGACCACCAAGGGAAGTCCCCATCCTCCCGTACACTTTAAATCATCTCTAGATTACTTATAATACCTCATACAATGTAAATACTATGTATCTAGTTATAAAAACAATGTAAATGCTATGTAAATATTAGTTGCTGGTGTGCAGTAAATTCAAGTTTTGCTTTTTGAAACTGTCTGGAATTTTTTTTCTCGAATATTTTTGATCCACAGGTGGTTGAGTGCACAGATGCAGAACCCGTGGGTATGGAGGGTTGACTATAAGATCTAAACATTTCTTAACATGAAACACCGTGTGAATCTATATCCTGTCAAGTCTGTTCTGGAGCTAACCAAATAATTCAGGGCACATAGAAGGACCCCACCCTCCTCACAGAATCTAGTAAACTGTCCCTCAAACACCCACCTAGGACCAGGCCCTAAGAATCACATCTACCATCATCCCCGCCCCGCACTGTGCTCCAGAGCGGGAAAGCTATGTGTGGGTCCCAAGGTACCATCCTTCAGTTTAATCTAAAGTGTACTACTACGGGTTTTTCTGCATTTGTACTATGAAGTTGGGGTCTTTCACACTATTGTCATTTTCTTCTCTAATATTGTTTCTCTTTGTTCATTTTGGTGAGTATTAGGATGAAAGTTTTCACAATCATGGCTGTTTTTCCTTGCCAGCACTCTAGTCTTTTATACACGTTTCAAAGCCATAAGAGTGACGATTACAGCCATAACATGTGGCCTGGCTGGAGCAGAATCTGTCCATCAGAAACCTACTAGCGTCATCTGAAAGAATTAAATTATCTGCTCCTTAAACACAAAACTGTCTCCCCCAAAATCAAATTTTTACTGAAACTCTCTATACAATAAATTATTCTTTTATTGAAAGTGTTTTTCTGATTATTAAGTAATATATACTTGTTTTAGAACAGCTGGAAAATACAGAAATGTACAAAGAAGAAAATAAGAATCACCCATAATTCCACTACCGACCAGAGCTAATCACTCTGTGGGTTTTACTCTTGCAACACCAGGCTTTAGCTCACTAATGCTTCTGAAACCTAGCCACAGACTGTTTTCGTTCAAAGCACTCGTGTCTTTTTCCACAGAATATAAAATAGAAACATATAAAAAACATACTCAAGTAGAACAATGAGGTTTCCTCACACAGTGGTTTCCTATAAATCCTCCATTTTCCAAATTCCTATGAGTCAGAGACTCTAATACAGACTACTGAGATTTATTAAAATAATAATAATAAAAATGAGAGACCAAAGAAGAGAAAGGCCAGGGACTTATCTCCAGATCCCCCCTCGACTCCTCATGCTACCAGGGGCAGGGTGCCCACTCTTCTTCCGAGCTGGAGGTCTTTCAGTCTTAGGGGCTGTAGCGAGGCGGCGAGGCAGAGCCTGGGAGGGGATCTGAGAGTTGAGGGAAAAGAGAAAAAAAAGTCAGTGTCGCGTCCTCTCAACCGCCCCCCTGCCACTGAGGAACGGCATCGTGCGTGGGGTGGGCCAGCGTCAGTCAGCAAAGGGGAAGGGCCACGCTACAGAAAACGGGACCCGGGATCGGAGGGGTCGGGCGACAGAGGACAGAGCCAGCTGGCGGGTGTGCAGAGGGCGAGGGATGAGCCAGTGAGAGCCCCCAGCCCCTCGCCCCCGCCCGACCTTCCCTCACCTCTTTCCGGGGCATGTCACCCAAGCGGGAGTCTGTGTTCCTTCTGGGGGCATTATCCCCTCGGCTGTCAGTCCTGCCATACAAATCAAGGGATGATGATGGGCAGCTGTTCCCCCGACTCTCCCCACACGGGGTGGAAGAACTACTCCCCAATTCTGTCTCTTAAGAATAAGAACAAACAAGACAGACCCGGGGATCAAACAGGAGGAAACATTGGCGGAATCAAATACTGAGTTATACTAGATTGTCACAGTCCTAGGACTCTCAGTTCTGAGCTGCAGGGTAAAGAGGAAAAAACTAAGGTAGAAAAACATCTACCTTAGTAGAAGAGATTTTTAGTAGAAGAGATTTTTTTTCTTTAAGAAGTGAAAAAAAAGTGATTTTTTTTTTAAGAAGTGAAAAAAACCCCAAAAAACAGACAAACAGAAAAGTAGAGACAAAAGACAGGTGCGGAGGAGTGAGAGCTGGAGGAGACTCCGATCTACATCTCACCCTCACTTCTTCCCCAGAAAAGGATGGAAGCTGCTACTCAAAGGACAACGCGCACACTCCACTCTTCCTGCCCACAATCCAGGTTCCATCCACCTAGTCCCTCCACCCTTCCCTCCCAGGCTGGTACCCGCTGTGTTCCAGCCTCTTCAGGTAAAGCAGCAGGTCCTCGGCAGGCAGTGCCCCCCGGCCCCGAGCTTGGTACAGTCGTAACAGCTGAGACACCTCCATCAGCTGCCTCGAGGGTGCGAGCCCATCTCCACCTGAGAGACACATCAGTAATGGTTGTCATCCTAGGCCCTCCCCCAACCCTATCCCAACTCTCGGAGTCCAGACAGGCCTTCAGTTCCAGGTACCAGCTCCACGCCCGAGACCTACCCTTTTTATCTGCCGGTAAACCATGACCTGCTTACCTCTCTCTGGGCAGCCATCGCTGGAACCGCCGCTCTGTGAATGGGCTGAGGGAAGCTCATGGACCCGGAAAAGACCGGACGCCATGGCTAAGGGCACTTTAGTCTTATGGACCGGAGGTGGGAGGCGTGGCGCCTGAGGGGCTTCCTCCCAAGATGGGGCAGTCAGAGGACCTAGCAAAGGAAAGAGATTCAAATCAGGAAATGGGGCAAAATCCAAGGAATCCTGCCACCTTAGCCTTCGTGGGGCTTCGTCACTTCTGCCAGCTCCTAAAGACCCATGCCTGGTAACCGGATCTCCCACCTCTTCCAGGCCTGGCCCCAACCTTCTTCAGGGGTGGTGCTCACCAGACTTAGGGGGCAGCAGGTCGTTGGAGGGGTTCTCGTTGCTCTGGGGCGCTGTCTCCAGCAGCTGTGGGGACAAGACAGTAAGGTTCCCTGAGGACCGCTGAAGAAAGAGACCTCAGTGTCTGAGGGAAGCAGCAACTGGGGAAGTAAGAGCTGGGGCTGGTCACCTAAGTTCCAGAAGGAACTACTGCAACTGGGAGAGGCAGAAGCTGGGACGAAGTCTTAGTCCTAAAAGGCGGATGAAGTCAGCATCCTAGTCTCCCCGAGTAGAAAGAGAAACTGAGGAGGGAGAGGAGAAAACAAGGTGGGACGGGTGGGCCCTCTTACCTGGTGCAAAAAATGCTTGAGGCCCTGCAGCTGGGAAGGGGGCGGCAGCCCTTGCTTCAGGAAGCCATCCCCGTCGGACCCAGGATCTTCCTCAGGGAATGGCCGCTCTGCCCTGTGATCGGGATGGAAGGTCCCAGCTGCAGAGAAGGCCTCAGCTGTAAAGTGAGACAGGGGCGTGTGCTGTAGGGGGGGGGACTTCTCCACAAATCAGCTCACCACAGGCCTGGAAGGAAGGGGCCTATTAAATATAACAGGGGCAGCACAACCAGGAGAAGCTGGTCACGGTGGAAAACAGCCTGGAGAGGGAAGAACTGAAGGCAACTGAGAGTCGGCACAGCTGAATTCTAAGACAGAAGTGTAGCCAGAAGGGAAAGCTATGGCACTCGGCTGCTGAATAAATAAATACCACCGCAGCACAGAATGGTTTAAGATCAATAGACATGTTCCGGCTCATTCTTAATTCTGCCTGGGTTGTCACATTTACACCACACAGAGCACCGTCATCCCCACAAGACACAGCTGACTGAACCAGGCGTGGCCACCACTCAAGGTCAGCCGATCCAAGGGATGGTTACCAACTCGTCAGATCGCCTCTCTTTAAACTGGACCTAAGAAACAGAGGCACCAATGTCTCTGTAAGGTTGTCTAGAGTCTTTCTGGAGTCAGTGTCATGGCTGCTCAACTCACGTGCAAACCAAACTTGTGAGAGCAAGAACCTGAGGGAGAGAGAGGGCTGGTCGACCAAGAGGAAGGGGCAGATGCCGGGGGGGCAGAGTCCAGAGCCCACGCGGGCCCCAAGAGACGAGGAACAGCTGCCCAGTTCCTGGCAGCACCCTGAACCAACTCCAGTTCTCATTAAGCACAGATACATCACATTTGCATAAGCCTCACTCCCTTTATTTGAACAAACTTGAGTGGATTTCTGCTCCTTGCAATTTATGGTCACTAAGTCATCTGGGAAACGAAATGCTCAAGTCCCAGACAGAAAGGAAGCTAGGTTAAGAGGGAGCCAATCCGTGTGGGTAAGGAGGACGCCAGTGACTCCTGTCCCCAGTCACCTGAGGATGAAGTGAGATCTGGCTTTGGCTCCAGGGGCTGGAAGGAATGCTGGCTCTGGAAAGTGGGGCCCAGCAGGAGGCTAAGATCTGGGGAGGGGCTGCAGAGAACAGGTGGCAGCACCCCAGGCGGCTCTTCCTGTGCTTCCCGGCTCTGCTGCAATACGGGCTTTAGGGCCACGGCCACGGGGGGCACAGTCCAGATGCTCCTCTCCCCCTTCTCCGGTTCCTGTGGCCCAGGGCTGGAGGGGCCGGCAGGAGGAACCTGGGCACAAGAGAGGGTGCGTTTAAAGAGATGAGACATGGCACAGACACTTTTTAATAAGATTACAAATTAGTACAACGTCCTTCAAAGGAGGTTGGGGAACATTTATCAAATTACTATCAAATTTTAAAATGCTTATTTTTGAACTTACAATTCCATTTTTAGAAATTTTACAGATATACTTGCACAAAGACATATATTAATGATATTTTTTGCAGCACTGTTTGTAGAAGCAAAATATAGGAAACAACTTTAATGTCCACCAATAAGCACTTGGTTAAGTAAAAAGACACAAAACTGTGTACAGAAGACTACTGTTTGGGGGCGGCACTCGAGACACCAGTAACAGCCGCTGCTCCTCGGGGGAGGAACCGGGAGACTGAGGTGCAGGGATGGGATGGAGATTACTTTTCACCGTATATCTTTTGGAACAGTATGGATTTTTTTTTTTTTTACCATGTGCATGTCATCATCTATTCCAAAAAAGATTTTAACTAATAATAAACATTTAATAATTAAAAGAAGGAAGCAGGAGATGCCAACATAGGGGTGAACTATGGACCGCCCTTGGGAGGGAGCTAGATTTCCAAAGAAGGGGTCCAAACACAATTCTGCGCAGCATACCGGGGGACTGGGCGGCAGGGCGGCGGTGCTGAGCAGGTGGCTTGCCTCCTCCCAGTGGGCCTGCAGCATGGCCTGCAGCCGCTCCAGCAGCTCCGCCCGCTGCTCCTGCAGCCGCTGCCTCCCACTCTGCAGCTCCCGCGCTCGCGCCTGCTCCCGGGCCAGTCTGAAGGCAAGACGCGAGAGGCCATGTCGGCCCTTTACAAAAGCAGGGACTCGGAGAATAGGAAGAGCCAGAAGGGAATATGGAACACGTGAAATTGTGAAAGGCGCTGGGGCCAGTGTGGGAGAGGCCAGGGCTACAGAGGAAGTGGCGCTTCACCACTCCCTCTGGGACTGCGGCCTAACAGGGAGACCAGGGGCCGGCACCTGAGCTCATAGTCCTGGGCCACCTGCTGCTGCCTCTCCTCCCGTTCTGCCATTTCCACCTTGAACTGAGCCAACTGAGTGGACAATTCCTGCTGGTGCTGTCCATTTAGCTCCTGCAGCTGCTTCCTGGGAGGACACAGGTGAGAAAAGAGGACTGAATCTTGAGACAGAAGAACTAATCAAATAAGAAAAAGCCAGAACGCGTGCACGTGAGAGCCAGCCAGCCCAGCCGTGGCACAGGCGCATTCAGGAAAGAGGACAGCTGGTATCTTAGGATGGGTTCCCCAGAAGCAGGGACTGAGATGAGGATTTATGGGAAAGTGGTTCATTTAAGAAGCATTTCTAGAAAGAAACTGGTAGGGGACTAGGGCTGAGGTGGGGAGGAGGCGCAATCCCCCAGGGCGGCTCTGGAAATGTTGCAGGTCGAAGCTCACCACTGTGCCCACCAGGGGCAAGGGAGCTGGAAACGTACATTCCTGTGGCCATCAGCTATTGGTTAAGTGCTACTTCCTATGGGGAGAAAATGGAAAATCCCCAAGCACGGCTGGCTCTCCCTGTGAACCTGAAGGCAGCTCTCCCACCGAGAGACTGACAGCAGCCAGTGCGTTGGAAGATGGTAAAGGGAGCTGAGAGGGTCTGGACCGGGCCCCGACACCACCTGCTGCGGCTGGGGAGAGGCAGCAGCCAGTAAGCTCCACGTACCTGTGATGCTCCCTCAGGGAGGCTGCTTGACGCAGGCTGCTCTCCTGAGCCTGTGCCAGCCTCTCTGTCACCCGCTGCTCCAGCTGCACGGCCAGCTCCGACTCTATCTGGATCCGCTGGCTTTCAAACCGGGCCTGGGAGTAAGGGAAGGCAGGGTCATTGTCAGCTCGGTTCTATCTGGGCTTAGAAGAGGATGGAGGATATAAGGTAGACCAAAAAATCCACGTACCAACGTTACCTCATATGCCTAAGAGATAAAGAAACAAGAATTTTGCCACAAGGAGTGAAAGAGGATTCCTTTCCTTATTAAACCATGAGGTGCGCACACCTTATATGTACACAAAAGTAAAAATGACTTTGGACAATAGAAATATCTTTTTTTTGGACAAAAGAAAAGTTAGGTAGAACAATCAAATGTGTTACACGTGTCTGAGGTAACACATGCAATACTCCTGGTGGACCACCTGAAACCCAGGGAGCATTCAAAAAATGTCCGTGTTCCCTCCTCCTAAAGCAGAATCATTGTCTCTATTTTCTCACCTCATAATCCTTCTTCAACTCACTGAAATCTGACTTCCACTCATAGTCCTTCATGGCAAAGAACTTAATTTCTAAATCCCGCAGTGGTTATTTCTCAGTCTTTATCTTACGTGATCTCACTGCAACACCTGCCGCCTACATCAGTTTTTCCTTCTAAAACCATTTTCCCCTTCACTCCTGTGATACCACCAGCCACGTGATCTCATTCTACCCGACTGCTCTTCAGTCTCAGCTAAAACTGCTCCTCCTCCAACTGCCCATCAAGGCACAATGCTTCCTTGAGTTCTGTCTTCAATTTTCTTTTTGACCACAAGCTACCATTCTGGGTCACTGATGCTTTTACCTGTGTAGAGCAAATGTCTAGCATTTAGGCCATGTTTTTGGCTACCGTTTATACCTTAAAACACTTTCTAAATCTCTCTCTTTATCCTGGACCTTTCTTCTAAGCTTTAAGCCCATATACCAAGAAACCTACTGTATATGCCTCAAATAGAACACATCCAAAATTGAGCTCATTTGTTTTTCTACCCTCAAACCTTTTCCTATTATATTTCTTGCCTTAGTTAATGGCACCACTCTCCACTGAAACACCCAACCTATTTGAAACCTGGAGTTATTCTTGACTCCTCCCACATCTTTGCCCCTCCCACTGGTCATTTCATTCTATTCAATACTAACAGCTCTCTAATTTACCCTTCTGCTCACTACTACGTTAATTCA
Source organism: Delphinus delphis (assembly GCF_949987515.2). Taxonomy (NCBI): domain Eukaryota; kingdom Metazoa; phylum Chordata; class Mammalia; order Artiodactyla; family Delphinidae; genus Delphinus; species Delphinus delphis. The sequence goes on along the minus strand of NC_082701.1, from coordinate 51,163,286 downwards.
ATATTACTTCAAGTCTAACTGATCTCCCTGCCTCTATTCTACCCTCTACCCTCTCTCCTTCCGGCCCTAGTGGATCCTCTACTTTGTGCCTGAGTGAATATTCTAAAGCACAAAGACACTCAATTTGTTTCCTTGTTTGAAATCCTTTAAATGTCCCTACTGTCTAAGGAATAAAGTTCTGGCTGCTGAAACTGGCTTATAGGGCCCTTTATGATCCCACTCATCTATCTCAGCTCTCCCAAATAGGTTCCAATCATACCAAACTCCTAACAGTTACCTAAATTCTTTTTTTTAATTTAAAAAACTTGTGGTAAGAAACGCATAATACAAACTTACCTTCTTAACCATTTTTAAGTGTACAGTTAGGTAGTATTAACTATATTCATGTTGTTGTACAGATCTGTAGAAATGTTTCATCTTGTAAAACTGCAACTCTAGGGCTTCCCTGGTGGTGCAGTGGTTAAGAATACGCCTGCCAATGCAGCGGACATGAGTTTGAGCCCTGGTCTGGGAAGATCCCACATGCCGCGGAGCAACTAAGCCTGCGCACCACAACTACTGAGCCTGCGAGACACAACTACTGAAGCCCACACGCCTAGAGTCCATGCTCCGCAACAAGAGAAGCCACCACAATGAGAAGCCCGTGCACTGCAACAAAGAGTAGGACCCGCTAGAGAAAGCCTGTGTGTAGCAACGAAGACCTAACACAGCCAAAAAATAAACAAATAAATAAAATTAAAAAAAAAAACCAACCTGAAACTCTATACTCACTGAACAACAACTCCCCATTTCTCCCTCCCCAGCCCCTAACATCACCACTGTTTCTGTTTCCACGATTTTGACTACTCTAGATGCCTTGTTACCTAAATTCTTTTTTTTAGTTTCACGTGTACAACATAGTGATTCAATATTTTTATACATTATAAAATAATCACTACGCTAAATTTTTTTAATGAAAAAACTTAATATATACTCCATCTGAGCCAGCAATTCCACTTTAAAGAATCTATCCTACAGAAAGGGTGCCAAAGATTTATGTACAATGATGTTGTTCACTGCAGCACTATTTTTTTTTTTTTTTTTTTGGCCGCAACGTGTGGCTTGTGGGATCTTAGTTCCCCAACCAGGGATCGAACCCATGCCCCATGCAGTGGAAGCACAGAGTCCTAACCACTGGACCACCAGGGAATTCCCTGCAGCACTATTTTTAATAGTGAAAAAAACTGATGTCAGTGTAAATTTCTCATCAAAAGGCAAATGCTTAAATAAACTATGATTCATCCATTTATAGCAATATTATATAATTCTTAAAAATAACATCTATACATCTTAATTTAATTCTTAAAAATAACATACAATACATCTATATGTATTGACATGGAAAGATGTCTAAGATATATTATGAGGTAAAAACAACAAGTTGCAGCGAATGCATACACATTTTTTTAAAGCACCAGCCTAGAAACCCATATAGAAAGGTTCTAAAAGGACACAAAGTGATGCGGGAAGGGAAGGCAACCGTTTACTTCTGTAATATTTGAACTTGTATTACAGACAACTTTTACATCTTAAAAATATTTTTTAGAGTTCTCTGGGGAGACTACCTTGAGCCATCCATGTAGAATTGACGACTCCTTTCTCTGTCTTTGATATTTACCTCTGATAAGTTAACTTTGAGAATTTAGACAGAAACTCAGTTTGACTTTAAAACTAGCTGACAAAACAAACAAACATGAAATGAGGAAAAAATAATGAATCTAAAAGATGACAAGAAAGGAGAGGAAAATAAACACTGAATAAGCAGGACAAAATAAGATAAAGTTAAGACATGGATTCAGCTATGAATAAACTAATTAAATTAAATGAATTTAATGCTCCAGCCAAAAGGCAAATATATAAATGTTGAAAGTAAAAAAGTTAGAAAAATATTTCTCAGGGAAACTCTTATTTTTTTTAAAGACCAATATAGATCTATTAATATTAGGCAAGATTAGACTCTAAGGCAAAAAGCCTTGTGAGAGATAGAGTCATCTCATAAGGATAAAACACTCAATTTACCAGGAAAGATATAGCAATTTAAAAAATTATATGTATCTAATCATAACAGAGCCTCAAAATGTATAAAGCAAAAATTGACAGACTACAGGAGAAACAGACAAATCCACACTCAGTGAGATTTTTAATAGAAAAAAAATAAAAAGGGATATAATGACTTAAACAGCATAGTTAACAAACTAGACACATATACAAATAGACATATAAAACTTCACCAAACAACTATAAAATACATGTTTTTAAGCACACATGAAATATTTAGAAAACTTGACCATATATTAAGGGATAAGTCTCAACAATTTTCAAAGAATTTAAATAATAAAAATAGTATATTCTCTCATGATATCCACAAGAAACTCTCCAATGATGGGGGTGGGGACACGAAAAGAGAGGAAGCGGGGTGGGAAGGGGCAGAGAGAGAGAGAGGTGCAGACAGACAACAGACAAATGTAGCAAAATGTCAATTGATGAATCTAAGTGTATTCATTATACTTACTATTCAAGCAACATTTAAGACAGAAATATTTCAACACAAAAAGTTGGGTGGAACATACATAAATAAGTAATTTTTTAAAAGACCATGCTCTCTAATCACAAATATTTAAGCTATAAATCAATAATAAAAAGATAATTAGAAAACCCTATATGTTTGGAAATAACCCAGGAGATCAAAAAGTAATCATATTAATATTATCATATTAATATTAATATAATCATATTAATCAAACAATATTATTCAGGGGACTTCCCTGGTGGCGCAGTGGTTAAGACTCCTCGCTCCCAGTGCAGGGGGCCTGGGGTGGATCCCTGCTCAGGGAACTAGATTCCACATGCATGCCACAACTAAGGAGCCCACCTGCCACAACTAAGACCTGGCACAACCAAATAAATAAATATTTTTTTAAAGGAATATTATTCAGAACCAAACAATAAGGCAACTATCACATGGGACAAGCTGTAGGACGCACTTAAGTTAATACTTATGGAGGAACTTAGAAGAAGCAAGCATTCATCTTAAGAAGATTTTTAAAAGAACAACAGAATAAAATCAAAGAAAATATAAGAAATGAAATAAGGTACAGACATTAATAAAATAGAAAAAAAATCAACAAAGCCAAAAGGTAATTTTCTGAAAATATATTTAATTAAATCATGAGTAAGATGGTTTTAAAAAGAGATGATGACAGAAATGACACAAATGAACAATATCTGGAATGAAAAAGTAGAAAAGATGCCAGGGACATTAAGATAAAATTATGAACAACTGTTAAGTCAATAGATTAGAAAATTTAGACTGAATAGATATATATAGATAAGAGAACACCAAAAATAATTCAAGAAGAAATAGAAAGCCTAAATATTTCTTTCATTTTTTTTAAAGGATTTTCTTTTTTTTTTTTTTAATGTGGACCATTCTTAAAGTCTTTATTGAATTTGTTACAATGTTGCTTCTGTATTATGTTTTGGGCCATGAGGCATGTGGGATCTTAGTTCCCTGACCAGGGATCGAACCCGCACCCCCTGCATTGGAAGGCGAAGTCTTAACCACTGGACCTCCAGGGAAGTCCCCCTAAATATTTCTAGAAACATTCAAGAAGCAAAATCAAGTCAAATACCAAGTATTCAAGAAATACATATTAAATCCAACCTTACAAACTATTTCAAAGTATAAGAAGAGAGGGAGTAGATCATGTTTCTAGTACTGGCAGATGGTTATTCAGAGTAACTGTTGTGCTGAACAAAAACAAACAAGTTGAATAAGATATTTTTAAAATATATGTATATACATGTATATCTCTTCCTAAAAAGTATCAAAGAGGTAATGAAACAGTATGGAATTACTAGGTCAAAGTAAAGGAAAAATGGGAGCCTAGCCAGGCTAGCAAGCACGGTAGATTAAAAAAAAAAAAAAGAAATCTTAAAAATAAATACATAAACAAACAAATAAATAAAGAGACATGTACACTTTTTTTGACAGGAGGGAGTCCAGACATTTAAGAAAATCTGTTAGATCACAGGCTAATCACAGAGATAATAGAACAGAAATGTCAATTACCACACACAAGAAATACCATTTGCAAAAACCATTTGGAAAAGTCACTATACAAATAGACGGCTGCAGCTGTCAAAAGAAATCCCTGAGGAGGGAGAAAATATGATTTCCAGAGTTACTACATTATAATACTCAAAATATACAGTTCTCAACAAAAGATTACAAAACATACCAAAAAAACCCATGAAAATATGACTCATTCAAAGGAAAAAGAGAATATAATAGGAACGCTTCCTGTGGAAGCCCAGACATTGGGATTACTAGTCAAAGACGTAAAATCAACAGTCTTAAATATGCTCAATGAGCTATTTAGACAATAAACTAAAGGAAATCAGAACAAAGTATGAACAAATAGGGGGTGTCAATAAAGAGATTTAAAGAGATTGAAATTATAAACAGGAACCAAACAGAAATTCTGGAGCTGAAAAGTACAACTGATGATATGAAAAATTCACTAGATACCACTATACATCTACTAGAATGGCCAAAATCCAGAACACTGACATGCCAAATGTTGGTGAGGATGTGGAACAACAGAAACGCTCATTCATTGCTGATGGGAATGCAAAATGGTACACTCGCTTTGGAAGACACTATAGTGGTTTCTTACAAAACTAAACACGCCCTTACCATATGACCCAGCAACCACACTCCTTGGTATTTACCCAAAGGAGTTCACACAAAAAACCTGCACATGAATGTTTACAGAAGTTTTACTCATAACTGCCAACACTGGGACTTCCCTGGTGGTCCAGTGGCTAAGACTCTGTACTCCCAATGCAGGCGGCCCTGGTTCGATCCCTGCAGGGAAATAGACCCCACATGCTGCAATTCAGAGTTTGCATGCCGCAACTAAAAGATCCCACATGCTGCAACTAAAGATCCCGCAGGTGGCAACGAAGATCCCACGTGCCGCAACTAAAACCTGGCACAGCCAAATAAATAAATAAATAAACACTTTAAAAAAACCCAACAAAACTGCCAACACTTACAAGCAACAAAGATGTGTAGGTGAAAAGATAAACTGACAATGGAATATTATTTACCACTAAAAAGAAGTGAGCTATCAAACCATGAAAAGACATGGAAAAAAATCATATCACTAAGTGAAAGAAGCCAATCTGAAAAGGCTACATACTATATGATTCCAACTATATTACATTCCAGAAAAGGCAAAAAACTATGGAGAAAGTAAAAAGATCAGTGGTTGTCAGGGTTTAAAGGGAGGAAGCGATGAACCGTGAAACTAAGTATGATACTATAAAGGTGGATACATGTCATTATAAATTTGTCCAAACTCATATAATGTACAACAGCAGAGTGAACCTTAATGTAAACTATGGACTCTAGGTGATAATGATGTGTCAACTGTAACAAACGTACTACTCTGGTGGGAGATGCTGCTAATAGGGGAAGCTGTGGGGGGCTGCAGTTAGGAAGTATGTGGGAAATCTCTGTACCTTCCACTCAGTTTTGCTATGAACCTGAAACTGCTCTAAAAAATAAAATCTATTTTAACTTTTTTTTAAAATTAATTAATTTATTTATTTATGGCTGTGTTGGGTCTTCGTTTCTGTGCGAGGGCTTTCTCTAGTTGTGGCAAGCAGCGGTCACTCTTCATTGCAGCGCGTGGGCCTCTCACTATCGCGGCCTCTCTTGTTGTGGAGCACAGGCTCCAGACGCGCAGGCTCAGTAACTGTGGCTCATGGGCCCAGTTGCTCTGCGGCATGTGGGATCTTCCCAGACCAGGGCGCAAACCCGCGTCCCCTGCATCAGCAGGCAGACTCCCAACCACGGCGCCACCAGGGAAGCCCTAAAATCTATTTTAAAAAAATCACTACAGGGGCTCAATGGCAGATGTCAGCAGGCAGAAGAAAGGATCAATGAACTTGAAGATAAGCAACTGAAATTATCCTGTCAGATGAGCAGAAAGAAAAAAAAATGAAGAAAAATGAATAAAACCTGGGGACCTGTGGGACATCATCAAACATACCAACATATGCATTAGGGAAGTCAAGAGAAGGAGAGAAAAAATATCTGAAGAAATAATGGCCAAAAGCTTCCCAAATTTGATAAAATTCATAAATCTACACATCCCAGGAACTCAACAATCTCTAAGCAGGATAAACTCAAAGAGATCCACACTGACACATTATTGTCACACTATCAAAAGCCAAAGAGGGAATCTTGAAAGCAACAAGAGAGAAGCAATTTGTCACTTACCAGGGAGCCTCAATAAGATTAATAGCTGACTTCTCCTAAGAAATCATGGAGGCCAGAAGGTAGTGGAATGACATGTTTTTTTGTTTTGGTTTTTTGGGTTTTTTAAATTTATTTATTTTATTTATTTTTGGCTGCGTTGGGTCTTCGTTGCTGCGCACGGGCTTTCTCTAGTTGTGGCGAGTGGGGGTTACTCTTCGTTGCCGTGCAGGGGCTTCTCATTGCGGTGGCTTCTCTTGTTGAGGAGCATGGGCTCTAGACACATGGGCTTCAGTAGTTGGGGCATGTGGGATGAGTAGTTGTGGCTCACAGGCTCTAGAGCACAGGCTCAGTAGTTGTGACGTGTGGGCTTAGTTGCTCCGCAGCATGTGCGATCTTCCCGAACCAGGGCTCGGACCCCTGTCCTCTGCATTGGCAGGTGGATTCTTAACCACTGTGCCACCAGGGAAGTCCCAACATGTTTTAAAGAAAAACGACTGTCAACTAAGAATTCTATATGGGAAGGGCGAGGGGAATGTGAGGAAAATCCTTCAACAATGAAGGAGAAATTAAAACATTCCCTGATGGATAAAAGCTAAGGGTGATCATTACTAGTGGACCTGACCTACAAGAAATTCTAAAGGGAGTCCTTCAGGCTGAAATGAAATGAAATTAGACAGTAACTTGAAGCCATATGAAGAAATAAAGCCATATGAAGCAACTGATAAAGGTTGCTACATAGGCAAATATAAACCTATATTATTGTACTTCTGGTTTGTAACTCCTTTTTTCCAATATGATTTAAAAGGCAAAGGCATAAAACAATAATTACGAATCTGTAACAATAACAATATGAAGGGGGAGGGACAGAGACGCATAGGAACAGAGTATACGCTACTGAAACTAAAGTAGGTATTATCCAAACTAGGTTATTATTACTTTAAGATGTTAATTGTAATCCCAAGGTAACCATTCAGAAAATAACTTTAAAAATATACAGAAAAGGAAAGAGGAAAAGATAACAGTATACTACAAAAATATCAACAAACTATCAAAAAAAAAAAAGGCAGTAATGGAGGAACTGAGGAACAAAAACATTTAAGACATAAAAAACCAAACAGCTAAATGGCAGAAGTCCTTCCTTATCAATAATTACTTTAAATGTAAACGGATTAAATGTTCCAATTAATAGGCAGGAATTGACATAATGAATTAAAAAAAAAAACACGATGCACCTATACATTGTCCACCAGAGACTCATTTTACAAAGACACAAAAAGGTTGAAAGTAAAAGGATGAAAAAAGATAGTCCATGCAAATAGTAAACAAAAAATGGGGCGGGGGCTATATTAATATCAGACAAAATAGATTTTAAGCAAAAAGGTTATATTAAGAAGATATAGCAGTTATAAATATATGTGCACCTAATAGAGCCCCAAAATATATGAAGAAAAAAAATGACAGAATTGAAGGGAGAAAACAGACAGTTCTACAACCACAGCTGGAGACTTCAATACCCCACTTTCAATAATCGATGGAACAATAACGAAATGGAGGACATGAACAACACTAAAGCCAGGCGCTACTCTGGGATTTAACAGTAAATAGACAAAAATCATTGCCCTCATGCACCTTACAGAAAATAAACAAGATACACTATGGGGGAGGTGGAGTGGGGAAATGGGTGAAATTGGTGAAGGGGATCGAGAGGTACAAACCTCCACCTATAAAATAAATAAGTCACAGGGATATAATAATGCACAGCATAGGGAATATTCAATGATATTGTAATAACTTTGAATGGTGATAAATGGTAACTAGACTTATCATGGTAATCACTTTGTAACATATATAAAAATATCAAATCACTGTGTTGTACACCTGAAACGAATATAATATTGTAAGTCAACTATACTTCAATTTAAAAAAATTAAATACTAAGTAAAATAAATAAAAAGGTATATTATGTAGTATAGTAGGAGAAAAATTAAACAGGGAAGGGAAAAGGGATTGTCAGAGGTTGCAGATTTTACTCAGTGTGTTTGGGGAAGAACTCACTAGGTAAGATGACGTCTGAGTAAAGAGTAGTTCTCCTTACTCTGAATTCTTATTTATCATACTCCTTCGAAAATGTGTGTGCTAGACAAACTCCCCATCTATCTGGTGAGCTCCTTGTTGGCCGGGGCTATTGTGTTAGGACTATCCCAGCACAGAGCTTACATAGAAGGACCATTCGATAGGTTTACTGAATGCCCACATAGACACGCACAGCTAGCATCAGTTCAGGGGGTACAGCAGCGTATAAGTCGCTACTGAAGTTTTTACTAACGTCTTCACCCTTGGTCCTCCATGATAAATTAGTTTCCATGTGGTCAGCCCTCCAACTCAATGGGCCAGGTGAAAAGTAAAAGTGTGTTCTCTCAAACACTGGCCTCACTAACCCAGAAACTGGGTGTCTCCTTAAGTCAACCATTATAATAAGGAAAAAAGTATCTCAGAAACTCATTAATGTGCCCTTAGCACACATTTTATGGATAAAAACAGAGGCCCATAAAGGTCAAAATTCTAGTTAGAAATGGGAGTGTTTGCCTGACTCCTGAAAGTCACTCTGCCTCAGACCTACGTCTTCTCACCAGGAACTCTCCTCAAGAACCTCTGCCTCCTGACCTGCACCAGGCTCATCTCCAGCTGCAAGGCGTCTCTCTCTCTCCGAGCCGTGTCCAGCTCTCCTTCCAACCGCTGCACCTCAGACTGCACCAATGCCAGCTGCTGCTGGGCCTCCCGGGCTGCCTGGGCCTCCCTCTGGGTGTTCCCAAAAGAAAGAGAAATCAAACTTAAGTTTGTACCTCATTGCCTGTCTCCCGGTTACCTCTATTCCCCAAATCATCCTCCCGTACCCTAAAAACCAAGCTTCCTCTCTCCTCATATGTGACCTATTTCCTCATCTCTGTTGAATCTCACTCTTCGACCTTCCATGTATTTGATGCCCCCACCCCTTCCTGCAGGCCCTACACTCTCAATATTCTCTCCCACATATAGTTCTTCACTCTCCATCCCAGTCCACTACATCGTGTTTTCTGACATCCGTCTCATTCAATTATTTTGTCCTTCATCTGTTCCCCCATTCCCCAAGTGCCACTTTTACCTTCTCCCTTTCCAACTGAGCCTGGCTCTCCTCCTGCAGTGCCTGGTAGCATTCCTTAAGCTGATGCTCCTTCTGGGCCCAGGTCTGCCGTTCTTCTTCTAGGGCCACCTGAAGTGTCTCCAACTGTTGATGCTCACTGAGTTGCCCAGCCCGAGCCGCATCCCGTTCTCCCTGCAGGGCCCGGCACCGCTGCTGTTCCAGCTCCAAGCTCAGGGTCAGAGCTTGCCTTTCCTCTTCCTATAGCCCCAGGAGAAAACCAAGATCCTTAGCATGCCCTCAAGAGACCAGCAATCTGCCCCCTTACCCCCATACAATGTGCCTGCTGAGAATTATATCCGTTAAAATACCATAGTTAACAAGCCCACAAGATTATATGGTAAATAAGAGCTTCTGTTCCAGAGTTGGGTAGATTTGCGTTCAAATCTCAGTTTGAATCCCAGCTCTGCATTTACTTTGTGTAAATGCACACATCCTTATCTGTAAAGTGGGCATATTACAGTCTACCTTGTGAGGATTAAAGTTAAAAGCGTATGTAAAGAATTTAGCACAGTGTCTGGCATGTAGTAAGTACTCAATATACAATAGCTATCACCATCGTCATCAAAAGAAACTCCACAAAGACTAGAAAATCCAGCCTACAATCATGTACTAGCCAACCAGAAGCCAGCAGCAGCGCTCTTGGATGTAGCCTGTTAGGAATATAAGTACCAGCATGCATGTAGCAAGCATGTGTCATGCATGCAAGAAATTCTAAACCTGGCTACTAACTCATATGGGTAATCTTATCATTTCAGCAATTAAAAACTTGAGTAAGTCTCATCCCATACCTTTTCTGGTCTGCCATAGACCAGGGTTCTCAAACCTGGCTGAACGAAATCACCTAGGAAATTTCTGAAAATATTTAGGCTCCCCAACCCCCCATATATCAAAACCTCTGGGAAAGGGTCAGAAATCTGTATTTAAAAATAATTATCCAGGGCTTGCCTGGTGGCGCAATGGCTGAGAGTCCGCCTGCCCATGCAGGGAACACGGGTTCGTGCCCCGGTCTGGGAAGATCCCACATGCCGCAGAGCGGCTGGGCCCGTGAGCCATGGCCGCTGAGCCTGCGCGTCCGGAGCCTGTGCTCCGCAACGGGAGAGGCCACAACAGTAAGATGCCCGCGTACCGCAAAAAAAACACAAAAAACAAAAAAACAAAACAAAATAAACAAACAAAATGATCCAAATGATTTTAATGAGGATACAATTTGCTGAGTTTCCAACACTTACTTGGTGGCAGAGCTTACTTTCTGTAGAGTATCTAGCAGAACTAGTGTTTTTGTTTTTTTAAAAAATCTTCTTTTATGTATGTATTTATTTATCTATTTGGCCATGCCAGCGAGGCATGTGGGATCTTAGTTCCCTGAGGAGGGATTGAACCTGTGCCCCCTGCAGTGGAAGCACAGAGTCTCAACCATTAGACCGCCAGGGAAGCCCCCAGAACTTGTGTTTTAAAGAACACACTTTGCCCTGGTGCAACTCAAATTATGAACTCCCACAATCCATCAAAAGCCCATAACCCTCTAGAAGTAATTAACAGCCTCTACTGGAGTTAACCCAGGAAGCATTCTCACCAGTGTCTCTCTTTCCCGTTGCTGCAGTCTGGCACCTTCCTGCTCACGATTCAGGGCCTCCATGGCCTCAGAAAGGCTTTGTTCCAGGCGGGTTACTGTCTTTCAAGGAGAGAGGAACACAGGATGGAGGAACTGAGGGGAATCCCTGTACTTCGAAAATCATTAACAACGTAAACTCTAAAAGCAAGAGTTAACTAAATGACTTGGGGGCCAGAGAGAAGACCACATGGCGTGAGGAAAGCTGAGAAGACATCAACCATGCAAGTTTGACAGCAGAAACACTGAAGGGAGAGGAAGCGAGGAGAACTGTCAGGCCTGCTATGGCAAGATTGAGGTCAATCTGTCAGGAACCCTGACTCCAGGGCTGTTTCTACCCTCTCCCATCCAGCTGTCACTGACCTACGTTCTAAAGCCCCATGACCCAGGTTGCACACCTCCTGCTGCTTGCTTCTAGTGAGTTCAGCTGCCTGGCGCTCCTCCTGGAGTCCCCGAAGCACCTCTGTCCGCTCAGCTTCATGCCGGTTCCAGCCCTCCACCACACGGGCCAGGGTCTCAGGGAAGTCAGATAGAATTTCAAATAATTTTTTTGCCCTCTTTCTGCCCACAGGAGCAGGGTCAACAGCCACCTTCTCCCAGTGGTCAGTTAACCCACCACTTACCCCAGCTCCTAACATGAACAAAGAAATGTTGGTTGGCCTCCCCCTATTCACTATTCCTTGGTGCCCCCCATGGAGAGACCCACCCACATTCCGCTACCCTGGCACCTTGTCCAGTTGTTCAATCATGATGTCTTTCTTGCGGTCGGCAGTCACGGCCACAGCTAACTGTTGCTGAAGCTCTAGCACGCGGGTCTGCAGGCTCTGAATATGGCGCTCACAATGCTGGGAAGAAGGATGAGGAGTCTGGATGTTGCCATCCTTAGTTTGACCAAAGCTCCAAACTTTCCAGCTCCTCTACAGGGGAAATGGGCTGGAGACAGGGAGCCTGGGTCCCCAAAACAGAACAGGTTTGGGGAAGGAGAATCAGCAATGCTGGAGCCTAAGACCTCCAACACCTTCCTCTACCACCTCAGGAAGCAGGGGCTTAGTTTCCAGCCTCTTCCCTTTTCCAGATCTCCTGGGAAAAATTTCCATGAATCTTTTGGCAGGGGTGCAGCAGCCCATGCTGCAAAGAGTGAGAAGTTACTCCTGCCCTAAGAAGCATATTGGACACAACGATTCAACATGGCAAGGATAAAGGGGAAAGCCTTTCATTCATGGCCAGGCAGTTTAAAATGGAGGAAGAGAAGGTTCCAAAAATGACAACACAACCAATAATTCTGACTCTTCCTCTGCCTTGTCCCTCTCTCTGCCCCCTTCAATAGGCTGAGGCTCACAGAAACAAAGCTCATTATATCGCTGGTAGCTTTGCACAAGCCAACAAAGTTTGTTGTTCATTCACCAAACATGCACAGGGTATTTCTATGTGTTCGGTATGTTCTAGGCTTTAGGAAGAAAGTGCTGAACAAGATAAGGCATGACCTGCATGGAGCTTAGGTTTTAGAGGGGGAACACAAATGAGATATATCAGACTTTGATAAACTACATGAAGGAAATAACAGAATGATCTGAGGGAATAATACCTGGAGGCGAGGTGTGCCATTCTAGCTAGGATGGTCAAAGAAGGCCTGCCTTCCAGCAGAGCCATTTGAGCAAAGTCCCAGCCTGCAGGCCCTTAACCTTCAGCCCCTTTTCTAATCTTTGCTGCTGTCAAAAGGAAGCCTTTATATCTCACCTTGCGACGGGTATGTTCTGAATCCAGTGCATCTCTCAGCCCCTGAAAATCCGGGGGATTGAGTGGGGGCCCTGACCGAAGGCTGGTGTAGCGGGGAAACAAGTCCTCCAGGGCTTGGGCTGAGCTAGATGGAGATAAGTCGCGCAGGGGCCGGGTGCTGAGCAAATCAGGTAGAGAATATTAGGGTTGGGAAAGCTTTTGAGATCCACTAGTCCAACTGTGACATTTTACAAATGAGGAAACTGAAACTCAGGGCAGGAGACTTGCCCAAAGTTACAAAGCTCGGTAGATAAGAGATAGAGCCATAGATAGCACGCAGGTTCTGTGATTCACTCTATAGTGCTCCTTCATCTATTCCACACTCCCTGCAGTACAAGTTTCAGCAGAAACAAACTAGCTCTTCTGCAGGAAGAAGGACTAGAAGTTGGGAGAGAGCCAGGTACTAAGCAGCAGATGCCCACGTTCCCAAAGGAGGAAAGGGGATAGAAGAAAGGAGAGAAAGGATGAAAACTGAAAGCTAAGTGACAAGCATCTTAGGTCCTTAAGAGATACAAAAGCAGTAAAGGGAGAACTAAACACTAGAACACTTGGCTTTCCAAGAAAGGAAGTCAGCTAGGAGAACCCCAAGGAAAACTCACTTAAGTAAGGTGGCCGTGCTGTCACTGTCAAAGGAGTCCTCTTCCCGTCTCTCTGAGCCGGCACCTGGAGTAGCGGACTCCTCTGTGGGCAGCCAGAGAGGCCCACAGCCAGGGTCAGGAAAGGACAGGAACAGGAACCACTTGAAGAAGAGGTCCTTCCTTTCTACTTCACCCACTCCTCCTGCCCTCTCCCAAAGAACGGGAACCTTTCCTCCAGAAATCTCTTATCTCCGAGGTCTAGGTCGCCTCCCCCCACACACCCTGCTTCCTTTCTCCACTTTTTCCCACCCCTTAAATCTAGGTTCTCCTTTACAGGGAAGGGGTTTACTCACGATAGGCCGTATCTCGTGAGGTTTGGAGCATGCTCTGGAGTTGACCCCGAACACTTTCCATCTCAAAGATATGCTTGGAACCATCCTAGAAAAAGCAACATGGAAATCAGATGCAATAATCCATGATCTACCTACTGTCAGGGCAGACGGCATCCAGTAGCCCCTAAGGCCCAAGAATTTTTACTCTCACACCTGGGAAAACAAGAAAAATAGGACTGACCTAGTAAGAAACTCAAATGTCTACAGAAGCCAGAGAGGTAATGTAAATGAATTAATTGGGCACCTTAAGACAAGAGTAGTGAGGATTCTTGCCAACTAGAGAGCAAACATCCTGTCTAAAGACTGTAGTCCATGGCTATCAGTTTTTCAAACTCTGGGCGGCCTAACCAGTCTGCAGATTGGTTATGATACTTGCTCTATCTGACACTATCTATAACATGTATAATTGATTAAACTGTGTTTTAATGATTTACATGCCAAACTTTGAACCATATGATCAAAATAGTTTTGAGCTGGAAGGATCTCAGCATATTTTCCTTAAGTCCCTAGTTCCCTCTTGGGATGAAGAAACGTTATCCTCACTCCCAGCACCCACATCCCAGTCAAAGCACAGCTACCTATCCCACATGTGTCTCTGAAGGAAAAAAAAAAAAAAAAAAGAGCTAGTAGTTTCACAACTTTCCAAATTATGGTGGCCCAGGCCACTCTCTCCCTCATAAACATTTGTTCCCAGGAACAAGCATGACTGACTGTGTAGTTAAAAGGAATTTGGAATCCAACAATAGGAGTTCAAGTCTCAGTAAAGCTATTTTTTTTTTTACCACCCCCGATCCCAAGACCCTAGAGGTTTCCAAGACACACCTCCCTCACCTTCTTCTTCAAGTTGTTCTCCAATCCAACCGACAAGCTGTGACTCAGTTCTTGGGCCAAGCCATCTAACACCTCATGAGGAGGTGGGAAGGTGGCGGGCAAAAACAGCTGGGCTCGGGCTGTGCTCTCTGCCTGACGACTGAGGTGCAAAGAAGTATACAGCTGGGAGGTCACCTCAGAGGATGCTTGGTTCAGCCCAGGGGCTTCTGATGAATCACTCAGGAGATCCTTGGCCCGGAGAGGTGAACTGGGGCTGGTAGCTGATGTTGCCATGAGTACAGGGAAGAGACAACTGGAGACAGCAGAGCTGGGAACTCCTGGTTCTGCTTTAGGAGAGCACAGGGGGAAAGTACCCCGAGAAGGAAGATTTGGGAGAAAGGAGGAAGACTCCAAGTGAAGGATTCTTGTTGAATGAGGGCATGGAGCCTTTCTGGTTAGAGGAAAGGTTTCCAACGGTTCCAGAGGCCATGCGAGAGGGCAAAAGGATTTCTTTCCACAGCTCCTGGTAACAGTGGAAAAGGAGGGTGCAGCAAGGAGAGGGTGGGGACAGAAGACCTGCTGCAGTTCCTCTGGAGCACTGAAAGCTGCAGATCAACTTCTGGCACAGGCTATCACTGGTCAACTGAGCTCTTAAGTTTTCACACCCAGAACGTGCAAACTGAAACGGACCCAAATCCAATAGAGGCCTAATTTCCGTCCAGCTGCCTTATTTGCCCCTCAACCAGCTGTGGTCTCAGAGGGGCAGGAACCTCATGCTCCCCACCTCCCCTCTCCTCCCACTGCACTCGTTCTACCCAGGGTCAACTCTCTAGTATATCCCCTCCGATCCCTCCTGTCAAGAAAGCCATAGCAAGGTCCCTAGAATCCCTCCCTCCCTACTATCCCCAAAGAAACTTGAACACTCAGTCACGCCCTCAGACGTCCCTAAAAAGTACGCCGCGCTCAAGCCTAGCCTGAGATCCCCTACCCCGACAACCCCGTTCCAACTACTCTCCACACCTCCAGTCCTCGGCCACGCAGTCGGCCAAGGTGGGGACAAGGGTCTGCCCCCTCCCCTAAGCCCCAGTTCGGCAACACCAAGACACCCCCCTTCTCGCGCCCTTCCCTACAATCAAAACCGTTGGCAGCCTCCCGCCCACAGTCCGCAGCCCCGCCTCGCTCGCCTCGATGACGTCACCAGCCCAGGACACCTTGTTTTCAGCCGCTCTCACAGCTTCTGGAGCCGGAGAGCCTGGACGCGCGTGCGCGTATCCGACGGCCACGGATTGGCTGAGAGAGATATAGGGGCGGGGTTATTTCTCTGCCGCTAGAGCGTGTAGACCCGGTGGGGCGGGGCTCCGCGGAAACCGGAAGTATCGAGTGACGGGCACTCGGAGAAGTTCCGGTGAGTTCGCGGGAGGGGTCCCCGTCTGGTTGGAGGGATCCCGGGCTAAGAACTGGAGCCTACGGGGTGTGGGCGGTCCCGGAGTGAGGCTCACATTCTCTGCCCTGCAGATGACTGTCCACAACCTGTACCTGTTTGACCGGAATGGAGTGTGTCTGCATTACAGCGAGTGGCACCGCAAGAAGCAAGCGGGGATCCCCAAGGAGGAGGTGACGAGAGGGCCCCGCGCAACCCGGGTGACCTCACATCTCCAAATGCACATTGTCCCAGTCCAGCTTCTTCTCTCCAAACCCTGGCTCCTTCCCACCCCAACCCTGGCTCCTTTAAAAACCGAGAACTAACTCTGCCCCTCTCCCTCCAGGAGTACAAGCTGATGTACGGGATGCTCTTCTCTATCCGCTCGTTTGTCAGCAAGATGTCCCCGCTAGACATGTACGCGTAGTCAGAGGGGTTGTTGAGGGAGGGAGGGAATTTGGGGGCGGGGGAAACTTTCTGGAGTGGAAGGGGCTTTGGCCCCCAGAGAGGGTAAGGAGACAGAGAAGAGAGGCTGAGTCCGGGGCGAGAGTGCAGTAGCTGGCAGGAGCGGCGGTGGGGAAGATCTGAAGGTAGAGAGGTTGGGCAACGGGGCTAAATTGAGGGGTGAAGATGGGAGGTGTCTTTAGTCAACCAGGCTCCTACAAACGACATGTTTAGAGAAGAGGGAGTCAATCTAGAGGAGATCAGAAGAATCTCTTTGGGAGAGATTTCGCTTCTATTCCTTAACATCCTCCTCATCTCTGCAGGAAGGACGGCTTCCTGGCCTTCCAAACTAGCCGTTACAAACTCCATTACTACGAGACGCCCACTGGGATCAAGGTTGTCATGAACACTGACTTGGGCGTGGGACCCATCCGAGATGTGTTGCACCACATCTACAGTGCGGTCAGTGCCAGCCCCTCGGACCCTTCCGCCAAAGCTTCAACAGCCATGGCCACTTAGAGCCCCAAGACTCCTTCAGCTTCCCTGCCCTAATCCTACTGTATTGTATCTCTATTGAAGTCAGACTTCTTGGGACCCTTTAGGTCCTTATACACTCCCACCACCAGTTTCTCCCCAAGGAGGGTTTGCCTTCCAGCCCTTGATCGCTGTGCATTCACACACCCTTGAGGTTATAGTAGGTTTGGGGTTGAAAACAAGAAGTGTTCAAAGCCTGGCTCTAACACCCTCCCCCTCCACAGCTGTACGTGGAGCTGGTGGTGAAGAATCCCCTGTGCCCGCTGGGCCAAACTGTGCAAAGTGAGCTCTTCCGCTCCCGACTGGACTCCTACGTCCGCTCTCTGCCCTTCTTCTCCGCCCGGGCTGGCTGAAGGAAGCACTCTACCTCACCCCTCAGAAGAATCCTTGTCTATCTGGGGCCCTTTGTTTCACCCGAGGGCCCCTACTGGCAGCCCCACGGCCCCAGCTCCTCCATCCCCGTCAGGCCCCTTGGCAGCCCTCCCAGGGGAACAGCTTAAAAAGCCCTCCATGGTGCCCTTCCCATCACAGGAAGGAAGCCTACTGGAGTCTCTACACCTCCAAACCAGGCCCTCTCTCCAGTTTTATCCCCTACCTGACGCTGGGAGAAGTACAGAATAAACTTTTTATCACCCTCTGCGACCTGAGTGTGTTAGTTTCAGTGGTCGATCGGGGCCTGCCCCTCTCATGAAGGCGTGAACCAGGGTGTTCACATCCCCTGAGCCAGCAAAGAGGCTTTGTCCACGGGTTTCTCAACAGCGGCACTATTGACGTTTGGGGCTGGATAATATCTTGGTGTGTGTGTGTTGGGGGGGGGGTGCTGTCGTGTACTTTGTTCTGGCCGCCACTCACTAGATGCTGGTAGCACGTCTCCATGTCTTTCTCTTTCTCTCTTTCTCTCACACGCGCGCGCGCGCACCCAGATCGTGACAGTCAACAATGTCTCCAGATCTTGCCAAACGTCCCCTAGGGGAGAAAATAGCTCACTGATTGAAAACCACTGGGTTGGGGGAAGGCCGACTGGCCTCGGGGTGCAGAGAGTAGAACCACCCTCCCGGTTCTGCTCTCCGGTTCCTGTGAGCCCACAGAACACCCAAGCTGCGGAGCTCCGGAAGGTGGGGCTTATGCAGATGAGCGGCAGGTTTTGGCTGGGAGGCGGGCGTCTTTATGCAGATGAGGGGGCGGTGTCTGCATGTTGATAAGCTGGGCCCGCAGCCGACGCGGCTGGGAGTCTATCGGGTCCCGCTGCGGTTCGGGCTGAGGTGGCATCTCTCTTCCGCCCCCCCCCCCCGTCCCTAAGTTCCTACCCTCCGAGAATAGCCCTCGACCTTTACCCTCGTCCATTTCCCCCTCTCCTCCCTGCGCCAGTACCCCCGAATCCTAATCGCTCCACTCGTGGCGCCCCCCCGCGTTTCTCCTCTCCGCCGCAAACCCCGCGACCTCCAGCAGCCCGCCCCCGCGAGCCGGATCCTGCCTGGCTGCTCCCGCCGCAACCTCCTCAGCCTTCCCGCTCTTCTAGGGCTCGCGCCACTACACCCCCGGGTGTCTCCCCTCGGGCTTACCGGTTCCCTCCTCCTCCCGCCCCCTCGGAGCCCCCTCCCTCGCCTTGGCCAGCCGGCATGCAGGTGTCTATCGCATGTACCGAGCAGAACCTTCGCAGCCGGAGCAGTGAGGACCGTCTGTGTGGACCCCGGCCGGGCCCCGGGGGCGGTAATGGCGGGCCGGTCGGCGGGGGGCATGGGAATCCTACGGGGGGAGGAGGGTCGGGCCCCAAGGCCCGGGCCGCAGTGGTCCCCCGACCCCCAGCGTCCGCTGGGGTCCTCCGAGAGAGCACCGGCCGAGGCACTGGCATGAAATACAGGTATGGGGGTGGCCGGGCAGCCCGCCACATCTGCTCCCCTTTCCTGACCCCTGAGGCTTCCTGGGATGCTTCCAGAACCCCCTCAAACTTCGCTAAGAAGATCCCGGCTCACTCCATCTCCTCTTCCCATCATTGGCACTCCCTTACTTGGGCCCTCTCTTGCTCTCCGTCCATACCCCCGACTAGTAGAAAATCAAGTTTACCAAGGTTGACCAGGCCTGTCAGACCCAGGGGATACTCCTAAGCTTCCCTCCTTACCCTCAGGAAGGCGAGGGATGCACGGATCTCCAGGCTGCACACCCCCACCCCCACCCCCCGGGATGAAGTGTCCTTGGGTCGTGTCCTGGGAAGATGGGGGAAGGAAACGGCTTCTCACTGTGGCCTGCTCAGTGTGCCTGACCCAGATACTGCCCCCACATGCCCCAAGGTCTCCTGCAACCTTCTTGGTGGGGAGGGAAGTGGGGCCCTTGGAAGGATGGACCACATCTCTCAAGCCCCTGCCGAAGGACAGGGGCCATGTGGGTAAGATGGACGGAAATGTAACCGACTTTATCTCAGAGAACCGCTGGGCTCTCAGGACTACCAGTAGGGGGGAGGGGAGAGGCTCCTGCTTGAGAGTGAGCAGAGGTCACTGATCTGACCTGGCTTTGTCACTTGAGGAATTTGATCCCCTCCATGTGGTGGCCCTGATTGGGAAGCTGAGCGGATGGCCTGGGTGGGGGGTCCTTGGGAGGAGCGTCTCTCTGGTTTGAAGACAGACTTCACAAGCCAACAGGAGCAGAGGGAGTAGAGAGGGGAAGAGGGGGAACTGGTCTTACCTCTCATACTCTCCACCCAGGTGTCCTACCTGCTTTTGTTGGAGGCCTCCCTGCCTAGCCTATCCAAGGATCCTTGCCTGCCTGAGTGCCTGAACTTGACTTGGTTTACCCCTTCCACCCCAGTGTCTGCCCTTTAGCACAGCACTCTCTGATGATCTGTTTTCACAAACTCATCACAATTAGCCAGTCGCATTCCTCCCAGCCAACCCCCACCCTCGACTCTACACATCCCAGAGATGACTCAAATAAACACAAGACCCACCAGCAGAAACGCTAAGCAGGCAGCGCATCTTCAATGTGATAGGGGGGAACAGAGGCACTGGACAGTGGCTCCAGAGGAACAGTCATTATTTGTTCACTTATGCTATGGCCATAGCACTGCCCAATTCAGTGGGCCCACTGAGTCTAGCTTCTTTGGACTGAGACACCCTGAGGGCATCTCAGTCTGGAAGGAGAGGAACTGGAGGCTGATAATCTATGTTCCTAATGGAGGCTCTACCCCTTCCTTCTGCCTCTGTGTCCTGCAGGAACCTAGGAAAGTCTGGTCTTCGGGTATCCTGCCTTGGCCTAGGTGAGTTAGAAAGAAGAGGAATTAAGGGAAGGGGCGTTCTTTCATGGCTTGCCCCCACAGGTCTCACCTGCCTTCTCTCTTGCAGGTACCTGGGTCACATTTGGTTCTCAGATCTCAGACGAGGTATAAGTGATGGGACCTAGAAGCAGAGTGAGGGGGTATGAGAGAACCAAAAAGGGGGGAAATGGACTTGCATAGGGGTTTGGACAACAAGCATGGGGAACGGTGGACCTGAGGTTGGAGGATGGGGAAAGGGGAGTGAATGTGTAAACGAAGGTTGAGGTCTGATGGGCTAGAATGCCGTAAGGAAGGTAACTGAGAGGCTGGTTGCTGGTCTTCAACTTTTTCTCTCACCATCCTAGACAGCAGAGGATGTGCTGACAGTAGCCTATGAGCATGGCGTAAACCTGTTTGACACCACCGAAGTGTATGCAGCGGGAAAGTAAGGACTGGGTTGAAAGACTAAGTTACACTTGGAAGGCTGAGAGAATATCAGGGCTTTTTGGTTTCCCCCCTAAAGAACCCTGGGAATTCTGCATCACTAAGTTCCAACCTTTCAGCCAATGGGGCCCCAAAGCATTATGGGAACTGTAGTCCCAACATCTGTCTCTCTCCAGCTTTGAGGGCAATGGGGCATACTGTGCAGTCAAAATGAAATAAAACAAACAACTATTTCCTGGACGTCATTTATGTGCAACTATGTGAGGATGACAAAGATAAATTTCAAACATACTATACCACAGCACACATGGCTTCACGCTGCAAATAGTAAAAACCTAGGATGACTACTCCTGCCTCTTCTTCTGGCAAACTCTTCTGCTTATCTTTAAGACTTGTCCCAGATGTCAGCTCTTCCAAGAAGCCTTTGCCCAGCTCCCCAAAGTTGGTCACTATCCGCATCAGCTCCCAAAGCACTTTACACTACCCTCTGACACAGAGTTCATCAATTACTCGTTTACAAGGCCATATTCACTGCTCACCTGGGAGGCTCCTCCCTCCACAGAACTTGTCTTGCTCTTTCCCACGTCACCTAAGTACCTATGCAGAGCCTGTCACAGAGCAGGTATCTGATTGAAGGATGACATCAATATGCCCTCAAAAAGCTCACAGTCTAAGTGGTTAAACAAACAAACCAAAAGACAAGGAGATACGAAAGATTAAATAACAGTAACACTTCAGTAAGAGCCCACTATAACTTAAGACTTGTCACACATTAACTCATGATTAAGTGTCAAAAAATTGTGTAGCCAATAAGAGCTATGGAAGCTGACAAGGACTGACCATAGACTACAGCAATCAGAGAACATTTTCCATAGAATGAGGCAGAATCCAAGCTAAATTTTGGAGGACCAAGCTAAATTTTGGAGGATGGGTGGAACTTTGCAAAGACTAAAAGAAGGGGGAGGGCAATACAAATGGTTGGAACCAGACGAGGCAGTGCTCCCTGGCTCCACTATAGTTGGTCCCTCTTCTCTCATCCTATTCTATCCCTTCAGCACCCAGAACAGAGCTTGGTACACAGTGATGCACAGCTGACATTTGTTGAATGAATGAGTGAAAATGATACGACTAGAACCCTAGATTGGGAGCCCCTCTTACTTAGTCTAGGATGGGGCTGACAGCCCAATGGGCTCCTCGTTTATGCTCCATTTTACAGGAGAGGAAATTAGTTGAAGGGAAAGGTGGGGAGGAAGGAAAGAAACTGATCCACTTTGGAGGGGTCAGTGCTTCTACACTGTCTTCCTTCCAGGGCTGAAAGAACCCTAGGCAACATCCTCAAGAGCAAAGGTTGGAGGTAAGACATGTTGGGTGGGTGGGAAGGGCCGGGAGGTTGCTGGGGACATGATCATCCAAAAATCCTTTTCTTGCCCGTTCTACCATTTCTCTTTCTTCCAGGAGATCAAGCTATGTCATCACCACCAAGATTTTTGGGGGAGGACAGTAAGTGGCTGCCTCACTATAATTGGGGAGATCTGCAGAGACTGTGTGAAGGTGCATGGGATGGGGGTGGGGACAGCAGTCCCTGCACCTGCTACCCCAGGTCTGCATCCTGCCTGTGAGGACCCCTGAAATACCAGTTCCTCATGATTCCAGGCCAGCCCTGGTCCCTTATCTTTGACACACCTCATCTCTGACTTACCTTTTCCTACAGGGCAGAAACTGAGCGAGGCTTGAGCCGCAAACACATCATTGAGGGTAAGAGTTAGGGGCTGGGAACTGGAGGTGGCTGGGTATGGAAGCCAGAGGAGTTGGGAACATTCTCTGAACCTCTGAGTCTGAGGCTTTGAATAGGGAAGCCGGGATTTAGGTGGCCATGGCAAAATGATAAGGTCTAAATTCTTAGGAAACTGAAGCTGAAGAGCTTACCTTCCTCGCCCCATGCTTTTACCCCAGGCTTGCAAGGATCCCTGGAACGCCTCCAGCTGGGATATGTGGACATCATCTTCGCCAATCGCTCAGACCCCAACAGTCCCATGGAGGGTAAAAGCAGCACCCCAACCCTGACAGCCCTTCAAAACTGAGCACTTCTAAAACCCTCAGCAGAAGCCAGCCCCTGCTCAGGAGGCCTCCCAAGCTCCACAGCAGAGGCTCAGACCCCAGGACTTGGACGGGGAGGGAGGTGAAAAGCAGATACCAACCCCTCCGACTCCACAGGGATGAGTGGGGCCTTGGTGGGGCAGGCAGAGGTCTGCACATCTGGAACCCAGGATGCCAGGGGTCTGACAGTGAGGCTCTCCCTCTCCTATGTGCCTAGAGATTGTGCGAGCCATGACCTATGTCATCAACCAGGGCCTGGCCCTATACTGGGGGACATCCCGATGGGGGGCTGCAGAAATCATGGTGAGTGTGCCACCCACCTCGCCGTCCTACAACTTGTTCCCACTTTTCACATGGCCACTCCAAACCCCACTCTACTGGAGGGGGGGGAGTGGAAGAAAATGGAAGGAGTGCTCTGACCCCCATCTTTTCCCCACCCCAACTCAGGAGGCCTACTCCATGGCCAGACAGTTCAACCTGATTCCTCCAGTGTGTGAACAAGCTGAGCACCATCTGTTTCAGAGAGAGAA
Organism: Delphinus delphis; assembly: GCF_949987515.2. Classification (NCBI taxonomy): domain Eukaryota; kingdom Metazoa; phylum Chordata; class Mammalia; order Artiodactyla; family Delphinidae; genus Delphinus; species Delphinus delphis. The sequence continues at coordinate 51,139,914 of NC_082701.1, read as the reverse complement.
GGTGGAGATGCAGCTGCCAGAGCTCTACCACAAGATTGGTTCGAAGTCCCCTCATCCCTACCTTTCCCTCGGCCTCACCATCACCTAGATCCCTTTCCCACATCCAATCCTCTTCCTCTTAGGTGTTGGCTCAGTCACCTGGTCCCCTCTTGCCTGTGGCCTCATCACTAGCAAGTATGATGGGCGAGTCCCAGATACCTGCAGGGTCAACATCAAGGTGAGATCTGGGGGCTCAGGACGGCAGGAGTGGACTATCTGAGGAGTCGTCTTTTGCTGATTCTCCTTGGCCTCCAGGGCTACCAGTGGCACAAAGACAAAGTGCAGAGTGAGGATGGCAAGAAGCAACAAGCCAAAGTCATGGACCTTCTCCCCATCGCTCACCAGCTGGGCTGCACCGTGGCGCAGCTTGCTATTGGTGAGACACTGCCAGCCCTGGACCCTGCAGAGGCCTTGTCTCCTCCTGAGATGCTACCAAACCGCAGACTGGTTTGTCTCTGGGGAGGACCCTCTTCCTCGGAGACACCTCTGAAGTCTGCGTGCTCACTCTTTCCGACCAGTTCTTTTTTATTTCCTTCTCTGGCCCAGCGTGGTGTCTCCGCAGTGAGGGTGTCAGCTCGGTCTTGCTGGGGGTGTCCAGTGCAGAGCAGCTGATTGAACACCTGGGCGCCCTGCAGGTGAGGGGGGAAGGGTGTGGGGGGCAGTGGGGGGGGGTGTCAGAGCCAGAGCCCATCTCTGTCCCCTGTCCCAGCACTCAAGCAAGGCCTTGCTGTCCAGCCCAGAATGGGCCTGTGAGGTCACCCACTACAATGTCCTCGCTTGGCAAATGAGAGGTCCCAGGGTGAGACGGTGAGGCAGGGGCACAGCTGCGACTCTTTCCCTGCCACCTGGCTTCGCTGTGCGGCTCCCCGGGTTTTCCAACCTCATTCCCTTGTTCAGCAACCCTGCACCTCTCCACCACCCCATTCAATTGCAGGTGCTGAGTCAGCTGACCCCGCAGACGGTGATGGAGATAGAAGGGCTCCTGGGCCACAAACCTCATCTCAAGAAATAGTCCGTCGGGGGCGCAGAGACCCGCTCCCAGGACCGCTCCCAGGACCGCTTCCCGCCCCCGCCTCCCTCCCGCTCCGGATCCCTCCACGCAGCGGCCGGAGCCAGGGAGGCCCCGCCCACTAACGAGTTCCGGTCACAGTAGCGAAAGCATGAACAAAGCCATATCCTCCCGCAGTGGGGCTTGAGAGGGAAAGTAGTCCGCCGCCCCCTATTGCGTCCTCCTAGGTCTCCCTGCTAATCCTGGGCATGAGCTACTGGGCTGTCCCCTCTCTGCCACTTGGCCTCGCTCCCTTCTCTCTTCCCCTAATCGCCGAGGCCCAGGGGGAAAAAAGGCAGATACAAGACCCATGCAGAGTACCTCAGAAGTGGCCCTTGAAATGTCATCAAGGGGTAACAACCTAATATGAAGTGAGTTTTGATGTCATCTGGGACAAAGGAGATGGGGCTCTTACATTCGTTACAAAGGAAGCCAGGCTGGTCCTGGCAGGAAGTAAATGATAATCTTTGGGAAACTAGGACCCTGCCTCAGCCAGGAGGTGGAGGAGGGCTTAAAACCACAAAAAGTGTTGAGACTTTGTTCTTGTCAGAGAGGGGTAGGGTGGGGAGTGCAGTGACAAACCACTGATGAGGGAAAATTGACGGCCGATGTATAGCCTGTCCTGGCACAAGTGGCCAGGGAAGCCCTTGGAAAGTACGGTTGGGCCGCACTTTGCAGGAAAAGGTGACAGCCTTTAGGTCAGGGCAGAGAAATGGGGCTGACATAAAAAGGTCTGGGGATAAACTTTTGAGCCTTGAGCAGGACTCCTACCCGGGAGTGGAGGACTGTAGTCTTCCTCCTGGCAATAATCTTAAAGCAATAATGATGGCCCCTCTTGTGTAAGACTTCCCAGGGAACTGTAAATAAAATCTCAGCTTGATCATCACTTACCGCGTCTGAAATTGCTGGGGGCTGAGAGGTTAGGATCTCAGTCTCACGTATCTGGGCCTCTAGCACCCTGCCGTTAGAAAGGTCCAGCACTACCTGTCCACTGCTCCTTTACCTCAGTGACCCAGGCATCATGCTCCTAGTCACTGCTCTCATCAAGGACCCAGGCACCTGATCCTCCAGGCCACAGCTTTCTTCCTTAGAACCCACAGGCCGGGCTTCATAGCTTTGTTGCTCCTCCCTCTGATGCTCACTCTTACCCTTGTTTTGTTTTTTTTGTGTTTTTTTTTGCGGTACGCGGGCCTCCCACTGTTGTGGCACGAACCTGCATCCCCTGAATAGGCAGGCGGGCTCTCAACCACTGCGCCACCAAGGAAGCCCCCTTGTTTTGTTTTGTAAGTTATATTAGCCATTCGTCTTGTTTCCCTCTTGCCTGATACCCACACATACGCCAATGAACTATCTAGGTGGTTTTCCTGTGGCTGAGGGGGAGGGGCTGTTCTGAGGTTGAGGCTTTGGGATTTGGGGAAGGAGAGGTAAAATGAAAACCGGTCTATGGTTGAAATGATACAGAGACAGGGAAAAGAAATAGTATAAAGAAAAAAAAGAAAACAAGTCAAAGATCAGGTGTGAGAGTGGTGGAAAAGCAGAAGCAAATGGGATTATGTCAGAGCCTTACCCTTATTCTTCCCCAAAGAACTCTGATTTCCCTGGGACACAAAGTGGGTGGAAAGTTATAACCTTTAAAGATCACAAGGCAGGGTAGGATTAGCTCTGCCTCCCTTAAAATATAACCTCACCGGGCTTCCCTGGTGGCGCAGTGGTGGAGAGTCTGCCTGCCGATGCAGGGGATGCAGGTTCATGCCCCGGTCCAGGAAGATCCCACATGCCGTGGACCGGCTAGGCTCGTGAGCCATGGCCGCTGAGCCTGCGTGTCCAGAGCCTGTGCTCTGCAACAGGAAAGGCCACAACAGTGAGAGGCCCGCGTACTGCAAAAAAAAAAAAAAAAAAATATATATATATATATATATATATATATATATATATATATATATATATATATATATATATATATATAAAAAACCTCACCATCTCCCTTCTTCCCATCCTCACCCTTCCTTGATCCCGAAGCTGGGAGAGTAGAATAAAACCAATTTTCAAAAGAGAGAAGTCAGCAGCATGCCATTTACTGGATTAGCAGCCAACCGCATCAACTAATGAATACTTACATCCACTCCTATCATCTCCCACTCATTTTGGAAGACTGTGGAGGAAACAAAGAGGTAAAAATGTGTGACTATTGTTAGTTATTCTGTAACAAACATACAAGAATTTATAAATTCAAAATAGTACTCTCCTTAAACAGTTACCTTGGAGGGCTGTGCACTTATTTTAATGATGCCTACCCCATGGCTCAAAACATTGAAAAAAGTCCTCTTAGAATTACCTTCAGAGGCAGTTAGAAACCCCTTGTAAGGAATCTTCCTTTATTGTCACACCTCGTTTACGATATATACATATATGTGTATATATATATATATATACATATATATATATATATATATAATTTATTATTATTATTATTTTTGGCCGTGCTGCATGGCTTGCAGGATTTTAGTTCCCCCGGCAGGGAAAGAGTCCTAACCACTGGACAGCCAGGGAATTCCCTCGTTTACCATATTTATCACTCACCTCGTTCATTAATTTAACAAGTATTTATCTATTGAGTCCTACTATGGTACAGCACAGGGACACAGTGGTGAACAAAACCAGACTCAGAACAACCATTGTGAAGTTTACAGATGGGAAAGGCAAAGAAGTAACAAGTAACCCCCAAACACACACAAACTTTGGTTGTCCAAAGTCTAGAGGAAAGCACGTGGTGTTACCAGAGTCTACAGTGGGTATTTCACACAGTGAGGCTGCGTGGAGAGCTGAAGGTTGAGTGGGTGTTACTAAGGTGAAAGCAACAGGGTTTAAAAAAAAGAAAAGAAATGGGTGTTGGAAACGTTGGGTGCCAAGAAGTTAAAGTAAACACAACATAGGCTGGGTCACAGGATACTAACAACAGCTAATATATGGTGTGTTTACTGTGTGCCAAGTATCATTCTAAGCACCTTAGAATCAGTATATAAGCTGATTCAATCCTATTATCATCCACACGTTATAGATGAGGAAACCAAGTCCCAGAGAAGTTAAGTAACCTGCTCAAAGTGTCACAACTGGTAAGCGGGCTCTAGAGTCCGTGCTATGAACCTCCACAACAGAATCTGGACCGCAGGTCCAGGAGAGGAGGGTGAGGCTGCGGCTGGGGGATGGGTGTGGCACCGTGAGGGAATGTGGGCTGTGAGTACTGTGTCCTGTTTACCTGTAGCAGAAGTCACACCCCTGAGTCAGAGCTCAGGCTGGGCTGCGTTGTTGGAGCCATCATGGTGTGTGGGTGTCCAGGCCTGGCTACTCAGGAGGGATAGGATTCCCAGCATTCCTAAGGCCACGGTCCTGGAATCTAGGGCCCTCCTTAGGCTGAGATTTCACCTGGGAGTTGAGCAGTTTGAGAATAAAATTTGGGAAGCCACCCTTACAAGAACACAGGGAGGTCGTATATAACAAGGAAAATTGAGGGCAGCATCTGCTCAAACGCCCAGGAGCCCACTGAAGATTGGGCAGAATGGGCGGTGTCACTGGCTTACGAAGTACGTTTGGGTGGGTTGTGAAGGAGTGTGAGAAACCCTGTGCCAGTGGCTGAGGGCCCGGGCCCAGGGAGGGAACTGGGGATTTGCACACAGTAGAATTAAGGAACGCTGGCTCTGCGTGGGGGATAAAAGAAGCCATGGAGGGAGTGTGTGTGTGTGGGGGGCGTGCCGCGACTTCCCCTCCCCAGCCCTCGCACCGCCTGGCCCGCTCCCCTCGCTTCGCCATGGCTGGCATTCGGGGTCTCGCACCTCCACCGCCCCCACGCGTGCTGCCGCGGGGAGCGGCCTGACCGCCGCTTGACGCCTCAAGAGGGGCGGGGGTCTCACTATTAAAAGGGGCAACAGGCCTCGGCGCGGGCCCCAGAACAGGCCCGCTCCGTTAGCGACGCCCTCGAGTCCGCGGCGGGCACGATGCAGCTCCTGGTGAGGGTGCCGTCTCTTCCGGAGCGGGGCGAGCTGGACTGCAACATCTGCTACCGGCCCTTCAACCTCGGGGACCGCGAGCGCCGCCGCCTCCCCGGGACGGCGCGCGCCCGCTGCGGCCACACGCTCTGCACCGCCTGTCTGCGCGAGTTGGCGGCGCGTGGCGACGGCGGCGGGGCGGCCGCGCGCGCAGTGAGTCTGCGCCACGTCGTCATGTGCCCCTTCTGTCGCACGCCCACCCTGCTCCCGCGCGCCAGGATCACTGAAGTCACTGTCAACCCGGACTTGTGGTCACGCTTGGAGGCAACAGAGCGGGCCGCGCACGAATCTAATGGGGCGGGTGGTCCGGTTCGGGAAAGCGGTGAAGCGGCCGAGAGGCCGATGACTAGGAAACGGAGAGAAGGGGGCGGGGCCTAGGAGCGCGGGATGGCGTGAGCTCCTGCGGCCCTGGGCCCGGGTGCTGGCACCCGCGCGCAGGTGGCGGCGGCCGCTGCCTAGCAACGGTGAGGGGCCGCCCGGGTAGGCAGTGGAGGGAGAGCGCCCCGGAACGCCGGTTCGGCTGCGCCCTTCCGCTGCCACTAATCCTCCTTCCTTCCCCCAGTGCTGTACTGTCCACAGATCAAGGACTCGGCCCACATGACCCGCTGCACGCTGTAACCGCGGAACCCTGAAGCTACGGCAGAAGAAAGGTGGGAGCTGCATTCTCGGGGCGCGCTGTACTACGAGGAACTGGTGCCAAGCCCACCCCCTGTCATGTCCTGGAGTGTCACGGATGAGGGAGGTGAGCCAAGGGCAGAAGGGAACGCCCTGGGAGGTGTTGATGCTGCGCTGGGGAGGCTCCTAGACGAATCGCCCCCATCTACCGACTGTGCCAGCCTTGCATATTCAGGATGGAATGGCCCAGGGAGGATAGAAACAAAGTCTACGTTCCCGTGGGAAGCAGACAATTTCCCTAGCTGTGACTTTGACTTTTGTCCAGGGCAGCTCTGATGTGTGGGAGCAACAGGTCCCATTTTAGCAATTCTGTGTCAATGATTTGAAAGTTTAAAAAAGATGGAACGGGAGAGAAGAGGCTGATTTCCATGTCATATTAATCTCACTTCTCTAGCACCTAAGAGAACTGAGAAAAATAAACCGTACCCACCCTACTCCCTCCGCTGGTATGCCTACTAGTGTCCCCCTTCCCAGTACTGTGTTCCTAAAATTGTCAAGATGCATCCCCACCTATGAGATTAGGAGCCTCGCTTCATTTCAGAATCTCCCTTCAACCTGTTGGGGCAGGTATGACGACGTCCAGAGGGCATCTATCCGAGTCACCTCACTAGGGCCTGTCAAGGGGAGGAGGGAGAGCCATTTGGCTATGGCAGTGGATTGTAAACTTCTGATATTATTTTTACAGCCACAAGGAAACACTGTCACTACTGAAAAAAGATGCTCATCATACAATTTTAAACTTGTGTCCCATATTTAGACATCACCTATTTCAGGGCAGGGGTTCAATTTAAAAGTCCTGTTCGTATCTTGTGATCGTAGAGTTACAGTCAAGGGCCAGCAGCATCGGCATGACTGGAGCTTGTTGGAAGTGCAAAATCTCAGGATTTCACTTTTGACTTACTGAATTAGACTCTGCATTTTAACAAGAATCCCAGGTGATCCATTTAAGTAAAAATTTAAGAAGCACTGGTCCAGGTCCTAGACTATGTTACATTTTCCCCTGAGTTAAAAAGGGGGAACTTATTAAGAATAAACCCCAATTTTTCTAACTATGTTTTTACCTTTTTCCTTTCGTTAAGTCTCAGCTTAAATATTCCCTCTTTGGGGAGGTCTTTCTCGGCTTTCAATCTGGTGTAGCCCCCTCCCTCCCCCTCTGTAATACAATGCCTTGTTTTATTTTTTCACTACTTTTATTTTCTGATATGTGTTTTGTTGGTGTCCTGCACTACAGTGTAAGCTCCATGATAGCAGTGACTAACTTGTGACTGTTGTATCTCCAAGGGCAACAGCAGTGTTTTTAACATGTACTCAATAAATGCTTGTTGGAATTACATTTTTTAATACAATAGCCTCAAAATTGTCTGGTCTCTCAGCCTCTGAGAAGCTCTGGTAGTAAATACATGTCAAGCTGTAGTGTCCAGCGGTTCAAATCTTTGGCAAGCTATGCAGGTCTGACCCCCCACCCCCCAGCTCCTTTAAAATAAAAGTGTGCTTCTGCAACTGGGAACTGAACCTATGAAGCTGTAGTGACCTCTACTGACTCTTGGTAGAACTAAACAAGCTGAAGGTGGAAAGGACGATCAAAAGGATGAATGGAAGGCAGTTCTGAAACTTATCAGGCACCCCTCCCACTAAACTTCTGTCCAGTAATTCCTGCTATCTCTCTGATCTCAACCTGAGGCCTGTGGAGGTGTCCTGCTGTCACCCTCCATCTCCGCTGAGCTCATCACACTGGGGTGAGGGTTGGAAAAAGAGCCTTGGAGTTGTAGCTGATGATCCAACAAATAAAAATGAGAAAAAGGAAAAGGCACAAGATTTAAAAAAAGAGAGAAATGGGTAATAGGAAATGGCAGGAAGCGACACCCTTTCTTTCCTCATCCCTCCCCGAAACCAAAGAACTCCCCCACTCAAAAATAACAGAGCACACAGAAAGGAAAGTATAATTTATATGTACAACCAATAAACCTGATACAGAAGAGGGGACTGGGACAGACCAGGAGTGGGTGTGAAGAGACCGGGAAAGGAGCAGCAAGAAAGTGAAGGGGAGCGAAGAGCAAGTGGGGGGTTCGCCATGCAAACTGCCACTCTCCCCAGCCCCTCCTGGGGAGGAGGATGTGCCCATGTCTCCCCAGCCTGCCCTCCACTATTTTGCTCTGGTCCCAAAGGCAAGGTAGTCCCCTGACTAGGCCCCCTGCCTGACCCACTCAAGTTTAGTTCATATCCAGGTCTTCAGGAGGGAGGGTAGAAGTCCTCCAAGAACCTGAGCCCCAAAACTGGGGGCTCCCCCCACATCTGGCCCATTGTGTTCTCCACCACCCTTTCTAGGTTACCTGGGTCCCTAGGACAGATTGGGGAGCTCCTCTTTGGCTTAAGGGAGTATCACCCAAATATTACTCTCTTTGTAGGGGTGGTCCTTGGTCCCTAGGGAGGGGGGAAGATTCCCAACACAAGATGCCGGTACGCAGGAGGTAACTGAGCCAGTGAACGGCGCCTTTATTCTGAGGCTGAACAGCAATGGACTCCCTCCCTTGTTAACTGCTCCGCCCTCCATTTGGGGGGAGGTAGGGGAAGGAAACATGCAGCCGCCCCTCCTCTTCCCTTCCACCCTCCCAGGGCTCACTGTCACCCCTCTCTAAAGTCACCCTCCTCTCTTGAAAGCTCTTTTCCCCACCAAAGTCCCTAAAGGCCGGGCAAGGCTAACCCCCCACTTCTGCAAGAGATGGAGCTTACGCTGCAGGAATAAGAACTGGGGCGGCTCCACCTCTTTCCCCTCCCCACCACAGCCGCTCACTGGGAAGCTGTGTGTGCTGGGCAGTGGGGGGTACAGGTACTTGGAAGACCCTGCTGACCACCTCCCACCCAGACCTCTTCTCACCAGCACAGTCTTCAAAGCACGGTGGGAAAGGTGCACGGGGTGGAGAAGGACAAAGGGCCCTTCTTGAAGAGAGCTGTAGAGAGGGGCAAAGGGGCTCCTAGCCCAGCGGGGGCCCAAGGGGTGGGGAAGGTGGAGGACTGGCAGCAGGCCCCAGAGCCTGAGCTGGGGGTCGGCCTCGGGGACGGGGCCTGGGTGAAGGGCAGGCCTGGGATCCGGTCAGTCGTCTATACAGATCACCTCCCCGGCTCGGGGCTCCTTCCGATCCAGCCCGTCTGACACCAATGCCCCCACCATTTCCTTCTCCTTCTTCACCAGCACTGGAGGGCCGTTGGTGGCGGCTGTTTGGGAAGGGGGTAAGGAAGGGTCAGTCCCTCCTTCACTTCCCATTGTCGACTGCTTCCTGGCGACAGTACGTTCTTACTTCTAGGTCACCTCATGCCACATCCAATTTTCTAAGGTAGGGATGGGAAAAAATCTCTCTCTCTGAGATTCCCCACGGTACGCATGATGGAACACGTGTTCCAACTTTCACCGGAACCCCCTTCCAATTTCATATTCTCTTTCTCTGAAGTAAACAGCTGGAGGAGGCTCAGGTAGGTAGTACCAAGCCACAGAACCACTAAAACCCTAGATGAGGTTTTTGACAACGGGAATGGAAGAGAAGCTGAGAAAGGGATGGGAAAAACAAAGTCCAGAACCACTCCATTCCATAAAACACTGGATACTTCCAAGGAAATGAGATGGGCTGGACAGGTAAAAGGGTAGCTGAGCAGGGATGAAGCTTGGAAAAGGAAGAATGCAAGGAGCAAGAGGCAGGAAGTCACCAGCTGACCTGTGATGAAGGACCCTGCAGGCATCTGGCTGTAATTGGCGCCTGCGGCGGCCAGGGCCCCTACGGGTGCGGCGCTGAAGGCCGCCCCGTACCCCGGAGGTGTAGCGTACGGACCCGGGGGGAAGGCCTGGAAGAGAGAGCGAGCCCACATTAGAGGGTCCACAGTCTGAGAGGAAAGAAGCTGTCGGGGAGACATCATGGGCCAACTCCAGAACTACTGAGGGGTATCACACAGGCAGGGAGACTCAAGGCTGATGAGCGTGCTGGAGCAGGTCGTTGTTCCACACTGCACGGGGCTCTGAAGGAGGTGTTCATACGTGTGCAGGAGGAGTACCAACAGGGAAAACTGGAGTCGGGGGAAAGGGTTACCGGTGTGGGGTGAGGCTCCGTGCCCTTGCTGGCCAGCCGGCTGAGGATGCTGCGCTCGGACATCTGAAGGCGGGCTGCGATGGGGGGTATTCGGGACAGCGTGGCTGGCAGGCGGGTCACGTCCGCCTTCATGTCGCTCAGCAACTCCTCCAGCTGGTTCAGAACTGGGGCCCGGGCCACGGAGAAAGAAGGGCAAGAGAAAGACAGGGAAAGGGAGAGATGGAGCCAGGAAAAGAGATGAGGAGTCAGATGGACAGATACAGTCAGAGAAGGAGAGAGAGGAGGACACAGATGTCGAAGAATCAGAGACCAAGGAAATGACAGAAGTAGAAAAAAAGAGCAACTCGGGGACAAAGAAAAAGTGTCAGGTAAAGAGGCAGAGAGACCAGATCACCACAGAGGACAGATGGAGAGAAAGAAGAAAGGAAAAGGGAATATGGAGAAAAGGGAGATAGGGGAGGGAGGACATCGGAAGACATGGGGGCGGGGAGTTGTCAGAACATCCCATACTGAAAGAGTGAGGTTTAGGGGTTGGGGATGATGGGGAGGAAATAGTCAGGAGGTGTGGGAGGTGGTAAGTGGTGTCAAAGACGTAAGGAATCAAAGTTTTAATATGTAAGGGGGGGAGGGAGGTTAGAGGGTCAGCATTACAGATTCAAGGAATTAGAACAGGAGTCAAAGGGGCCAGGAATCAGTCACTACATCAGACAGGATTAGATGGTTAGAGGGCTTTAGAACTTAATCTATTATTATCAAGGTAAGAGGGTTTGGGAGGAAGGGTTGAAGGTCAAAGGGAAGTTTCATGGGGTAGGGTCAGAGGGTGGGACGGAGGTGGTTTCTGCTTCATGGGGTGAATGAGACGTGAGGAACGTGGTTTGTGGGACCGGGGGTAAGGACTTTTGTGGACTATACACAGGCCAGGGCCCCAGAGAGTGTGCTATTAGCAATATGGCAGGTGTGTGGGTCAGCGAAGAAGTTCCGCCCTGTGGAGGGGACGTGGCACAGTCTCATGGAGATTGGGGGGTTGGGGGGAAGGTCCCTCCCTTCGGCACTGATGTGAATGCTACTAGGCACGGATGAGGGCTGGCTGCACGAATCCTAAAGGCTAAAAACCAAGGCAGTACCAGGTGGGTCGGGGTGGGGTCAGAGGTCAGAGGGGGGTGGTTCAGAGGGTAACGGGGTCAGAGGGGTGGGAAGATTTTGAGGGGTGCGGGGTGAAGACTTACGCAGCGTTGTGGGCCCTCCCCCGCGCGGGGCCGCCGCGGCCCTTACCCTTGTGCAGCACGGCGTTGGCCGGCTTGTTCCCCGCCAACGACTCCTTGGAGAGGTGCTGGTGGCTCTCGGCCAGGCACTCGGCCTCGGCGAAGCGGGCGTGGAGGGCCATGGCGGGGTGCGCCGGCTCCTGTGATAGGTTCAGGTAGGCCGCCCGCCGCAGCTGCTCCTCAATCACCAGCGCCTGCTCCAGGAGCTAAGGGCGTGGGGAGGGGGTGAGCGCGGGAGCTGCCAGCAGCAAGCACGCAGCTCGGGGCTGGAGACCCACACTGCCCTCACCAGCGGCCCAGACCCCCAGCTCCACACCAATACTGACTGCGGCCCCGCTCCAGACCACAGTGCCAAACACAAGGTGACCCTCTGGTCTTTGCCTCAAGCATCGCCTCAACCCTCAAGGTGTTAACCCTGCCTACATTCCAACCAGATCTGGTCCCACTTCTCACCCAAGCCCCTCTTCAACACTGTTCCTTTCCTCCCTCATCCTCACCTTGAATCTCCGCGCCAGGAACTTATTTTTCATCTCCAGAAAGTTCCCCTTATTGGCTTCAGTTTTAAATGGCTCGTTGATAATGGCAAACTGAGCATCATTCTGGATGTCCTGCCACCGTGCGTAGCCATGGCTGCCAATAAGGGAAGTGGATCATCAAGGAATTTAACAGGGCTGGGCTGTGAACACACCTTCCTTTTGGCCTGGTCGCCCCAAAGTGTGGCACTAGGCCCCCTTCCCTAAGTGTAGTTCCCCTCTCTCCAGGTTGAGAGAACATTTTTTTCTTGCGTTTGTAGCCAAGGATACAGGACAATCCCAGCCAGAAGCCAATAGTCATGTCTTCGGTGCCAGATCTCATTGAGTTTCCCCGAGGAAACAGCTGCCCGTTCCTCATTCTGCCACAGCGTGTGGAGCTCTGAAGAGAGGACAGAAGACAGATGAGGCATCAGGAGTTTGTGAAGCCCAGCAGACTGGTACAGAGGAGGGAACTGAACAGTGGGACAGGACTAAGGGCTTTTTAGGAGGAACAGGGCAACGTTAGGTGAGGGGTTAGGAATAAAACTAGTTACAAACAAGGTTCAAGTTGGGATTAAGAGTACAGGTGAGATTAAGGCAGCTTTGGAGTTAGGAGTCCACTTCAGGAGGACCAAGGGCAAGGATCAGAGACAGCATGCACCATTTCATAGACAGTTACTTGGAATTAAAGGCGGAAGGAGGCCTCAGGCCCAAAGAGAAACCCCATGAGGATGAGCTAACCCCAGTGAGGAGCAGAGGGCAGTGAGGACCCCCCCACCTGTGAAGCCACCGTCTGCAATATTGAACATGAACCGCGGCTTCTCTGCCTTCTCCTCACGTCGCCCGTTGGACCGCGGCTCGTCTCGAGGAGGCCCAGGTCGAAGCTCCCGGTCCCCTTTTACATCTTCTGCTACGGCAGACGGGGCAGAGCTCACACCTCAGGAGAGTCTCCTCCCAGGTCCCAAGACTACTCTCTGTAGTGTACTGGCCCCTGGAACAGCTACCCACCCAGGACCCAGGCATTTGGTTCCCAAGACTCCACCTCCCCTCCCCTGATTCCCTCAGGGACCCAGGTGTCCGGTCCTTCCACCCATTACCTCTCTTGCCCAAATCCCCCGTCTCCCCCTCCGGCCTCTCCCTGTGTTCCTGTCCATCCATCGGCTTCTCCTCCCCCCTCTCTCCTGGCGTCGACTCCGTGGCTGTGGGAGGGGGTAGGGGACAGGAAGGAAGGATGTCACCCTCAGCCCCTGATCCCAGGAAGAGGGAACCCCCAAATTCTAAGCCCCCCTTCACCCCTAAGACCATGCACCCACCTGACTTCTCTCTGTCCCCACGGTACCCAGGTTCAGGCTCCATCTCTCCAGGTACCCCTGGCACCTCATCCTCTAGAGGAATCTTCCTTGGCTCCAGCCGCTCCCCAAGTGATGGGGCTGGGCTGGGGGTATCAGCCTAAAAGAGGACAACGGAGTCAGGATGAAGTGGCGGCTCCTAGGCACCTGCCTCCACGACTCTGCCACTCCCTCCCCTCAAAGGAAGCTAGGTAGCCACACACCTCTGTTTCCATCTTCTCCCCAATTTTGCTATTCTTCTCTGGCTTCTCCTCCTGGTTTTCTGCTTCATCCTTCTCCAGAGGTGTCCTTACGCCATCTCCTTTCTCACTGGGAGCTGGAGTAGCTGCGGGGGTAAGGCGGAGTGAGGCAGGCAGAAACTCCCCACCCCAACTCCAGACCCTCGGCGTCTAACGGACACTGGCCCCATCTGTCTCTCCTGCCATCCTGAGCTGATTACCAGGTTTTGAGGTGCAGGGACTGTTTGCAGCAGAAGCCTCAGGAGTGGTGGGAGACGTTTTGGTAGGAGAGGAGGCTCTGGAGGAACGCTTGGAGTCAGCACTGGGGTCGGGCATCAGCTCCGGCATAGACCAGCGCCCATTGATGTGCTCAAACTCCTGAACCTGGAGGGTGCGGGGGAGTCATAGGGACAGAGATCAGCTCCGGCGACCGGACACACAGCAAGCTCCAGCGCTTCTCCCTTTCTCGCACCAGCGTGAGTCCGGAACTCAGGGACGAGAGGCAGAGGAGCACAGGGCCTAGGCGGCCAGCCTCTTTGGCTGAGGGGAAGACGGATACCTTCTTCTTGACGAGAGACATGACTCCAATGCGGGTCAACACTTGCTGGCGACTCAGTCCCTCCCGAGGGACCCCGTCAGCAAAGGTTTCAGAGCCGTCTGCCCCGGGCTCACAGAGATGGCGCATGAACAAAGACACATAGGCCCTAAGGAGCACGGGGGTGGGAGGTGTGTTAGGAGAGCCTTAGGGGGGGCAGGGCAGTAAAGGGGGCACAGGGATTACTGAACCTGAAACTCCCGGGTGCCTCCAGGGGTCCTCCCCTGGGCCTCTCAGTCTCACCATCACCTGTCCTCCAAATCCTAACTCCCCCATCTGCCCCTCCCCTTGCATTTCCACAGTCCCCTTGGTCTTGGTTACTTCATTCCTAGGCCCCATCAGTCAGCTCTTCATCCTTCCCACCAGCCCCCCTGCCAGGTTATCATGGTCAAATAAATGTGAGGCAAGGACAGCCCAGGCGAGGCTCCTGTCTCAACTGCCTCTCCCATTGGGGAGGAAGCCTGGCCTCCCTGCTCTAGGCTCATCTGAGGGGAGGTGGGGCAGGCTGAGCCCACCCCCCAGGAAACTGAGCCAGGAAAGACTGTCTGGCAGGGAGTACGGTGATCAGTTGAGTAAGGTCACATCATATGGTGGCCAAGAGGAAGGCAGTAACACCCAAAGTTTTCACCCTTCCATCCAGCTGAGCCCTGTATCACCCCCACTCACTTGAACTCTTTTTCAGTCTTGCCCCTGAGGTCCCGCACCAGCCACTGGGTGGTGAAGGCGTCCTGTGGTGGCATGCCCCAGCGCATCACAGCATTGAGGAAGGCCTTCCGCTGACGGGTGTTGAATCCCAACACCTGATGACGGGGGCAAGGAGGGAGTGGGCAGTGAATGTCCAGGATCTCATTTCTTGGTCTGTGCTACCCTCAGTGACTCAGCTTCAATTCCCTAGAGGGGCCTAGGCCAGCTCACCTCAATGTTGCCCCCAACTCGAGCCAGCAGTGGAGGCAGTGGCTTATCCTTTTCGTTCCGGAGCTGCCTCTTGGACTGTCGACGCCCTGGGTGGGGAGATGGTGACCCCGGTTAGTAGAGCTGCCACCTCCTTCCCCGCCCTCACTCTTTCCTAGCCCTCCATTCTCACAAGATACAGAACACAGGAAAGGCCTGTGTCAGCTCTGAGGCGCTTCTAATTTTCTTCCCAGCGCATTCAGAACTACTAACCCAATAGGTCCAAAAGAATCGAGTCATACTAAAAAATCAGTAGCACCCATACGATGCAAGCAAGATTACTGGTGGGAACGTAAGAGGATGTTACCTTTCTCGATCTTTCATCTAGGTACCTAAGCCTGCACGGTTATATACTCCCAATTTTAACAGTGGCGAGATTATAGATATTTCTTCCTTTTTGCTTACCTGCAATCTTTACTTTTTCTACAAATGAGCATTTTGTATAAAAATAGTGGGCTTAATAGACAATGGGAAGTGAAATGGGAAGAAGTGCGGTAGAAAAACAAGAAAACAGATGCCACCTTCAGGACGCTCATCAAAGTCTTCATCCTCCTCCTCTGATCCCACTGAGTACTCTGACTGGTTATCTGCGAGGGGAAGGGCTCAGTGGTCAGTGATGGCTCCCTGGATAAGCCCAGGCTGGGGCCCTTCTGTCTGGACGCCTCCCCTCGGAGACTTCTGCACCTTCGCTCTGGCCTCGGCCCTCCTAGGGATGCCGGATGACTGCCTGCCGTCTGACTCAGGACCACACACCATGTCCACTCACCCACCTACCTCCTGACTCCTGCATAACCCACTCTAAACAGGGACCCCTGGGTGTCCATCTGAGCCCTCTGCAACTGCTAGATAGCTGAGACCACCTGCAAATCCACCTGGCCTCCGGGTAGCTCCCAGTGTCCCTTCCTAATCTCTTTCCACTTGGCAGGGAAGGCCCTGACTCCTAAGCGCACTCTCCCCTTCTCGGTCCCTCCGTCAGGGGCGGTCCTCACCTTGGTCCTCCTGAGCAGCATCGTTGTAGTTAACCTGCTTGCGGACCCTCTTGCCTTTGCCGAGGTTGCGGGCCAGGTCTTCCTGCTGCTGCTCGTAGTGGTGTCTCAGCAGCTTCTCCCAGTAGTCGGGATCCACGTTCTCCTCCTGCTTGATGATCTCGCGTTCAATTTCCTCAATCTGAGGGGCAGCAGGACGAACGCTGAAGGCCTCCCCTTCCAATCCTGCCACCATGACAAAATCCCTACTCGCCTGCCTCCACCCAGCCCTAGACCTCGTCACTGTGTGTAAGTCCTCTGTGTGAGTTTTCCTTACTTCTTACCTGCAATATGCTTCTCCTCCTCGTGATTTCCCTTTTTTCCAAACCTCTCCTCTAGTGCCCTCTGTGTCCCTCCCACTCTGACTCAGAAGCTTCCCTCCCGAGTTTATCACCGCTTTCTCTGCCTAAGTTTTCTCCAAAGTCCAGTCTCATCCTTTAGACCAAGAAGTCGTTTGAGGTCCACTACCGCTCTCTGATGGGCACTGGGGTAAGAGATCAGACAAAAACCAAGAGCGAAGGGGGATCCTCCAACTTCAAGGTCTGGTCAAGGACGTCGGACACGACCCCTCAGAGGTGGCCCGGGATGCACAGTGTCTGGCCCCAAGCCTCTCACCTTGTCTTCTTCCCTCACCACGTACTGGGCCACCTTGAAGGAGCTGAGATACTCATTCATGTTCTGCACGTCAGTGTCCTCAGTTGCATCCTGGTTCCGGTCCAGGAGCCGAGCGATGGCCTCGTTGTCATAGTGAATCACACTGCTGTCCTCCTCCTTGTTCTCCCCTGGTGGAGTTGGGGAATGAGAGGGGACTCTGAGCTCTAACCAGAACCTCAGGCAGAACTTTAGAGAGATCAGAGGAAAGCCTTCCCCTCTGCTTCCTTTTCACGGGAGCTCTGGAGGAGAAGGCCCTTTCCCTGGACGTCTACACAGAGATTTGCTGTTGTTTTCAACCTTACAGGTAAGGAAAGAAGCCAACCTTCCTCCAAGGATGCAGAGAAGAGATTTTCTTCAGGGGGTTTCAGAAGAGAAGTGCTCATAGACAGCAAAGACCTGCTTACAGGGAGCTGCAGAAAAGGCTCTCACCCTCATTTTCATCCTTAAATAGCTCCTCGGTGCCAAATTTGAGGATGTCATCCAGCTCCTGCTTGGACATGGAGCCCGCCTTGGAGCCCAGCCCGGGCCGCACCACCAGATGCGTCAGCATCATCTTTCTCTTGGCCACCTGTGTGATTCGCTCTTCCACTGATGCGCGAGTCACAAACCGGTAGATCATCACTTTGTTGGCCTGGCCGATCCGATGAGCACGGCTGAAGGCCTGCAGGGGCCGGAAAGCGGGGATGGGCCAGGGGAGTGGCAGGGGAGACACCCCCTACATGCTCTGGAAAAGAGGCTGACAAGGAAGGGTCTTCTACCCACCAAGAGGTTTATTTCTGACCCCAGAACAGACAGACACATCTCCTTGCTCGGAGGGGCTCCAGGAGGCATGCTCTCACCTGGATATCATTATGGGGGTTCCAGTCTGAATCAAAGATGATGACAGTGTCGGCAGTGGCCAGATTGATGCCCAGCCCTCCAGCCCGGGTGGACAGGAGGAAGCAGAATTGTTGGGCCCCAGGAGCTAGGAGGCAAGAATTAGGAAATCAGGCCTTTCTTGTACCCAGAAGGTCTGTCCACCTGCTCCTAGTTGTTCCCTGACTACAAACAACGATGCCCTCAACTCAAAAGCCCAGGTGGCTAATATCCTCCCAGGCCAGCACCCTCCCATCCCAGGGACCTAGGCACAGGTTTCTTGGGCCTCCCACACCCAGCAGGGACCAAGGCCCCCCTCACCATTGAAGCGATCGATGGCCTCCTGCCTCAGGGCACCAGTGATGCCGCCGTCAATGCGCTCATACTTGTAGCCTTCGTAGTCTAAGAAGTCCTCTAGCAAGTCTAACATTTTGGTCATCTAGAGCAAGAGAAAAGGCAGGAGTCTAGAACGACGAGGCAGTGGGATGCGCCCTGTCTGTTCTGACTACCTCTTTATTCTCTCTCAACCCCAGTCCTTACACTTGTACCCCTGCCCTGTCATATACCCCCCAGAGCTGCTTCCTCCACCCCCAGCTCCTCCTGGGACATTCTTGTCATTCTCTCTCTCTTGATTTAAGACCATTTCTCCTAAGGCAGAGGTTCTCCTCTGACACCCATGACAAAGTTTCAGGGAAATCTATGAATCCCCTGAAAATCTGTACAAAATTGTCTAGTTGTGTGTGCAGTTTTCTGGAGAAGAGACCCACAGCTTTCATCAGATTTCCAAAAGGTCTGTGCTCTCCTCCCTTCCCCAATAAGGTTAAGAAACAGTACCAGTCCCAGAGACGACCTTTAGGAGGCAGATGGCTCACCCTTCCCCTTCGCCCCTTTTGGCGTACAGAAACTGGACTACAACTTCCAACAGCCTTAATTAAGAACAGGGATCAGAGACCAAGATGAACTTAGCTATACCAGAAACCCTTAGGGGTGTAATTGCCTAACCTCGCATCCCGTGGCAACCACAGGAATGAGGTAAGCGATTATCCGATGGTGAGAAAGAGCTACAGGGATGGGTCACCTGCGAGAAGATGAGCACTCTGTGTCCTTGCTCCTTCAGCTTCCGCAGCATCTTCTGCAACAGCATGAGCTTCCCAGATGCCTTAATAAGTGCCCCACCCTCATATGCCCCACTGGGAAGTTTGGGGGACTCCTGAAAAGAAGGCAGGAAGAAAGGAGGAGAGGGTCAGTGAACACGCCCCCGTATTCTGACTATGCCTAGAAAGCCGGAGGCCCAAATCCAGGCTCCACACCTTTACAATTCCTATTCTTCTCAGAAATCTAGTCTCTGGCCTCCCAGCCCAACTCCAGCCCTGTGCTCAACTGCCCACGTTTCCAAAGAGCCAGGCATTTCACAGCCCCCCAGCTCCCGTATCTACCATAGCAGCCACAGGAAAGAGATACGGATGGTTGCAGCACTTCTTAAGATCCATCATGATGTTAAGCAATGACACTTGGTTCCCACCTCCTCGTGAGTTCAAGGCCTCAAAATTTCGGGTCAGGATATACTTGTAGTATTTCCTAAAGCCCAGGGCAGGGGCATAGAAGAGACACAATAAAGGAAGCAATTATGATGTTGCATTTGGTCACCAACTCTTGGAAAGCTGCCACCAAATCCTCAACCCTGGGCCAGGTAACCCGCCTTGCATCTCACTTCTGCATGGGGCTCAGCTCCACGCGGACGATGAGCTCTGTCTTGGCCGGCATATTCTTAAAGACATCAGCCTTGAGCCTCCTCAGCATATGTGGCCCCAGCAAGTCATGAAGTTTCTTAATCTGGTCTTCTTTGGATATGTCGGCAAACTCCTCCAGGAAGCCTTCCAGATTGCTAGTAGCCAGAAGGAGAAAAGGAAATGAACAGGCGTCAGGTTCTTTGCCCCTGACCTCAGGCTCTATTCTTCACTCCAGATGAATCCTCCTCCCACTCATCTTCTCAGTCCCTCCACCTCTCCTCTCTGCAGACCACCCTGCTGAGCCACTTACTTAAACCTCTCTGGGGTGAGGAAGTTCAGCAGATGGAAGAGCTCCTCCAGGTTATTCTGCAGTGGAGTCCCTGTCAGCAGCAACTTATGATCTATCTTGTAGCCATTGAGGACCCTGAAAAACTAGAAAATGGGGCAAGGAAAGGCAGAGGAAAGGGCCCATCAGTGGCCAGTGGCTGGCCCACAGTATCACCTTTCCCTGCCTCTAGCTCCTATTTCCTTCAGGATCAGAGGCCCTCATATCCCTAGTCCTCTCCCTCTTCCAACCTGGACTTCTCCCCAGACTTATTCCCAGCCTTCCTGCCTCCCTGATTGCAGAAAGTCCCTGAAACTTTATTTTTTAGGACTAGGGCAAGTAGGAGTCCACAGCCTCAAGTTTCTGAGGCCTGGGTATCTCACTCACCTTGGACTGGTTGTTCTTGAGCCGATGGGCCTCATCCACCACGAGACAGGCCCAGCGGATGGAGCCAAGAGCTGCCTGATCAATGGTGATCAGCTCATATGATGTCAGGAGAACATGGAACTTCACCTGCGCCTCCCTCTGCCAACACAACCATTGTCCACTTGGCTGCCACCCCACACCCAAGCATCTAGGCCTACACCCCCATTCTCCACACAGACACCCAGGCCTAACTGAGACTCCCAAAGGGAGCCCGTTGTCCTGTCCTCCAACTTTGACTCCATGCAGGGACTTTTGAATGTGGCCCCAAAACTTCCACCACTCGTCCAGGATGAACAGATCCATGTACACCCCTGGGAGTACCCACTACATCTCCAGGACTGGAGTTCAGAGGCATGAGGGAAGGTGGAGGAAAGGAGGGAGAAAGCTGAACGGGGAATAAAGGAGCTGAAGTCCTGGTTGGGGCAACGAAACGACAGATCTGAGGACTTTAGAGGACATGAGATAGAGGGGCTTACCTTCATCTTAAAAGCTTTCTTGCCACCTTTGATGGCGTTGTCTTCAAAGGAAAACTCATTCTCACGAATGATGGCTCGGCTGTCCTTGTCACCCGTGTACGTCACCACATAGAACTTGGGTGCCCACATCTGGAACTCCCGCTCCCAGTTAATGATGGTGGAGAGCGGGGCGCTCACCAGGAAGGGACCCTTTGTGTGGCCCTGGGAGTCGAGGGTGGGGGACCATTAGTCTAGGCTCACGGTCATACAACCCAGTCCACTGCCTGCCGCACCCCTCCCCGCCAGTTCTCTGCCCTCACCCTCCACTCCCACCTTCCCCAGTCCAGGCTAGGCCTCAGCACGGCTGTCCCCCTCAGGGCCCGAGAGTCTAGCACCTCCTTATACAGTGAGTAGAGGAAGACGATGGTTTGTATGGTCTTGCCCAGTCCCATCTCATCAGCCAGAATGGTGTCAGTGCCCTGGGCCCACGAGAAGCGTAGCCAGTTCAACCCCTCCAGCTGATACATGTGCAGCGTGCCTCCAGTGGCTGTGATGAACCGTGGCTGAGTCTCGTATTTCACTGTCGGCTGTAGAATCAAGAAGTCAGAAAGCTCAGGGGAGCCATCAGCTGCTCCTCTGGTCTTGGCCTCCTCCTCCCCTCTCCCCGGCACTGATATCAAATGGGATTACAAGTCCCTCTCCTATGGCCTGAGCTTATGAAAGTTTCAGTCTGCAGTGCCTCCCCCTCATTCCTTAAAACAATACCCAGAAGCACTGTGGGGAAGGAAACTGGTAGAAGAGCCCTGTGTGCTGCTGTCTCTAGCAGCTCTCACTCCTGTGCCAAAATTCCTAGCACTCTTGGGGCAAAGCTGAACACTGAAGGAAGAGCTACTGTTCAAAGAAGTTGTTGAAACTCTGGGAAGTTCTGTCAGAAGCCCCCAGGAAATCTTCAATCACCATGGCTCCAGAAACGGGAGACAGGCCAAGTGGGAAGACTTACATCATTAGTAGGAGAGCTGGGAGGCCCATCACCCTGCAGCTCCTTCTTCTTCTTCTTATACTTGCGGGGCTGGGCGGGGTCCTCCCCCATAATTAGTTCTCTGGGAAAACAGCGGGTCTGAGTGAGACCTGGTCCTTGGACCCACCCCTGTCCTTCTGAACCCACTCCAGACCTAGCTCCCACTTTCCATAACCAAGATTTTCTCACATTTCCTTTCTCCCAGGTTCTTTACCCTCACCCCTACGGAGTTCAGCTCTAAAGCCAACCCTCCCCACTCCTCAGCATCCTCATCCCCATTACTCAGGCTAGATCTCCTTTCTGCTCCTCACACCACCTCTTTCCCGACCCCACCGCAAACAGCCCAGCCCAGGCTCCCACTGCCCTAAATTCTAGATTGGGTCTGTCCCTACTGCATCTCATTTAATGCTGGAGGTTTAGCTTTCATGCCTCTGTCCTCAGACTCCCTCTAACCCACGACCTGGCTCCCTCACCGGTGTCTCCAGTAGCTTTGTTTATGGTCTTCATATTCAGGGATGTTCATTTCATCTTCCTCCCACGTGGACTGGTCATATGGCAAGTCCCTCCATTTCACTAGATAGTGGTAATTTCCCTTCTTATCCACACTGTGGGGAGAGAAGCCAGGAGAAGGAGCAGGAGGAGAAAAGTAATATGTGTCACAAGTAGAAAAAGTCATACACAATTATCAGCAAGCATGCAGGCGTTGTCACCTAATCCTCAATGGTGGGCCTCTGAAAGGCAGTTTGGAATGGCTGAAGTTCTACCCTAACTTTTTCAGGATGGCTTCCTAAAAATCAACGATCACAAAACATCCCTGGCTTCAACATCGTTCGTTCATCTAATCAGTATTTACTAAACATCTACTACATGCCAGGCACTGTCCCAGGCACGGGTGATTGAGCAGAACTAAGCAGACAAATGACCTATTCCCATGCAGCTCACATTCTATTGGGGGAGGCAGTGATGAAATAGAAAAATAAAAGACAATGTAACATTAGTTAGTAATAAGTACTGGGAAGAAAGAAGTACCAGAAACACTGGTCTATGTGAACCATGTGTTTCCCGTTTTGCTTTTTTTACAACCAGATCCCCAGACTCATGTGTCATTTCTTAAGCTGTTAGAAATTAAAAGCAGCAAGGACAAAGCAGTCAGTGCTGGGCTGGACCTTCCTCCTGGTTCCTCCCATCTCCATAGAGGAAACAAAGCCAGAAGGGCTGGGGCTGCAGTGGGAATTATCCAGTTAGATCAATTATCTGGTTAATCAACAAATACTAACATGGAGCCACAGTGCAGCAAGAATAGTGGCAGAACCCAGGTAGGCCTTCGCACGGACCAAGGACCAAGGACTCACCTGTGGTTGATGATCCGGTGGACGGTCATCCACTCTGGCTTGATGCCGAAACGATAGTACTTCTCCTCCATCTCGGCATAGTGCGGGTCCTTCACCTTGCGTTTGTCACTCTTCCCATCATCCTCACCAGAGCCGTAGTCGAGGGGTGGGGGCTCGTCCATGTCATTCTTCCGTTGATAGTTTCGGTACATTACCAAGTGGAAAATTTCCAGCTGATGGGGCACAGAGGAGGAAGGAATAGATAGTCCCAACATCCCGAGAGGACAAAAGGAGACAGGGCAGAGGCCGGCAGGGGGAATGGCATGGGAAGGCAAGCAATGAAAGAGGTGGGATGAGGGACATAGTGAGTTAAATCCAAAGCAGGAGAACGAATAACACGCCAGAGAACAGAGTCAGAGACAGGAGCTGGGTGGGGAGGTATTAATAAGCAAAAGGAGGAAGGGAATAGGGTTGTTAAGATTGGGGCTATCAGTAAAACATGGTTAAGACGGATAAGGAAAGAGATGGAGTTGAGGCAGGCTAAGGAAAGCCTACGTTATACCTAAGGGAAGGAATCTAATGGAGACTGAGGGAAAGAGAACTGGAGTCCAAGAGAACCAAGTGTGGAAACTAAGGGAGTTGGTAGGGTGTGGGCGGCCAGAGGCCTAATGTGAGGGAAAGCAGAGGGGATGGAAGATGAGAGAACAGCGGGCCAAGAGAGAGAATGGCAGTGAATGGGGCCCCAGGAGGCGGGGAAGGAGAGGCCCTTGTACCTGAAGCTCCTTGGCCCAGGAGCAGTGCCAGTAGGACAGTCCTACCCACTTGACAAAGAACTCTCTCTCCGATCTGCCTTGAAGAGGACGCGCGGGCGGGGCATCTGGATTCCCGTCTGCCTGTTGGGGGGCCGGCACTGCCACAGGGGGCTCCCCCCACCGCCAGTGTAGGATCTTCTGCACACGGCCTTTCAGCACGGGACACTTCGGGATGGACGCACACGAAGAGGAAAGAAAGGCAGAAAGAGCCCATCATTAGAGTAGGAGGATGGGGGTCCCACACGGGAATCAAAGGCTAGGTGTGAGGGAGAGTAGAGAAAGAAAGAGCCCAACCTTTGGGCCCCGGAGATGGAGGAGGAGTCGGGGCTGACAATAAAGCCTGAGAGATGGGCCCACTCACTGTGCATCGGGGACACAGCCACTCGCCGTTGGGGATGTCAGGCAGCGGGGGGTTCAGGCAGTGAATGTGGTAGGAGGAGATGCAGGCGTCACAGCACAGGAGCTCCCCGCCATCCTTGCACACACGGCAGTACTCCATGTGGTCGTCCTCTTCCTCCTTCTCCCCCTCCTCTTCCCCCTCCTCTTCATAGTCTTCCTCCTCCTCCTTGGCCTCCCACTGTACCCCCTCCTTCTCCTGGGAGGCCAAGGACAGACACAGACACAAGAAAGAGGATAAGGAGTGAGACTGGAAGACAGAGGCAAACCAGGACAGCTAGATCCTAGAAGTGCAGAGAAGACTGCTGGGAACAAAGGAACAGGACTTCTCAGGTCCCCAAAATGCTAATTTTGGGGGCAAAGGAATGGGGGAGAGGATCAAACTAGGATCTTGGACACTTCAACATCTGTTACTGAGAAGCCCAGGCATCTGGAGGTAGGGAGAGGACAAGAGGAAGCAAGGAGGAAAGAGGTGGGTGGGTCCCTGAGGGCCGTAAGAGGTGGCACCAGTACTCACACAGTGGGGGCAGCTCCATTTGCCCTCAGGAGCCCGGTCAAGCTCAGGATCGAGGCAGACGAGGTGGTAGGCACGAGGGCAGGTGTCACACAGAATAATTTCCCCACCCTGCTGGCACACCTCACAGTAATCCTGGTGATCCGTCTCGTAGCCATCAACCTCCTCCTCCCCGGCCACTGCAGGACAGCCCAGGACTGTCATACACCCCAATGGAGGCAAAGGGAACAGAGAGAGAGAAGGAGAGCGGAATGCGGGAGGGGAGAGAAAGAGAAAAGCGTTCAGTAAAGAGGTCAACACTACAAATAAGAAAGACAACGAAGGAATGAAAGGAAGGCTGAGTGACAGGACTGCACACAGCTGACACAGCTTACCCTTCTTCTTCTTCCTTCCTGGCCGGCCTCTCTTCAGTTTCTTGGTGCGGACAGGGCCATCAGGGCGGCCTGAGGCACTGTGGACACTGCCACTGTCCAGGTCTGACTCCTCAGCCTCTGGTTCAGGGCCCTCGTCACTCTGGAAAACATACTGCCCATAGCCCCCGTGGCTGTCAGAGACGCCAAATGGATTCCACTCCCCTCCCCAGGCCTTGGGCTCCCACTCCCGCTGCCCTCATGGACCCTTGTGTCTGGACCCCCAGCCCCTGACCACACCCCAGAAGTACAGTGGACGGGAGGGGCCACCCACCGAGCCTCCCTTCTTCCTCTTGCCGCCCAGCAGCCCTAGTTTGATTTTGAGTGGGGCCATCTTCTTTCCCCGAAGCTTCTTGCGTCCATCAGGCACTCGGGGACTCTTACTCCGCCTCTTGTGGCCTGGACCTGAGTGAGGAGTGGGGTGACAGAGAAAAAGCCGAGGTCATGACAGCCAGGAACAATGGAGGCCGCAGGGTTTCTGGACCTCTCTGTGGGTCTCACTGAGACCCCTTCCTGGACAGCATTTCTTCTACAACAATCAGGGCTGAGAAGACAAGAGCTCTGGACTATAATTTGAGAACATGCAGTTTAGAGGGTGAGGTGACAGTTGTTCCAACTAGAGGGTTTCTTACCTTTGCCCTCTTTGGTTTTGGCTCTTCGGATGGGTGGGGGCTGGATATCAGCAGCAGGGGGTGGTGGAAGGGCAGGGGGTCCGGAAGGTGCTATGGGGGTGGCCGATGAGACAGCTGCTGACACCTGCTCAGCTACAGCTGCGGCCGCCGCTGCCGCCGCTGCCGCCACAGCAGCTGCCGACCCCTTGAAGGGGTTGTTGGCGCTGAACTCTCTCCACTTGGCCCCAAGGATGGTCATCATCTTAGACATTGGGATCTTAGGATTCTTCTTAGCAATCAGGGGCCTGAAAATATAGAAGCAAGGCACTCGGACCCTTCACAGATGGTCTGGGAATACTGTCATTTCCCCTCACCAATTAAGTCTGTGTACCAGCTAGCATTCCTAGGTGGTGAAAGTACATCCTATGAAGAATAACATCAATTTTGAAATAAAGAAATAAAAAGTTTAAGAAGGGAAAAAAAAGTCTAAAAAAACAAGAAAAAAGTATGAAGAAGAAAAAAAAGGCAAAATAAAATTTAAATGCAGATTAAAAAGGATAAAAAGATATGAGATTAATAAAAAAGCTCTACCTTGGACAACTATTTTACAGTTCCTAAAACACTTCCACACACATAATACCTTATTTCCTCCTCGCAATACTACTAGGAGTTGCTATGATTCTCTGTGCTTTTCTAAAGAGTTCCACGGGCCCTGATGAAGGGTCCCATCAGGTGGAGTCTGATGGGCCACACTGGTTCTGCTCTGCGGTGAGGTGTTAAGCTCTTGTGAGGACGTGGGTGACCCCGGTGCTGACAGAAGCACTGTCTTTAGTAGTGAAGCAGTGAGACAACGGGACTAAGGATAGCTACCAGGGACTGAACACCACTAGGGGCCAGGCACTGAGTGTGCTGAGCTTTCCATCCATCATCCCATCAAATCCCCACAAGACCCCATGAGGTACGTACTATGTGCCTATTTTACAGATGCGGAAACTGGAGATCAAAGAAGTGAGCTGCCCAACATGACACTGGGACCTGAACCTCAGCAGGCTGCCTCCAGAGCGTTGAACGGCTCTGCTAAGGTGCCTGCTCCCCAAAAGGCGTCTCTACTGTTCTGTACCCTACTGCGGGAGCCCCTGAAGCTCAGGCCCCACTGTCAGCAATGCATCCTCCGTGATTACTGGTGTCTAACGAAGGGACAGAGGACTTGATAACTGAGCAAAGGAAACTGGGGAACACGGATACCACCTCCCCACTCCAGTCTAGAGAGAAGTCAGGCAGGGGAAACTGGAACTGTTAGACCAAGGAGGGCCACCTGTCCTCCTGATAGTCTGTCACCACAGAGGTTTCTAACCTAGCAGTGGTACTGTGACCCCCCAGTGAAGGGTTCCTGACTGGAGTCCTTGGATCCTAGGAGTGCAGGAATTCCCTAAGATGACACGGGGAATTTTATGCGTATGTGCTGTGAATTTCTCTGGAGAGCAGTTTCTTAGCTTTCATCAGATTCCAGAAGGGTCCAGGGCCTCCCCCAAATTAAAAGCGTCTGCTCGAGAGGGCTCCTCAGCCCTACCGCACCTCATGAACTGGCTAAAGGCTTTGTAGTTGGTGAGTGTGTGGTAATCCTCCTCAGAGAACACATGTTCCACGTCCTCCAGGCCCCAAGTCAGAAGCAGAGTTGCCGATGACTTCTGTTCCACCTGCTGGGCGAGACCAGGCTTCAGTGACGCAGGGGTCCAGTCCTGGGCCTCCCACACGCCTCTCTACCCACCCACCAGGTTCCCTGGGCTTTCTGCTTCCTGCTCCATTCCCAGCCCAATCCCACTCCTCACAAACCACAGCCTCTCCACTTAGCACCCTGCTCGCCCAGGGCTCTCCCTCCTCCACTCCTCATGCCTGTCATTAATACTGATTTCTCCCCTCACTCCCTAATTCTACTCACCTTTTGCCCCCCATCTCCCTCCCCTTTTTTCCGCCGCTTCGTCTTCTTCTCCTTTTTTTCTCTGTGCTTCCGTCTCCGTTTCCGACCTGGTCCAGTTCCATATTCACTGCCCCCACTCTCTGACTTCTCCCGGTACTCATCTCGCTCAGAGCCAAATTCCTCCTCGCTGTCCTAAGGGAAAGAAATAAAAACACTATTTCTTCAGCCCTTCCTTGTGCCAGAAACTGTTCTCAGCACATAACATTTATCGTCTCTTTTGATCTTCACAACAATCCTATGATAGTAACATCTATCTTTATTCACTTTTTTGTAGATGAGGAAACTGAGGCACAGAGACCTAAATAAATTGTCCAAGAAGACAGAAGACTGCTAGGCTCTAAATTCATGCAGTCTACCTCCAGAGCCTGTGCTTTCAACCGCTTCTCTGTGCTGCAGGGCAAGTCAAGTTGACAACTGGGCTCTTCACTAGGCCGTGGTGAGTGAGGTTAGGGTCCCAGACCTGGGAGATACAGGCTAGCAAGCGGGGGTGGGGTCAGGTAGAGGGGATCAGGCCTCCCTGACTTCAGGATCCCCACAGTAATCAAGACCAGAGAAAACGTAGGTCTCTAGGGCTGGGTCTCCAAGCCTAGCTGTAGAGATAGGAGTCCTGAACACTTACAAGCTTCTTGCGTTTTCGGGCTTTTCCTGGCTTGTTCTCCTTCTGCTTCTTGGGTCCTCTTTTTCTCTTCTTCACACCCAGTGCTGAAGGCAGCAGCCGAATGTCATCCTTATCTTTGGGGCAGAGAGCACCAGAAAACCTAAGCCTCTAGGTTCCCAGTCTCTGCAGCCCCTTCCCTTCCTCACCTCCTCAGTTCCCGCTGCTCTCTAGGAACTCCAGCATTAACTCTTCCAAACCTTGCCTCCCTCCGCTGGATGCAAACAGAGAGTGTTTCGAGTACTCTGGGATGCTCGGGTTCTGAATGGGAGGTCAGGGGTCAGAAGGGAAGAGCGGCCAAACCACTCCCGTCTCTCCCCTCCTACTAACAAGGGACCAGGCTCTAGGCCATGGGCTCTGACTGTGGCAGGTCCTTTTAGTCGCCGCCAGGGCTCCTCCTGCCTTCCCCCTCACTTAGCCAGCTGGCATCCTGCCCAGGAACTGGGGAAGCCATGCCCAGCTGCTGGCCTGGCCTGACCCCAGCACTTGGAGTGGGGAGACACAAGCTGGCAGCTCCCTAAGCCAGATGCTGAGACGGCAGAGCCAAAGGTGGACACCTGGGTTCTCACACTAACACCCTGGGGCCCTGACATCCTTTTTGTGAGGAAGGAGGCCTCTATTTATATTTCCTCAGATAATCACCAAGCCTCCTGTCACCCCAGCACAGCCCTGGAGGAAAAGAAATCCTCAGTCAGGCATGTTCACTTCTTGCCCACAGGATCACAGTGTCTAGCTCCTTTGTCACACCCGAACCCCATCCAAGAAGGTCTCCACAATTACCTAAACATTCCTCCTCCTCCCAAGGAGACTGGAAATGTGCCTTCAAATCTATATACTCCTCCCTGTTCCCTTTGAGAACTCACGGACCCTGCCCCTTTGTCCCCTGGTCTCACCCCTTGTCTCCAAATTTAGTCCCAGACATCCTAACCCATTCATATATAAGCAGTATGGGAGACCCACACAAAGACACGGGCACAGACACAACCCGCATATGCATTCTCAAATGCACAAGCACCACATACTCATGAGCACAAACCCAGAGGACGGCCTGTACCTGCTTTCAGCAGGGCTAGGTCCCTGGCTTTCTCTCCAGATGTCTCTGTCAGAGAGAACGGGGCTGGTTCTTCCCAGATGTCCCCTCTCCCCATTCTCCATGACCCCTGTCGGACTGTGGAGGCTTAGGGGACAGAAAGTAACTCCGCGAGGAGGAAGACACCAACGCCACACAGACATGAGGCCCTGTTTGGCCTCCCTCCCCCAGCAAGCACTAGATTAACCCGCCAGACCTGTCTTGCTCAGGCAGAGGCAGCTGTGCAGGAGGGGAAAAGTCTGGGCCTGGCCCAGCCCCTTGCTCTAGGATACACAATCCTTCTTCCCACAACAGCCAAGGGAAAATTAGCCACAATTAACACTCGAGGCCTTGGTTTCCACTGCCTCAGAATCTGGGCACCCCCTTCCTTCATTGCTACTTCTCACAGCTCCAGCATCCTGTGCCCTCTTGTGCAGGAAGACACTCTAGGACTGGGGGATTGTGGCAGCCCCAGGTGTGGAAACAGAGTGGGGACCCTGATAGGAAGTCAGTAAGACGCCATGCCCCAGCAGCCCGCGCTCCCTCACCCCAGGGACCGCGGCTAATATGAACATGGAAACGGAGGCCGCCGGGGCAGAGGCAAGGGCAGGCCAACTGGCTAAGGATCAGGGAAATGGCCTCGGTCTCCACCAGCTGGGGGGTGGGACACAAGCCCTGGGACCTCGCAGCCAGTTAACTCCACTCCCCACCCCAGCGGGAGGTTCCCGAACTTGGGAAGACGGCCGTGGTGCGGAGTGGCAAAGTAGACGGCGAGGAAAGGAAAGGGAGGGCAAGAAAGCAAATCTAAGTCCCAACCTCTGTCTCACCAGCCACTCAATGCTGGCCTGGAGCCCAGACTCTCCCACATCCCGGCTCAGATCTCGGGAAGACGGCGAGGGAGGAGGGCGGCGAGGAGGGTGGGCGGAGCCTGGCGAGCCAGAGGACGCAGGAGGAGCCTCGCAGCGAGCCTCGCCTCCCGCCCGCCCCTCTCTTCTTCTAATCTCACCATCAATCTCTCACACATATATTTATTTTTTCTCAAATTCCCCTCCCTCCCCCACAACGAACCACCATAATAGGTCTGCTGCACATGCGTATTGCATGCAGGGGGTGGGTTTGTATTTTCAGACCTTTTGCAAAGAAACTACCAGAATTTTCCGCACCACCCACAACCATTCCCCACCCCCACCCCCAAGGAATCACATCTATATATTATGTTATATTATTTCTCTAGACTTGCCAGAAGGGGGAGGGAGAAGAAATGAGTTTTTGGCTTCCTGCTCCCTTCCCCCATCAGCACGAGTGCTATTATTTTAAACGTTTAACAATGTACGGAGACTGGAGAGGGGGGAAGGGATAAAATTGGTCTTGGGTAAGAATGTAAAACAAAATGGTGAGAATCAAAGCCGTCAGAATGAAAAACAATAGAAACCTCTAACACGTATAAACTCATCTTGTAGAGGAGGATGAGGGAGGGCAGCCTGAACATATTGCCTCAGAGGAGGGTTATTTTGCCCACACTTAGGTAGACAGAAATAATGGGCAGACTAAAAATATTTTCCTGAAGTTTTACCTCAGAAAGTCATCTGAGAGGGTGTATCTGGGTCACTCGTTTGACTTGGAGGGCTGAAAGGGAGATAAAATTGCCCAGGGAGAGAGAGTAGGTGGGTTTTCATTTCAAATATACCATTTTAAAAACATTTGACGATGCTTAGAAAGCAAAGGGAAAAGGGGAGGGAGTATTGACACAAAGACCCATCTCGACCTCAGATTCTTTCATGCCCTCCCCTTCACAGACCCAAATCCGGGATCAAAACCCCCCAAATACCGCATTCTAAGTTCGGAATACACATAGGCGAGAGCTGCTAATGCCCTAACTTAACCTGACATCCTTTCTTCCTCTCTTTTTAGCACCTCTGCTGTCTTCCAGGCAATCCCCTACCCACAATTCTTTATTCCTTTTCCCTTCTGCAAAATCAGTGGGCTCTCTGGGATAACTTTTAAAAAACTTTTCCGGTTTTCGGACCAGCCTGATGGGAGGGGAGGTGGATTTTATCTTGTTTCCATTAGATACACATACCCCCCCTCCCCCGGCCCAAGAAAGCACCCCACAGTCCCTCAAAGGCTGTCTCAACTAGACAGGAACATTTGCCACTGAAGCCACACAGATCAATACGACAGTTGTACAAAGAGTATGTTGTTAGACGTTTTGAAGTTTGGTGCATTTGTGCTGCACCGCACCAAGACACCCGAAAGATGCTCACTTAGAGTCTATTCTGAAAAACACTAGCTGAACACTCTGGAGAGTGGCCGGAGTGGGACCACTGCTGGGCCCCCCGCGCGAGGCAGCGGTCAGGCCCCTCCACCGCGGACGGAACTGCCCAGACAGTGCGGGTGACTTGTCATCCCCGGGGAGGGGTGCTGAGTGACGGTCAAGCTGCGGAACAGCTGGGTGGGCAGTTCACGCCCCCCAACGTGGTCAGGGTGTGGGTGGTTTCAGCGGGAGAGTGAGTGACAGTGAATGGCAGCCACGTGAGAGTCACAGCTGGGCAGCTAGGCCACCCCAGACTGACGGGGTCATGGTGGGGGGGGCGCACTTGACACAAAAGAGCCCAGAGCAGAGGAGAGATAAAGGGGGTGGGGTTGGGGGCATCTGGTCTTCCAGACACTCTCCTCTCTGTCCCCAATTTTCAATGACTGCTCTCCGTAGTACGAGCCGGAGAGAGGGGGCAGGAACCAGTCTCATTCCAGGAAGTGGTCCGCGTGGAGTGTGGCCACCACCTGCCCCTAGTCGTCAGCCGCCCGCAAACATTCACCCGACCCCTCCCCCACGTGCCACCGCACGCTCCAGAGTTGGCGGGCACCGAAGTCTCCGCAGGTGCGGGGGGGTCCGATGGTCACCCGCTCCCCCCGGCCTTCCCAACTCCTGACGGGGGGGTGAGGGCCGCGGTCCACTCCTCACAGGCAAACCCCACTTCGCCTCGGTCCAACCCCACCGGGGCCGAAGCCCCAGGGGCGCCCGCTCGGCCGCCCCTCCCCCACGCGCCCCTCCCCCACGCCGCCGTCCGGCCGCCAGGGTCTCCGCGGTCCCTCGCGCGGCCAGGGAGGGGGCCCTGGCTTCGCCTCGGCCGTTTCCTGCCTACCCCCTCCCCGCCGAGGGTTAAAAAAAAAAATCTCCTCCTCCTCCTCCCCCGAAAGCCGCGACCGAGTGGCCCGGTCCGCGCATGCAGCTCGCGCCCAGCGCTCTCCAACCCGGGCGGCGGCGGCGGCGGCGGCGGCGGCGGCGGTGGCGACGGGGGAGGGGTGCGGCGGGGGAGGGGAGGAGGCCTGGCCCGGCGGCCGCCGCCGCCGCCCGCCCGGACCGCCCGGACCGCCGCGGGGCGACGGGCCCGAGACGGCGCCCCGCGCCCCGGATTCGCCTCGGCTCGGCCGCGCGGTGGGTGCCTCGCCCCCGCCCGGGCCTCGCGCGCCCGCGGCTCCGGCTCGGTCTGGGGCGGGAGGGGGGGCGCGGGGGGGGGAGTCAGCGGCCGCTTACCTGGCGGGGGGGGTGGCGGCGGCGGCGGCGGGGGCAGCGGCGGCGGCGGCGGCGGCGGGAAGAGGTGGCAGCCGGGGGGGCTGTGGCGGTCGCGGCCCCGGTCGTGGCCCGGCCCGCGCCCGAGTACTCCCTCGTCGTCGTCCTCCTCGTAGTCCTCGTCGGCCGCCTCCACCTCCTCCTCCTCCTCGTCGCCCTCTTCTTCCTCCTCTTCTTCCTCCTCCGACACCACCATCTCCTCCTCCTCCTCCTCCTCGTCCCTCAGAGGGGAAGCCATCCTGTGGCTCTGGCCCCCCCACCACCCCCCCACCCACCGCCCGCCCGCCTCCCCCACCGCTACCACCACCACCTCCTCCTCCTCCTCCTCCTCCTCCTCCTCCTCCTCCTCCTCGGCGGCGGCGTCCTCCTCCTCCTCACCGCCTCCCCCAGCCCCCAAAACCCCCGGGCCACCCCCCTCCGAAACCCCCCCCTCGGGGCCGCCGTCTGACGAGGGGGGCCAAACCACCCCCAAAAATTTTCTTGGGGAGAATTGAGGACTTTTTTTTTCTTCTCTCCTTCCTCCCGAGAGAACAAGAGAAGAGGATTAAAAAAATATATATATATATAAAAGTTTTCGACTTCTCTCTACCCCCCTTTCCGTTGCTTTAAATATATTTAAATTCTGAGGGGGGCGCTCAGAAATATTTCTCAGAGCTGAGGCACTAAGATGGCCGCCTGGAAATTATTTTTAAAACAACCCCCCCTGCAGCACCGCCACCCCCTCCGTGAAGAAAGGGAGAGGGGGGAAAAATCCCCTTTTAAAACAAAATGGCTGGCTTAATATTTCATTTTTCACCCCCCCATTCTCCTCCCTGTTATACCCCCATCTCCTAGCCTCTACCCAGAAACCCACAAATTTCTCCCTTTTTTATAACTGATTAGTGCACAGATTAATAGAGATATTTTCCTTGTGTACTGAGTGTGTGTGTGTGAGTGAGTGTGTGTGCGCGTTGGGGGGGGCATGAAGGATTTCTGCATAAAACAAAAATGGCTGCTGTGGCTAACTCCCCCCTTATAAAAAAATATTTGAGGGGGGGCATTAATCAGTACTCATGCTCAGTCTGACATCAGCATAAATTGTTAAAGGTTAACTAGTTAGATACTAGTCCAACTAGATTTAAATTTTTTTTTCTTTACTAGTCTCTTCCTCCCCACCTCCCTTCTCTTAAAGAAAAGCTTTTTTTTTTTTTTCTGAATACTTCAGAAGGGAGTGGTTTGATGTGAAGGTTTTTTTTTTCCCCTTCAGGCATTGAAAAGGAAAAAGATGAAATATATGTTTATATATAACTCTGTTTCTACATACCTCATTGAAGTCAAAACGCATTTAATTGTCTATGTATCTTTTAAGTGAGAAGGGGTACTGGATTTTTTTTTCTTTCTTTAAAAAAGTGATAGAAATCCTAGTGACTTTTGGGGGAGAGATATGAATAGATACGATGATTGAGTTTTTTTCAAAGGAGTCCATGTTTGATTCTCCCCTTTGCCCAGCCTTTTCAGTGATTTATAATTGTAAATTTTATCCTCACTCTTTTCTCCTTTACCTCGCCTTCCCCTCCCCCCAATTACTTGAATATAAAATTCATCTGACGTGGGAAATTGATTTAGGGGGTAAATAGAACAGATTTTTAGAATAAAGGGGAAAGAGTTAAGTCTGAAGATTGTGAAATTATTTTCTCTTTTAAGTCTGAAGATTGTGAAATTATTTTCTCTTTTCTCCTGTTTTCAGTATATTTCCCTTCCTCCATGATCTCCAACACTGATAGAGTGGAAGAAACTGAGGTACCATGAAAAAGAAAAGTAACTGGGATTGAGAAAAGGAAAGAGGTAGGGGGTTACACTCAGATTTTCATCTGACTTTCTGACCCATGGTTTCCCACTGTACTCCAATGTTTATCTTTAAAGTGGTATCAGGAATCAGATGGAAGGTTGAAAAGGAGTCCAAAAGTAGCGTTCTCATCCAGAGATTTGGTCAGAGAAGTCATAAAATAAAACTTGCCAGTTGAGCAATGCTAGCAGAGGAAGAAGGGCAAATAGCTCAGTTCAACCCTATTTCGTTCTTGTCACCCTTTTCTTACTACAGTTTCCTCCCATTCTTTTGATCTCACTTTGACCTTTTCCTTGCTTCCCATCCCATGCCTGTGGAATCATTTCTCTCCTGGGTTATTTCTCTGTCTCTTGAGTATAGCTGCCAGCCACCCAGCAGCCCCTGAAGAAGGAGGGGTAGGTAGGCAGCAACCAGAAAGTAATAGTGACAGGGCATATTTTTGCTGACAAGGTTTAAATATTCTTTATTGATGTGCCACCCCCCAACCCCAGCTAATGCTCTTTATTGAGCATTGATTTCCATCTTTTTCTTAACCTGGACTTCGGAGTTCTCTTGTTTCTGCTCCCATATCATTCCTGTACTGAGTGTAACTCCTTTTCTCTTCCATTTGATTTTGTTATGTCCTCTTTCTCGGTCCTTGTGTACTAGTCCTTCTGGGTATCCCCCTCTTTCTGTACATGGGCTTCTGTGTATGTGTGTCTTTATTTTTTACCGAGACTGTCCTTTCTCATCCCTTGACTCTCAGGCTCTGTCACCTCTAAGTGACTTTCCATCTCTGTCTTCTTTCTGTTTACTTCTGTCTTCCGGGCTCTGACTGCGTGTGCCTCTTCCTCATGTGTGCCTGACTCCCCCTCTTTCTGGCCTCTCGGTGTGTGTCTGGGAAGAGTGTCCCCACGTGCATGTGGGCAGCCCTGCGCATCATGGTGCGCCCTCTCCCTCTGTGCTGAGCGCCTCTGCCTGCCTGCCTGCCTGCCACATGTGCCATGAGCTGCAGGTGTGGGGGGCGAAAGGTGGCTGTGTGCATCCCTGTACAAACATTCATCGTTCTCTCGAGTGCGCTTTGCATATGGATCTGTTAATTTGCCTGATTCTCCCTCTTGTCCATCTCCCCCTCTGCCTGCCTGCATCTCCCGTTCTCTCTTCTCTCCCTACTGATCTCTTGATTTTTTTTCTCTCCTTGTTTCCGCCTGCCCCTCTACCTGCTTGCTCCTAGCATGGTGTCTGCCTGCCTGTCTGCTCCTCCCGGACTGGCTGGCAGCCTCTTTCTCTCTCTGGTTGTCTGTCTGCTTCTCTGGCTGTTTGCCCACCACTCTCTCTCTAGCCATCTGTCTCCCCGCCTGCCTGTCTCTATCACTTTTTTAGTCTCCGTCTCTTGGTTTGTCTACCTTCCAGGCCCTACCATGGTTCCCTGTCTTGGTTTGCCTCTTATCTTGCCTTCTACTTGTTCCTTCTCTTCTTTATGTCTATTTAGTTCATGCTTTTTCCTGGCCTCCCTCTATGTATGTCTTCTTGCCTGTCTACTCTGCTTGCTTGCTGCTGTCCCACTGTTTAATGCTTGTATCTTTTTAGTGTGTCTGCTTATCAGCATTTTCTCCCTCGGC
Source organism: Delphinus delphis (assembly GCF_949987515.2). Lineage (NCBI taxonomy): Eukaryota > Metazoa > Chordata > Mammalia > Artiodactyla > Delphinidae > Delphinus > Delphinus delphis. The sequence goes on along the minus strand of NC_082701.1, from coordinate 51,103,885 downwards.
TTCTGCTGTTCCAGCATCCCATCAATGGTGATAGTCTCGCTACCGCAGACCTGTCAGTGACCCCCTTGCCCCAAAGTCTTACCTGCCTTCTTGCCATATCCCCTACCCTGCCTTCTCTCACTGCTTGCCTCTGTTTCAGTTCTTTCTTTTTCTTTTTATCTTTCTGGCCCCTCACACAGTCTGCCTGCCTCAATCTTTTTGCCGTTTTCCCAGTCTCTCCTTGTCTTTCTGCTTTTTTGCTATCTGTCTGCCTGGCTGGCCCTTGCTGTCCACATCTCTACTTGCTTTTTTTCTCCTCCTTTTTCTATCAGCTTTTACATAGATAGTGCATACACATGGTACAAAATTTTTAAAGTACTAAAAGTATCCAGTATGAGAGTAAGCCTCCCTCCTACCCCCCACTTCCTCTCCTCTGAGGTAGTCACTACACATTTCTTGGATCTTGTTCGAGAGAAGAGTCTACACATGTACGTCTAATTGCTTTTTGCTGCACTCCTTCCAAATTCTGTCCCCGTTTTGCTGGATGCTTCTTCCTCTGTCAGTCTGTCAGTACTCCTTCCCATTTCACTGGGCTTGCCATTTCTTGCTTCTTGTTTTTTTGACTCTATTTTATGGTACTTGTCTTTTTGATTGACTGCTTGCTAGTTACACGCTTTTACTACCAGGACCTGAGGTGTGCTTAGGAAGGGCTTGCCTCTGTCCTAATATCCTGTTCTGCTCTGCGTCTTGAGTTGTCCTGATGACCACACGCCATTGCTGGTCTCTTCATCACTGAACTATGTATTAATTGAGAAAAGCCATGAAAGCACTGGTAGTACTGAAAAATACCTTGTAAATATAGGAACAATTAATAAGTACAGATGGTTTGTAAGCTGAGCTTACATGCACATGGAGTAGATAGGGGCCCACTCTGCTTTTCCCAGTCTATATGAATTCTTTAAAGGAATATGAATCTAGATCCTTTTAGGTTCAGCAGTACTCTTAGGCTGTTGACCTAGGCCTGTCCAAGAAGTTTGTCTTCCTCCTAGTCTAAAAAACTCTGCTTCTTACTAACACTTTCTCCCTTTTTCATCCTTCCTTCTGGCTCTTCTCACATGCCACCTTAGAGATGTTATAACTCCTTGGGGGAAGCACAGACAACAGCCTCTATCCAGTTCTCTTCAGAAAGATGATGATAAAACTTTTACACACAATGCACTGTTCTTTCATTTTTGCTTTTTCACTGCCTGTATTCCTGAATTTAACTGTTTCAGCCTCTATCTCTGTCTCTCTCCTCTTTTTCCCTCTCTTCCTCTCTCACTTCTCTTTTCTTGGTTCTGTCTTTCCTCTTAACTGTCTGTCTTGGGCTCCATTCTAGCCTCTCTTTCTGATTGGCCACCTTCCCTCTCTTCTGTCTGATTGGCCTGTATCCCTCCATCACCCCATCTGTCTGCTGGATTCTCCCTGTCTGCCTGCAATAATGTATGTGATAGCACTTTATAAATTATAAAGCACTATGTAGTATAAAACGCTATTATCACTTCGTCTTCTTTCTTTGTTTATTGTTTTCTTTCTCTGTCTGCTTTCCTTCTCTCTCTCTCTCCCCCTTTCTGTTTGTCTGTCTGTCTGCGTCCCTCTTGGTGATCTTGCCTGCCTCTCTGTCTCTCTGTCAGTAATTCTCCTTTCTCTCCTTGCCAGCTTGTCTGGGTTTTTTGCCATGCTTCTTCTCTGTGTGCTCAGTTCTTGTGTCTCTCCTTCTGTGTTTCCAGGTTCCTCTCTATTTCTTTTAGCTGTCTATTCTGTCTGTCCTGAGGCCTTTCATATGTGCCTGTGTGTCTTGCTCTCTCCAGCTGCTTGTGTCCCTGCCTGTCAGTTCCAAAGTGGGCACCACTCTGCTTTTTTCTATCTTTCTGTACTTCAAAAAATAAAAATAAAATAAAAAATTAAAATACCGTATAACTAATTGGTAGGAGAGATTTTTTTTGTTTTTAATGAGAAGACCATTAAGGAAGTGAGAACAGGAACTCAGGAATACAGCTGTCAAATGCAAACCAGAAATTAGATGCCAACCCCTGCTGCTGCTGCAAAAAAAAGAACAAGAAAATTGTAAGGGACTCCCAAGCCAATAATAAGATTATTTATTGAAAGCAAAAGCTAGAAACATCCAGAGCTATAGTTTCTAACCTTTTTTTTTTGGATCATAGAAAGTTATAAACCCCTTTGCCCAGAAAAACTGTATCTACACAAAATACCACATATGTTATCCTGAAACCTATGGAGCCCAGGTTAAAACCCTGATGTAGGGAACCTATGAGAATGATTAATAGAGCACAGGCATGAACTCATGCAACAAGAAGATCAAAGGACTGAAAAAGCACTTTGCAGTCTGTGATTTACTACCGAAGGAGATGTTAAAGAGATTCCTAGTTATCTTTTGAAATATAGAAGTTAGTGGTAATAATGAAAGGCATGTAAACGCTGAGGATTTTCTAGGCTTAATCATGGAATTTTAGAGAGAAGGTCATCTAAACCAGTGTTTAGATGGCTAAGTAAGGTTGCCACCTGTCCTTTCCTGGGGAGCTGTGTCCTTTGTTCTGACATTATATATTTCTCATATATTTTTATATGAAATAAATGTGTAATATGCTATATTTATATGAAACAAATATGTAATATATATATGCTAATGTATTTAACAGTATATTATGTTTATTTAAAATGTTCTAAAAATGAGGTAGATCTGTGTTAGAAGGATGTCTATGATAGATGTTACAGGGAGAGAGAAGGAGAAAGAAAATGAGTTTTTATACTTCTGTACAACTTGAAAATTTTTCAACATACAGGTACTTGTGTTATAGTTACAAAATAATATTTTTATTATCTTTCTGTTAAATAATGGTGATGGGTATATAGGTTTGGTTTTGTTCTTTTTTTTTTTGGTTTTGTTCTTAATGTCATTAATTAGCGCAATAAAAAGTCAGGAACTCCATGTTGGTCACTAACTTTTTTTTTTTTAATGTTTTACTGGTCACTGTAATCTAAAAGTCTGGGATCTACTGCTTTAATCTAACCTCTTCTAGATTTCGTGAAGCAAGAAACCTCAGTCCTTCATATATCATAGTCATGACTTGCCATATTTACATGCCACCTATACTATTATATGCATACTATTTTCCTTTTCAATTCACTTTTCTTTAACTTAAACAAATGTCCTTTAAAAAGTAAATTTTATATAACTAAGAAATAATATCCGTAAATCCTTGATTTGATAAGGTAATTATAATTTTCCTAATTTATTTTAAAATACAAATAATTATTAAAAGTCAATAAAAATAAAAGCATCTTGCATGCTACCAGTGGTATAGGTACCGTATTTTAGGAAACATCACTTTAATCTAATTTTGTAGGTACAGAAACTGGGGCCCAGATGTCAAAAGGATTGCCTAAGATCAAGTTAGATGTTAGGGACAGAACCGGAATTTGAACCTGTATCTTCCAACTTCTAGTCTGCTGTTCTTTGTTCTATATACTAAATGACTTATAAGTCAATGGATGTCCTAGGGTTTTAAAGGAACTAATATGTAAAATTTATGGTCACATGTATAACTTACTTATAACAGCTGTACTACAGAACTGGCAATGGTTAATTTATCTAGTACATTATTAAACTGACATGTTTTCTGTTACAGAGTTCCACCTCTTATCGTCTACCCTAGAGAAACAGTCATCACACTTGTGCATGAGGTGACACATACAAAGATATTCATTACAACGTTGTTTGTAATAGCAAAAAATTGGAAACACTCTAAATTTCCAACAGTAATGAATAACTAAATAAACTATACAGCAGTCAAGAAAAATGAGTTACATCTACATAGTCAGATTCTTTACTATATTGTTGAATGGAAAAAGGCATGCTGCAAAACAGTATATACATTATGATATCATTTATGTTCAGAGAAACTAAAAACAATACTATGTGTTTCTACAGATACATTTATATGTATATAAATTTCTTTTACAAATTCTGGACATATACATACCAAATTGGTCACAGTGGTTACTTTTGGGAAATAATAGTCAAGGGGGATATTTAGCTTTATTGATAATTTTGAATTTTTACAGTATTGTGTAAACAAATTTATGTAGTGTCATGATTACATTAACAAATGAAGCCAAATGGGACAAAAAGTAGTGTGATTTCTCTAAAGAAATCATTCCTCACTAATTTCTCGTTCTTTGAGGAGAAAAGTACGGAAGCAAAGTATAATCAATGTGTGTAATGTAGTTAGACTTTAGAGGACATTAGTGAGGTTCTAGTTTAAAAACTAATTAAAATATGAAGGGAAAAAAGGAAAGTTATAGAAGAGCATGTATAATATGGTACCATTGATGAAAGGGAAAAAAAATATGAATTTCCATAGAATATTCCTGGAAGAATACACAAGAAACTGTAGTCATTACTACTGGGAAGGGAAACATATTTTTTCATTGTTTTTCATTGTGCATCTTTTAAAGCAACTTGAAAATGTTTTAGTGACCAAGGGATTAGTTAGGTGGAGGGAGGAGAGACATTTGAGATCAGAAATAAACACACAAAAAAGTTAATTAAGGATATGTGGTAGTGATGATTGCTGTGGGCTGTAGAAATCTGAGAGTTCAGAGAAGAGAGCTCTTAGGGAGAGGAGGGGAGGGGGACTGAAGGACTTTCATATGTAGTTGTACTTGAAGTAGGCCCCAAAACATAACTAAGGCCTATATAGCAGAGAGGAGGAAGAAGGGCAGTTTAGGTTGAGTAAGAAACTATTCAGCAAGTAGTATGTGGACCTCATACAGCTGGAGTGGTAAGTTCATGATAGTAAGGAGGTTTGTTTTGTTTTGTTTGTTTTTATAAATTTATTTTATTTTTGGCTGCGTTGGGTCTTCGTTACTGTGCACAGGCTAGTTGCGGCGAGCGGGGGCTACTCTTGGTTGCAGTGCGTGGGCTTCTCATTGCGGTGGCTTCTCTTGTTGCAGAGCATGGGCTCTAGGCGCGCGGGCTCAGTAGTTGTGGCTCGCGGGCTCTAGGGCACACAGGCTCAGTAGTTGTGGCACACGGGCTTAGTTGCTCCACGGCATGCAGGATCTTCCTGGACCAGGGCTCGAACCCGTGGACCCTGCATTGGCAAGCAGATTCTTAACCCCTGCGCCACCAGGGAAGCCCAGAAAGGAGGTTTTTAATTTAAAAAATTATATCTATTATTGAGAACTATTTCACAGGTCCAAAAGAGTATGTATAACATACATCAACCACAAAGAATATTAAAATGAACACATGTATTCAGTATCGGTTTAATAAAGATAACATTAGTAACATCTTTGAAGCCTCGTAATGGTCTTCCATATTTCACATTCCTCTCCTGCCCCCTGCCCTACCAGTATCCTGAATCTTGTGTTATCATTCACTTGTTTTTTCTTTGTGATTAGTTCCCTTTCCATCTGTAACTTTTTTCTTTTTAATTTAAGTACAGTTGATTTACAATGTTTCAGGTGTACAGCAAAGTGATTCAGTTATATACTTAGATATATATTCTTTTTCAGATTCTTTTCCATTATAGGTTATTACAAGATACTGAATATAGTTCCCTATATTATACAGTAGGTCCTTGTTGTTTATCTATTTTATATATAGTAGTGTGTATCTGTTAACCCCAAATTCCTAATTTATCCCTTCCCCCCACCTGTAACTTCTTAATTTTGAAAAGCTTCAAGCCTACAGAAAAGTTGAAGAAGTACAGTGAGCACCCATATACTCTTCACCTGGATTTACTGATTGTTGACCTTTTGCCACACTGACAGAATGACATGAGCAAATGCTTATGATCTAATGTTAATTGCATAAAACAATATAAAGCCATATATGTAGTATAATCACAGCCATGTAGGTACTAGAAGGAAGTGGTGAAAATGTTAATACTGGTTTCTGCTGAGTGGTAGGGATAAGAGTGATTTTTGTTTTGCATCTTTATGCTTCTCTACCTGGAATTTTCTGTAAGTAACACATATTCTATAATGAAAATTTAAAAATCTTTTCAAGTTTAAAAAAATAATCTTAAAAATATATGGAGAGAGAGAGAACAGGAGATAGTATCTAACATGTGTTCATCAAGTTTGGTAGTCCCAAAAAGTTTAAAACACAGTAATATGGAAAATAAACATAGGTACAGACCTCATGTCTGAAGGAATCTAATTCTTTTTCTGCAAGGTTGTTTCCCATCTTGTGTGAAAAGGCCCTATTTCTTTAAGGCTCCAGCAGTCTGGCTGTTTACCCCTCCACTTCTCTCCCTGGCTGTCATCTGCTTTCCTCCCGATCATTCCCCTCATTCATCGAAGACTGACGCTTGGCTCAGTCCTGCCCTCGACGCTGTAACCAGAGACCTTTCTCACCATTTCCACTTCTCTCTCCCACCTCTAGGAAATAGTAGATTCTTACCTGTTCTGAAATATTAAATTCAAGCCTCCTACTTTGGCTACAGCTTTCTATCCTTCCAGCTCTCTCATTTATTCACTATTTTGGACCCATGAGACCCTGTAATCCCTTAATTCTTCCATTTTCTCCTAATCAGCTCTACCATGTTCTCCCCTCCTTCCCTGTCCAACTTAGATTCCATGGTCTGTCATTTCAGCCACTCTGCTGCCCGCGTCTCAGCACCCTCTTTATTTACCTCTTGCAGACCCCCAACCTTGGATCACTTCGGCTGTCTGTTTACACTCAGGAGCACTTTGCATGACCACATGGTGTCAGAACACCATGACCACTCCAGATTAGTGTCCCTGCTCAGAAATCCTTTTGCCTAGTCAGCTTCCTTTCGGTTCTCCGTGGTGACTTTTTCAAACCTTCCTCAAATTCCTCAAACCTCCTCCACCTTATGCTTCAGTAGAACATCTTATCGTCTCCCTCTAGGAGACAGATCATCAGATGAGAACTCCCTTGAAATACTGACACTAAGACTACATATTTAACTGTATTCGTATTTGTCCTTTCCTCCCTCCTATCCTGTCCGAAGCTAATGCCTACACTTGGGCTCTGGCTCCCAGCCTTGCCACCTTCTCAGGGTGTAATGGTTAACAGTGATCCCCTAACTCTCCTTTATCTCCCATCCTCCTTGCTGCTTCACAACCACATTTAAATGTACTCAAATCTCCCCAACTTTAAAAGAGACACTCTGGACCCCTAAGCTGCCACCCTACCTCGCTGTGCCCACTCACAGCCACGCTTCTTGAAAGAGTTGTTTACACTCAGGCTGCTTTACTTGCCTACTCATTTTCCAACCCTCTGCCCAGCCTCTCTACAGAAACTGCTTTCGCAAGATGACCAACAACCTGGTTACTGAACTAAGAGGAAATTTCTGAGTTCTTAACTTGAACACCCCCTTCTTGAAATAGTCTTTGTGATCTGTGTGAGTCTGTGATCTCACATCTGCTCATACTTCTGTTGCTGCCTTTTAGCTAAATCCTTTCCTTTGCTATTCATTGAGTAAAGGGGATACCTTAAGAAGAAAAGGAAGGGATTTCCCTGGCGGTCCAGTGGTTAAGACTCTTCCTCAACCAGGGATCGAACCTGCGCCCTCGGCAGTGAAAGCACAGAGTCCCAACCACTGGACCGCCAGGGAATTCCCTCCCAGTTTCTTTTAGACCTGCTTTGATTGACCACTATGATGGAAACAATATAACAGTCCTATACAAAATGGCAAAAACCAAACATTTTTTTCCCCTTTGACATTGCCTTTTAACAGTTTCTTAATAGGTTTTCACTGACTGGCCAGCCAGAATGCCTTGCTTTCCACCTACTGTTAAGCCCTGGTTATTTCAGCAGAACTGCCCTGACACCTTTCCTGGCGAGCCCCAAGCTGTCATCCTCCTGCCCCTTTGCTTGCTCCTGGGCCCTTTCCCCACCTATCTCTCTGGATAGGGAGAGTTAATTTCAGACTAAATTGGATATGATTAGTAAATTAAAATTGACTAATTTTTTTTTAAAAAGGTGCTGTATTCCCAAACTATATAACTTCTAAAATGTATTCCAGAGCCAAGTAATGAAGTTATTCACTGCCTCCCTCAGAGGAAGAGTTTGAGCTGTGGATTCAGGTAGCACCTGGAATCCAAGTTCCGCCACTTACTAACAGTAACCCTGGGCAAGCAGCTTATCCCTCAAGTCTCAGCTCCCTTATCTGTCAAACAGGGATATTAATGCCTACCTCACATGGCTGTAGTGAAGATTTTGAGCTAACTTACATAAAGCACTGGCTGTAAGGCACTTGAGAGTTGGTAGCTAGTGTTCTGAACAGTCACGTTTACTATTCGCCATTTCTCACTTCAGAGGGATTCACTTAAGATGCTTGTAAGGTGAGAGGATTGACAACCTGGGTTATGAATAACACCTTAAACTGAAGGAGCAAAGGGCCGACTTTAGTTATTCTTGTTCCCAATAGTTGCCCCATTTCCTTGCTTTCCCCTGCTTTATTTAAATAAGATCAACTCTGGTATGATATGAAACAAACCACATTTTACTATACTCAGTTCTCCCAGTAGAGGCACAAACACTGTTGTTAGGTTAGAAACCAAATGTTAGTCACAGATACGGTCTACTAATTTCCTAATCATGACAGATGTTCCCTAGATGCTGAATAGTGTGGAATCTCAGGAAATCCCAAGGGAAGCATTCATTACTAAATAAAGAATGGCTAGCACAAGGAGAGGGAAGAAAACTAAAAATTTCGAGTGCCTGTCCCAAGGGCCTTTAGTACTGCTGGGCATTTCCCCATACCTTATATTTAATCTTCTCAACCACAGTGTAAGGTAGCTTCTTTTTAAGTGACCTTGTCCTGGTTCATGCCTGTTGCCCTTAGTGAATCCTTACTTCTATTGTTCATATTTTGTGATTGAAGAAATGGAATCTAAAAGAAGAAAAGTATTCTGTCCATAGTTACAAAGCCAGAAAACTCCTCCCTGTGCAGCTGGATTTCTTCTGTGAAGCCCTCATTCATACCTCATCCATCTACTGTCTGACTTCTCTAACACACCACTGTTTTGCTGTTCAGTAAATGTGTGGATGCTCAAGTCCTCACCTTACTTGACTGTGTGACATTTCACACTGTTTACCATTCCCTCCTCTCAAATACTCTCTCTTTCGCTTCCCAGGCACCGTTTTCCAGGGTCTCTCTCACCACTTTGGCTCGTACTTCTGAGTCTCCTTCTCCTCCCCTCCCTTAGGTATTGTTCCTCCCAGGCCTTGCATGTAGATCACACTTTATTCTTTGAGGTGATCTCATCCTTGACTTTGGTTGACAGTTACTCACTGCGGGTAATTCCCAAACCTTTAACTCTAGCCGAGAGCTCTATTCAGGATATCGTACCACATATCTGGTAAGATCTGGACATCTGTGTTTCCATGTCCTGGAGTTACTTCAGATAGCTAACTAAAAACACATCATCTTCCTTCCCCATGAAACTGTTCTTCCAAGCATTTCCCTCCTCTGTCAGTGGATTCATCATCCTCCACCCAGGCCAGAAACTTGGGTGTCATTCTTGACACTCCCTCTGCCTCAGACCCCCTCCCAATAAATTATTGAGTTGTGTAATTCTCTCTTAACTTCCGTTTATCTCCTCTGATCTCCACTGCCACTAACTCACCTCATTCCGGCCACCTTCATCTCTTTCCTGGACTGCTGCAATAGCATCAGTCTCCCTGTCTCCACTCTCTCCTCTCTTTTTCTCCCCTCCAATCCATCCTCTCTTGACATTCAAAAATGCAATTCTGATCGTGACATTCTCCTTATAAAACCCTTAACCTTGAATTGTACACTTTAAAAGGGTGAATTTTATAGTATGTGAACTGTATCTCAATTAAAAAAAAAACTTAACCTGATTTACAAAGTCTCGCAGGACCTAGTCTGGCCTCCATGTCTCTTACTGCCCACTCTCTTCAGGCCTCCCATCTCCTCTTGGCTTTACCGTTCTGCATTTCCTTCTGCGTCTGAGCTCTCCACATACTCTCACTGCCAAACTCTGCGCTCTTCATGCTGTTTACTCTCCCTCCTTACCCACTCTCACTTCTTCGCTTGGCTGCCTCCTCGTACTTCCGGTCTCAGCTTTAGATGATGTTCTCCAGAAAGCCTTCCCTCATCTCCCCAGACTGGGTGTAGATATTCCCAAGGCATTTCTCTGAGAAAGTGACATTTAAGCAAAGCCTTTAAGGGGCAGGAGTTGGCCAGGTGATGAGTGGAGGGTGGAGTGTCCCATGCAGAGGAACAGCATGTGAGAAGGCCCTGGCAGAAAGGAGCTTGGGGGAGTGTCAGAAACTGAAAGGCCAACAGGGAGATAAAGAAGGGGCTTGGGCAGGGGGGAAAGGATGGATTGGGTGTTTGGGATTAGCAGATGCAAATTATTATAAGTGGAATGGACAGAAAACAAGGTCCTACTGTATAGCACAGGGAACTATATTCAATATCCTGTAATAAACGATAATGGAAAAAAAGATGAAAAAGAATGTGTGTGTATATGTGTATGTGTGTGTGTGTGTGTGTGTATATATTTACATACATGTACACACACACATATATAACTGAATCACTTACTGTATAGTAGAAATTAACACAACATTGTCAATCAACTATACTTCAATAAAATAAATTAAAGATATAAAAAAAGAAGAGCCTGGAAGAGGCAAATCATGCAGGGCCTTGTGGACAACCGTAAGGGTGTCCTATGTCCTCTTAAGAGGAGTTGGAAGCCTTTGAAGACTTTAAACGGGGGAACTTTAAAAGCTTCCCCTTAAGGACCTACTGTAGAGCACAGGGAGCTCTACTCAGTACTCTGTCATGACCTATATGGGAAAAGAATCTAAAAAAGAGTGGATATATGTATATGCATAACTGATTCACTTTGCTATACAGCAGAAACTAACACAACATTGTAAATCAACGATACTCCAATTAAAAACAAAAAAGCAAACAAAACTTCCCTTGGCCGCTTTATATAAGTAGAAGCAAGGTGAAAAGAGGCTCACAAACTTCTCTGAATCTCCCACTAACCTGTAAGCTCCTCGAGGGCAGAAATTATGTCTTCTTATTTAGTGTATTCACAGAGTCCAGAATTGTGCCTGATACACAGCAGATGCTCAGTATTAGGTTAATGAATTGAATAAATGGATGGTGGGGCCAGGATTCCAACTTTGGTTTTCAAGAAAGACTCAGCACTCCGCTCCTACCCGAGACTGATTGGATATCCCTCCTTTTGCCTCCAGTGCATCTGTGGTCAATTGTATTTTCCAGAAATGGCTACAAAAACAACTCACATCCAGCATGCTCTTATTACAGTGTGACTTTGACACTCTTCCCACTGAAAAGTGAGGTCTAGTTCTTTCCCCTTGGATTTGAGGTGAGGTTATAAAAGGTGCTTGAGGCTCCTCCTGGTTCTCTTGGGACACTTGCTCTTGGAACCCAGCTACCATGCTATGAGGAAGCCCAAGCTGCCCTGAGAATGGGGTCTTCATGGAGAAGAATCCGTAGACAGCACCAACTTGCCAGCCATTTGTGAGTGAGCCATTTTGAAAGTGAATTCTCCAGCTTCTAGTAATCCAACCAGTTGATGCCTTTTGGAATGGAAATGAGCTGTCCTCACTGAACCCTGCCCAAATTACAGACTCATTAGCAAAATAAACGATGGTGGTGGTTTGAAGCCACTTAAGTCTTGGGATGGTTTTGTTAAGCAGCAGTAGGTGACTAGAACAGCAGCCTATGTTTGTCATGCAGGGAGGTGATGCCACTCAGTGGTTAAGTGGGTGGCCTATGACTGTCTTGTTTCAAAGCCCACCTTTGCTGCTTAGTATGACCTTTGGCAAGTTACTTAACCTCTCTGTGCTTCAGTCTCCTTCTTTCTTCAGTGTAAGTAAAAACAGTATTTAAGTTTGTTATGATGATTAAGTGATTAATGCAGGTAAATGCAGAACTACAGGTAATACAGATCAGTCTTTGTGATTATCTCAGGCAAGTCTCTGATCATTCAGCCATCACTGTCTCTTGTAATTCTGTTTCTTTGTCTTTATAGTACTTTTGGTATTTGTGTGTGTGTGTGTGTGTATATAATGTGTTCATATATGTATATGTGTATATACACATACATAATATATAGCTTTTAGCACTATCTGAAATGATCTTGTCTACATGTTTTTTTATCCCACCAGAGTATAAGTCCCAGTAACACAGGAACCTTGCCTGTCTCATTCACTGCTGTATCCCCAGTACCTGGAACGGTACCTGGCACAAAGTGCTTATTAATAACTTTTTTGTTAATGAATGGATGAATAGCACTTTCATACTTCTTGTGGAAGACATCACTAGTTCCTACCCAGTATCCCTTCTCATTCCACAGTAGTGGTCCCTGGTTTTGTTGTGGATGTCAATACAAAATACTGTCCCAGACTCCCTTGCAGCTAAGGGTCATTGTGTAATACATGTCCTATCAATGAGACGTAGTCAAAGTTCTGCTAAGGATGTCTGGGAAAATTTTTTGCTTTGATTTAGGCACTGCCCTTTCATCCTTCCCCTCTTCCTCCTTCCTGCCCACAATACGGACAGGAAGTAGAGCAACCAAAAAGGAGATAATCATGAAGACAAAAACAGGAGCAACCTGTGATGTTGATGAACTATCTAGTGGAGTCACTACACCACAGACTCTCTCATTATGTGAGAAAATTTAACCCTTTATAGTTAAGCCCCAGCTCAGCCTTCTGTTACTTGCAGCCAAATACATTCTCACCTGATACACTGTGGTAGAGTAATATCTACTCCTATAGGCTGTTCATTAAGGGCAAGGAAATATTTCCTCCTCCTTACTGTTCTCTAGGAGGACTGGAAGAATTTATCAGCACAAATGTCACTCACTGTCCAGATCTCTTCTGCTCTCTTCAAATAGTGAGAGTGGGCAAGTAGCAAGGGACACCACAGTATCTGAATATATTTGACTCCTGAGTTCACATATTTCAAGTAGTGGGGGTTACATTTGCCATTCATTCCTGAAACAAGCATGTATTTATTGCCACTCTATGCCAGACATTATATGGCTGTTGGGGATACAGAGATGATTAAGTCAGATGATTGAAACTGGATGCCCAAGTTCCCACTAAACATTAAGCTCCCAAAGGGTGGGAGCTGGGCGGCTCCCAGTAAGAAAGGGACTTAATTCTAGCAGTGTCTCATCCATATTGTTCCTCGTCTCAACCTTCTTGACCCCTGATCCCATTTTAATGGCCTCAGTTCACTTATTCACTCACCACCTTTTGTGTGTGTGAGTGTTTCCCTGGGAAATAGATATGGACTGCATATCTATTTGTATTTTGAATGCTTAATCTTTGACTTCCAAGACCATTCAGGTTTCAGATTGTCTGCTTTCTCTACAGCTAAGCCTCCATGCACTCTTGCTGCTCCATCATAAAGTGGCTGTTCTCCCATTATCAACACATCTATGTAGTTAATCTAAACTCAGCTGTGGGGACTGGGTACATTAACCTTATCCTGATGTCATGACTCGGTGTTATGGTCCCAAGTCCAAATGATAGATCCCCTCACTCAGCTCCAGGGTATGTACAGATCAGAATTTGGGGCAGTAAAATGTTTCAGACTAGTTATAAACTTAGCCCCAAGGCTTCAAGTTTTAGGAATTGCCGCCATGGGAACACAGGTGTATCAGGTTGAAGTAGACCATTGAGGCAGGTGCCAGGAATCCAGGAACCACATTGTATTGTCACCTTTGATATTTTACTTTTGAGGGTCTTTATTATTGTGCTTGTGTGTGTACTATTTCAGGGGCAGGGGGTTGGGCCATTTTGAGACTGATGGAAATTACAGCACCCTTCTCCAAGATAATACACATCTGCGCGCGCGCACACACACACACACACACACACACACACACACACACAATTTAGAAGTCATTTCTGGAGGCCCAGGTTAAGAACCCAATTGTGATTTGCCATGAAGGTGGAAACTTTTCTGTACCCTAATTTGGTCCTTTACCATGTACTATTTTCATTTACCTTTTCATGTGTGTATGTTTTAGCCCATTGAGTGAGCAAGCTTCCTGCAAAGAACATACACCTTTTTATGACCCCCAATGATACTTGATATAGTGACTGAGCCTTGTGGGAAATATTTGCAAATTGAGTTCTTTGAAGCTGCTACGATTTACTGAGGACAGGCAACGTTCCTTTCAATATACCACCCACCACCCGACCTCCCTACGAAATGGAAGAGATCACTACCAAAGGACCTACAGTCATGTTCTATTTACTTCCTAGGTTTTAGGACTGGGCACTATTTACATACTCCTCATGCAAATATACAGTCTTGGATATTTAGAGAACCAAGGTAGTGCCTAGTAGAAAGCTTTATACAAACAAAACAAAACAAAACCCTCTAAGAATAAATGAACATACTCTATTATCTTAAAAATCTGTGATCTTTATTCCTTCCATAGTTCTGTGCCTCACCCTGTACATACCCACACCTGTAATCAGACCCCTTACTTGTCCTATCCCGTGAGTTTTATTTCCCAAACTACACTCCTTTCCTGGCATGTGCTTATGGAAAAAATTAAAAATAGGAATAAACCTAATGCTAATGGAATAGTGCCCATGTTGTTTTCCCTTTTTTCTGATCCTTCCCTCTCACCTGTACGTTTCCACAGGCTACCTTTAATCCTAACCTGTTTAGAACTTGGAAGTGTTTTCCCTCATCCGGGCCCCTTTCCCTTCACTCTGTAGGAGACTACAGCCACCTGGTGGCCATGTAGAGAAAAGACAGGTCGATTGCCTCAAAAATCTGGTGAGAGGAAGAACCTCTATGGAGTAATTTTTGGTCTTGGATCTATGGCGAACAAGGAAAGAGAAACCTGTGGATAGAGATGACAGCATAGGATCCAGACATCCTATTTCTTGGTCCCACCTTGCCCCCCACCAAGGACACAACATCCCATCCACTAGTTATTAGAGGCAGAGGAATTCACTTAACATTTGAGTTCATTCAGTCAAAATTTATTGAGCAGCAACTGTGTGCCCAACACTGGCAATACAGCAGTGAACAAGATGGACACGATCTCTGCCCTCATGAGTTTACAATCTAGCAGCCAGCCAGCCAATTACATCCATAATTTTAACATTACTATTGTAATAAGCACTCTGAAATTTAACAGAAAGTCCTGACCTGCATCGAGAAATCAGCAAAGTCTCTGTGAGGAAGAAACATGTAGGATTAGCAAGGTGGGAGATGGAAGAGTGTTGTAAGCAGAGAGAACAGCCTGTGTGCCGGCTCTGAGGCAAGAAAACCTTTAGTGAACAGAAAGCCAGTGAACAAAGAGGGGTGATGCAAGGTAGAGGCTGATATATGCAAGGTCTTTGGATTTAGCACTTGATTCCAAAAGCAGCTAGAAGCCACTGAAGAATCTGAAGGAGGAAAGTTAGATGTTTAGGTTTGTTTTTCAGAGCTCACTCTGCTGTGTGTGGAGGACAGAAGAGGAAATGGGAGGACTGGTTAGGAAGTTATCGCAGCAGTCCAGACCAGAGGTGATGATAACAGCTTCGAGAAAAGAAGATGGATCCCAGAGATGTTTAGGAGATAGAATCTACTTAGAGAGTGACTGGGTGTGTGAGGAAAGGGATGTGTTTCTGGCGAGAGGTACTAAAGTAGGAAACCCTGGAGGAGGGACGAGTTTGGGCAGATCCCATAGGCACAGGCCCTGAGGCTGGGGTTACAGCAACAGCATAGCTTTGGTTCTCAAATAGTTTAGGGTTTAACTGAGCAAACAAGATACACATGAAACAACTGCAGGTGGATACAGATGTCTTCACCTCTGTCCATGCCGTTCATAGTCAGCCCCTCAGCACACTCCTCTGCAGCCTACCCAGTGTCTCATAGGGGGCCACCTTCCACAAAGATGCACTAACATCTCTCTGCTGCTTTTTTAGCCTGCTACTGTCAAGAAATTCACCTGTGATTCTCATCTTCCCTCCTTAGGTCATAGGGGACCAAATCTGGCCACTGCCCTACATGGTTGTTCTCTTTTGAACACCAGGAGTTTTCTGACTTAATTAGCTCCTCTCTTTTTTTTTTTTTTTTTTTTTGCGGTACGCGGGCCTCTCACCGCTGTGGCCTCTCCTGTCGCGGAGCACAGGCTCCGGACGCGCAGGCCCAGCGGCCATGGCCCACGGGCCCACGGGCCCAGCCGCTCTGCAGCACGCGGGATCCTCCCGGACCCGGGCACGAACCCGCGTCCCCTGCATTGGCAGGTGGACTCCCAACCACTGCGCCACCAGGGAAGCCCCAATTAGCTCCTCTCTTTACATCACCTCTGTCAAGCCCCTTCTTGCAGAGTCACCATCTGGCAAAGTCGACCCTGTCTTCCTCATCTTTCCCTCAGAAGCACAGGCCCATCATGAATATACATGCCTACTTTTTGCTCCCCCTTCTAAAGTGTCCCAATCCAAAAGCCCTTTCCCACTCTAATTTTCCTGGAACCAGTATATACCCACCTCTTTGCCTCAGAAAAGTCAGAGGAAAGTTTTCCTACAGGATTAACCATGAAGTAGACTCATCAGCTATTACTCAGCTTACACTTGGCCTTCCCTGTGTCCTCTCTACCACTGCAGAACTGTGCTAAGTCCCTTCCAAAGGCAATAACTAAAAAAACAAAACAAAAAAGCACAACACCGCGGCTGACTACACAATAGGCCTACAGGTTCCCATTGTGCAGTGAGCCTGGACATTGAGAAGAACGTAGACTTTGGAATTGGGAAGACCTGGGTTTGCAATCTGGTTACTAAGTAGTGTGGCTTTCGCGCTATTAAATCTTACTAAGCTTCAGAAGATTTATCTGTAAGTAGTGGTAATGGTATCTGTCTTATGGATAGTTGTATTAAATGAGGTGTATAAAGCACATAGCATAATATCTAGCCTGAATTACCTGGTGGCTGCCGAATACTAGTCAGAAGAGAGATTAGCCAGTTTTATATGGCGAGTGATATAGACACTTCCTATTCCTGTCTTTGTAGATCCCATCTTCCTACAGTCATCCCATTTCCATCATTGCCAGAAAAGTTCTTCCATCCCTCATCCCTGTGTAGGACTTCTCTTTCTCTTACTATCAAAAAGTTCTGCCTGAGCTCTATCTGACTATCCTCTTCTACATCTCCATGATCTAAGATACTTTATTTTCTTGTATCATTCCTAAAAATTAATTCACTTCTAGCGTTCTTCCTAACTTTCTCAGAGTAAATTGTAACTAACCCGAGGAATAGGACCTTTACACTTCAGTAGGGAATGGGAACCTCAGGCCAGCTCCCAGAGTAGAATGGAGGTCTAGGTCCAGGTACCGCCCTCCCTGCCCCATCCCCATCTCTTTTCCTACAGGTCACAGAAACAGCTAAACTCAAAATATGTCTTGAGCCTACATGAGCATACATCTCTCTTTCTATAGCTCTGTGAGGTCATCACTGAAGTACAGCAGTACTGCAGGTGTGTAGAGCGTACTGTCCATATTGAGATAATCAAATTCTTCCTCCTCATCCCGGATACCATTCTCTTCCAGGGTATAATCCATGTTCAGGTTCTTCCCTTCATATTTCCATGTGTAGCTGGCAGCATGTGCGTTATAGAGGAGGTAGCGGTGTAGGATTTCCCACATTGATTCCAGGGCCCCCACCTGGAGAACACGAAAGCACCCCACCCAGAATTGTGGGTTGAACGAGCAAACACACACACACACACACACACACACACACACGCAAAGGCCAGGAACCCAAAGCTGGGATCAGAGTGCCTCCCTTGGCAGAGAGCAGCTTAAGGCGCTCCACAGTCCCAGAAATAAAGTTGGAGCTCCAGCATGCAACGAATGGCCCCCAAGTCCTACCTGCCTTTATGGCAGCCACTTGTAATAAACAAATGGCCCTAAAGTCACTGCCCCCTCACCTCATCCCCACAATAGAGTAGACTAATAAGAGAGCCCAGTTGCAATTGCTGTACAAAAACACAGCGTGTAAGAGCTTCCGAGGACAACCATCACTAAGATGCACAAACTGTCACCCTGGGCTTAAGAAAAAGTCTCTTGTACCCTGTGGCCCAGCCACACCTTTAATTCCTAACCCTGGGGATGTAGGTGGTCTTCTTTCCTCAGTTACCCCTAAAAGGAAAGAAAATACAGCTCCCACCGGTTGTGGAGAGCTGCTGGCCTGCAGATCTGCTTGGAGATTTGCTGGGATTCTCGGTTCCCTCTAACCTGCCCCCGGGCACCAGTTCTCACCTCCAGAGTGTGCTCTTGCGACGTGAGCGTGTTAATGATGCGGATATTCCGGGTCTTGGCGGACAGCCGCCCCACCTCGTAACGCGACCCCTGCCACCAAGGCTTCCCGAAATCATTGGCCCAGTCCGAACGGGGCAGCTGAGGCGGCACGTGCAGAAAGCGGCCCCACGGGGTGCGGTATCTCAGGGAACCGGTCAGCGGATCTATGTGCTTGCGGATCTTTTAAGCAGGGTTTGAGGGAGGAGGGTCGGAGCAGTCACTATCTCGGGCTCTGTTTAGCCTCTGCTTTTCCTCTTCATCCCGCTCTCCAGTGACCCTCCCCCCAACCCCAGGTTCCAGCAGAACTCACGTCTCTGGTGTCTGGATCAAACCAGTGACTGATGTCCTGTCCCGCAACTTCCACGATGGGTTTCAGCAGCAGGTCTCCTGGGAAGGAGAAGCTGCCGTCAATGCTACCCATCCAAGAACCAAGCACCCCCCAAACACACCCTCGACGCTGGCCCAAAGTGTGGCGCTTACCCTTGTATTCCTGTGCCAACGGCGTTAGGTCGTACACGTTTCCCAGGTAAGACACCCAGAGGTCTTCGGGCTGGTTATGTTGGGCCACCTCAGCCGGCGTGAAATAGCGACGCTGAAAATACTCAAAGTCTGGCCCGGCCACTAGGCCCCGGCGTGCCATGGCTCTTGCTCTATCGGTCACCGACTCCTTTAGTTGCTTCCTCGCTTTTCGGCACGCACTCTCTGTTTCATCCTCCCTCTGGTCCGGGAGCTAAGGCGAGCGCGTTTATCCGCTGACATGGAAACCATTGTCCCTTTCCGGCCACCGGCCACTGAGATCAAACGCTGTAAATGGGCGAGAGGAGCGTGGGCTGCGCGTGCTCACGGGAAACGTAGTCCGATTCAGGCATTCAAGTAATTTGAGTTTTGTCCTCAGGTGTTCCGCGGGAAAGAGAACACACTCCGTTTTCATTCACAGTACCCTAGGCTACAGGGAGTATTCAGGACATACTGTCTCGCGAGGCAGAAAAACAAGGGAGGGGAGGAGTGTGATTATGAAAAAAGGTATTCTCGCTAAATTCCAGGGTTCCTTAAAGGATGTGTGAGAAACTAGAGTTGAAAATTTCTCGCGATATCTTGGTACATCCAACGTAATAGGCCTCAGTGAGCCTCAGCGCCGAAATAGAAGCTCGCGATACTTCTGCAGTTGCCGGAGACGAGGAGGAGGAGGAGGAGGAGGAGGAGGAGGAGAGGTGATCTCGCGAAAGAAAACAGGTCGGGAGCGCTCGCGAGATCTCAGACCACCGGACACCAAAGGTTCTTAGGAAGTTGAAGGGCCTGGAGGAGGCCCGGGAACAAATGGCCGCAGCTGGACCAGCCATGCTGTTGCGAGAGGAGAATGGCTGTTGCAGCCGGCGTCAAAGCAGCTCCAGCGCAGGGGTTAGCTCGGGTTTTGGGATTGAGGGGCCGTCGGGGAGCAAGATGGGGGGACGGAGGGGGAACTGCAGCTCCCGGCAGCCTCTGGGCTTCGTGTGAGCGCCCCGCGGGCTGTCGGGAGCTGTGGTTCCGCGGGCGGGCAGCAGCCGAGGCGGCGCGGTCTGAGCGCCTGTCCCGCCCCGCTCAGGACTCAGATGGGGAGCGCGAGGACTCACCGGCTACGCGCGCTAGGCAGCAGCTGGAGGCGCTGCTCAACAAGACTATGCGCATTCGCATGACAGATGGACGGACACTGGTCGGTTGCTTCCTCTGCACCGACCGCGACTGCAATGTTATCCTGGGCTCGGCGCAGGAGTTCCTCAAGCCGTCGGGTCAGTGCCCGGGGAATGCACACCCGCCTGGGAATGCGGCGAAGCCTCACGCAAAGCATTTCCGCTTAAGTGCCTGGCTGCACCCCTTATTTTCTGGGACTAGAAGTCGTGGCACAGAAGGGGCGGGGCCGACGCTGGCCTGCCTCTCTGATGCTCTGACTCTTCTTTCCAGATTCCTTCTCTGCCGGGGAACCCCGTGTGCTGGGCCTGGCCATGGTACCTGGACACCACATCGTTTCTATTGAGGTGCAGAGAGAGAGCCTGGCGGGGCCTCCCTATCTCTGAACACGATCGCGCATGCCTTTCGGACTTCATTAAATCTGTAACCGACGTGCCTTGTGTCTGTGTGTAGCTGGGTTTCTGGGACAGGAATTACACACCTCATCCCTAGAGGAATAGGTTTCTCTGAGGTCGGGAGCACTCTCAACCCTCCTTCCACAACCTGGACGTCCAGGACTGCCAAAGGTTCCCTCAGGTTCGGGGTGGGGATGGGGGGACAGGCTGAACTTCGGATCCACGGGCCCCAGTATGGGCCCCTCCATCTTCCCTCCCACGCAGCTGCTCCAGAATTGTGGCGGGAGGGGGTGTCATCCTGTTCCGGAAGGCCCATTGTTTCTCTCTCCGGCCTGGCAACACCGAGTTCCTCTAAGCTGGGGTCAGAGAACAGGCTCAGGTCCCCAAGGGGAGCAGCACAGGCTACAGAGGCCGGGCTCCCTCCACTCCATTGATAAGGAGGTGACAGGGACAGAGCTCTGGGGTCTGGCCAGGAAGAACGGCCTAATGCGATAAGGGAAGGAAGGCCTCCTTCCCAGGAGGCTGAAGGATGCTCCGGTCTGCGCAGTAGAGCCACGCCCCCCCCCACCCGCATGTTGTTTCCTGCTCCTGGGCACGTTGCAGGAGTGATTGATAGTATTTGTGCCGCCCTTCTGTTCACAGGATCCCAGGATCGCGTTCAGTTCATTAATTCTTTATTGATGTGTGATGACTCCTTCCCCTCCAACCTCGCCCACCCCACCCCACCCCACCCCACCCCACCCCACCCCATAGCCCGTAAATACTAGGAGCAGCACCGGAAAAGAAGGGCACCAGCGCACCACCGAGGTTCAGTTGTCCTATTCACAGGGGGGTGGGGGGTGCAGGGTCCAGCCCAGATGTTCAGGATTCAGATATGGGTAGAGAGGGGAAAGTAGGTTTTCCGGGGTGTGGCGAATTTTCACCAGAATTGGGTCCACAGATGCTGCCGTTCTGTTCTTCAAGAGGATGCTGGGACCCGGCTTAGGCAGGAGCGGGGACAGGGTAGGTCGGGAGACCCCCGGGCTTCAAGTCCTTGGGCCGACCGGGAGAGAGGGCACTCCTCGGGGTTGTTCTTGACTCGAGGGTCCTCAGACCCAGACCTTTCCTGATGTTGGAACGGCCTGGGGCCCTGGCGAGGACCGGTTTTGCCGCGGCTGCGGGGTGCGCCGGCGCCGATAGAGGGCTCGGCTGTAAGGCACGAGGCAATCGGCCAGGCGGAGGCGGAGGCAGAGGCGGCGGTAGCTGGCCAGGGCAAGCACGAGCAGCGGCACGAGGAGCAGGAATCCGGTGACCAGCAGGGCTGTGAAGCCCGGGTCCCGCAGGTGCGCGGTGCAAGGGGGTGCCTGGGAGCGCAAGAACTGTGGGAGGAGAAGAGGCATGAGGCCCAAGCCAAACAGCCCAGGCCGGGAGAGGTTGTGGCCCACAGACCCCACCGCCACCGTCACCAGACACCCACACGCACACCGCGGGGCGCACACTCACCTGGGAGTGGCAGAGGAAGCCAAAGCCTAGCATGGTGACAGCGGGCAGCAGGATGGTCCCCAGCACCAGCGCCAGCAGGAGAAGATTGAAGGCAGCCACCAGCAGATTCTGGGCGGTGACCAGCACAGCGCAGGCCCAGCAGTCCAGGGGGTCCCGGGGCTCTGGGCCGCCGCCGGGAACCGGTCGCTGCGCCCCGGGGACATCCGCCATGGCCCGCCTGGCTCCCTCCCGCCTGGGCCACGGCCCTTATAGCCCTCTTTCCTGCCCCTCCCCCGGCCCAGCCTCTCCCCACCCCACCCCCCCTTATCCTGGAATGCGGCTCCGGGATTAGGCACCCCCCATAACGAGGAGCAACCGAGCTCTGGACATTCCACAGGCGCCTCCGGGGAGGGGCTACCCTCCCCATCAATCACGGTCTCGCCGCCCTCTTCCCAGTGTTTTCCCTGCTTACCACCAGCACTTATCGAAAAGAGATTTTTTTTTCTGATTTTATTTTTAATATTAATATTCTCACACAAAAATCACCGAAAATAAGGGTAGGGTTGGGAAGACCCCTCTGCCCCTGGGGCAGAAAGACAGTGCAGTGCGAGGGGGCAGGACTGTAAACCCCCCACCCCTCCGCAGCCCCAGCGTGGAGGAGAAAAAAAAAAAACGACAAAACGAAAATAAAGCCCCAGAGAAACTCATCCCGGGGTGTCCCTGCCCCAGTGAGGCCCTGGCCCTGGGCTGTTTCACGCTTAAAAAGAAAAGGGGGGTGGGTTGTAAGGGGAAGGTCCGTGTTTTTAAAATTGGCCGGGGCTGGGAAGGACGGGGCTCCTTTTCCTCATAGTTCTTTCTTTAAAACTTTAAAAATTTATTTTATTTATTTATTATTTTTTTTTTTACAAAATACCATTTCAGTTCCCACTTCTTCCCCTACAGTACAGGAGTCGCTCACCCTCAGGCGGGGTTGGGGTCGGGTCGGGAGTGGGGGACTGGTCCGAGAAAGTGCAGGACGTAGGGGAGGGGAGCAGGTTTGAGCACCATGAGAACCCGGCTGGAGCCGCGGGCGGGCGGACGGGCGGAGACGGACGGGCCGGGGCCGGACACACACTGGGGCGCAGGGAGGGTCCGGCGGCGGGCGGTCCCTGGAGGGGCGGGCGGGATGGCTTGGGGGTGCGGGAGGTCGGGTTTTCCCAAAAATGAATAAATAGAGGTGAGTGGGACTGTTATAAATTAAAAACCAAAACAAACAAAAAACCCAGAAAATACAAATCATAACCAAGTGAATAAACAAGAGACATGTACAGGGGTCACAGCTAGCACTGGAAGTAAAAAAGGAGGTTCTGGGGGAGGGGTAAAGCCCATACAAAGAATCTCATTAAAAACCTCGGCTGCCGTAACGTCTATGTACATACACGAGCCGCGTGCATCTGCGCCGGGCGGGCGGCTGGCAGGCGTGAGGGAACCCGTATGTGACCCCCGCCGCCGCCGGAGCCTGGTCCTTGTGTCTGTTGCTAGAAAGGCCAAAGTCGGTGAGGGGAGGCGCTGGTGGGCGAGGGGCTACCAGCCCCCTTCCCCGTCTCCCATTTTTTTTCCTTTTTTCCTCATATTTGTTTTTTAAAAAATTCTTTTTCTTAATAAATTAGGTGAGGGGAGCTGCCAATGGGGTGGAAGGGCTGGGCCCGACCCCCTTCCCGGCCAGAGGCGGGACCTAGGTCCAGCCCAGGCGTGTGCTGGTGGCCCCGCGGCGCCCTGCGGGCGGGCAGGCGGGCGGGGCGTCCGGCCTCATCGCGACGTGCTGGCCGGGGCCTGCGGAAGAGAGCAGGCGGAGCTCAGGATGCGCGATCGCCCACCCCCGGCCCGGCCCGCCCCGGCGCCCCCTCGGGTCCCCGCCCCGCCGGGCCCTCACCAGCGTGAAGGCGTCGTAGGCCTGCGCCAGCTCCTCCGTGCGGTACTGCTCCAGCACCACCACGCCCTGCAGGCCTGCGCTGCGGCGCCGCGCACAAGCCTCGCAGTGCACCAGGTACGTGTTACGGCTGCCGTTCTCACTCGTCACGAACAAGATGTTGAACACCTCCACCTGCGGCGGGGAGGAGGCGGCGGTCAAGGGGAGGGAGGGAGGGAGGGAGGGGGGGGAGAAGGAGGGGAGAGAGGGAGGGAGGCCGGAGACGAGCGCCTCCCTCCGAGGAAGCGCGCGAGGGAGAGAGGGCGCACTCACGTCGCACTCGTTGCAGTAGTAGGCGGGCTCGTCCTTGACCCGGCCCTGGTAGGCGATTTTCTTCCCGGCCCGCACCAGGCTCTCCCGCTGCACCTGGCAATGCTTCATGGACTGCAGGAGGCAGAACCTAAGGGCGGGGCGAGGTGGTGAGGCGGGGCGGGGCCTCCCCGCTTCGGGCCGGGTCACAGCCCCCGACACATCCCCGTCACAGTGGAGGTTTTATGTGGTTTTTGTCTACTTGGACCACTGGAAAACAAAGCTCCTCAGGGCAGGGGCCTTGTCACCCGCCCAGCACGGCAGCCCTGCATGGCACGCGGCAAAAGGTGGAGCGGTGGGGGAGGAGGGGTTGGAACAAGGAAGAACAAGGCGGGCCAGGTCGGATGGAGATGGGCTCCCTCCCAAACAGGGCCCTCCCTCACTTGATCATCTTGAACAAGTCGGGGTCGCTGATTTTGACCGTGCGAGCCACGTTCCAGGACACGTGAATCATGGGCACGATGGATTTGACGTTCTTCACCTCGTTCCACTCGTATCGTTCCAGGGCCAGCTGGTACTGATAGGCTGCGGGCCAGAGAGGGTCATGACAGGATTCCCCAACAGCCCGAGACACTTGGGCCCCCGCCCCTTCCCTCACGGCTGGCCTGGCGCCCTCCAAACCCGCCCCCCCCCACGGGGCTCACTCCCCAGGGGCCCCAGCCCCTCACCGCTGAGTGGCTCACCCCACCACCGGCCCCGCCCCCTCACCGGTGAGGGGCCCCACGTTCCAGGCGATGTTGTTGCACCAGCCGGTGGCCTGCACCCAGTGCACGGTCCCCGCATTAATCCACACAAGGTCTCCGGGGCGCTGCACGAAGCGGTACACAGGGATGTTGGAAGCATAGAGGTCATCCAGGATTGGCCACCAGGAACCCGTCAGGTAGTCCACGCCATGCCTGGAGGGTGGCCACAGGGTCAGATGGAAATCTGGGAATCCAGGGACAGGGCGTG
Organism: Delphinus delphis; assembly: GCF_949987515.2. Classification (NCBI taxonomy): domain Eukaryota; kingdom Metazoa; phylum Chordata; class Mammalia; order Artiodactyla; family Delphinidae; genus Delphinus; species Delphinus delphis. The sequence continues at coordinate 51,078,811 of NC_082701.1, read as the reverse complement.
GGGGGTCTATCTACCCGAGGAGGGCGGCGCGCACCGGTCGCAGAAAGCGCTGATGGTCTCCCAGTAGTGCTCGTGCACCGCGAACCACTCGCAGTCTCCTGGGCCAATGTTGATGTTGACCGAGCAGAAGTTGTTGTTCTCCTGATGGCCTGAAGGAGGCAACAGAGAACTGCACGGTTGGTCGGAGCCGGGCTTGTCGCGCACTCATTGGCTGACAGAGGAGCGCTGGCGGCAGCCCCGCCCCCCGCGCTCCTAGCGGCACGACGCACTCCGCAGCCCCGTGAAGAGCGCACCTGGCGTTCGGCTGCCTGGGACCTTCATGTACAGCTGCACTGTGTTCATGCCCAGGATGGTGTGGCCCACGTGGCTCAGCATGTTGCCCGTGGAGGTTACCCGCATGAAGGCGGGCAGCTTCAGCAGCTCCTGCAGCTGGGGCTTCCACCTGCCGTGGCGAGGGAGGCAACAGAAGTGAGCAGCTACCCCGACTCTGCTGACCCATCAGCACTCCCGCCCCAGCTTGCTGGCCTCAGCCCCACTGACCGCTTGGCATCGGACAGGTCGATGTTGGTGCCAAACTTGATGATGTGATGGTTCTTCGGATCCGGTGCGCTGCTGCGAGGGCAAAGAGCACAGGTTGGTGGGGAAGCGCAGGGAAAGGAAGGAGTCCTGAAGGGCAGAGGCAAAGCATCCCTACCTAGGAGGGGTTCCCGTGGTGCTGTCCGGCTCCTCGGACTCCTCGTCCTCACTCTCCTTCTCCTCCTGCTTGGTCACAGGGGTAGGCAGGCCTGGGTCAGCGGCCTTCCAGGAGCCCTCCCACCGCAGCTGGGGCTCCAAGTCCCCTGATTCCACACCCCCTACCTCTGCCCGTGCGCGCCTCTCACCTGCAGGGACTCTTGGAAGGATGAGGCCTGGTACTGCGCGTACTTGGCAATGGTGGTGTGGGAACGGGAGCTCTCGCAGGGCCAGATCTGTCGCGTGCCTGTCAGGTCCCAGTTCTCATCTGAGGGCTGCTGCACCTGGGTGCGCACCTCCACCGTGTGCTCACCACTGGCCTCCACCAGCGTCTTGGTGGAGAAGAGGCCCAAGTCTGCAAGGGAGGGCCGAGCAGAGTGTTGGGGCAGGGGCAGAGGGCGGGGAGCGAGGCCCCAACTCACCCTCTCCCTTCTTGCTCCCCAAGACTCTGACGCAGTGGACACAGGCTTCTCAGAGCTCAGCCAAGGAAGAACAGGCGAGAACCCCAGCCCCTCATCAAGCTGGGAGGGTTGGCCCTCCCAGGGCCTGGCCTTTACCTGCATCATAACCAACCTCCTCTCTCCCACTGATGCTCTGAGTCCCAGCCCCTCCCCCAGAGTCCTCAGGTGTCCATGAGGCCACATGTGCAAAGCACCTGGCACACAATAGGTGCTCAATGAATAACAGTTTAAGTTTTCATTGGATCCAATGAAAGATTTCATCAAGTAAAAGCCTAGACCGTGCTTCAGTAACATTGGAGGAAAGGGAGGATATGTGGGTAAGAGAAGGCTACAAGGAAACAGAGGAAACAAGATTAGTTTTTACAGGAAACAGGATTAAGTTTTATAACTCAGTATGGTTTCCTTTTACTTTGGAAGGTGTTTGAAATTGTGCACAATAAAAGGTTGAAAAAGAGAAAGCCCCAAACCATGAGTCTCCTTGGATTTTACACAACCTTAATCACCAAGAAAACCAGAAGTAACTCTAAGCAGATCCCGAGATACATCCCCTTCCCACCTGCCTACTGCTGGGGACAGACAGATGGGGGGAGGAAAGCCTGAGGTCAGCTGACCCATCACTCAGAGCACTCTTCAAATATGGCTTACACGTGACTGAGGAGAGCTCACTACAGCTGTGGCCCTGGGTCTTCCAGAGCGGGGGCTCTCCGAGGGCCCCAAAGCCCCAGATCCTCGCAGCCCTCCCCAGGTCTTTCCACCTCCACACTCACTGAGCCGCAGGGAGCCTGCCAGGCCCCGGATCACGGTGATGGGATTTCGAGGGTCTGTACAGAACTGCAGCAGCACCGGCGAGAAGGCATCCCGTTTACTCTCCAGCTGCGGGACAACCAGGAGACAGGGCTGAGGTCAGAGCCCCGTCCCAGGCTCAGGGCCCCCCAACAGTTCCAACACTGTCCTAGAACCCTCAGGCAGGGGCGGTTCTGAACACGCAGGGCACTCATACATAGATGCTGGGTGTGGGCGGGTTCAGTTTTTCCCGGGGCAGCTTCTCCTCCGAGTTGATCTTCGGTTTCACAGACTGGGCAGGGGAAAGGTAGGACTCTCGAAACTTCCCTTTCACCTTGGCATTCCTGTAGAAGGACAGTGAGATGAGAACAGGAATATCAGAGTGCTGGGGGAAGGGAGTCTCCCGCAGGGCCAGGCCAGCAGCCTCAGCGGTGACAGCCCCCCCCACTCACTTGCTGGCCCTCACGACGTCGGCAGCACAGTGGCTGATGGTGAGGTCTGCCATCCGCAGCCTCCGCTCTTCCACCTCCGAGGCGATGAAGGTCTCCTTGTCACCACTTTCTACTTTGATGAGCCGGATCTTCAGCTCCTTGGGGGGCCCTTCACTAAGTGAGCGCAGCTTCAGCATGTCAGCCCGGCTGACACCCAGTGGCCCCGGAGCTTCCTCCCGAGCCTTCTTCCCAGGGACAGGGGCTGCCGGGGGTGTGGGCTGGACAGAGGGTGCAGGAGCTGGCGGAGGGCCCGGAGCTACGGGCGGCTTGGCCTTGGAGGCCCCGCCCAGATCCGGCCGGGCCTTCTCACGACCCTGGATCTCCTCGCTCTGCAGGTCCAGGTTCCCCAGCACTCGGCGGCTCTTTTCTTTGGGGGCCTTGGCCTTGGCCTTGGCCCTGCCCTCCCGGGGCCGCCGACCCACACTGTCCTTACAGGCCCGCCGGTGCCGCCGGTGCTCCTTCTGCCGCCTCTTGCTGCTCCCTGGTCGTGCTGCGGCCGCCACCCCACCGCTCTCCTCCTTGGCCTGAGCTGGGGGCTGCAGTCGCTCAGTCCCGCTGTCCGCTCGATCTGCCGTGTCCACTGGGTCGGCCGGGTCTGCGGTGCTCCGGCCCACCCGCTCCACAAGGGTCTCACAGGCCCGACTTATCTCTTCTAGCACCTCAGACTCAGAACGAGCAGGGGGCAGCGGCAGGGGTGGGGGCGGGGGTGCGGGGGTCATGGGGCCCGGGGCTGGCTCTTCGCCCGCCCTGCGCTCCCGGGCCCAGGGCCCGCCTGAGGTAGAGAACTGAGATGACGAGGAAGCGGAGGGCTGTGGGGAGCCCTGGGCGCTCGGGGCCGCGGAGGTGGGCGGTGGGGCGGTAGCACCTGAAGAGGAACCGGGGGAATACTGAGTGGTGGGCAAGGGCCCAGGCCGGGTGGGAACAGCTGCTCCAGTCCCCCGGTAACAGTACTTTTGTCCTTCCAGCACGGAAGCCAAGGACTTGAGCAGGTTGGCCGGGCTGGCTGGTGGGGCTCGCGCAGTTGGCGGTGGCTGGGGTGGTGGCGGGAACTTGGCTAGAGGCGGCGGTGGTGGCAGGGCTGGTGGTGGCTTCTTCTCCTCTTCCTGGGTGGCCGGGGTGGTGGCGGCGGTGGCAGCAGTGGTGGCTGGGGCTGTGTCAGTGGGGAATGGAGGCTGCAGAGATGTAAAGGGCTCCTTCAGAGGAGGCGGGGGGACCACGCCTGCCTCGTGTCGTTGCTGCTCCTCCTCCTTGCGAATGGATTCATCCAGCATCTTCATGATGTTGGCCAGCCCATCAGGTAGGATCTTGAATTCAGCTGGCTCCTCAAACTGGTCCTCCAGTGGGGTAGGGGGGAAGTCAAAGAGTCGAGGGCCTCGGGCAGGCAGCTCCCCAACCCTGGGCGGCACGGGCTGGGGGGCTTTATTCAGGGGGCCTGGGGATGGCCCCGGCCCCCCCTCGGGGGTCTTTGGGAAGGAGACCCTGGGCCGAGGGCTCTCCGGGTGCCTGAAGCTTCCTGAGGTATTCTGGTGGCAAGAGGAGGGAGGGGCTGGAGGCAGGGCAAGAGTCAGGGGTGCAAGAGGTGGGTCCTGGGGGCTCAATGTTGGGCTGGGGGGGCGGGGAAGGGGGTCCATACTTCTGGCCAAATAGGAAGGTGTAGGGAAGGACACAGGCCCAGTAGGGCTGCTGCTGTGGCTGCCACTGTTGCTGCTGCTGGTGGTTGGGGGAGCGGGAGGGGTGTGCGAATCCTGAGTGCCCACAGAAAAGCGGGGGGCCGGAGGTCCCAAGAAGCCCTCGCGGTGGGGGAGGGGTGGCGGGGGAGGGCGGGGGCGTCCCTCAGCCCCGAAGAAGAGCTCGTCTAAGATCTCTCCATCCTCACGGGCTGCTCGGCAGGCTGGGCCCTTCAGCCAGGCAGGGGGGGGTGGAGGGCGTAAGAGGCGGGGACAAGGGGGAGGAGGAGGTGAGGAGGGGCCGGGTGGCAGGGACAGGTGGGGAGTGGCAGCGGGAGCCGCCAGGAATGGTTTCCGACTACTGTGTGCTGAGGGCCCAAGGCGGCCTTGGTGAGAGGAGACCTCCAGCGCGGGAGTTTGGTAATGGTCAGCACCGGGCTGCAAGTGTAGGACGGCGGTGGTCAGAGGGCTGCTCCAGCCACCCTAGACCAGCTCCACTCATCCCCCCCACCACTCCGCCCACCACCTGCAGTTGTCACTCACAATGCCTGGGCTCGGCTCCACGCCCCGGAGACCAGGGTTGCTGCTGCTGCTACTGCTGCTGGTGGTGGTGCCGGGGGGGCCAGGGGGCCGGGAAGGGGCGTAAGGCACGCAGGCGGTGGTTGCTGCTGGTGAAACGCTGGAGTCCATCCGCGACCTCTGAACTCTGCTCTCTCTAAGGTCACTTCCAGGGGGACGGGTGGCAGGCGGGCAGCCATGGCTCTCTGCTCCTGGGGGGCGGGGGCCTGGGGGTGCAGCCGGGACCAGCCGGTGGCCGGGGGGGTGCACAGGGTAGGCCGGAGCTGGGTATGGATATGGGTGAGGCAGCGAGTGCCGCTGCTCCTGTGGGCGAGAAAGGAGGACACTGCGTGAGGAACGAAGGACACAGGGGCTGGAGATAAGAGGTGAGGGGGCCACAGAGAGGTGCTCACCTGGCGCTCTGGGGGTGCTGAACCCTTGCGCTCGGGGCCCCATGCATCTCCATGCGGGGTACTCCACAGCCCTGGCTTGGTCAGCTGGAATGGAGGGCTGGTGGCTAGGCCAGGCGGGGGTGGGGCTGGGGGTAATGGTGGCGGAGGCAGCGGCAGCCCTGGGGGAAGGCCAGTCTGGAAGAAAACAGAGTGTGAGAGTCCCACTCCTCGCCCCAGCCTGCCCACTCGCTGCTGGCCCGCCCACATACAATCATACCTGCTCAGAGTTGCAGCCTCTCCTGCGTTTGCCTCCAGGGCTGAGGCCCTCCTCCCCCGAGGGGCCTGAGAGTGCTGCAGGAGGCATAGGCTGCACCACCGGGGGTTCGGCGGCTCGCTTCACCGGGGGACCCCCCCGCTTGGCCCCATAGTTCCGTTTGTGCTGAGGACGGAAACAGAGAGAATGGCACCGGTGCAGACCTGGCCCGGCCCTCCTCCCTAGCCCGCCCAGTCCCAGCCTCACCTCAAGGTGCAACAAGTTCCACACTTGCTCCAGGGGAGGCAGAACCTTGGGTCGGTGCTGGCAGGAGGCGGCATGAAAGTTCCAAAGCTGGGCCTGAGGAGGTGGGGGAAGAGTGCAGAGCACAGGGCAGAGGCAGACGTAAGACGAGGGCACTGAGTCAGAACGCACAATCCTAGCCCCCTGTGTCCTGCCTCATCCCACCTGCTGTAGTCGGCCGACGCGGGGCCCCAGCTCAGCCAAGCTTCCTCCGTATCGAAGGGCGCTGTGGTAGCAGCGTACAGCCTCCTCACTGTCGTGCTCTGACTCGTACAGCTGCCCAAGCTGCTCCCACAGCCCCGGCTGGGCCGGCTCCCGGAGCAATGCCTGCACACAGCCATGCAGGGATTCCAGCTTCCCATGGAGGGGTCTTGGGGTGGGTGTCCTACAGAGCAGAAGGGGGGGGAGGTGGCAAGGCTTGGCGAACTCTTTTAAGGCCCCAGCCTTACCTCCCATCCCCAGCACCTTTCAATCCTCACTCACCCTGGAGCATAATACGGTTTGTTGGGGTGGCCAGAGCTACTGCCGTGTGAAGGAGGTAGGGGAGCAGGGAGTGGGGGCTGCCCGATGCTGGCAGAGCACCTGGAGAGAGAAGGGCTCTGTTAATGTACAGCAAGCTGGAAGTCTTGTCCCTACCTAGGAAGGAGGGGACTGAGGAAACAAGAGAAAGCAGCTGAGGACTGCACTGAGGCCCACGGGATGGCAGAAATGAGAGACTGAGGAGCAGAGATGGGAAGAGGAGTGCCTGGAGGCAGAGAGACAGACCAAGTTCTCACCTGCCTCCAGGCAGCCATGCGCTCCGAGGAGGGGGATGGGGCGGGCAGGAGCTCCAGGCCCCAGCACAGCTCAAGCCCCCAAGGGCAAAGGCTTCCCGTGCAGCGCGGGCCCCTGCAGGGTCCACTGCCCGATGCATCCAGCCTGTGTCAAGGAGAAGAGATTATGATCCTACTGGGAACAGAGACTGAGCTGTCAGGGTACACACAGCCGACGCGGCCCCAGTCTTCCCTTACCAGGTCAGCAGTGGCCCCAGAGATCGGGCACGGCCCCCTGCCCCAGCTCCTTGGGGCGATGGTCCGGCTCCAGCCGCTCTGACAGGAGTGCCCACTGCCCCCAGATGGTCGCCCAGGGCCTTTCACAGCCAATTCTACGGAGAGGAGGGGGAAAGGAGTAAGGTGAGCGGGCCAGCACACAGTCGGGGCCGCAGGCTAGGCTGGGCTGGGCTGGGCTGGCCTGGCTGTGGCGCCCACAGGTCTGTGATCTGCGCAAGGCTGGCTATCCCTGAGGAGCGGCCCACCCGGCCTAAGGAGCCTCAGGGGAGTGGGGGCAGCGGGAGGGCCAGTCGGTGCGATGGGGTGGCTGCGCTGCTAGGCTTCCAGCAGGGAGCCCCGCGGGCCGAGCTGCAGCGCTGCGGCCGCTTACCCGGCCTCCGTGGGAGCTTTCTCTCCCGGCGTCGGCGAGCTCCGGAGACCTGACCAATCACAGGACTTCCTCTCTCCCCAGAAAACCAATCATCACCCGTGTCTCCGCCTCAGTAACAGCCTGGCCGGGACCAATAGGAGCGAGGTTAGCCCGGCCGCTGCCGGGGGAGGAGGGGCGGCGGAGCCGGTCAGACAGGCTCTGCCCGGGGTGACCCCGACGTGACCCCGCGGCTCCCACCTAGGGTCTCCATCTCCAAGCTGACACTAGGCCGGTCGAGGCAAGCGGAGCCTGAAACCCGTGCGGGTGAAGGCGGCGGGTCGCACGTTCGGGCCGACCTGGGGCATGGAGCTACCCGCAAGTCCCACGCGCCCACAGAGCCACCGGTGGTCCGCGCTAGACCGCCCGAAACGCCCCCTACCCCGCCGCCTAACACCGACGGACAGCAGACGGATGCACAACGCCGACACAGGTGGCGCTCCCCCTCCTCACTTCACCTCGCCCAGTGCCTGACCTCCCCACCCCCTAGGAACTGTTTAGGGCTGGCCACTCACGGCGACTTCTAAGGCACCCAAACCTGCCCGCGCCGCGATCTGAGCGCTCCACCCACCACGCCTGACCCCCATCCCAAACCATGGTCAAGCCCCCAGTTTCATACCCAGTTCCTTCAGCTCCTCCACTTCCCCTGGTTCTGTAGGCCTTCAATACCAACCGACCCCCAAAACCAAAACCGTCCTCTAATCCCCCAACTTCTGAGAAGTCGCGCACAGCGGTCCCGAGTGGCCCCTCTCGCGTGGCTCCCGTATCCTCTATGCCCTTCCCCGCCGGGGCCACGCGGCTCCCCACGGCCCACGTGGCCCCCGCCCCCCAAGGGAGGGGGGATTTCGGGGGTTGCCCGTGACGTGGCTACTTGCGCAGCGGAAGCGGCGTGTGTAAGAGTACGGGGGGGGGGTCCTTCGGGAGGGAGGAAGGAGGGAGGAAGGAGGAGGGCGGGGCCCGCCCGGCGGTGACATCACCCTTGTCCCACTCTCACCGCCCACTCCCTTAAAGAACCCAGAACCCGTTTCACTTCCTCCTTCACCCCCCCCAACCCCTTCCCGTCGGTGCTGGCTCGACCCACGACGGGAGCAGCGCTCCCCTTCCTGGGCACCTTCCCTTTAGCCCCAGTTCTTCCTTCTCGCCTCTCTGAGCCCAGGATCTCGGTCCCCGCGCGTCCTGCTCGCCTACCCCGCGTCCCCGCAGGTAGGAAGCCGGCTCCGCTCCCGGGATCGGTCCATTGAGAGTCTAGAGTACAAAGAGCTGCGAGAGGCGAGTGTAGAGTACAAAGCGGCGGGGGCGGGGCCAGCGCTCCAGCTGGAGCTAGCGCCGGGCAGGAAGCCGGGGGAGAACGCGCGACGAGGGGCTGGGGGCGGCTGGAAAGTTCGCCTTCGCCGAGAGAAGTCTGAGCTGTGGGGAAATTTCCACCCAGCCCACAAGGGCATTCGGGTTTCTGGTGAAAACAGTCCTCGATCTGCAGGGCAAGGTCGTCTGTTTGCACGCAAGCGCTTGGACCCTACAGGTCCCGGCGTGCCACTCCCCGGCGAGCCCTAGTAGGCGCTTGGGCTCTGCGGACCCTCTCCGCGGTTCACGCGGAGTTTCGGTCAGAACTCTCTCTCCTCACCATACAGCCTTTATGTCAGTTACCGAGCCCTGGGCCAAGCACAGCGCTTAACTGCGGTCAAGCATAGCCCTGGCCGGCTGCCCCCACCTAAGTCCCGGGACCCATGGACCAGACATGGGAAAACGGGGAACCCGGGGTCCAGACATCAGAGGAACAGATCCCCGATTGGGAAGTGGTGCCGAGGGCGCTGCCAGTTACCAGGAAATGCAGCTTCCCCTTCTGCGATGATGACACTTCCCCTCTACCACTTCCCCTTTCCCACGGGGAACTGACTCAGCTTTCCCTAAAACAGCGAGTCCCGTCGGCCAGCCCCTTTCCACCTCTATCCACAAACCCCTACGCCGGTACTCGGAATACAGCAGCCCTCACTTGAGAACAAAAACTTCCTGTACACTAAACACACACTCACTCTCGCCAACCACCTCGGATCCTTGTCCCCACCAGGGACCCAGGCGCCTGACTTCCCATCCGCCTCCTGTACAAAGCCCTCCCTCGGGGTCTGATTCAGGCTTGGGGTGGGGGAGCATGAGTCACCCAGAAAACCTTCCCCTATTCCCACTGACTCAGCCCCCGCCTCCCTGAACACACACAGACACACACAGTCAGAGGCAGACACAACTCAGCCCACACACCGCTCCCCACCGGTCCCGCGGAATTTCCCCTCTCGTCTTCCCCCATGACGGCCCCTCCCCGCGCCGGGCAGCCCCGACGCCGCGGTCACACCTGTTCCCCAGGCGCCAGCAGCCGGCTCGCGGTCCACTCTCACCTCCACTCTCGCTTTGGGGCAGGAATAGCCCTCCCCGATTCTTGGCGTCCGTACTAACCCAGGGGAGGGGACAATCACCGGCAGGCACAAAGACAGACACCCAGAGACTCCTCAAAGACAGATGAGAGGTAGACGCACACGGCCAAAGAGGACGGTATACTTCTGGGGCAGGCATTCCAGCCTCTCCAGTCGGACCCACAGTACTGGGAGTCAGCCGCTCAGAAAGGGTTAATTCTTCTCCTGCCGAGGCCACGCCCTCTCCATCCGGGCACTCCCGGCTAAGCCCAGCTCCGCCCCCTCCATCCGGGCTCTGGACTCGGGGACTTTAACCGGCCCCCTCCCCCTAGCGCCCCGAGAGGGACCCACTCTATCAAACACACCCACTTAACTCTCTCTGGGCTCCAGGCCGGAGGAGCCCCTCCGCACACCGCTCCCGCCGCGCGGGATGAGGGTCCAGACGTGAGCACGCAGATTCACGTGCCGGCCAAAGACAAGACCCCGCAATTAGGGTATTACCGAGCAGGGAGTTAGCAGGCACGCGGCACGCGCGAGGAGGTGGGGCCGGCCCGGAACCCCGCCGCGTCCCGCTCCCTGTCAGGCTCCGTTCTGCCTGGTGGAAGCGAGGGGTTACAGCTCGCTTCTTACCTGGGGGAGGGGGAGGCGTAGGGGAGGGCCGCCGGCTGGGGCTCCGCTCTGACTCAGCCACCCCGGGCAGGCCGCCCGCTCGGGATTCCCTTCCCCAGCCTTCCCTCGCTGCTGGCCCCTCCCCGCCCCCCACCGAGAAGTGACAGTGCCGGCCCTGGCCCGCTATGTGTCACTGCGAGCCTTGTGTCTGCCTCTGACTGGACCGCTGTGTTCACCAGTCTCTCTGACAAGGTCGGCTGTGTATGAGTCCCGGTGTCTGTCTCCGTGTGCACCTGCATATCTGCTCATCTTGTCTCCATCAGTGCCTGTGTCTGATGCGTTCCTGTCATTATGCCTGTCTACACGACTCCGAGGGGCTGTCTCTGTCTGTGTGTCTGCCTGGCTCCTGTCTCGGTCTTTTGTCTGGGACTGCCTCTGCATCACTTGCCGTGATCACGTGTGTCTCTCTGCACATGCCCTTCTGTGTTTGCCTTCATGTTCCTGAACAGAGTCAGGGAAACACTGGAGCAGGCTGACCCGGCAGACTCCTCGCCCCACTCCCCTGAATCCTGATGTCTTACTGGATCAGTGATCCTTCTGTTTGAGTCAAGCATTTGGAGGTCTGGGTGCCTTCATTTAAGTTCTGTCCTATTCCTCAGCATCCTCACTTATCCTCACAGCTCCCTGTGGCTCCCATTGTGATGGTAATTGCTAGCATTTAGTGAATACTTATAACATGCCAGGTACTGTGTTAAGCACTTTATATACATTTTAAAAAACTCCTCTCCAGAACCTGACCTAGTACTACCCCATTTTACAGATGAGGTAATTGAGGCTCAGAGAGGTTATATAACTCTGTCAAGGTCATTCCACAAGAGAGAGTAAGAGCTAGGCTTCTTTCCAGAGCCTTATTCTTACCACTCTTCTATAATGCCTCTGTACTATTCTCTGTTGGTTTTATCCTCACAGGACATTTCCTAGGTCAGCCTGCCCCTCAGCTCTCCCCCACAGTACCATCCCAAATGTCTTATGTCTCTAGAGAAGGTGTAGGTAGGAGGCTGTGCAGCATTTCTCAGAAGCCATTGGTTTCTTGGCCCTGAAGCTCATTCAGTTAACACATTCATTCAACGCAATTCCACTGAGGCACCCCATTGTGCAAAACATATCGCCAAATAGTGAGAGATACATAGAAGAAAACAGTCCCACTCAAAACTTAGTGAGAAGTGGAGAAGAGCAACACACACTCAGAGAACTTAAGTCTCTGGCTTAGGTACCCTCTTTTCTCCTACAGAAGAATGGGGGATGGGATGGAGCAGGGCCTTAGGCAGAGAAGTGGCAGAAAGAGAGAGGGAAGCACAAGAGGAGTAAGATTTAGGATGTATGGGGCAAATGCTGTGGTGCAGTAGGGAGAGGGAGGAACCGAAGGGATCTGGAAGGGTGGGAATGCCAAGACTGCCATGGCAACGGCAGGTTTTTGTGACAATGGCCTCCAGTATCTCTCCAAATCAGTTCCCGATCACCCTCCATAAGCCAGGCTGTTCAACAACTATTACAGGGGCAAAGCCCTCCTCATTCCAAAAAAAAATCTTATCTCTACTTTCTGGCCTGCAAACTCCAGGTTAATTCAATTTAGTAACTGAGTTGTAGCACTGGTGGGGAGGGGGAAGGGGGGGTGATTTTTTGGTGGTAGTTGAGAGGCTGGTGAAGTACAGGGATGAACCATTCATAGGCAACAGAGGGGAGCTCCATAAATGAGGAAGACTGAACCACTCAATCACCTCATGGTGGGGGGGATGCTCAGAGTTGGACTGGACCATTCTGAGGAGTGGGCATGATCTAGATCACATCAATCCTTCTTGCATATGGCGCAAAGCTGGACTGTTGCGGGGAGGCGCTGCATTGCTCAGGGGCAGGACTTACCAGATGGGAGTTTGGTGTGCCCTGTCTCATTGGAAGCAGCGCCCCAGCAGTAGGGTGCAGCAGACCACAGTGGGTGGGGTGGGTGGTACTACGGGGCTGGCATGGTGCCTGGGGGAACCTAAAAGAAAAAAGCCAGTTAGAGGTGGGATCTCCCAAGCTGGAGAATTTTCCTATGCCCCCTGTCCCCTTATTGAGGAGAAACCTGGCTCTGGTGGTCAGATGGGATGAGAGAATCTGTTTCCATGGCAACCAGAAAAAGCCAACCCAAGAGTGGTCCTCCAGCCTTCCCCTTTAGGAAGCAGCCTGGACCAGGGAGTGAGGGGAGCATGCTACAGCATCTGCGTTAAGTCCACAGTGGACACCCAACCCATGATCCCTCTTCTGACTGGACCCTCCTGCTGAGAGTCCTTGGCCCCAGGGTAGCCCTAACTGCCTCTGACATCTGCACCCAGGTCAGCTTCAGTCCTGGCCTCAGGCTCACAGAAACTCTTCCTTCAGTTCTGCCTCCTCCCTAACCTTATCAAGACACCAGACAACCCCACCTTCTGGACTCTGCCCCCTCTCCTTCCCTCAGGCTGGTGCAGGCAGGTCTTGGTGAGCAGCACAGGTGGCCAGACTAGATGAATGGGCCCAGCAGGGAGGAGTCTTCCTCCTCAGCAAGGACTGTGACTCTGGGCCTGGGTCTGGAAGTGGCCTCTGCTGCAAGCCTCCCTTCCATCAACCCATCAAGGCCATATCCTGTTTCTCCATCACCTCCTTCCTCTATGTGGCCCAATTAGGTGATAGAGGCCCACTCCCTCCCCTCCTAACTTTCAGAGACAAGAAGTTAGGTGTCTAGGTCCAGGGCCAAGAATCTGGTGTCCATCCAGGGGTCAGACCTAAGTCTGCCTCACCTCAAACTCACTCCTCAGGGACCTATGTTTTCTGCCCTCTTAGCCATAGTTCTCTGCCCTTAAGCACCCAGACACTTGGGCTCCCAGTCTAGCCTCTCCGCTCCCTGTCCTTCCAGCCCCCATCCTTCCCCCTGCCCCAGAGGCTCAGGCCTCCAGCCCCCAGCCTCCATGATGCAATGTGCTGCAAGCTGCCTCAGCTGCTGATGACACTGCCCCCAGGGGAGGTGCTATTTCTGACCCATGCAAGGCCCCTCACCTGGCCAGGGTAGTGGTCAGCTGCAGGCTAGGGAGGCCAGGCAGGCAAGGTCCTTCTGCTGGAGAAGGGAGCTTGAGGCTGGAACCCTCCAGGACAGGGACACTCAGAATGTGAGACCAGAGAGTGAGTGAGTAAGAGAGAGAGAGAGAGAAAAACAGAGAGAAACAGAGAGAGAGGGAGAGAGAGAGAGAGAGGGAAACAGAGAGAGAGAAAGAGAAAGAGAGAGAGAAAGAGAGAGAAAGAGAGAGAGAGAAACAGAGAGAGAGAGAGAGAGAGAAAGAGAGAGAGAGAGAGAGAGTGTGTGTGTGTGTGTGTTAGTCTGTAGCATTTGTATTTGTGGTTGTGTTGGGGAAGAAGGGGATGCTGGGGAGGGGCCTTAGGACAGACCAAGAGGAGAAGTGAGGGGCAGCCAAGGGGGTCAGCCAAGGGGGTCAGCGGGGTGTGTATGCGGTGTCTGGACACCAGAGTGGGGGAGGGGCCAACAGCCATTTAAAGGGCCAGCCCCAGAGCTTTAATCCCTCACCAGCCCTGGCCCCAAGCCGGAGGCTGTAATTCATCTGTCCAACAGCTGGGGTGGGTGTGTGTGTTGGGGGGGGGGGCATGTGGACGGGAAGGGGGAGCTGGGGGAGGGGCTGGGGCTTTCTTGTGCACAGAGCCAAACAACAAAAGGGGAAGCTGAAGGGCCAGCTCCAGTGTGCCCAGGACAGGCTGCTGACGTGCAGACCTGCCGGTGGCCCCCACCTGGTGGCCGACAGACTCCGTAGTTTAGACTCAAGGATTCTTGGCCAAGGAGTCCATGAACCCAAAGGTGGGGCCCTGGAGAAGGCCCAGGTTGAGTGCCCCCCAGGCAAGCTGTCACCCCTCCGTGCAGGTCCCATCCGCAGCACTGTCCCAGACCTGGCAGGCCCCGAAACAGATTCAGCCTCAAATGCCCTGCTCGCCAGCCAAGCCTCCCCAGACAAGGCCTGCCGGCTCCCCCCTCCCGCTGGCGCAGGGTGGCAGCGGCCACACCGAGGCTGTCCCTTTAAATCATTACCACCCCTGATTGTGTGGACGAACAGAGGGCCCTGCCCCCCAGGCAGAGGCTTGCCACCTACCCCCACGAGTCCCCAGAAATGTGAGGGCCATTTAAAGGGACAACAGAGAGGCAGCCGGGTCTCTAACCGTCCCCGCCCCCACCCCAAACACACTCACAGACCCTTTCGCCCGCGACACATAGCCCCTTGCCCCTCCAGAGGGCCCCCCAAATTCCGGTTCTCTCCCCACCCCTAGAGACTGCTAGAAGGAGAAAGGGGCCAGAGTTGGGGGGCGGGGAACTGGGGAAACGAGAAAAGGACAGGGACTCCCTCCTTCCTCAGAGCCCCAGGGGACAGGTCGGAAGGAAAGCAAAGCCTGGAGAAGCAGCGAGACAGAGCCCCGAAAGGTGCCGCGGGCAGACCTGGGGCGCACAGGCTGTCGGTCGAGGGGAAGGGAGTTGGGCTGCACGAGACAGCGGCGCGGCCAGCGGGCGACTAGCCCAAGTGGGGAGATGGAACAAGGAGGGCCGGGGGCAAAGAGGCAAGACCGGGGGAAACGGGGAGACGGAACCGGGGAAAGGGGTCATCTGGGAGGGTGTGGAGGAAAACCCGAGAGGGGAGGGCGAGCCAGGCCGGGGTTACCTGCTGGGTGTCTGTCCCCCGGCGGTGCCCCCGGAGTCCGGGTAGGGAGGGGGGGGAGCAGCGGGGGGGGGGGGAGTGGGGGCTGGGGGGGCGGGGGAGACGGTCCCTCCTCTGCCTCCTGGGCCTGCCCCGGCGCTTGCAGCCTCTGCCTCCCTCCCTCCTCCTCCCCGTCCCTGAGTCCCGGAGTCAAACAAAGAACTGTAGCAGGCTCTCCCCAACCCCCTCCCTCCCCCCTCCTCCTCCTCCTCCTCCTCCTCCTCCTCCTCCTCCTCCTCCTCCTCCTCCTCCTCCACCTCCTCCTCCTCCTCCTCCTCTTCCACCTCCTCCTCCTCCTCCTCCTCCTCCTCCTCCTCCTCCTCCTCCTCCCCCCCTCCCTCCCTCCCTCCCCACCAGCAGGCTCCCTCCTCCTCCCTTCCGGTCTCTTCCTTTAACTACCCGCCCCCCCCCAGCCCCCAGCACTAGTCTCTCTACCCACCCACCCGAACCTTTTACACACCCCTCAGCCAGCCCTGTCCCCGCAAAGGAAACTGTGGAGTCCCTCTGTAAAACTGAAAGGCTCCAAAGAGCATGGGAGGGGATTGGGGTCTTGCTCAAAAATCAAGAACCACAATACAATTATTTTATTTTCACAGCCAGAGGAACAGTCTTAGCTGTTTCTTCTGCAAGAAGGGGGAAAAAATAATCGCAAAGAAAGCAATACAAATCTGACTAAAGCCCTCATCAAATAAAGTGCACAATGCAGTGGAAGCTAATCCCCAGCCCCCCCCCCCCACCCTACCAAATTAGCACAAACTCTCCACTCCTCCCTGGAGAACTCCTAAGGTCTTGGCCAGTTTGAAGCAGGCCTACCAACCATAATAATAAAAATAATAACAGCGTTTAACAATAATAAGCATTTCATAACAAGCATTCATTCAGTGTTCATTCTGTGCCAGGCACTGTGCTAAGTGCTTTGCATAAATTATCTCATTTTTTTCCCTATCAACTGCCTAGAAGGTAGGTATTAATATTTCAATTTTCCAGATTAAGAATATGAGGCACGGGGAGGTTGTGACCTTTCCAAGTGTCTACAGCCACTAAGTGGCAGAGCTGGGAATGGAATCCAGGTCTGATCTGACAGCCCAAGCCCTAAGGTACACAAAAAGAGAAACCAATTTTTTGCAATACGATAACCAATACCATGACTTAATAGAGAAGGGCAGCCATAGCTATCAACTGAGTCCCCTTCCTTCAAGAGACAGAGATCCACCCACCTACACAGAATAAAGGCCCTGACTTTTCAGTCTAATACAGTTTCTTGACCCTTTTCCTCACTGTTGGGACTGGGGGTGGGGTGCCATTGATTAAGGTCAGGGCTGAGCTGGTATCCAGCAGTATACCACACAGCAGTATACCACAGTTTGCCTCCTGGGAGGTAGCTATCTGGCAACCACTCCTACTTCAACTCAATATGGGGGCAGGGGCGGGGGCAATGAGACACTTGGTAATGCAGCAGGTGGGAAAGTAAAAAGACTGCTGGGAGGCTCTTTCCAGGAGGGACGGGGGTCTTGCAGGAAAAGCTCTTCTGTGCCAGTCTAGGGAAAAGTGACCCAGGCTTCGCTTCGCCCAGCGAAGGGGCAAAGTCCACCACACCACACCCGTGCCCCTCCCCCTCACAAGACTCCAGGCCAGGGTTTCCCACCTGCAGGACGCTAAGGCCAAGGGAAGGGAGAGGGAAAAAAGATGGCACGGGGTTGCAGCTGGACTCGGGGCGGGGGGTGTGGTAGGGGGAGGGGGCCGGAATGGAAAGGGCACGTGCACTGGTGACATCATCCCAGGCCACCTTTAACACAGACCTTTGACCCCGAGGGGCGGAGAGGAGCCTCAGGCTAAGCTTCCTGGGAAATATCCTTAAGAATTCTGGGAACCCAAAAAGGAGAGGAAGGAAGGAACCCAGGCGTCCCGCCCTTATCTTCTGCCCCCAACGCGGCTCCAATCCCTTGGACTCGGGCCTCTCGGCTCCTCCTCTCCGCCTCCAGCCCTGACCTCCCAACCCACATTTCTGACGGAGTCCCGACACGCCTCTCAG
Source organism: Delphinus delphis (assembly GCF_949987515.2). Lineage (NCBI taxonomy): Eukaryota > Metazoa > Chordata > Mammalia > Artiodactyla > Delphinidae > Delphinus > Delphinus delphis. Next base: position 51,061,910 of record NC_082701.1, on the reverse strand, counting down.
AGATACTGTGCCTTCTCTCTCCTGGGCGAGATCTCGGGTGGGGCGCGGGAGGTGGGGGGCGGGGGCACCAGGTCCCGCGGGGCTCCGTCTCCCATCAGCGGGATCCCCCGTGCCCCAGCCGGCCGCCAGCCGGAATCTGTCTGGGTCCCAACTCTCCTGCCCCTCCCCGCGCTGTTCCAGGGCGGAGTCTGTGGAGTTGAAATCAGGACACGGCAAGAGGAAGAGTTATATAACTGGGAGAAGACGAGAAGGACGAGTGAAGATCGGGAGAGGCAGCCCGAAAGGAGCCGAGGGAGGTGCAAAGAGCACCAGGGCGAGGGGGGGAAGAAACGTTAGGGATGAGAAGGGTTTTGGTGCACATCAAAGGGGAGGAATTCACGCGAAGACGGGTTGTGATGGTCCGGGAAAAGTCACCTGGCCCGTCCGGGGCTTCCCCGCAGCGCCCTCCCCAGCCACCAAGAGCAGCTGAGCCCGAGCGAGTGAAGCCTCGGGAAGGGGTGCTGATACCCGTTCCGTTCGTCTTGGAGAGGAAACCTTAGCCAGAGCTCGGTAAGGCAGCGGCGGAGCATATGGGGCCGGAAACCACAGCTCCGCCCAGCCCACCTGGGAGAGTGGGGCGCCAGCTGGTGGTTGGTGGGGAACAGGTAGCTGGCTCCTCCCACGCCAGGCTGGGCAGTAACGGCTTGAGACCCAGAGAAAGGCTAACGGACCCTTACGTCTGGTTTCCCCCGGGGCTGAGGAGTGAGTGCAGCCCAGTACTAATTTGCGAACAGAGTCTCTAGATGGGGGTAACTGGGGGAAACGGCAAGCGCTGACTTGCCGCGCAGGCGCGGGGGGGGTTACTCGGGCTCGTGCGGCGCGGGGAGGGGGAGTGGGCGCGAGCGTGTGGGAGTGCACGTGCGGGTCCCGGGCAGTTACCCCCTCCCAGCCTCCACCTCTTCCCCTCCCCTTTCCCTCTTCCTGTCGCTCTACGATGCCTTCTCCACATTGGCTGCCAAGGCGCTGATGTCAGAGGCAGCCGCTGGAGCGGATTGGGCGGACGCGAGAGTTAGGGAATCCAGCTCCTGAGTCTAGCTCTCCAGTTACTCTGGCAACAGGGCAAGCAACCCCCGGGAGGGAAGGGGAGCAGAGCTCAGCGCCGCGCCTGGGTCCCGCCTCCCTCCGGACCAACGCCGAGTCCGTTTCTGTGGCAGCGCAGCTCGCTCGCTGCTCCCCTGCTTCCTCCTAGGGATCTCCCTGTCTCGAGAACCAGGCGACCTGCCCTCGACCTTCGCCGCAGTCTCCCAGCCCCCCACTCTGCCAACTCCCATCCTAAATCAGCCACAAGCCGCGGCAGACAGGAAGCGAATCTGCGTTGCTCAGCAACCTGCCCGCGTGCCCCCTCCCCACTATTTACCCCAGCTCCGGGAGGCGGAGTCCCTACCCCCTCCCCCGCCCATGCCCTTTGCCCTCCCGACCACAATTTCCTGTGAGGGGGACCGAGATGACAGGAAGTCAAACAAGCACCTCAGCCCACCTTTCCCTCTGGCCGGGGCGGGGGGCTTCGGCTGCTTTCACGGCCACATCCCCCACCCTGGCCCCTGAGGCGCGCTGTGCGTCTCGCTCTCGCCATCTCGCGGCTACGTCGCGAAGGTTCAGCGGAGAAGGTCCCGAGAAGGGCGAGAAGCTAGGAACGGGAGGTGTCAGAGTGGGGGCTGGACCGGGGATGAGGAGACTATCGGGGTGAGGCCGAGTGCAGGGAGGTGACGTGTGGTGGAGGGGATGGGGGCGAAGGCTACCGCTGGGAAGCTGTCGGGGCTCCCAGTGTGAGGGTCAGAGCTGAGGCTACATACCTCACCCGTGGGAAGAGCCAGAGGGAGACTTGGCGCGGCCCGGGACCTGAGACACAACCCTGACTACACCCGCCCTCAAGAGGCCATCGCACTGACCTAACTGCAAACCCTGATCTTTGGTCCTGCCCTTCGGTTAGGGACCGCCGCGCCCCGCCCCCGCCCTAGGGTCGGGAAGGGGAATCCCAGCCCAAGAGGAACAGGGAGTCCTTTCAGGCCCCGGTCGACATCCGGAACCCAGGACATCTGCCGCCCAGCTCTTCCCTCACCCCCGCCCTGCTCTTTTCTAGGGGACCCAGATGTCCTACGCCCAGTCTTCTTCCCAGTGCCTTCCTTTCCAGAGACCCGAACGTCCATCCCCAGCTCTACCCTTCCTGCGACTCAGGCGTCCCGCCCCACTGCGCGGAGATGGTTTCCCTTTCCAGACGCCTTCGCGGCTCCCCGTTACCTGGTTCTGGGGTGTCCCAGGTGTTCAGGTTCCCCAAGGTCACCCAGGGGGTCGAGCGGCCCCCCCCTCTCCCAGGCCGGGGCTGGGGGGGCCGCTCCGCCCCGTGGCGCAGTTGGATTTTCCAACACAAACACCGCCCCCCTACCCCCCTCCCGCGCCCCAGCCCCGCCCCCTTCTCATGGTCCCGCCCCTGCCCGCGCCTAAGTCCCTCTCTCAGGCTCCGCCCCGCTTTCTGCCGGTCCTGCTCGCCTCAGCACAGGTGCCGAATAGCATGCCGAATGCGGGGTACAGGGTTCAGGGTGCAAGGAACGGGGGTCCAGCACCGATCCCTGCCTGACAAACCCCGATTCCGTTTGGATCACGCGCCCTTCCAAAGTAAGCCCCGCCCCACTCGCTCAAGTCCTGCCCAGCGATTTAGCCACATCTTCTTTAGGCCCCACGGCCCTGCCCATTCGTTCAAGGCCACGCCTCCCCTCCCTCTCAAGACCTCCCACTTCCCTTGCTCCTTTCCCGGTCCAGTAGCTACTCATAGGAACTCTCATTCTCCGTAAGGCCTGGGCTTCCTCCTTCCCCAAACCCCCAGCATCCCATTGAGAGACTTAATTAAGGCTTGTGGTTGTGGGTGTTTTAATGCACTGAGCTCCAATACAATTCTCCCACCTTTATGGCTAGCACAACCAGATATTACCAGGGCCCCCTCAGACGACAAATTCAACCAAGGTCAAGGCCAGAGTGAGGTCCAGCGTCTGTCCGAGGTGCATTATCAGCCTTGGCTCTTAGAGTCCTCGACCCTCCCTCAAGCGGTGAAGAAGGGGAGGTCTTCTCAGTTATCCAGGCTCATGAGTAGAGCAGTGCCCCTCTTGATCCAATGATCAGATGTCATGGTCCCAGAGCGGAGGTCGATGCCAATGACAAACGATGCGCGCTCTGAGCTGCCTGCCCGGTTGGGATAGTAATAGCAGGGACAGGAGTACATGCCTTCGGGGAAGGAGAGGAGAAAGAGTCAGACCCTGGAGCCCCTGGCAGAGCAGGGCAGGAGCAAGTGTGGGGGAGGGGTGGGGCAGAGACTGGGTTAGGATCCAAACTAGGGATGGAGCCGGCAAGCTTGAGGGCACTGTCCCACCCTTGGCACTCTTCTTGCGGCTCTCTGTAGGCCGGAAGTGGATCGTGGGCATGAGGCAGACAAGCTGCATGGGCTCTGCCTCCACCAAGCAGGAGTTCTTCCGGTCCCAGCCAGCACCCTCCAGGTATAGGCCCCGAACCCAGACACCATCCTGGGGAGACATGGGGGCAGGTTGGGGGGAAATCTAGACCCTCAGTTGCCAGCACCCCTGTCCTGCAACCTCTCCTTTCCCACCTTTGCTCCCAGCACCCTCCTTCTCCACCAGAACCCCCTCTGCTCGGAACCCCGACAACATCTGGCTCCCACCTTGGGTGGATACACTAGGTTGCTGTCGTCCACAGTGGAAACAATAAACTCCCAAGAGAGGCTGTCCACTGAAATCTGGGGATTGAAGGTGAGAATAAGGGAGGACCCCCAAAGAGGAGAGCAGATACATGTCCCCAGCAACCATCCCCACCACACTTTCCACATTGCTCACATTGTTTTGGCGAGCTGAAGACTGCAGGACAGCCGTGAGGAAGCCGGTGGGAAAGGTGAAGCCAGCCAGCCAGAAGATCACAGGAGGCCGCGTGCGGCTGGCCCACAGCTCAAACTGTTCCACACGCATGGCCAAGTCCCGGGTCCATGAAGCCAATGGCTTTTGTGAGGGATATGCCTGGAGGAGGAGAAGGCAGTGTGTGTTTATTCATTCACTTATTCATGCATTCAGATCCTTGTTTCAACACCTGGAGCAGCTATAAGAAGAATATATGCTGTCAGCCCCTGTTCCCCAACCATAGATCGGCACAGCTCTCCAAAAGCCAACTCCCAGGAAAGAAGCATAAAATGACAACTATTAACAATAGCACCAGTAATATTAACCAGTTACCATTAATGAAGCACCTTCTAGCATTGTGCACAGCACAGGGGATCCTTGAAACATCCTTGGAGAGGCTAGGAACTTACCCTGAGTAAGTTTCTAACTAAATAACTTTTCAAAGTCAGTAAAGGGCAGAGTCAGATTTCAACCTTGAACCTGTCTGGCCCCAAAGCCCAGGCTCACTGCTTTTTGCTATATGCTCCCTTAAAACCAGGAGGTCGCCGGCCCAGGGGTGAAAGGAGAGTTCATTGTTGGATTAGGATCAACAGTAATGTAATCTTGCCTTTCCCCAGAGTGGAGGGACGTGGGCATCAAAGATGCAACTGAAAACCTCTTCCAGGCTTGTAGACATGACGATGAGGCCCTGGATGCCTTTTTCTAGGTCTGTCAGTGAGAACCTGAACAGGGTAAGGTGGAGGGTTAGGGATGGGGTGGGCCTGGGAGAGCCATCATAGGCAGGGAGTGAAGGCCTTTCCTCGTGCTCCCCCACCACGTTCCACAGAACCGCCCTCCATCTTACAGGATGGTCTCCAAAAGCTTGTTGTATCTCTGAATCTCCTGAAGAAGCACCACATTGAGTGGGGAGGGGTCCATAGCCAGCAGTTTTCGGGTCCTTTCATAGTCGATCATTTCAGGGATCTTCTGTTTCACATCAGCAGCCAACTCAAGGACCTGCCGAGGCAGGAGCTCTGAGCTCTGAGTGCAGACCCCTCTTCCTCACTGCTTTCCCTCCCCCAGGTGTCCGTCTGTCCTTACCTTCTCTTCCCGGCTCTGGTCTCCGGCCCTGGTGGGTGTAATCTGGGGTTGCAGGGAAAGCAGAGTCTCAAAGAGAGTGTGTGCCTCAGTGATCTGGGAGGCCACATCTGCATTAGGGTGCTGGCCAAAGGTCTCGGGGGGGTCCATGCCGGGCAACATGCTAATGTACTCCTTGTATGAGGCCAGGCTCCCATCCTTGGGGATGAAATAGGTCTCCAATACTGACAACCTGGGGAGCCACCGCATAATTATCACTGTGTCGTGGGGACTCTGGGGCTCCCATGCCAGGCCGAGACCCCATTCATCCAGCTCCCTGCTCTTGCTCCAGCCCCCGCCCCACAACCCCACAAAGCCTGCTTCTCCCATGTCACATTCTCTTCTCACACACTTCCCCTACCCCCAGTGCTGCCCGCTGCCCCCACCCCATTCAGCGCCCCCCTCACCTGTAGGAGGGGGTTGACAGAGCCTGCTCACAGAAGTAGTCGTTGATGTAAGTGGTGAGCAGGCGCCGGTCCCAGTCGTCCGTGACGTGTCCGCCATAGTTGACACCAGCGATGAGGTACTTGAGCGCATCCCAGGGTGTCTCCTCGTACTCGTCCAGGTAGAGGCTCAGCAAGTTCTCTGACACCTGTGTGTGGCCCCAGCCCGAGCCCCCAGCCCCACACACAGTTATGGCAGGAGCCCTTCCAGGGGCGCTTTAACACAGGCTTCCTGTCAGTGGCTATTCCTGCAGGGCAGCCATGGGGCAGGAAGTGTAAGGAGACAGGGCTGGGATGAGGGACCCTGGTTAGCACAAACCTCAAAGTCAGAGTCATTGAAGCCACAGATGATGTTCCAGCCAAGCTGCAGGAACTTTCTGCGTTCAAGTAACACAGAGTGGAAGAAGCACAGTGCAAACAGCAGCTTCTTATACTTGGAGGGTTTGGAGCAGCGGGAAAACTGTGGTTCTGTCATCAGTTGGTAAAGACGGGTCATGTTGGCCTTTAGGCCCTGGGGACAATGAAGTACAGAGGTGGGATGACATGCATCTTGCTTGGCCCTGCCCCTAGCACCATCGTGTACAGTTGTGGAGGTTGCTCACTGCACAAGGGCACTGGCTGAAGGGATGAGTGGAGGCTGAAATCCAGCTCTTGAGCTGCATGCCAGGACGTGCACTCATTCACGGGGCCGCGTGCCTTTCTCTAATTCACACACAGGCACTGTATGGACTAGGGGCAGCCCTGTCTTCTTGTCTCCGCCCCCCCGCCTTTTGATCCCCTCAACCACGATGTTCTCAATGGTGGGTAGGCCAACTCAATTTGGAAATGCCAGAAAATACGAACAGAAACATAAACGTGTACTACTGATGAACAAAAATGTAGACAACTATGGGCAAAGGGTCAGTAGATAGTGTCTCATCAAGGAGGAACGTTCTATGTGATTGGATTTATCAGGCTTCATGAACAGGTTGGGATTTGGCCCAAGTCTTACAAATGGGAAGGATGTGACGAGGCTGAGAGGAGGGCCTTAGTTTCCCAGAGATGGGAAGAATTGAAGGAATAAAGGCACAAAGGGGAGATAAAGTGAGAAGAGAAGTCTAACTGAAATCAAGTGCAAGTGCTCAGGTGGGGAAAGAATGGCCATGAGCAGATGGAGTGCAATAAGAAGGGCAGTTTGAGCCATTTGGACCAGATTCACCAGGTATCCTGGAGCCATTTCTGTCTTAAGTAGGACAGTGATACGCTGAAAGAGTATTTTAAGAAGACTCATATATGACGGACAGAATAGAGCAGGGAGAAAACAGAAGTAAGAACATTGGATAACCAATAACAAAAAGAAAATATAATTTAAAAAAATACCATTTATAACCATCATCAAATTATGTAAAATACCATGAAACCACCGAGTCCTAACCACTGGACCACCGGGGAATTCCCTTTACACATCTTTATAGCAAAACTTACAAAACTTTATTGAAATAAAGAATAGGGACTTCCCTGGTGGTGCAGTGGTTTAGAATCCGCCTGCCAACGCAGGGGATACGGGTTCAGTCCCTGGTCCGGGAAGATCCCACATGCTGCGGAGCAACTAAGCCGGCGCGCCACAACTACTGAAGCCCGCATGCTGCAACTGCTGAAGCCCGCGCGCGTAGAGCCTGTGCTCCACAACAAGAGAAGCCACTGTAATGAGAAGCCCGCGCACCACAAGGAAGAGTAGCCCCCGCTCGCCGCAACTAGAGAAAGCCCGTGAGCAGCAACAAAGACCCAACACAGCCAAAAAAATAAAAAATAAATGGAGAGACCTACTATACTCATGGATTGGGAGGCTCAATATCCTAAAGATGATGATTTCCCCCAAACTGATCAATAGAATTTTTCTGGTGAAAACTTGACAAGCTTGTTCCAAAATTTATGTTGGAGAATAAAAGGTCAGGAATAGCCTGGAGAAGGACATTGGTGAGGGGACTTGCCTTCCCAGCTATCAAGAATTATTATAGGGCTATATAGTAATTAAGACAGTGCACACTGACCCCAGAATAAACAAGTTGACCAGTGAACAGAACCCCATCTGTATATATATGACATGACTGAGACATTTAACAAAATTGGAATATATAATACATTTAGATTAAAAGAGTGTATCAATTTACCGAAGTTGGCAACTGTGCTTGCAATTATATAAGAAAACATTCTTATTCTTAGGACTGAGCCCTTTACACTGACATATACTGAAGTATGTAGCAGTAAAGGGCCAGGATACATGCAATGAACTCTCAAATGTTTCAGAAGAAGTGTGAGTGAGGAGAGAGCGAAAAACAGAGAGAGATCAAATGATAAGGCAAGTGGGACAAAATGTTAACAACAGATGAATTTGGGTAACATACATGTGAGGGTTCTTTGTACTATTATTCTTACAACTTTTCTGTAAGTTTAAAATTATTTCCAAATAAAATACTTTTAAAATATTGGCCTCTTTGTCTGCTTCCAAAAGAAATCTGGTTGCACCAACTATACCCTGAATGTCCTACTTTCTCTGAAGGTTTGGTGGATCCCAGGAAGGTTCTGCATCACCAGCAAGCAGCATTTCACAGAAGGCTCTCCTGGGCTGAGCTAGAACAAGGCCCTCTCCTCTGGTGACCCAACCACGGCAGAGCCATCCTCTCTGACTCCTCTCTCCTCCTGGGTTTTGCTCCAATTCATCATTGCCTCCACGCTTACTGCTTATCATGCCGACCTAGACAGCACCCACCTCAGGGCCAACACATCTCTACCCATCACAGAGGGTGGGGCTCAGCCAACAGAGGGCCCACGGGCTACCAAGCCACACACCTCTCTTAGAAGGCAATAAGAAAGGCTCTTAAAAGATGAACTAAAAAAAAAAAAAGTAATGTTTCTTTGGCAACACATTTCTGGACCGTTTGACATTTTTAAATGGGAGTACAGAATACTTTTGTTGGCAGAAAAGAATATAAATAAAAATCAACTTTAAACATATATTCTAAAAAAACTAGTGGCGCCATTAACAAAAATGGGATGAGGAGATAATCTACGTGGAGGATGACTTGTTTAGAGAGCGTGGGATTTATGGTGCTGGTGTGCCGAAAAGAAATGCTTCGTAACCGGATGGAATTCAGACCCTGCAGTGAGTTTGATACTGGAGCCAGAGATGGGGATTGGGGTTGAAATCAGGAAGAGGACAATTTCTCCATCAACTTGTGAAAGGAGGAAATGTAGAATGAGGACAGGACAGGACGAGAAAGAAACACAGAAGTAATAAATAATGTGGCAAGAAACAGAGGGGGGACCAGGAGTGTGTGTCGGGGAAACCAGGGAGAGGGACAGTCAACTATGCCAGCTGCCTCCAGGTGGTCAAAAAGGATTTAATGATGAAAGACATCCACACACCTGTGCATTCATAGGGTCCTCATTTATTGAGCACCTACTACATGCGTGTCCCTGTGTTAGTCACAGGGTGAGCAAAACGGTGAGGGGGAAAAAAAGGCATGGCCTCTGCCCTCTTCTTGGAGCTTACGGTCTAGAAAAGAAGTCAGGCATCAGCCAGGATCACACTAATACGTGTAAAATTCCCCACAGTGGGAAGACCAGAGGGAGTGGTGAAGGTTTTAGGAGTGTTACCTAGACATGGAGGTCAGAGTCTTCCTGAGAAAGTGCTGGTGGGGCTGAGACCTGAAGGGGCAAAGGAGGGGACGGGGAGGAAAGCAGGGAGGGCAGCACATGCAAAAGCCTCAAGCAGGAGAATACAGGGTCTATCAAGGAAGAACAAAGCAATTTAAAAATCAAGGTGTAGGTAGAGCAAAGAAAGTGAAGGGGAGAGCGGCGACCGACAAAGCTGGGGAGGCGCCCGCTGGGGCATGTGAATAGGGTTTTGATCTTGATTAAAAGCAATGAAAAGTGACTAAAATAGTTTTAAGTAGGAGGTAAGTGGGTAGGATGCAGCAACATGATCAGATTTTAAATCTGCAATTCACTGATTGCATTCAATGGTGACCTTATAATATTGGAGATAAAATTTTCAATAGAGTTGGAGGGAAGGAAGGAGAAAGGCCGGGAAGTGACATCAGGGTGAGAATGTAAGGAAATGTCAGGAGGAGGAAGGGTCTGAAGGGTCCAAGCGCTAGTTATATACACTTCCTTTGCCTCCATTTCCTACCTGTAAAATGGGGGCGGTAGTATTTACCTGATAGGTGTGTGTGTGTGAAATGGATTAATGAATGTAAAGCATTTAGAACAATGCCTGGCACATAATAACACTCAAGAGATGTTAGCTATTACTACTATGTTCTAAGGGTTTGGCACACAGAAAAGGGAAAGGAGATGGAATCTTCTAGAGGACAGCAGAATCAAAAAAAGCCATGTTGTTGTTAAGGTTAAACCCTCTCTCTGAGGCCTGGAAGATGAAACGTAGGCCAGATGGCACGTTCGCTGCTGGCTGTCAGCTGCCCATACCTTTGGCGGCTCTGTGGTCATCTTGATGCTGGCCTGCAAGATCGAGATAGGGAAGTCTGGGTGGGGGCTGGAGCTGAGCCAGAGGCGGAAGGAAGGGTGTGGATCCTCCACCTGCAGCTGTTCTACCAGTTTGTCCAGGTTAGGCATCCATGACAGCGACAGGTGGCAGTTGGCCAGGAACACCCAATGTCCTGCAAGGAGATGCTGGATGCAGTGGGAACCATTCCCTATGCCCCACCTGTCCCCTCACTTTCCACCTGATTGTGTGTGTGGTGGCTGGGAGAGATGGGGTCCAAATGCTCAGGTGCCGCCCCTGGGGCCTTCTGGAGAAGTGGGAGCTGCAGTTACAGCAGGGCGAAGGAGGTGGGAGGTGGTGGGCAGTCGGGCCAGGGACACAGATGGGGGCAGAACAGGATGGATACTGACCCTGAACCACACCCTCTCGGAGGAGCCGAGCCGCGATGGGGGCCTGGCCCTGGCCCAGAGACAGGGCATGGAAGCGCTGGGCCATGCCTGTGTGCTCTGCCAGCTGGAGCAGGGTACTGGTGGGGTCCACGCCGGGGGACAGGATAAATATGAGTGGGGTCCGCGGGGCTGAGTCTTCCATCACCTGCCGGCAGCACAGGGCGTGGGCTCAGGCAGAAGGCCGGGTGAGGCAGTGGGACAGAGATTGAGGAAATGCGGGCGGCCGCCTGGGACAGGGAGAGGGAGGCGGGAAGGAAACCAAGCCACTGACCAACTTCATGTTTAGCACAGGCGGCTCAATGAAGCGGGAGCCAAGGTTGGAGACGATGAAGGAGGTTACGCAGGACGCCACGCGGTCCTGGCGCAGGGAGCGAACGATCAGCATCCGTTGCATTTCGTTGCAGGCGTTCTCCCACTCACCTGGGGGTGAGGTGAGTAATCGCAGGGAGAGTGAGTCGGGAAGAGCTGGGAATGTAAACAAAGGGGCACCTGCAGGAACGCCGGGTCAGGAGGCAGATGCGCTGAGGGAACTTGGGAGAGAGAGGGGAGGAATTAGAGAGGGAAGAGCGGGCACGCGGCTGAACGAGGGCAGGAGAGAGGCAGGAGAGGGAGGCCTGGCGCCCAGGCACCTGGCAACATAGCCTTCTCCGGGGTGGCACTGGTGTACCACAGGTTCCAGTCACGAGGATACTGTTCAAAGGAGTTCATGAGCCCGTGGAAGTTGGTCAGTTTGTCCAGCTCTGTGATGTTATCCCAGTAGGCGTCTGCGAGCCAGCTGGTACAGGGGTTATCCATTTGGCCCTCGCGATCCAGGACCTGGGGGTGGGAGGGTGGCGAGAGGAGAAAACGATTGACCGGGAACACCCCAAAAGGAGCATTATCTCTTTTTTCAAGGTGGAAAAGCCATGATGAGTATTTCATGAAACAAAATGAAGAAATAAATACAGGAATCTGAGGTGGATCGGAATCCACCTTTACTGGGGAAATAAGTGGGGGGGCGGGGGCGAGGGTGGGGGCTAGGTCTCTGAGACGCCGTGCGGAGGTGCCACAGTCCGAAGTTAAGAAGCGGGCGCCCTCTGGTGGTTGCCTGGCAATAATGCCTCTTACCCGAATGATTTCAATTGCAGCCTCACCCTTGAGAGAAGCACAAACTAACTGTTCACTCACTCATTTACCCTTTTTAACAAATATTTGTTGTTCACCAACTATGTGTTTGAAGCACCTGGGACACACCACTGAACAAAACAAACACCTCTGCCCTTGAGGAGCTTATTTTCCAACATGAGACAGCGGATACTGAACCAAAAACATAACAAGTAAATTATCTAGTACGATAAGGGTGGCAGTGCCATGGAAAAAGAGAATAGGTTGGGGAGGATAAGGCAGATTGGAAGTGCTGGGGGGTAGTCTGAAATACTAAATAAGAAAGTCAAGGAAATCTCAGTGAGGTGAGATTTAAATCAAGACTTGAAGGAGGGGAGGGGGAACAATTTTCTGGCAGAAGGAACAGCCAGTGCAAAGGCCCTGGGGTGGGATATGCCTGCGACAAGAGGAGGCCCGTGCAGCTGGAGTGGACGGAGTGTGGAGCTGGGCAGCGGGGGATGACATCAGTGACGGGGCATCCATTTTCAAAGAACCTCTCTGGTCGCTGTGTTGAGAGACTAGGGGGGGCAGAGGCTCTTGCTAAAATCCAGATGAGAGGTGAAGTGAAGGTGGCAAAAGGAACGAAACTGTTGTCCAAGGAGGGTGTGCTGACGGCTCAGGGAACCGTGGTATGGTTGGCAGCTTTAAGGGCCCACCTGAGGTGCACGGTCATGGATTTAAAGTGAGTCCAGTCGGTGTGGGCATGTTTTTCTCCAGTCTAGCTCAGCTGCATGGGTCACACTGGGACAGAGGGGAAGGAGAGCTGGATCTTACCAGAGCGGTAGCTTCAGCGAGCAAATGCCACACCGTGCCGGGGGCGGGGGGGGGGGGGGGGGGGGGGGGGGGAGCGGTGTGCAAAGGGGCTGAGGGTGTTGACAAGGGAGAAAGTGTAATGGTGGCCACGAAATTAGGCTGGGGAAGGAGTGGCCTGAGAGGCAGTGAAAGAGTGGCCAGCTCATACCAACCAGCGGGTCGCAGGTAAGGGGCCCAAAGCCCCGCCTGTAACTCGGGCAAGGAGGCACAAGGCAAGTCACCCCCCGCGGCCCCCCCCCAGGAGCTTTTCAGGCGCCTGCTCCTGCCAGCGTCCCTCCGCGCACACGCACTCGCTGGAGCCTCAGGCCTTGCCCTCTGGGTGTGGAGTCCATCCCCAGCCTTGTCCGCCCCACCCTCGGATGTGCCCTCTGCTCCACTCACCACGCCCCCGCGCAGAAAGAAGTTGTATTCATCCATGTTGAGTTTGCCGGAAGTCTCCAGGATTTTGGCACACATCTGGAAACTGAACAGTAGCTTGTGGCGCTCGAAAAGGGTGCGGCAGGTGTACCTGGGAGGGACAGGGGATGGGGGGGCGGGAGGTAGGGTACTCAGCATGAATGCTTCCTGAGAGAGGACCGGACCATCACACAGCCCTACACAGAAGGAGGGCCTTACTCAGCTTCAAGTCCAAACCTCCTGTAAACAGCCAAGTATTCAGGGCACTAGAGAGAGGACGTGGTTTTCCCAGAGTTTCCTCAACAACGACTGGACCCCTGCTATGTGCCAGGTACTCTGCCAGGTCCTGAAGACACAAAGATGAACAAGCACGGTCTCTGTGCTGGAGGAAGTCAGGTAGAGTGGGGAGGACAGGCGAGAGGCCATCAGCTACCATAGGACGTGATGAGTCCTGTACAAGGGTGGCAGCCCCTGCCCTGCCTGGAGCGGAGCTGCCTGGAGGTACAGCCGAGTTACCGAGTGATTGGCAGAGAGGAGAGGGGAGGACGCCAGGGAGAGCTCAGAGCACAAGCGAAGCAGGCAGTGGGGGCGGGAAAACCATGGCGTGCAGGCCGGTCAGCGTTGCTCAGGCATCCAGCGTAAGGAGGGGAAAGGTGAGGCTGGGAGGCAGGTGGTGGCCAAGGCATGGAGGACTTTGTGGCCATTGGACACGAAACCACCACCAAGGAGTGTAAACCGGGAGTGGCATGGCCAGATTTCTGTGTTTGAAAGGCTCACGCTGGTGCCTGCAGGAGGACAGATTAGAGAGGGACAGACTTGGAGGCAGAAGGACCTGTTGGGAGCCCGTTGGGGAATTCAGAAAGAAAGATCACGGCGGCCTCCACTGAAGTGCAGTCATGGCACTGGGGAGACTCGGGTGGGGTGGGGGAACAGTTTGCAGAAAGAATCATGAGCAAAACCTGGTGACTGGTCTGAGGGGTGAGGGACAGCGAAGAGTTAGCAACATCTCCTGGCTTCTGGCTTGGGTGCCTGGGAGGCGGGTGTTGGTGCCACTCAGGGGTGTGGCCCCGAAGAAAGGGGGAAGCTAACGAGTTTGACGTGAAACAAGCTGAACCTGAAGGCTCTGTGGGAAGCCCAGGCAGAGGGGTCAGGAACCTCGCTACTCAAAGTGCGAGCCACAGACCAAGAGCCGCAGCTTCACCTGGAGTTTGTTAGAAATGCAGGCTCCCAGGCCCCAGCCCAGGCCTACCGAATCTGAGTCTGCATTTTAACACGATTCCCAGTGCGTCGTGGGCACGTGAACCGTTTGAGAAGTGCTGGTATAGGAGACGGTCCTACACACAGGGCTAATGCTCAAGGGAGACCTGAAGAGAAGGTACACTGGGACACGGACTAGTCAGTCCGTGGATGACGGTGAGACCCCGAACGCGGACGCCACCCAGGGGAAGTGCGTGGAGAGAGGAGCAGGGGGACAGGAGCGGTGGCATGGGACAGCACGAAGGCACGAGTACCAAGAGGCGTCGGCGTAGAGCCACTGGGCCTCCCGCCGAGCTCGCGCGGCGCGCGGGGCGGTGCGCAGACCTGTAGACGGCGTAGGTGTGGTACTCGTTCAGGTAGTCGATGCGGTCCTCCAGCTTGTTGCTGCGATGGCTCTTGTCGATGCTGAGGATAAAGAGGCTGATGTAGGCGTCCAGCGAGAACTGGTACATGGGGTCGATGCGGCCCATGTCGTTGAGCACGAAGAACAGCACCGAGGCCCGCTGGGCGCATGGGCGGTAAGCCTGTGGAGGGGGCGGAGTCAGGGCCGGAGGGGCGGGGGCTCGGGCAAGGAGGGGGCTGGGCCGGAGGGCGCAGGGGCTCACCTCGCGGGCCAGGTCGATGTTGATCTCCGTGGTTTCGCTGGTCTCTAGCTGCTTTGTCACCTCCGTGGCGGTTATCTTGGAGGTCCGCAGCGTGTTCACCAGCTGCACGTCGTCTAGCAGGGAGCCTGTGGCCTCGTTCAGCAGCCTGGAGGGAAGCCAAGAGGCACGTGGGTGGAGAGGCTTTAGGGGTACTGGGCTGGGGTCGGGGAGTGGGGAGACGCCCCCATCAGCCCCCCGGGGCTGTAGTCTGGCCTGCGAGCAGACGAGCGGGCCGCGGGTGGGGGGAGGCAAGGTCTCACCGAAGGATCTCGTCCTCCAGCTCCTCGAGCTGCCTCTTGCCAGCGGCGATATTGACGACCAGTGAGTCCTTCTGCTCTTCCAGCTCCGGCCGCTCCTTCCGGACCACGACGCCCAGCAGCTGGGCCTCCAGGCCCTGGGATCGCCAGGACTCGTGGTGAGAATCCCACCGCGGTGACCTTTACCCATTTCGTCCCTTTACCCCTCTCACGCCCCGCATCCGCATCCGCAGGTGCCCGACACAATCTTAGCCTTTTCTCAATCCTGCCGGGCTCTACAGCCCTCCCGGGTTCACCCTAGTTCAGTCTAGGCATCAGCCCCCACCCACCTGTTCTTTGACGGCAAAGTTGACAATGGTGGTCTTGGCTGAGGTCTCTGGGCCGTAGTGGGGGTTGGAGAGCTTGGTGGTGATGTAGAATCGGAAACTGGTATTGTATTCCACCTCCTTATCTCCGATGCGCATCAGCAGGTGGCCACCTGCACCCACAGGAGGGTCAAGGGAAAGGACCCCACGTGACCAGGTGTGGGCTGACCTGTTGTTCCCCAACTGGAATCCAGTAGCAGCGACTCAGCCTGCCCTAATGTGCCCGGCCCAGGGCTGTCTGAATACAGGGACAGGTAAGTAGAGGACACAGCCAAAGGCCCAGCCCTTTCTTCCCCTGTGTCCGACTCGGCTGGGCTCTAGGGTTTGTCCTCCAGGCCAACCCCACAATGAGCCTGGGCGCTCACCAGTTCGAGCTACAGATCTGTTGAGCACAGGGTTGAGTGTGGGGTCCAGATATTCCTGCACGTTCTGGAGCAGTACTGGGTGTCCAAACTGGATGGCCTTTTCTAGGACTCGAAGGTAATCGCTCATCTGCAGATCGATGATCTGTAGGCCCTAGAGAGCAAGGAAAAAGATGCAAGAACTGCTGCAGGATCCAAGGGGGGTAATGGCCTGAGGGAAGGACCTCAGGAAGAGTCAGGCTTGGGAAGAGAATATAAGGGGACAAATCAGTCCCCCAGCCTTATACCTGACTTCCTTCCATGTTCTTGATCCATTTCAGGGCCTGGGCCTGAGGATCAATCATCAGTGCCCACCTGAAGGAGGAAGCGTGAGTCAGAAGACAGGCTCTCTGCCCTTACTCAGCCTCGTGCTCCCAGCAGCACCCTTACCTGTTGCCACGGGTGACAATGATGCCATTCTCAGTGGAGAAGGCATCCGAGGGCAACCCTTGCAGGTTCCAGTCCCGAACTTTGGTAGGATTGGACAGGAATTTATCAAAGGTGAAGTGGGGTGAGCAAGGAACTTGCAGCTCCGAGATCTGGGTGAGAAGAGCCCCAAGCTTCAGCCTGGAGATCTGAGCCCAGCACCCCTGCCCCTTCCCGACATCTCTGTTACTCCCAAAGGCCACAATCTCAGAGCCCACGAGCTCACTCATCACGCCTAAGCCCTGCCTCACCTTCCTGATCCAGATTTGTTTGACGATCTCATCCCGGTAGTTGGTCAGGAAGGGTCCCATGTAGGACAGGAAGGCAGCTGCCAGGAGACAGTCTCCCACCAGGTAGCCCAGATCCTCCTCCAGGCCCTGGAGGACAGCAGGGGAGGTGTAAGGCTGCCTGGGCCCCCAGCCTGGAGACACCTGGACTGCTCTGAAGGCACTCTCCTCTGGACACTAACCAGATCAGAGAGTTTCTAGGCCTCTCCTAGACCCTTGCACCCTGAGAACTCTAACCTACTCTCACAACTTTTGAGTTCCCCATCTTTTTTTCCCTTTTCTTCGTATTTGGGCCACACCATCCGGCTTACAGGAATCTCAGTTCCCCAACCAGGGATCGAAGCCGGGCCATGGCGGTGATAGTGCCGAACCCTAACCACTAGGCCACCAGGGAACTCCCTTGAGTTCCCCATCTTTAACAGCAATGTTTGTTTCTTACGATAAGGCCTAACCCTCTTGTGAAGCCAGGAGCTCACCGAGGGTAGAGACGAGATGCCCCAGCTCGGTTTCAATCTGGCCAGTGGGCTATGTCAAGGGTCCTCGTGTGTGCTTTCCAGCCCTACCTAAACACAGAAGCAGATCCCCCACGGTACAAAAAGTCTCTCCTTCTACTATTCTCACCAAATGTCAGGAGGTGGAGGGGAAGAACTCCCATGCCCCATTCTTGGATGTCCCTTCACCCAAGTATCCCCATTTCTCCCGCCTGTCCCTCAACCTAAATGGGACGGGAGCTCTTGGCACTGGTGGGCAGGGAAGGAGGACAGCCAGGTGGTGCAATGATCTCACCTTCACCGTCTCCTCCCATCGGGCCTTCTCGCCAGCCAACCCAGACACCAGCATCCCGGCTCGTTCCAGCTTCACCTCCATCTCCTCGGACTTCTTGCGAAGCTCCTCCTTCTGTGCCAGCTTCTCATCGTACTGTTTCTTCAGCATCTCCAGTTTCCCGGCCACCTGGGAGGGATCAGAGTACAGGGATCAGACACGGGGCTTGAGGCCAGATTGTCCTGGCTTCGGATCACCAGTCTGCCGGGTTGTGGGAAAATGAACCTCGGGGAAAATGATCTCTTTGAGCCTGTTTCCTCACGTGCAAAATAAGAACAATCAACACCTGCCCTACAGGGTTGTTGTGAGGAGAAAAACAAGATCAAATATGTGTGATAAGTTGCGTTTTCTTTCCCATCCCTCCACCACCCTTTCCTTGAGCCTGGAAACTACTTGGTAACGGACTCAAGGCTGAGAAGGAGACGGACCTCTCGTAGCATAGTGATAAAGCACACAGGATGTGTTGGCAAGAGAGGACCAGATAGCACAGAAATAACGGCCACTCCGTGCCAGAGGCCACACCTAAGGTGAGACCTTGAGAGAGGAAGAAGGAGTTAGAATGAACCCAGGAACTCTTGGAGGGAGGAAGAGGGAGTCCATTCAGGAAAAAGGCCCAGGTCCGAGGTCCCACCGAAGATGGGACCTGGGAAGAGCCTTACCTCTTGGAGAAGCCTCCCTCACCTCGACTCATTGCCACCCTGTGGGCTCTGCTGAGGTTGGAATATATCACTCAAATCTTTTTTTTTTTTTTTCTTTTTGGCCGTGCCGTGCATCTTGTGGTATCTTAGTTCCTGGGCCAGGGATTGAACCCGTGCCATTGGCAGTGAAAGCACAGAATCCTACCCACTGGACCGCCAGGGAACTCCTTATCACTCAAATCCGAAGTCAAGAACTGACTGTGTGGTGATTGTTTTGTAATGTTTAGAAATATCGAATCGCCATGTTGTGCACTTGCAACTAACATAGTGTTGTAGGTCAATTATACTTCAAACAAACAAACATAAAAAAGAAGTCAGATCTGTGATTACCAAAGGCAAAGATAGGGGGTGAGGGAGGGGAACTGGATGAGGCAGTCAAAAGGTACACTTTTCCCGTTATAAACTAAATAAGTATTAGGGATGTAACGAACATGATTAATATAATTACACTACTGTATGTTGTACATGAAAGTTGTTAAGAGGGCAAATCCTGAGTTCTCATCACAAGGAAAAAGGTTTTCTTCTTTTTCTTTTCTTTGCCTCTATATGAGATGATGGGTAGTCACTAAACTTATTGTGATCATCATTTCATGATGTATGTAAGTTAAATCAATGTGCTGTGCACCTTAAACTTACACAGTGCTGCATGTCAATTATATCTCAATAAAACTGGAAGGAAAAAAAAAAGAACTGAGGGCTTCCCTGGTGGTGCAGTGGTTGAGAGTCCGCCTGCCGATGCAGGGGACGCGGGTTCGTGCCCCGGTCCGGGAGGATCCCACATGCCGCGGAGCGGCTGGGCCCGTGAGCCATGGCCGCTAGGCCTGTGCTTCCGGAGCCTGTGCTCCGCGGCGGGAGAGGCCACAACAGTGAGAGGCCCGCGTACCACAAAAATAAATAAATAAATAAATAAAAGAACTGAGTCTTTTCCAGGACCCGCTATGTGTGCCTGACTGGCGAACAGTAATCGTGTCTGTGAACACACCGTGTTACCTGTTCTCTTCATGAAGAGGAACGGGGGGCTGGCCTTACACTAAGTGTCTGCCACAGGGTGTGCACACGATAAACATTAGTTCTCTTTCCTGCTGCATCCCCACTGGGAGAGGCAGTCTGCAACCGTGCAAGGAGTGCTCCGATCACTGCCCCACTTTCCTGAGTGATGGCTGTAAGGATAAATGTGGGTTGCAGCACAACGCCTACTGTGTACTAAGCAAGCAGGACCTGGGCTCAGCTATTGAGGTTGACCTCCGAGAACTTGGGAATGGGAAAGGGAGCTCTCCAAGGAATATTTTTTAAGGCAAAGTGGAGATTCAAAATGTCACCCTTGAGTGACAGGACGGCTTATAGGTCAAGCCTTGGTAGGAATCTGTTGGACGCCATTAGCATCTAAAGAAAGAAGGTGTCACTCAGTGATCAGCTGGGCCACTTGGAGGCTGGGGACCTACAGGGAAATGTAGGTCCCCTTGCACACGCGTGTTGGGTTATCTGGCAGGCTCTACCGCGTGACCCCTGTCATCAGGTTCACGCGACCACCTCCGTGCGCTGAGGCCATGCTCATCAGCAACACTCTGATTATAATTTGGCTTCCCATGGAGACTGACTGGTCTCTGGGGAGGCAGCCAGCCCACATGACGGATCTATATTTCATTATTTATTTTGCGTGTGGTGTTGTCTTCACTGTTTTTATTTTTCATGTAAGAAATATATGCACAAGGTTAAAAACCTAAATAATATAATAAAAGGGGTTATAATGAAAAGCAACAGTCTTCTAGCCCACTTTTCCTACTCAGTCCCATCCTTCAGTAGCAAATTATTTTTTAACCATTCCTCTTTTTATGTCTTCTGGTAATTACTTCCATATCTGACTATTACACTTATGCCGTTACTATACACATATATATACATACATACAGTTTTTACATTTTTGCAGTTTTAATCTTTTTTTTTTTGGTGGTACGCGGGCCTCCCACTGTTGCGGCCTCTCCCGTTGCGGAGCACAGGCTCCGGACGCGTAGGCTCAGCGGCCATGGCTCACGGGCCCAGCCGCTCCGCGGCATGTGGGATCTTCCCGGACCGGGGCACGAACCCGCGTCCCCTGCATCGGCAGGCGGACTCTCAACCACTGCGCCACCAGGGAAGCCCTTAATCTTTTTTTAATTAAAAATTATTATGAAACATTTCAAACCTAGAAAAAAGACTAATATAAGCAATACCTATATACCCATCACCTAGATTTAACAGTTGTTAACATTTTGCTATATTTATTCCATCAACTTGTTTTTTGCCAAAGTATCTTAAATTGCAAACTCATGACATTTCAACATTAAATACCTCATAAGGCATCTCATTTTTTAAAAAGGACATAATCACGGCATCATTATCACACCTAACATCATCTTTATCTTTTTTTGAAAATAACTTTTCCCATTTATGTCTTTTTTTTTACACTATTGAAATTTTATTTTTTTTTCAAGAAACAGGATTTTATAATAATTTCTTTTGCTGTGTAATACAGCTTTTATATTGTATGATGTTTTCTTCTTTTTTTTAAACATCTTTATTGAGGTATAATTTTGAATAGTGAATATGTTTCACATGAATCAACATTCTGAAGGAACGAAAACATATAGAGTGAAGGGACCATCTTCCTCCTACTCCAGCCCCCAGCCCCCAGCACCCAGCACCCAGCCCCAGCCCCAGCCTGAGAGAGAACCACTATTGCCAGTTTCTTTTCTTTTTTAAATTTATTTTTGGCTGCGCTGGGTCTTCGTTGCTGTGCGTGGGCTTTCTCTACTTGTGGAGAGCGGGGGCTACTCTTCTTTGCGGTGCGCGGGCTTCTCATCGCGGTGGCTTCTCTTGTTGCAGAGCACGGGCTCTAGGCGTGCGGGTTTAGCACGCCGCATATGGGATCTTCATGGACCAGGGCTCGAACCCATGTCCCCTGCATTGGCAGGCGGATTCTTAACCACTGCGCCACCAGGGAAGCCTCTGAGTGAAAGTCGTTAAGCCAACCCTGTGATATTCTGACCTTGGCAGGTGGCTGCAGCTTTTTCCAGGGGTGAGTGGCTATTTCTATAGAGGCAGGATGTTTGAAGGAGGGCAACTTCTAGGAAACTGGACTTGGGCAGAGGAAATACGTAGTCTGCAAGGGTGGCCTTAATTAAGAGCATTGCAGTGGGCTTCCCTGGTGGCGCAGTGGTTAAGAATCTGCCTGCCAATGCAGGGGACACGGGTTTGAGCCCTGGTCCGGGAAGATCCCACGTGCCGCGGAGCAACTAAGCCTGTGCGCCACAACTACTGAGCCTGCGCTCTAGAGCCCGTGAGCCACAACTACTGAAGCCTGTGCGCCTACAGCCTGTGCTCCACAACAAGAGAAGCCACCACAATGAGAAGCCCGCGCACCGCAATGAAGAGTAGCACCCGCTCTCTGCAACTAGAGAAAGCCCGCGTGCAGCAACGAAGACCCAACGCAGCCAAAAATAAATAAATAAAATTTTTTAAAAAAAAAGATAGCATCAACCAAGTTAGAGGGCAAGTGAAAATGAAAAACTTGGAAGCAATGAATCTGTCTTTCCAAAAGGGAAATGGTTAAATAAATGATGGTCTACAAAAGAAAAAAAAACACGAAAGAAAGACTTCCTTGGTGGTCTAGTGGTTAAGACTCCGCGCTTCCACTGCAGGGGGCACAGGTTCAAACCCGGGTCAGGGAACTAAGATCCTGCAAGCTGCGTGGCACGGCCATTTAAAAAAAGAAAAATGATGGTCTAGCCATCTACTGGCATAACATGCAGCGGTCAAAAGAAAGCAGGAACTCTTTATACACTGATACAGAACAATCTTCGATATATAAGTCAGTAATATAGCAAGGTGCAGAACAGTGTGTGTAAGTAATGTAAAAAAAAAAAAAGAAAAGAAATTTTGCCGAAACAATAATCTGTAATATGGGTTGCTTTCAAGGGAGCAGAGCTGGTGGCTAGAGAGTAGAAGGTGGGAGAGAGAATTCTTACTGGATATGCTTTTGTACTTTTTAAATTTCAAACCATGTGGATGTATTTATATTACCTATCAAATCAATGATAGAAAATTAAATGATAGACTGAAAGAATTTTGAACTCTTGATAATAACATATTCTGCCTGGTTAGGGAGTTACTTGTGCATATATCTTGTAGGAAATCACCTTCTGGATCGTCTAGCCCACTCACAGGAAATACCCCTCTCTACCTCCAGACGACCCCATCCCCTCCCCAGGCTCCAAAGCCCCCACATTCCTCCAGGTCCAAGCAGCAGTGTGACACCTTTGTCCCATCCCCCCGGCAAAGACACATTTGCCACACGGATTTCATCGGCTACTGTCTCAGGGTCCCTCTCCAAAGGGCCCCCAACGAAGGATGGCAGACATTGCCGGCTCCCCCGTCAGTCTTGGGAAGGGCTCCTTGGGGACAGTGCCCCTGTGTGTTTGTAACCCTCTCAGTCAGCTTAGCTTTCTGAGCCAGAGGCAGACTTGTCTAAACAAGGCACAGACAGGGAGGCAGACAGGACTGTAAGGGAGAGGGGAGTGGAATTTGACAGGGAAAATTAAACAGTCAGGAAGCATCCCTCAGAAATCTGGGAGAGGGACCACCTCGGAAAACGGAAAACGCGGGTGTGAGGCTCACCTCACGCAGCTTCTCCTGGGCCTCGGCCAGGGCCGCCTGCTTCTCCTGAAGCTGGGCCAACGCAGTGTTCATGCGGATCCGCTTGGGCTCCACCACCCGGTACAGCCGCCCGTACAGCTGCGGGGAGACAGCAGGCACCCTCTTACCCGCCACCCACTCACCTGCCCGTGATCCTTCCTTCCCACTTGGGTCTTCCATCCCCCCTCCTCCTGGGCCGGCCTCACTGTTCCCCCCTCCCCACTGGCCACCGCTTACCTCCATGGCGCGAACCCACATGCAGAGGGACTTGGCAGCCAGCGACACGCGGCCGATGATGTCAGGCTGGAAGTCCGGCTGGGCGCAGTAGGCCCCGATCTTCTTCAGGACCTTATCTGAGATATTGTCCTTATCAAAGTTGATCAGTGACTTGATGAAGTTCTGTTCCCCTGTGGGATGAAGGTAGGGGGCCTCAGCCAGAGGGCCCAGCCCCCCTCCTCATCCAGGCCACATGCTTCCTGGGCTCAGTTCCCAAGGCCAGCATATCTGCCCTCATCCCGAGCTCCTTCTGCTGACCTTGCTCCCTTCTCTAGACCCTCGAAGCTCCCAGGGCCTCCAGGACCTCCGCAGCCTCAACTCCCATCACTTACCTTCAACGCTCTCAGCCCGACTGCCCCACACACCAGTCTTTCTATATACTCTGCACCTTCCTCTAGGGCAGGGGCCACCAAACTACAGCTTACAGGCTACATCCTACCACCAGAACTCAGAGCAGGAAAACTATCGCAAGAATAAAACAGAAAGACTCTTTATATCCATTTTCTGATTCTTGTGTTTTTGGAGGATGGGCGAGCGAAGACATTCCTGTCCTTGGATTCTGGGATATATTCCTATAATTCCTATAGCTTTATGAAATTTTTTTTTTTTTTGCTTAAATTAAGATGAGTCATTTTCTGTAACTTACAACCAAAGAAACTTGACTGACATTTATGCCTTCTCTTCCTTCCTGGGCTCTGTGCTTTGAAGGTTGGTACAATGCATCCTTCATCTCTGTCTCTCCGAGTGCCTGACACCCAGCAGATGATTAGGGAATGCTGGGTGGACTCACGTTAATTACCTTCCGGATCCCTGGCTTACCTAGCTGCCTCTTGGCCTCTACCCAGGTGGGCTCGTTGCCTCGGAGAATCATGACTGCCTGCAACACCATCTCCACTTGGGCAGGGGGCCGTCCATAAGACTTGATCTCTCCTATATCCTTCTTGTTCAAAGACTCCAGGGCCTGGGAAAAGGGATTAACTTGGGGACAAGAGTCAACTCAGGTGGTAAGACAGCTTCCTTTATGGAGATAGGACCCAGCTGAAGTTCCCCTCTTCTTCCCTACTTCCCCAGGGACTTTGAGAACAAAGAAGGCCGGCCCCACCCCCTTCCTGAGCCCTCCCACCCCGATACCCGCATGGCCTCTTCCAGGGCTGGCAATGCCTCTTCTAGATCCTTCTGGGCATTGTCAGCCAGTGCCTTGCACTTAACTTCCTCGATTGCAATCTTCTCACTATTGGCTGTGACAGCCTACGGATAAAAAGAAAACGAGGGTTTTGACTTCACCTTGAGCAAAAGTGGCGGTGACGGTGCTGGCGGCAAGAGAAAGAGAAAGCTAAAGAAAACATGAGGAGTGGAACTCCCATTCCCTGCTCTGTAACCAGTGGAGACTGGGAAGCCCCTGCCCAGTGGGTGCGGGGTGTAGGGGGCACGAGGGGCAGGGGAAGGGGGCGGGGGCACCTTCTGCTGCTCATCCGCTTCCCGCTTCTGCTGCACAATGATGACCAGGTACTCCTCGCACTGCTTCTGGAACTCAGCCACCTTTTTCTTGGCATCCTCCAGCTCCAAAGACATCACTTCCACCTTTTCCCTAGTTTCATCGATCTTAGACAACCCCGTCCGCAGCTTATTGGCTTGGTCCAGCAGCTCCTGCCGCTTCTCTGCCAGCAACCTAGGGGACAGAGTAGGATCGGTGCCTCAGGAGCCGGGGCACCCAGAAAGGAGAGGCCCATTTAGTCTCTTCCTTCCCAGAGCGGCTCTGGGCCCTGTCTTCCTGCCCGTGGCCACCAACACCATCCTGGTCAGATTTTTATCATTTCCTGCCTGGATCATTGCCAGCAGCCTCCCAACCGGTCTTCCTGCTTCCAGACTCTCGTGCCTCCGATCTATTCTACACACCGCTGTCAGAATCCGCTTGCTTGCTACTGTTTTCATCACACCACTTCCCTACTTGAGACTCTTCCCCGCTGTGCAGCCGACAGGGGGGCTGCAGTGAACCAGAAAACACAAACTTCTCTCAAGGGGGCGGCCATCTCTGGGCTCCAACCTGTTTTTTCCCATTTGAGAACGAATGTGGGCTCAGTATTGCCACAATTTCTGATGCTTCGAGACAGACTGGAAATCAGGAGTTTTCTAAGGCTCCCCAAGTTTTAAATGTTGGCGACTCACTCAAAAATGAGTTTTAACATTGTACAGCCAAAGGAAAATGTCTATGCAAGATTGTTTTCTGGATTAAGTAATAATAGGCATGTGAAGAGCTTAACGCAGTGACTGGGAAATCCTAAACAGGATGTTAGCCTATGTACCCAGGGAAGGCAAGGACTTTATTTTGTTAACTGGCATATGTATTACAAGCATCTAAAAGAGTGCCTGGCACAGAGTAGGTGCTCAAAAATATATTTTATATGAATGAATATTGGCTATCATTATTATTACAAACGGCTTTTTCTTCACCTTTGAAATACTAAATCCAATAAATGAGGTTTTTTTTACCTTCTTATATCCTTCAAAGCAAATTATTGTGTTGTGCACATAAAAACTCAGTCAGTACAACTTAATGAATGAATATACAATTCTTGGGAATGGTGGAAAGTCTAGAAGATGTTAAAGGCAGAGAGAAGAGGACCTACATTGTCATATATACCCATAATAGAATGTCACAGTTGTATTGTGGTTGGGAAGAGAGACATCATTCTAGAAGATAAGGACAGAGAGGTGTATAAAGTGGTCACAGCCAGAGGGCCCCTGAGATGGCCATGTCCCCTGGAAACCCCATCTCTCTGTTTAACTTCCTGGACAGAATCAAGGTCTCTGGCATCTCTGCCATCCCACATCAACATCCCAGTCCTCGAGCGGGTCCCCTTGGCCAGCTCCCGGATATTTTCCCTGACTTCATTTCACCAAGCACCCTCGAAAGACACCAAGCTCCCTGGCCCTCTGTGCCCCCTACTCTTCATCGTACTTTTTATATCCAGATACAAGTTCCAGGTAGTTGGTGGGCGTGACGTAGTTGTATCTTCGAAGTTCCAGCAGCATCTTCTGGGAATACTGAGCCACTGACCAGTGCATGGTGACGAAGATCTGGGCCACCTTCCTGTGGATCTGAGGCCAATTCATAGAGGAGGTGAGACAGAGCAAGAGTAAAGGCAGACAGAGAACAGAAATGGGCGGGAGGTGCAGGGGGGTGAGGAAAGGTGGGGAGGAGGGCCTCACGTTCTCCTGCGTCCCCAGGTCTGCTCCCACCAGATACTTCTCAGCCACCTCCAGCAGGGCCTCGCGGGGCCACTCTGAGAACCAGTTGATGGTTGTGCAGTTCACCAAGGCTGGGTACTGGCGGATCCAGTTCCTGGCGTGGGTTTCGAGAGGCAGTTAAGCCCAATCGCAGACTCAGCCTCCAGCGAGGGGCTTCGTCACAGCCCCACCCACTCCCCAGGAACCTAAAAGCCCCACCCCCGTGCCCCTGTGTCTCCTTGTCCAGGTTTTGCTCCCCTCAGAGCTGATTCAGTGCAGGGTTTAGAAACAGGTTCTGCGGTCAGAAAGACCCGATTCCACACCAACTAGGTGTGGATCTCGGGGCAAGTGATATAATCTTTTGAACGTCATTTCCCTTAGCTCTAAAATGGGAATAACAAAACATACTAACTAGACTTGTTAGGGGATTCAATGGGGTGACACATGTAAAATGCTTAGCACAGAGCCTGGTACATGGTAAATATGCCATAAACCAAAAAGATTAAAAGATAAACAAAATGGTAACCCAAACCGCCTCTCTGCACAAGTTCTCTGTCCTATTTTCCAATGCCCTTGAAAATCTAGTCATACCAAGAATGGATCAAATGTGGTGTATACACACGATGGAATATTATTCCTTAAAGAGGCCTTAAAGAGGCAGGAGATTCTGACACCTGCTACAGCATGGATGAACCTTGAGGACGTTATGCTAAGTGAAATAAGCCAGTTACAAAAAGACAGATACTGTATGATTCCACCTCTACGTGGTATCTAGAGTGGTCGCTCACAGAAACAGAAAGTAGAAGGGTGGTTGCCAGGGCCTGGGGGTGGTGGGGGAAATGGGCAGTTGTCCAGTGGGTATAGAGTTACAGTTTTGCACAATGAGAATGTTCCCGAAATCTGTTGCACAACAGTGTGAATATACTTAACACTGCTG
Organism: Delphinus delphis; assembly: GCF_949987515.2. Classification (NCBI taxonomy): domain Eukaryota; kingdom Metazoa; phylum Chordata; class Mammalia; order Artiodactyla; family Delphinidae; genus Delphinus; species Delphinus delphis. The sequence goes on along the minus strand of NC_082701.1, from coordinate 51,034,863 downwards.
AGCTGTATACTTAAAAACGGTTAGAGACTTCCCTGGTCCCTAGAGTGGTTAAGACTCTGCGCTCCCAATGCAGGGGGCCCAGGTTCAATCCCTGGTCAGGGAACTAGATCCTGCACGCATGCCGCAACTAAGAAGGCTGCATGCCACAACTAAAGATCCCGTGTGCCACAACTAAGACCTGGCAACCAAGATAAATAAATAAACATTTTTTTTTTAATTTAAGAACTTCTCTTTAGCAAAAACAAAAAAACGCCAAAAACTTAAAGAAAGTGAAGAGACAAGCCACAAATCTGAAAAAAATATGGCTAAAATGATTAAATTTTATGTGTGTTTTTAACCACAATTAAAGATTTAAAAACAAAACATAAAAACCACCTCCATCTTCCGGAAAAATAAAGAAATCTGATACACCAAAAGGCTCCCATGTAAGCAGCAGGAACGTGCTGAAGGAAACACAGGCTATGTCCAGGAGACGGGGTGTACAGGGCTGGAGAGGCCAGCGCCATTCCGGAGTCTCGCCGGAAGAAGGCACAGAGGCCAGAACCGGGGAGGAGGACCCCGCGATGAGTGGGGGCCTCGAGGGAGAAGGCTGTAACAAGTCACCTGAAGGGGTCGCCCACGGGGCTGAGGCAGAGGACGATGTGCAGGTTGTTCCGCACGCGCTCGGTGAAGTAGGCGAAGAGGCTGTCCGAGGACTCGGGCACCTGCTCGGCGCGGGCCTGCTCTATGATGAGCGTCTGGATCTGCGTGGAAGCCGCAGTCAGAGGGCTGAGGTTCCAAGGGCAGAACCCAGGGCTGGAGGGAGGAGGGAGCAGCGGGTGGCGCTGGGCTCACAGGGTGTGGGTTTTAAAGCAGCTCGGCCCACTAGCGTCCCACGAGGGAGGATGGCAGAAGAGGAAGCACCACCTAATGGGGGGCTGGAGGGAGGGGGTGCTACGGCAGCATCCTCTGGGATTAGGTGAGAAGGGGTTAGTTAGGAAGGCCAAAGAACCAACTGGTAGTGGGTGTGGAAGGATCGCACCTCTTCAAATTCATCCGCCTTGTAGAGATTGGGGACCTCGCCTGAGCTGAGGATGTTGTTAATGTCCTCTAGGAATGATTCGTCAGCAACCTGGGTGTCCACAAAAAGGAAGGACGTGGCCTTGAGCTCTACCCCAGCCTGGAGATACAGACGCTTGATATCTGGGCCAGAGGAGACAGAAACACTCTTCAGATTCAGCATCCTGTCCCTCCTTCCCCTTCTGAGATTCAGGAGCCCTCCCCCAGCTGGCAACACATACATGACACCGTCCTGTACCCCACCTGGGGCCTGGCGCGGCTCCCTACCCGGCTTCCATCCCTCCTCTCACTTGTCATCACAGGAAGTTCAGGCATCTGATCTTTCACTCCCAGCCCCAAACCCTCTTCCATCTCAGAAACCCAGCGTTACCGTCTCGGAATTCCTGCTTTCGATAATGTTTGGTGACCTCAATCTGGAAGGTGATGTACTCGCAGATGGATGAGGCCAAGCGGGCCAGACTCTGGCGTCCGCTGCCCCCAATGCCCACCAAGAGCATGTTGCCCCGAGGCTGTCCAATGACCCGCACAATCCGTGTGACTGGAGGGTAGGGGGTAGGGGGTGGGGGTAATGAGTTGGTTGAACAACCTCAGGGGACCTCCAGGCCCTAGGCTGGGGACTGGGACGACTAAAACTGCAGTAGAGGAACCAGGCAGCGTGGCAAGAGGTTGGTGTCTGAAGCACTCGTAACAATTCAACTCTCAACGTCCACCATCTCTGTTAAACACCATCATCAAGGAAAAGCCCACCCATGGCCACAAGCACATCTGGGGTTAGGGAGGAAGGCAACTTCTGAGACTTGATTTGGGAGCAACCTGGGAAGAGATCCCCATTTCCTTGGAATATCCCATAACTGGGATGCTGGAGAAGGGATGGGAGCAGGAGGTGCTCACTGTGTTCAATGGCCTCTCGGAAGAGCACCAGCTGCATTGGCACGACGGCGGGTGACAGGTTGTACTCATTTAGCGCCGTCTCCATGGCTGTCCTCAGGACCGTCAGATCCGTCAGGTCTTCGTACACCTTGGGCTCCCGCAGGAAGTCCCCTGGGTCATGGGAAGAGGGGGGCAGATCTCAAATGCCTGGTCCTCCCCAGGCTTCCCCAAAGGGCCCTACGCATCCATGGGACTTGGTGCCCCGCCTCCCCTTCTAACCCATCTCCTAAGGGTCTCCAGCCTAGAGGGGCCACAGCTCCCAGCTCACCAAAGATGGGAGAACGTTTGTTGGGACAAAGGTTATGAAATGTGAGGTCAAAGAAGGAGCCAAGTTTGTCACTTATGATGCCCACGAAGGCTTCCATGTCTGCCGTGTCAACTAGTCGGTCAGAGAAGACTCTGTTGGGAGGGAGCTGGGGTGAGATCTGGGAATGAAGAGGAGCGTGGCCTTGGGGAAGGGACAGGCGGGTGCGGGGGTGGAGGCTTCGGCTTGGGAAGGCCTGGACCTGGCAGGCACAGCTACCTCACCTGAAACATTCATGGATCCAGAGTCGTGTGATGCTGGACTTGGTATCGTGAAAGTCCTTGCTGGCTCTCAGCATGCCCTGGAAAACCTAGGGAAGGGGCGTGGCTAGCGGGATGGAGGGAGGGAAGAGAGTCCCTCCAGAAGTTTTAGAGAAAGCAGCATTCCCGGATGGGGGTGGTTTGGGGTGTGTGGGCTGCTACTGAGCTCCAAGGCTTACTTTGAGGAGAGGAGAATGCCTCCAAGGAGGCTGTGCTGGGCCAAAGGGGCAAGGTCTGACAGAATTTCACCTTGGAGATGTCTCGAAGGTTGAAGAGGTAGTGGATCTTGGCAGGCGTGGGCAGGAAGCGCTGTACCACAGTGTTGTACACATCCAAGGTGGCCTTGGTCACCACATCCCCAGTGGGCTTCACCTCTTCCTCAAAGTCCTGGAGCTTCTGATTGATCATGGTGCCGAATATCCGGAGGATCTGCGACTCCTAGAAACAGGCTCTCAGGCTCAACATTGCAGGCTCATGACCTTTCACCCAAGGGGGGGGCTAGGGTCAGGGGAGAAAAGCACTTGTCTTGGGGGCAGCATTTAAGGGGGGCACAAAAAACCCTCAGAAATCAAGAGAAATAATGCTTTAGTGTAGTATTTAAAAATCAAGATTAATGCAAACGGTCCACGATGAACAAATACGAACATTTTAAATAAAGACGGGATCCGTATTGCTGGTTTTTCCTTTTGCCTCAGGCTCTCATGAGGCTCAGCACGGTACTATACTGACCTTGTACTTATTTAAAATTTTGGCATCTTGTTCATTGTGAATTTTTGGCATAAATTTTTTTTAACGTTACATGAAAAATATTATTTCTCTTGACTTCTGAGGGTTCTGGGTGCCCCTGAGTGCCTCCCTTGCCTCACCCCAGCCCTGGGCCGCTCCCAGCTCTCTGCTTTGGAGGCTCTACCTTCCTTGTCTGTTTGGTCCCCACTCTCTGCCCACTGGGACTGTTAGGCTTCACATGCCGGAGCCAGGCTACACTCTCACCCTGCAGCTCTCCTAGCTCAGCAGAAGCAAGGCTCCTGCAGAGAGCGGTCTCCCCTTCACGTATCATAGCTCCCTGAGTGCAACTCAGCCCTGGGGGTCCTTGGGCCCCTCTGTGATCTGCCCCGTCGTTCTCTGAGCCACAGATGGCTTTGCCTTCTACAGTCCCCTCCCCCAGACCTCAGGATGCCCTCACCGTAGGGAAGGTCATGTTGATGATGTTGAAGCGACTCTGCAGCCTTGGGGAGATGACGGTCCGTCCACCCCCGGAAGGGCCCATGGCAGCCATCAGGAACATGTCCTAGAGAGCAAAGACCAGATGGGGTGGGGGGTGGGGTGGGGGGTGGAGACAGGCGAGAGGATGGGAAGAGAGGGAGCATGGAAATAGGGAGGATGTGAGAGGAGCCATGAGGAAGAGAGGAGATGGAGGGACAAACAGGAAGAGGGAAGACAGGGACAGAAAGAGCAGGAAGAAACACGGAGTAGAAGGGGCAGGGAAAGGTGAGGGGAAGGAAGGGATTTGGGACACTTTTACAGAATTACTAAAGTAATGTATTTGTTCTTATTTCATCATTATAATCCATGTTCCCAAATTGGAAAATAGAGGTAAGTTAAGAAAACAACATTTGATTATGTCTTCTAGACTTTCTCTTCTTTTCTATTTTAAATAAATAAATAAATAAATAAATATATATATATATACACACACACACACACACACACACACACACACACACACACGTATCTGTGTATGTATGTGCGTGTTTTTTCTCAGAAACGTATGAATATGTTATTAGGTGAGTTTTGGACCCCGAGGGCCAGACAGATGAGTGCCCCAGATATCAGGCTGGAATGGCTGCCCATTGATTCAGGAAAAAGAAACAAGACATTCAGAATCCCATGGGAGAAAAGCCAGGACTGAAGGGAGACACCTGGATTCTGGGTGGGGAGTGGAGGTGGTTACTGAAACAGTGGGAGGTGGAGAGGCCTGGAGACGTGGTTATGGGCAGCTCTGGTTGGCATCAGTGTTGCCATGGGAGCAAGGAATAAGAGGCCTGGGAAAGGAGTGGAAGTTGGAAGACAGGCTCCCTTGGTCAGGAAGCACAGGACAGTCAGTGAGGAGGGTTACTAACAGGAATTGATAACCTAGGAGCCAGATGTCTGGGTCCTGAGAAAGGCAGGACACTCCTGTGCGGGGAGGAACATAGGCTTACAGGATTCTATCCTGGGGTCCCAGAGGAGCGGGGACTGAACCCATCATGGGCGGGAACGGAGGCCTGAAGAACAAATTTTCGGGATGCTTACTCGAATGTACTTGATGGTCTGCTTTGTTCGATCATACCAGAAGCCATAGTCAATCCAGAGGCGAATCAGCTCCAGGGGGGGCTGGGACCCAAATGTGTCCTTAGCTGGCATATTTAGGTCATCCATGAAGGTGATCATGCTTTTGCCTCCAAATGGCACATAGACACCCTTGGTTCGCTTCTCCACCCTGCTCTCAATGATGCTCTGCACGTTATTGGATGTGGTCTGGTGAAAAAGGCACAGAATGAATGCTTGGGTCCCCCAGGAGAAATACGGGGTTAGAGAGGAGTGTCGACCAGGCACTTGGATCCCAAGGGGGAGCAGAGGCAGGGAAAGAGCAGGGAGCTGGCGGCCTGGCCCTGGGTCCTGCCACACACCTGCGCAGACATGTTGACAGTGAGCACTGACCACTGGCTGGAGGGCAAGGACTGCAGGACACTCTGAGCGATGGACGTCTTTCCAGTCCCCACGGGACCCACCAGCAGGACGGGGTTCTGGTTGGCCACCAAGGTGCTCACCAGGTAGTTGTAGCGGACAGTGTCAACGGTGGGCACCGTGATCTTGTAGAAGGGGAAGCTGGTGGGGAAAGGGACTGTGTCTCAAGATCGTGGCCCGCTCCTTTCTAACTCCCGCTTCCTTCTGCCCCGCAGTGTTTATCCTCCTCCGGCATCACCACTCTCTAATCGCCAAGCCTGCCTCCTGCGGGGTCCGGGGATCAGGCATTCTCCTGAAGGACCCTGTCCCATTTCCTCTAGATCCCACTTCCCGCACTGGAAAGCCATCTCTGCCTTGGGATCCACCCTCTCTTCCTACAGCTCACTTTTGCACCCCTCTTTGGCTCTCTCACCACATCGCCCACCCACCGCAGCCCCAAGCCTGACCCACCCCCCAGGTCCGGCTCTCACTTTGGAGGGTAGCGCCAACTCTTTGGGAGCTTCTCCTCAAATGATGTCCAACTCCGCATCTTGGGGTCCACAAAATACTCGTACACTGTGTCCTGAGGAGGGAACGTGTGGTGGGTTACCAAAGCCTTCTTTTAGCTTTTCCCTGCCCAGAAAAAGCGCTCACAGACCACTGGGCAGAAGAAAGAGAGCTGGGCGGCAGGCTGAGGCTCAAGAAGAGTGTAAGGATCAGGGAGGCAGAAAAATAGGGCAGCTGGGTTTGAGGGCCCTGACCTTGTTGGGGAAAGTGCCCTCAATCTCTCGGAGGTAACTGTCGATCTTCTTGCGGCCCTCCTCATCCACGGAGGCACACACAGACCAGATCATGCTGAACACAAATGTCAGCTCTACCATGGAGACAAAGTTCTCACCATCAGCTGGGTTCACCTGGGTGCAAAAGGAGAAACGGAAATACCATAAATCTGTAAGAGGTGGAGGCGTCTAATTTTGGCAGCTCATCACAAAGGCTTAGAGTTTCCCTCCCTTCCTGGTTCTGTTTGGAAAACCATATGGCTGTAGATAAACCTAAGTCAAAACATTTAAATTAAACCTACTAAGTTTCAGCGACACGGTGGGAAATTGTGTTGAGACTCCACTGTCTACCATATTGAATCCAGAATCTTTAGTCTGTCCTTCCAGCTCAACACACATCTCACCATCCTCTTCTCGGGGTCTCTGCTGCAGCGAAGAGGGGTTGTAACACCGCCAACACCATCCACCCATCACCCACCCTGCCCAGCGGGAACTGACTCTTGTGTCTCTGTGTTTTTGCAAAAGCCATTCCCTTTACCTAGACTGCCCTCCTCTCTTTGTTTTGTTCATCAGCGTTCTTCCCCCTACCCAGTCCTCCTTAGCAGCTGGGTGCCATTGACACTATATTACTGTCCTTTTCCCCTATGTCATTTTGCAACTTCACCGACATGGTTTTAATTTATATTAACCATACCAGGAATGGCACACACTGTTATAGATCTTAATTGTCATATAACTTTATATTAATAGTTGAGTGATCTGTCAATGTCCTTAAAGACAATATGAACCATTTCTAGGCAGTAATTTAATCTCAACAGAAAAATACTCAATTTTGGTCCTTACTCCAAAATTCTAAACCAAACAAAAATTTTCTTAAATATCAGTTAATCTGAAAATTTCTAAAACCCCTCATCAGATTAGGTGGGGAGCTCCTCCCAGCAGAAACAGTATCCCAGGGTCTTCCCCAGCGGTCCAGTGGTTAAGACTTCACCTTACAATGCAGGGGGTGCGGGTTCAATCCCTGATTGGGGAGCTAAGATCCCACATGCCTTGCAGCCAAAAAAACAAAACATAGGGGCTTCCCTGGTGGCGCAGTGGTTGAAAGTCCGCCTGCCGATGCAGGGGACGCGGGTTCGTGCCCCGGTCCGGGAAGATCCCACATGCCGCGGAGCGGCTGGGCCCGTGAGCCACGGCCGCTGAACCTGCGCGTCCGGAGCCTGTGCTCCGCAACGGGAGAAGCCACAACGGTGAGAGGCCCGCGTACCACAAAAAAAAAAAAAAAAAAACCATAAAACAGAAGCAATATTGTAACAAATTCAGTAAAGACTTTAAAAGTGGTCCCTATCCAAAAAAAAAAAAATTCTTAAAAAACAAACAAAAAAGAAACAGTATCCTAAGGCCTCACAGATTCCAAGACTTAATATTTAATTTTTGAAAGGATGGAGAAATGAGGAACCAAATGAACTATCCTCAGCTCCCAGATATGGGCAGGAAATTACAGTGAGACCCATTGTGTACTATATCTGATTTAGAGTCCTTAGTTTGGCCTCCCAGTGTGCATGCACATGTGCGCGCGTGAGCACACACACGCGCATGCAAATACACACGCGCGCGCGCACACACACACACACACACACACACACACACACACACCCTGCTCGCTGCCTCCACGGTTGGTGAGGCCTCCCCTTGGAGTCTCTGCTCCACTCAAGCCTCATGTTCCAATTGTGTCTCAGACACACCACTTCCCTGAAGTTGTCCCGGGAGGTCGAGAGCCCTTCCTGCCCTGGTCCCCCCTCACCCCATTCTCTGGTGTGGCCAGGGCTGAGTACAGATTGCAGAGGGAGATGATGCCGCTGTATTCCGGGAGGGGCACCAGCTCGTGGCAGTTTTTCTTCTTAAAGGTCAGCATCTTGTTGATGAACTTTTCGAACATGCGCTGAAGAGGCTCTGCCTCTACCTGGAGTTGAATAAGCAGGGGCTCTGAATTATTCTTGTGTCCCCTCCGCAGGCCCCACCGGTTCCTTTCCTCTCCTCCATTCCCTTCGTACCTTTGGCCTCTTCTCCAGCCATGACTGAACGTAGGGCTTCCAGCCCAGGTCAGCGTAGTCAGTGTACACCACCCCGCAGCGAGACACAGTGGCTGGGGAGGCCGCTGCCAAGTTTTCCACTTCGAACAGGAGAGACACCTATGGATATACTTGGTCAGAACCTTGTCTTTCCCTCAGTAATAAAAACACCCAGAATTCTGATGCCCCAAGGTGTCTCTACTGAGTACCACGTGTGGCAGGATGAATAAAGACCTAAGCTTTACAAATGATTTGTTTGTTAAGAGAAATCAGGGTTTATTCAAGGTCATCCTTATGAAAAATCACTCTCTCGCTCACATTGTTTGAGCGGGTGGGAAAGGGTGGCCTTTACAAGAGCCCACGAATTGTAACTCTGGGTGCACAACGGAAGGTCATCCCTCATATGTCAGTGGCAATGAGGCTGCCTCAGTCCACACAGTGCGTCCTAATACATCGTGTTTTCTATACAGTTGTCCTCAGAGTCTGTGGTAAGACAGGCATTTCTTCTTCAGTCACAGGTTGCCCTGAATCCAGGCATCCTCCTCCTAGGCGTTCCTATAGAACTTCCCCTTCTTGTTGGATGCCCCTGCTCTTCCCCTTAGCCCTGCCCCAGGCCCTCCAGTTTCCACTCCCGAACCTGCTCAGGCATCGCGATGCGCTCTCCGTTGATAAGGGTCAGCACTTTGTTATCGTCCATGACAGAGTTCATGCTCTCAATCCACAGTGTGTCCACAGGGCCATCGAAAAGGATCCACTTCTCATCCGGCTTCTCGTCTTGGTCGGAGGTAGATGATAAGGAAACCAGAGCTTTGTTACCCAGCCCTCCCTCCACGCTCATCTCCCTGGAGACGCAAGCAGTTGCTTCCTGGTGATCTCCGCATTCCCCAAGCATTTTTTCCCCCAAAATGAGCTTTCTATCCCCAGACTGCCCACCCACACAGGAGATTTAGGCATCTGCTCTCCCTGCCCCAAGATCCTTTGGGTACCTGCACAAGCCGTCCGCATGACACTGGACAGGACGCCGTCTGTCCATTCATTACTGTTGAGGTCATATTCCCCATACAGCTCCCCTAGGGACAGTGCCTTAGGGTTCAAAGGGAACTCCTAAAAATGACACAGGAAGGGGGTTTTGAGCTGCCGGCTGACACAAATCCCAAGATGTCCCTTTATTTCCAGGTATTTGTATTTGGCCCCTGTCTCTCTCACCCCTCCCAGGCCGCCCTCCTGGTCTGCACCACCCTCCCAGACACCTACGCACCCCTGCCCCCAGCCTCACTGTCTTCCTGCTACTCAAGTCTCCTCCAGTGGCCCCACTGTCCCAGGTCCGTACTCTGACAATGTTGAAGTTGGGCTCTCCGGCGCGGCACAGGGAGGACAAGGACGACTGAAGAATTCTCCACGAGGCAGTCTTGCCGCTGCCTGTGCAGCCCACGATCATGGTGGAGTGACGGGAGTTCTTGGTTTCATACAGCTGGATAACCTTGGTGAGGGTGAACGGGATGGTCTGCAGGCCCATATCCCGAATCTCCTGCTCAATGGCCTCCCGCAGCTGAGAGAAGGGAAAATACAGGAAGCGGAAGAAAAAGGGTGCGGCTTGTAAGGGACTTTCAAAAGCTCATCGATACCTGGAAGGATAATGTGCAAACCATTAAAAATTGCACCAGGGCCCTCCGCACCCTGACAGTTGTTTGTTCCTTGGGAGGCTGGCCAATTGCAGAGTTGAGAGATTGGGCTCTGGAGTCAGCCAGCCTGGGGCCCCAGCTTTCAGCTATGTGAACCTGAGCAAGTTAACTTCTTTGAGCCTCAGTTTCCTAATCTGTTAAATGGGAGTAATGATGGTACTTCCCGCATAGGGCTGTTGTATTAGGTAAGATAGTCAATGTAAAACACAATGTCTGACACGCAGCTCTACACATCTTTTCTAATATCATTCAACAAATATTTATTAAGCCTCTAAAGTGTGTGCCAAGCAGTGTGCTGGGTGCTGAGAACAAATTAGTGTTCATCCTATCGCACAGCCCACAGTCTGGTGGGGGAGCCAGACATTAAACAAATCATCACCTAAGTTAAAAAGATGAAAACTCAAATTCAAAAAGATACATGCACCTCAATGTTCATAGCAGCACTATTTACAATAGCCAAGACATGGAAGCAACCTAAATGCTTGTCAACAGATGAATGGATCAAGAAAATGTGGTATATTTATACAATGAAATATTACTCAGCCATAAAAAAGAATGAAATAATACCATTTGCAGCAACAGGTATGAATCTAGAGATTATCATCTTAAGTCAGAGAGAGAAAGACAAATATCACATGATATTACTTACATGTGGAATCTAAAAAAATGATACAAATGAACTAATTTACAAAACAGAAACAGACTCATAGACATTGAAAACAAACTCATGGTTACCAAAGGGGGAAAGGCGTGGATAAATTAGGGGTTTGAGATTAACAGATACAAACTACTATATATAAAATAAACAAGGACCTACTATATAGCACAGGGAACTATATATAATATCTTATAATAACCTATAATAGAAAAGAATGTGAAAAAATATATATATATATAACTAAGTCACTTTAGGGCTTCCCTGGTGGCGCAGTGGTTGAGAGTCCGCCTGACGATGCAGGGGACACAGGTTCGTGCCCCAGTCTGGGAAGATTCCCACATGCCGCGGAGCGGCTAGGCCTGTGAGCCATGGCCGCTGAGCCTGCGCGTCCGGAGCCTGTGCTCCGCAACGGGAGAGGCCACAACAGTGACAGGCCCGCGTACCACAAAAAAAACTAAGTCACTTTGCTGTACACCTGAAACTAACACAACATTGTAAATCAACTATACTCCATTAAAAATTTTAAAAACAAAAATGAAAAATAAAGAAATGCTTATAGAACCATGACCCACGTGGGTCCCAGAAGAGTGTGACATTTTTAAATACACAGCCAATGCAACCAAGTAAGTTCAAACAATGCAAGATTTTACTTGTATCTCTCAAACACCACTAACAGGCCTCACCCCTACTACTTCCCTCCACTGTCTGAGAATTAGTTGTATTAGCATGTTTGGGTGTATTTGTGTGTGTGTGCGTGTTTAGCATCATGCCAAAAGTTTAAAATGTCACATTTTCTATTTACTCAGTTTAAAATATCCTGTAGTTTCTTCTTTGACCCATGAGTTACTTAGAATTGTATTGCCTAATTTCCAAACATTTGGAATAATTATATATTGTGACGAATTTCTAGTTTAATTCTATTGTGGTCAGAGATCATCCTCTGTATAATTTTCAATCATTTGACGTTTATGAGACCGCTACTTAATAATCCAGCACACAGTCAATTTTGGTAAACGCTCCTTGCATACTTGAGAAGAATATGTGTCTGCAATTATATGCATATAATGTTCTACATGTGTCAGGTCAAATCTGTTAAAAGCATTCAAATCCGCATCTTTTAAAAAAATATTTATTTACTTATTCATTTTATTTTTGGCCATGTCGGGTCTTAGTTGTGGCATGCGGGAACTTTCCCTGTGGGGCACAGGCTCTTTGTTGCAGTGCTCGGGTTTCTCTCTAGTTGTGGCACGCGGGCTCAGTAGTCGTGGCTCACGGGCTTAGTTGCCCCATGGCATGTGGGATCTTAGTTCCCTGACCAGGGATCAAACCCATGTCCCCTGCATTGGAAGGCAGATTCTTAACCACTGGACCACCAGGGAAGTCCCTCAAATCCGTATCTTTATGGATTTTTTTTCTTTTTTTTGGCCACAACACACAACTTGTGGGATCTTAGTTCCGGGACCAGGATTGAACCCGGGCCATGGCAGTGAAAGCACTGAGTCCTAACCAGTGGACTGCCAGGAAACTCCCTTTATGGATTTTTTTATCCACTTATTTTATCAATTTCTGAGAGAAGCATGTCAAGATTTCCCACTAGGGTTGTGGATTTATCTGTTTCTACTTTTAGTTCTGTCGATTTTGTTTTATGCATTTTCTAGCTCTATTATTAAGTGCATACAAATTTAGAATGCCATATCTTTCTGAGCATAGGCCCTTTTATCATTATGAAATGTCCCCCTTTATCTTTAATATTCTTCTCGCCATAAAGTCCACTTTGCCTGATATCAGTAGAGTTAACATTGTGATCAGAAAATGTGTTCTGAATTAATTCCCTTGAAATTTTTGAGGCAGATTTATGACCTTTACATGGTCAAGTAACCTAAATATTCTATGTATGCTTGAAAAAAATGGTTATTCTTCAGTTATTGAATGCAATTGCTGTCAATGTCTTGATTAACTCAAGATTGATTGTGTTGTTCAAATCTTCTTTAACAAAACTGACTTTTAGTCTGCTTGGCCTATCAGTTACTGAGAGATGTGAAGAGCGCCACTACGATTGTAGATTTGTCTATTTCTCTTTGAAATTCTGAAAAATTTTGTTCTATTTATTTTGAGGCCATATTATTAGATGCATGCAAATTTAGAATTGTTGTATCTTCCTGGTGAATTGAACTTTTTATTATTATGAAGCGGCTCTATTTCTGGTAATTCATTTTGCCTTAAGATCTATGTTGTCTGATATTGCTACCCCAGCTTCCTTTTGATTAGTGTCTACCTGATGTATTTTTCTAGTCTTTGACTCTCCACCCTTTGTCTTTACGTTTTACATGTGTCTCTTGTAAACAGTATTAAATATTAGTATAACAATGTATATGATTCAATACATGATTATTTTTCCTTTCCTGCACAACTTTTTGGTTTTCCCTAGGGGTTAACAGTTGCTCTGGTTTTTTGTTTGCTTAGTTTTTAATATACTGATCTTTAACTCAACTCCAAACTCTGCCAGTTGACTAAGTCTCTCAAAACTTTTATTCTCACCAGGTATCGATTTCCTCTTCTTAAAGAAGTCTGGGGACTTCCCTGGTGGTCCAGTGGTGCAGAGTCCACCTTACAATGCAGGGGACGTGGGTTCGATCCCTGGTCTGGGAACTAAAATTCCACATGCCACGGGGCAACTAAGCCCACATGCCAGAACTACTGAGCTCGCGTGCCTCAACTAGAGAGCCTGCATGCCGCAAACTACAGAGCCCACGCGCTCTGGAGCCCTAGAGCCCACGCGCCACAGCTAGAAAAGAGAAAGACCCGTGCGCCACAACGAAAGATCCCGCACGCCTCAACAAAGATCTCATGTGCTGCAACTAAGACCCAATGCAGCCAAAAATAAATAAAATAAATAAATAAATCATAATTTTTAAAAAATCTTAAAAAAAAAAAAAACAAAGAAGTCTGCCTGAACCTTCAGATTTGCTTCAGTTTGGATTGGCTTCTCTCTTTGTCTGGTGCACAACTGTCATCCCGTGTCCTCTATCTTCCTCTTTCTTGGAATGCTCCTGCATTGTGGTAGAGCACATCCTCTGGTAGCTTTCTGAGAAAAGGATGCAGTGGAGGTAATTTTTTGTTTTTTTTGGAGAGTCTGCTTGTCTGAAATATCTCTGATCTAGCTTCCTATGTGACAGGTTGTCTGGGTATAGCGTTTGAGGTTGGAAATAATTTTCCCTCAGAATGTTGAAGCCTGCTTCATTGTTTACAGAGCCAATATTGCTACTGAGAAGTCCAACATTCTAATTCTTGATCTTTTGCATGTCATCTCTTTTTTTTTCTCCCTTTTTGGAAGCTTGTTAAATCTTCTCCTTTTCCTAGTGTTTTAAAATTTCACAATGCTGGGCCTTGGTAAGGATTTGTTTTATCTATTATGTCATGCATTTATAGATCCTTTAATTATGGAAACTTAGATGCTACAGTTCTGGGGATTCTTCGTGAATTGTTTCATTACTGATCCTGGCCTCCTCCATTTTCTCTGTTCCTACTTTTTTTGGAACTGCTGGTATTTCAGTGTTGTCTTTCCTAGACTGGCACTTGAATCTTAATCTCTTTCCCGCTTTGTCTGCTCTGCTCTATTCTCTGGAATATTCCTTTTCCAATAGCATTTCATCAGTACTTCATGGATACAATACCTTAATCTTCTCTCTGAGTATACTAATGATAGATTTATTTTAAAAACTTTTCTTCTCTCTGCATTATCTATTTTCTCCAGTTTGCTTTTTCCTATTTGTTTTGGCTGCTTTCATGTTAGAGGCCTTCCTCAGATGGGTGGTGAGCCTTGGTTTTCGGCTCATATATAAGGGTGGAGGACTAAAGAGCTGAATGGAAGCTCTGAGTGTGTGAGTGGGGCCTGTAGACTGTGAGTGTCACTGTAGATGATTTATCTGGGACTTCCGTGGGGACATTTCCATTGTCAATGTCTTGCTCGTTCCTCTTGGGACAGAGAGATTCCCCAGAGAGAACTCTTCCAATTTCCTGGCTGGCTGGCTGCCGGCATGCTGGGGGCTTCAGAGAAGGCTAAGGGTCTCAGCATTTAATGTGTAAACATTCACTTAATCCCCATTTTTAATAGAGTTTTCTCCCGCCCTCAACTATACCATGTGTCCCCCAGACCAGAGACCTACTATTGTTACCCTCTAGCCTTCCACCAAAGTGGGAGAGGCACGGCTATCCAGGGTCGCAGAGAAGGGGAGACCTGCTCCCAAGACTGTTTGCTGCCAATCCTTCTCATTTCAGCTACACCTCCTTTACTCACTCCCCCCACCTACTCCCAACTCACAATTCTCCCCACTTCCAGCCTCTCAGGTTTGCTGAGTAAGTCACAACTTGATTCATTTATTTCCCATGTCACAATTTTGCTGTCATTGCCTCTCCCATTCTCCCCACCCTTTCGGGTATAGACGCCTTATTTGTAAAAATCTCTTTAGAGTAGTTGTAGCAGGTTTTCAAAAGGAAACAAAATTGTTTTTAATCCACCTTTTTATCTGGAAGTCCTCCCTGTGAGTTGCTGGATTTTTAACATTTCAATTATAATATTTTTTCATTTGTAGGAACGCTGTTGGTTCTTGTCAATCCTACTTTGTTTAGAAGTCTCTTGTTCCTGGATCACAGTTTCAAGCTCCTCTCTTGTTTCTTTACTTTTATTTATTTCTTTGTTCATTTTGCTGTGCTGTGCGGCTTGCCCTTGCGGGATCTTAGCTCCCCGACCAGGTATCAAACCCTTGCCCTTGGCAGTGAAAGTGCAGAGTCCTAACCACTGGACCACCAGGGAATTCCCCTCTCTTATTTCTTTAAACATATTAAATTTAGTTATTTCTAGAATTCTGTGCTGATTATTTTCCATCTTTGAAGTCTTTGTGGATCTGATTCCGTTTTGTTGTTCTTTGGCATCCCATTCATAGTATCTTGTTTCCTTGTGTGTTTTGTGATTTTTGACCAGAAGCTGCTCATTTTCTTGGACTTTCATGAGAATTCTTTGAGGCTTAAGTTGAAGCTTCATTATTCTAGAAATAATTTGCATTTGCTTCTGCCAGTCACTTGGGGGAGACACTAACAAACTGGAAATACTTTAAATTAAGTTCTAAATTTGAGATTTGGGGCATTACACATTAAAATAAATTATGACCAGGAACCATGTGAGGGCTGACTTGTGGTTAGGAAATCTCAAAGGAGATTTTGCCCCTTCCTCTCATCATCAAAGGTCACGACAAGCATGTTTCTTTACTGCATGGACCCTCGTCAGTGGTGGGTTTCTCATTTTCCCACTTACTGAAGGTGTTTTCCTTTGTGGACGGAAGTTTATGCATGACTGGGTTTTCTGTTATACCTCAAAATGTGGGCTGCTTCATCTCCTACCCCCAGTGCCTTATGTTCAACAAAAACTTTCGGGGAGAAATCCAGCTTTCTCATTCACTTGCCTCCCTGCTTTTACTCCCCCTCCTCATCCCAGGATTCTTTCTTTCTTGCCAGTTTAGCAATACATTTTAAAAGATGTATTTTTATATTTTTATCCAGCATTTTAGTGGTTTCAACCGAAAGAATCATTCAGGGTATCTAAACTACCATACTGCCAGAGAAGAAAATTCCTACACTTTCTAAAATGCTCCTTCCTTGGCCTCTTCCATCCCACTCCTCTCACATATCAAAGAGCTCCTAGCAGCCTCTCCTCAAAACTCCCTGAATGAGAAGACAGGTAGAGACAGGAGAGGGCTACCAGGTAGAAAGTAGAAAGGCCAGGGGATCAGCGGTCTCAGTGAAGTCAAGGAACTGATGAGTAAGAGTACTTGAGCTGGTGAGTCAGGGAGTAGGGAGTTGAGGTGAGAAAGTAGAATGTTTGAATAGGCCTGTATGGTTTTATAGATAAGGAAGCCCAAAGAGAGGCCAACTGTGTTGCTCAAAGTCACAGCCAGTGAATGGACAGCTAGTGAAGGGCAGAACGAGGCCTGGAGGCCAGGTGTCCTGTTTCCAGACCCACATTCACACATGAGGTCAGGGAGAGTCTTGAGGAACAGATACCTTGCCGTAGTCAATGACCGGCAGCTCGATGCTGGGGAACAGATCTTGCACGATGGCATTGAAGAGCGGCACGTCCACTGAAGTTAGCTTGGCGATGTTCATGTCTCTCATCGAGAGCAGCAGAACCTGAATGGGAAAAGACAGAGACTCAGGCTCGCGAAGCCAGGAACGAGGTACTCATCAGGCCCTTCCTCTCCAACTGGGTGAGAGGCAGGAGCTAAGAACCATGGATACATCCGAGCTAGTCTTTAGCGATAGGACAGGTGGAACTCAGGCAACACCTGAGGGGAGGGGCAGGAGGGCGGGAAGCCTAAGCTAGTGAAAGTAAGGATCTCAAAAACTTCAGTGAAGGCGCATAGGACCAGTGACAGTGGAGGTTAAGGTCCGACGGTCGTGTCCTCAATCTACCTCTTCATCAGACAGATCCGGCTGCAGGCGGCGCTTCTTGCCAGCGCAGTGCAGGAGGGAGGTGAGGGCACGTAGGCCAAAGTCATAATGGTCCTGTCTGGAGAGCTGCTGCACGGCCAGCGAGTAAAGTGTGTACACCTTCTTGGCCAGAATCTGGAGAACAAAATAGAGGAGGAAACAATCCATCTCCCCACCAATCCCTCTGCTTCATGTAGGGACAGTTACAGATCCAAGAAGCTAGGTCCCGGGACTTGGAGCGGCTGGGAAGGGCCCTGTGCACAATCCTAATGAGAAGATCCTGGGAATCGCGTCATCAAGGACTAGTGACACCACAGAGGGGAGACCTCCCTCCATATCCCACTGACAGCCATGTAAGTTCCTCGTAGGATAAGCTGATTATGAGGCCTCCAGGGGGTTCTTCGGTCCAGAGAATAATCACGGAAGGGAAATAAAGTGTTGGAGACAAGAGGTTATCAGAATACCTTGCAGTTGCCAAATCCTTCCCCAAAGAGAATGATTTCTGCAATGAGGGTAGCATCGGGCACCACCATGGCAACTGGACGGAACATGGATTTAAGATTATCAGGAAGCTCTGTGCGACCAGCATAGCCTGGAAAACAGCGCCATTTATTCAGAATCCATACTGCTTCCCAAAGACCTACTTCCCAATCAGTCCCATTTTCCCCATCCCCAGCTCCATCCCTAACTCTCTCCCCAGCTCCAACTCTGAGACCTCTTCCTTTCTCATCTCAGCCCTGGCTCTTCCCACACCACTTTGCTCTTCTTTCCTACCCCTGGTCCTTTCCTTAACCTTCTGCATGGCCCTGATTCAAACTCAAATCACAGAGCTGTCAAGTTCCCATCTCTCCAAGTTCCATGTATAACTCATGTTAGTGCTAATAGAAATCGCACCTGTTTATCTGATTCTTTCAGTACCGGAACCCTTTCCTGTTTTCTCCTAGTTCCTTCCCCCAGAGCTGTTCTCAGGCACCAGTAATGAGAGACCCTAGGCCCTGCACTCTGGGGGAGATTCTCCCATTCGGCAAAAGGGATGGCAGACACACCAGAACTCTGGGAGCTAGTCCAACAAAAGAAGATGGCTAAGCACTTTAAAAGACTAGGGCTACATGTATGCCTGCAAGCTGTTATTAATCCCTTTAGGGAGAACAGTAAGATTGCCACCCCTCCTCCCAGAAATGCGTCTGTTTATCCTTCTCTCACACTTTATGGTCTTTAGCCACATTTCACTTGGCTACAAACACTGGCAGGGGGTGGGGGGATGCACAGTTATTTGCCCTGAACACTCAGTTCTCCCCCCAGGAGCCCCATCCACTCCCAGGCCCTTACCAGGGTTCATGGTGATGAAGATCCCACAGGACCACACCAGATTTATTTCAAAGCCCTCAAAATAGAAGCGGGTGAGGCCGGCAGCCAGGGCTGAGAGGATGGACAGGATCTGCTGGGCCACCACGGATAGCACTTCCACGTTGATGCGGTTAAACTCATCAAAGCAGCCCCAGGCGCCCATCTGTGGGTGGGGGGGGAGTCGCTGGGAGCAAGAAAAGTATCCCCAGACTGGGAGAAACTAAAAATTGTGACTAACATATTCTCCCTGAAATGTTTGGATAGGAGCAGCAGCCTCTAAAATGAATGTGTGTGTGTGTGTGCGCGCGCGCGTGCGTGCGTGCGTGCGTGTGTGTGTGTGGTGGAGAGGGCCCCATAGCACTGTTGTGGTTTCTGGCCAGAACTTTCCACCAGACAGGAAGGATCTAGGGGAATGCCTGAGAGGTGTGGGTGGGAAAGTGACCAGGGTAGGGAACTTGTGGGTGTTGAGCGACTCCAGTGTGCGTAAGTTATTGGATCCTTACATAATCTTGTGATTTTGCAAATAAGCAAAGTGAAGCTCAGGGAGGCGCAGGGACTTCCCCAGTGGTAAGAACTAACTGAGGCGATGCAGTGTCGTCAGCTACAAAGCACTGAAACAGATCTGGGTTTCAGCTGATTTTCTAGAACTAAAAGATATCAAAGGGGCCTCCTGGCCAGGCTGGCAGGATGCTAACCTGGGCCAGGCCTGAGTACATCCGGCCCATGGACTTATAGTCCAGACCCTCAGAGCAGTTGACCACAATGACATATATGCCGAGGGCCTTGCCCAGGTCCTTGACGGTCTCGGTCTTCCCTGTGCCTGCAGGACCTTTGGGGGATCCACCTCGATGCAGGTGCAGGGCCGTGGTCAGTGTCATGTAACACCTGGGGATGGAGGACAGGACTCAAGCCGGACTCCTGGAAGCCTTGGCTCGGCATTCGATGCCCCTACCCCAAGCCCCCTGTTTGCCTCCCCACGGCCGACCTGTCTGTCAGCGGGGTGATGACAAGCCGGCCAGAGTTACCCAAGTACTCATAACCATACTGGAACTGTGTGTTGGTCTGGCGGATCATACAGTCGTCGAGATCCTAGGGAAACAGGGCAGAGTAAGAGAGGCGCGGGCTTGGAGGAAGACACAGAGCTGCAGCGATGGCCAACAGGAGGACTGGAAGCGGCAGGGGAGTTGCAGGGAGAAGACTGGGGGCTCCGTTTAGAGTTAGAAGGAGGGACGGGCTTACGGCCAAGATGGAAACTGGGGGTCACGCTGCACGTGTCCAGCCCAAACTATTGCAGCAGCTGCTTGGAGTCTTTCTGAGTCCCGATCAAGCGACACCCAGAGTGGGCACTCCCTGGAAAAGTGCCACTTGCCACTCCTTACTTGGCAGGTTCGAGAGAGAGTTACCAGCTAGATTAGGTGCTGTGATAGGACTAAGGGGTGGGTTGGGATATTACTGTATTTAGAGAACATGAATTGAGTTAAAGCATTAGGATCGGGTTTAGGGTACGGGAGTGGGAAGCTGGTCCTTCGGCACCTTCTCCCAGTAGAAGCGCAGTTGGCTGAGCCAGTCGAAGGAGCTGACGTCCATGAGGCCACTCTTATAAAGCTTCTCCAACACGTCCCGGGCGTGGACTTCTATTGTCACCAGAGCCACAATTTTAAGGCGCATAATCTTGGTCAGGTTCCCCCTGATGGCTTCCGAGTACTTATTCAGTATTGACACCTGTGGAATGAGGTGCCAGAGAAGAAGGCGGCCTGAGCAATGCCACCAAACCCTAATCATGCCACGTCCCAGCATCATTCCGCATCCAACCGCAGTGCTGACCCCTCCCCCACTGCAGCTCCTGGCCCCCAACACCACCACAGGGAGACATACTTCTGACCCACCCAACCTCTTCTTGCTGGACGCCTCCCATAACACACTCTCGTTCGGACCTTTCCCACCAGCTCATCGCTAATTCTGACCCAATGTATTGCCCCCTTCCTCCAGCTCTAACTCCAGGCCTCTCCCGTCCTGGCAGGGCTCCCCACCTGCTTCTTCTTCATGACCTTGAGGATCTTCTTGTCTCCCCGCTCCTTAGCTGTCAGCAGGCACGTGGTGACATCAGCCGTCCACTGGATCTGACTGGCAGTGATCACCACCTGGGGCACGTGTAGAGGCTCTATTCCAAAGCCCTGTCCCTGGCCACACACACAGCCCGGCTCCCAAAACCCAGCTTCTTCCGGGACCAGCTGCTACTCCTCTCACTACGCCTAAACTGCTCTGAAGGATGGGCACGTGCCCAAGTCAGGAGCTGAGGGTCCACGGTGCAGGCTTCTGGGGCCGCAGCCCAGAACAGGGGGCAGGAAACCTGCCTTTTGTGCAACTCAAGATTCTGTCCTTAGGGACTTCCCTGGTGGTCCAGTGGCTAAGACTCCACGCTGCCAGTGCAGGGGGCCTGGGTTCTATCCCTGGTCAGGGAACTAGATCCCACATGCTGCAACTAAGACCCGATGCAGCCAAATAAATAAATAAATATTTAAAAGAAAAAAAGAAGAAGAAGATCCTGTCTTTACACTGGCTGCTTCCTTTCGGCTCGGTCCTCCTTGTTCCCTCATTTCCATTGACCCCAGCTCACCTGGCCAGCCCACTCCTTCACCCACTTGTCCCTCTTGTTAAGAAACTTCTTGAGGGCCAGGCGGCAGTTCCGGAGAAGGTCCCGGAGGGTCACCCTCATGGTCCGCTCCACATCACAAAGCCAGGACTGGGGGGAGGTGAGAACAGGGTGGCTCACCCTCAGGGCCAGAGTCGGGAGTCCCCAGAGTGAAGGTGCTTGGGAAACAGGACTCCGGGGCTTTGGGGCCCAAGAGAAGAGCAGGAGCTGGGAAGCGGCCGGCCTGCGTCCCCGAGGGAAATGGAGACTAGGGGGCAGACTGTCCGACGTTCGGGTGCAGGGTAGAGGTTAAGAGTTTTAGGAATGGCAGGTGGGAGGGCAAAAAGTGACTAATATCCCTTCACAGAGATGCCCTCTCCTCACAGAGCCAAGCAAACTCAGAAGAGTCAGCTTGCTTCTCAGGCCCTCGTTGCAGCTCACCTCCACAGGCCCTTCTAGAAGTACCGAGTGGAGGAAATCGACATACTCGCCGTCGCCCGAGAACATTCCCACCGCTTCCCATTTGCTGCTGGGTCCCCCGATCTGCAGAAACAGGAAGCTCTTGAGCCCTTGGAGGGTAATTTCTGCTCCTCCCCCCTCCCCTCTGTATTACCAATTCTAGAAAGTTCTGTCCCAGATACCCAGAATCGTTATATCCCCCTCCTGCTGGGAGGGCACGGTCCCCTCCGAGGCCTTGAACACCTTGACGTCACCATCCCTCCCCTGCCCTCCTTTGCATCATGGCCACCTCTACTGACCTTCTGCATTCTCAGCAATTTGATGTTGTCAAAGCATTTTTTGAGGTGTGGCTGCACAGCCTCTGGGTTGCGGGACTGGCCCAGAATCTCCAGGAGGTCATCGTTGGACAAGAAGTAGAAGCGGGGGAAAATATGGCGCTTGGTCTCTAAATACATATCCAGAGACTTCTGGATGTCTTCCAGGATTGTGTTCATTTCTATCAATGTGTCCAGGAGGCCTGGAGAAGAGAACAGTGAATGATATTTGGTGGCCCTTGTACCATTGCCCTGAGTAGATCTGGAGCCTCCAACTATATCCACTTTGCCAGCTCTTGAGTGTTGGGGCACAGACTGCCATATGGTTTTTGGAAGCAGATGCAGTGTCCCCAGTCACTCTTTTCCCATCCTCTTCATTAATTCATTATTAAGAATTCATTATACACTATTGTACGCATTATACATTACGCATGAATTATACAATTCCATTAATATAACTACATCTCCCACCAGTCCTTTCCCACCAAAGAAGTGGGGCTCTGCCGATCATCCTAAGAGCTTCTGAAAATCAGAGCTTGTTCTGCACGTAAACAATTCAACAAGTTAAAACATTAGATTTGGGACTTCCCTGCTGGTGCAGTGGTTAGGAATCCACCTGCCAACGCAGGGCACAAGGGTTTAAGCCCTGGTCCGAGAAGATCCCACATGCCGTGGGGCAGCTAAGCCCGTGCGCCACAACTGCCGAGCCTGCGCTCTAGAGCCCGTGAGCCACAACTACTGAGCCTGCGTGCCACAGCTACTGAAGCCCGCGCCCCCTAGAGCTGGTGCTCCACAGTAAGAGAAGCCACCGCAATGAGAAGCCCACACCCTGCAACAAAGAGTAGCCCCCGTTCACCACAACTAGAGAAAGCTCGTGTGCAGCAACGGAGACCCAATGCAGCCAAAAATAAATAAATTGGAAAAAAACCCCATTCGATTTAAATACATATCACACGCACACAATGAAAGGGGTCTGCAGTCACTGGGGTTGCCAGTGTCCCTCGTGACAGAGCAAAAAGGGCACTAGAGAGAATTCCCTGGCGGTCCAGTGGTTGGGACTACGAGCTTCCACTGCAGGGGGCGCAGTTGGGGAACTAAGATCCCACAAGCTGTGCGGCGTGGCCAAACAAACAAACAAAAAGAGCACTAGATTGGGAGGCAGACGATGGCCATCCAAACTGCGGCTCTTTCACTTAATTAGCTTGTCGGTTAACCTCAGGGAGCTTTCACCTCTTTGTAAAATGGTAATGAGATCCACCTCAAAGAAAAATTCGAGACATAAGATAAAATGTGTTCCCATTTGTAGGTTCTTGATAATGTTAGTTTTCTCCCAGCACTAGATTTTTTTTTTTTTTTTTTTTGTGGTACGCGGGCCTCTCACTGTTGTGGCCTCTCCCGTTGTGGAGCACAGGCTCCGGACACCCAGGCTCAGCGGCCATGGCTCACGAGCCCAGCCGCTCCGCGGCATGCGGGATCTTCCCGGACCGGGGCATGAACCCGCGTCCCCTGCATCGGCAGGCGGACTCCCAACCACTGCGCCACCAGGGAAGCTCCCAGCACTAGATTTTGATTAGCTGATCTCCTGGTCTTCCAAGTTTCTAGCTTTCTGAAGAAAGCATGGATGTCACGGAGTCTGAACTCTGAGGTGACCCTCAGGCCTTCAAGTACAAAGCCTACAGGCTGTTAGAACCTTTGAGCGACCACCTGAGTAGCCCCTGGAGACCACAGGGAGACCCGGTAGCAGTGGACCACACAGCTTTGTTCTGTGGGTTCAACGAAGAGATGGCTCTGCTTATAAATTGTTCTAAAATGTAATTATGTCAATTATCTCCAGTATTATTTCTAAAAAATTCATGTTGTCACTCAATTTTGCACATCTTAATACTTATATTTTACCCGAGTAATTGAATAATAATTTTTTTTTGATGTGTATACTTAAGGTTCTTGGGAAAATGAAGAATTGTTAGATTGGCCCTTGGCAAAACAAAGGTCCTCCGTACCCCATGCCAAAACTCTTCTCAGGACATGCACTGTAGGTACCCGTCGCCAAACGTGACTTCCTGATTCTTTACGCCAATCGAGCACAATCAACCAGACCTCACTATGTGTACATCTCTCCCCCATCCCCTTACCCAATCCCCATGCCTACCAAAATGTCTACATTAAAGACTAACTAATCTGATAAACCAATTAAAGTCACAATAGCTCATAGTAACCAAAGGTTTTCTCTGTGCCGTTTAATGTGACAAGTGCTTTATTTGCATTATCTCATTTACCTGCATCATCTCATCGAATGAACCAGCTAGAGAAGAAGAGTGACTCCTCGATCAGTGTTTCTTGAGGCACAGTACTAATGATTGAGCACTAACTTTACGCCAGACACTGTACTGAGTGCTACATACTCCTCTATTATCCTTACAAAGACCCTGAGAAATAGTTATCGTTAACCCCACACACACTACAGGTGAGGAAACTGCAGTACGGAGGAAGCAAGCTGCCTGAGAGCACACAATCGGTAAGGCATGAGTCAGAGTTTGAACTCAGGTCTGTCTGATTCCATATCCCATCCTCTTAACCACTACATTGTACTCTGCTCAAATATGTGTTGAGTTTAATTTACGGAACTACTATTTAATGCTTAGAAGAGGTGGTGGTGATGGTAGGACAGCCAGGTGCAATGGTCAATCTTTCAGTAAATGAAGAATGTGGCCATGACTTCACATATGTATAGCGCCAGCTGAGGTTACGTCAGGGCTCAGACCTGGATAGTGGGTGCTCCGGAGAGCATTGGGGTCCTTGTTCATCCGGTCCATGATGTCTTTCCAGTTGCCGTTGACCTGGTCAAATAAGACTGATTCATTGGGCAGCTGCTTGCGGATGTCCTCTCCTAGGAAGATATTCTGAAGGGCCAAACAAATGGCGTGAGAGGCTGTTTCTCACACACTCTCCACACTCTGCTCCCTGCTCTCAGACCAGGAATGACAGTTGAGGAAAGATAAAGAGCATCAGAACCAAAGGGCAAGATGCTCAAGTTCTAGAAGGAAACTTGGGATTGGGAGGCTAGGTATGTGGGTCCGAGAAGAAAAATGGAAAAAGAACAAAGGCTTTTCAAGGAGGGGGCTGAAGATGAGAGGTAATAACCAAGAGTCAGATGCCTGGGTCCCAGATGAAGAATGGCTTTGGAGGTGGGAAAACGGGGCCGATAACAGGGCAACTATCTAGGTCCTGTACAAATAAAGGAGTCAAAACAGCAGGTAGGGGGAGCTTGGGCAGTGAATCCTGACCTCTAGGTACATCCACTGACGCTGCACCGTGAGCACCACCTCAATAACTTCCAAAATGAGGGAGAGGCAGCGTTCCCAGTGGTCTACATCCTTCTCAAAGGCCTTGACGAAACGAGATGCCTTCATGGTAGACAGAGCCACCTGGTTATCTTCCAGCGCCTGAAATACTTCTTCTGTGCCTCTGCGGTGGAAGGTATCAAAACCATAGTCCAGCCCCACCTGCCAAGCCTCAGTCCCCACTCTGCAGCCCGGGTCACACAGCCCTGTCTACCTGAGCCGGTGATGGCCCTTATCCTTGTAGGGGACTATGTCTAGCTGAATCACATCCCAGGTCTTGGCGATGTTTTCTAATGCCTGCAGAAAGAAATTGGGGAACAGATCAATCAGGTATTTAGTCCCCAAGGGTAATAGGAGCGGGGAGGGGCCATCAGATGATGAAAAGCTGGGAGCCTTTGTTCCAGGAAGCTTAGGAAATGAGGGACCATGGGAAAGGACTCTGTCGTACCAGCTCTAGAGCCAGCGCTCTGGTTGCTGAGGCAGAGATCTCCCCAATTTTCTCCACATGCTGATCCATCCCAAGCTCCACGATCTGCTCCAAGGTGAAGCTTTCAGATTCCTGATCAAACTCCCGTTGGATCTCATCCCTGATCTGATCCCAGTGCCTGCAGCCAGGGACAAAAGGTCAGATCAGGACGCTGGAACACCAGAGCCTACTGGAAAGTATCAGCATCACCCGCCAATGGCTTTCTCCCACTGGGATATTATGATTCCGTGTATTTATTAATTCACGATTCAACAGATATTTACTCAATAGCCTCTAACATACAATCTGAGGCACTGTGGGGAATACGGAGACTGAGGCGCTGACTCTCTGGAGAGGGAGTTAGGACGGACGGTTGCAGGTTCACTATAGATGATGCCTTGGGCCAACTGCTTTACATGAACCATTTCATTTTCACGGCCACTCTATAAATGAGGACCACTCTATACATGTTATTCCATTTACACATGCAGAAACTGAGGCTTAGAGAGGGTAAATAACTTAAGCAAATAAAGCGGTTAGGTGACACTTAATTGCATAATACTTATTAGAGACGCATTGCCAAAAACATTATGCTGGAGGCAACACCAAAGAAGTAAAATTACCTACTCCTAAGTGAATAGAGAATTATTAAAACACCATTTATAAAATAGTTTATTCTAGCCTCAATGGTTTCAAAGCCCTCTTCTATCATGTGATAAATTCCAGATGCACTAAAAGAGGTAAACTTGAAAAGCAGAATTATAAAGTATGAGAAGAAAGTGTGTCTATACTTTCTGTGTCTACGGAGAGAGTGTGTCTACAACTCTGGGGTAGACGGGGTCCTCTTAAACAAGGCACAAAAGCAAAACCCCTAAGGGACAAAAGTTATTAGGCTTGGGGCTACAACGTGCAAGTGTCTGTAGGACAGAAGACGTAAAGCTTAGCTCTGACAGACAACATAAATTGAGGGGCGACGGAAGGGAAAGAGCCAAGAAGGCCGGAGAACCCAGGACGATGTGACAGACGGAGGACGGCGGTGGGCTCTTGGGAAGCCTTCTTCAAGGCGTGTGTTGGTGAACAGAGGGGCAGAGAGAGCTAGGAACGCCATGGAGGGGACAACCGGGAGAACCAGGTGACGGCCAGGCCAGGGGGCGACCCCCAGGAGCCGAGGGGCAGCCTCACCGCTCTCGAAGGGCAGGGTTTCGCAGGTCCGAGATGAGAGGCATGGTCCTCTTGAACTGCTCTATTTTTGAGCGAGTGGTTTCAATAATCTCCCAGTTTCGGTCCTGAGCAAAAGCGAGAGGTGTCAGAAGACCTGACCATCTTTCCCACATGGCCTCTTCCTCAGTCAGCCTGCCAGCAGCCCCCCACCCTCTCCCCACGCACCTTGTACTCTTTGGCCAGTCTGGTGAGGCGGCGAAACAGCCCGTGGGCCGTGGTCTCCATGGCCTCTGTCTGCAGGGTCAGGAACCGGCCGGTTTTCCACTGGTTCCAGTTTTCCTCCCAGTCTCGGGTGATCTCCCAGACTTGCTGCAGCGCGTCCAACTCCTTCGTGGCCAAGAGCAGACAGGTGCATTGAGTGATGTGACTCTCGCCCTCCTCCTCCCTGGCAAACACGCAGGGCCTCTCCTCCTCTCGTTCTGAGAAGCTTTTCCCTCCTGGCAACATACAGCTGCCTCCTCAGTTCACATTTCTTTTTCCTCCACTCTCTTGCCTTAAGAGAGCCTCAGGGCAGTGGTTGAGAGTCCGCCTGCCGATGCAGGGGACACGGGTTCGTGTCCCGGTCTGGGAAGATCCCACATGCCACGGAGCAGCTGGGCCCATGAGCCATGGCTGCTGAGCCTGCGAGTCCGGAGCCTGTGCTCCGCAACGGGAGAGGCCACAACAGTGAGAGGCCTGTGTACCGCAGAACAAAACAAAACAAAACAAAACAAAAAAAAGAGCGCCTCAGGGAACAAGCACATGAAAAGATCCTCCGACTTCCCTTGTGGCGCGGTGGTTAGGAATCCGCCTGCCAATGCAGGGGACACAGGTTCGAGCCCTGGTCCGGGAAGATTCCACATGCCATGGAGCAACTGAGCCCGTGCGCCACAACTACTGAGCCCACGTGCTGCAACTACTGAAGTCCGTGCACCTAGACAGAGCCTGTGCTCCGCAACAAGAGAAGCCACCGCAATGAGAAGCCCGCACACCGCAACGAAGAGTAGCCCCCGCCCACCGCAACTAGAGAAAGCCCACGTGCAGCAATGAAGACCCAATGCGGCCAAAATAAATGAGTAAATAAATAATATATAACAAAAAGAAAAAGATCCTCAACGTCATTAGTCAGTAGGGACATGCAAATCAAAACCACAGTGAGATACTTCATACCCAGTAGGAGGGCTAGAACCAAAAGTAAAGGCGGGGGGGGGGGGGGCATGCTGGCAAGGATGTGGAGAAGTAGGGACCCTCGTACGCTGCTAGTGGGAGAGTAAACTGCTGCAGCTGCTGTGGAAAACAGCTTGGAGGCTCCTCAAAACGTTAAACATAGAGTTATCCTATGATCCAGCAATTCCACTCCTACGTACATACCCACAAGAACTGGGATCGGGAACTCAAAGAGATACAAGTACGCGCACAGTCACAGCAGCACCACTTAACGGTAGCTAAAAAGCGGAAACAACCCAAATGTCCATTGACAGGTTAATGGATAAACAAAATCCATACAACGGAATATTATTCACCCATAGAAAGACATGGGGCACTGACACATGCTACGACATGGATAATCCTTGAAAATACTACGCTAAATGAAAGAAGCCAGACACAAAAGGTCACATAGCGCACGCTTTCCTTTACACACAATGTCCACAATAGGCAAAACCCATGTTCAGCTGACCATTAAAAACCAGAGGGTTTAGGGACACCAACCCTCTATGCGATCGAGAGAGCCTGTGCATAACTTATAGTCTGCCCTCCACATCCGCAGTTCATCGGTATCCACGGTTCCCCATCTGTGGATTCAACCACAGACTGTGTAGTGTTGTAGTATTTACAACTGAAAAACATCTGCATATAAGCGGACCTGCTCAATTCAAACCCACTGTTGTTCAAGGGTCAACTGTACGTAGAAAAGAGATTAGTGGTCGACAGGGGCTGGGGGGAGAGGGAATGGGGGGTTACTGCTAATGGGTATAGGGCTTCTCTTGGGGGTAATGAAAATGTTTTAGAATTAGAGGTGTTGGTTACACAACATTGTGCATGTGCTAAATGCCACTGAACCGTTCACTTTAAAATGGTTCTTTCGTTACCTGAGTTTTCCCCCCGTTTTTTAAAAAAAAGCTCCTCGTGTACCCATCTTCCTGGCCCCGGTTGTTTTCCCAGGCCGGTTGGGACCCACTCTCCTGCCTCCTGCCCCCTACGCTTGGTCACCACGAGGGCCTTGCTCGGCACACCACCTTCTCCAGGTTCTGCAGGTCCTTGGAGGCTGGCTGCTCGATCTTGAAGATGCCCAGGTTGGCATGGAGATTGCTTTCTTCCTCCCGCATGGCGTTCAGCACGGCCCGTACGTGGGCTATCTGCTCCAGGGCCGCCTGGTGCCCCACGTTGCTGGCGAAGGGGCCTGTGGGGAGTCCAAGGTGAGCTTCTCTCCTCCCACAAGAGAAGGAAAACGAGAGGGAACGCGTTGAAAGAATGCACTGAAACTACTAACTGCGGCTCGAGAGTCAGAAACGGGTGGGACGTGAAAAGTCAGTGTAAGAAAACTGGAGAGGCTATGAGCTGGGCTGCTGCCTTCCAGCCAAGACTCGGCGACAACAGGAGTGTCACCGACAGACATGCCAGGCTCTTTCCCATGCTCAGCCTTGTCTGCACCTCCCCTGGGACCTAGGCTTTGAAAGACTGGGTCAAGACAAAGGGGAAGCCAGGGGAGAGGTTACAAGACGGGTACCTTTCAATTCAAATTCTTCCAGAAGGTTGTGTGTTTTCTTCTTGAAATCGTCAGCTGAGTGAATGAGGCCTGTCTTGAACTTCTCCTTGTGCCTCTTCAGCATTTGTTCACCGTCCAGCACAGCTTGCTGGAAGGCGACCCACTGCCCGCTGAGATTGTCCAGCATCTCCAGCACCTGGGGACATCACAGAGTGGAGGTGGCTCGCGAGCAGGAGCTCTGCCCGTCCCACCAACACTTCGAAGAAGTCTTTTCCG
The DNA here is from genome assembly GCF_949987515.2 of Delphinus delphis. NCBI lineage: Eukaryota > Metazoa > Chordata > Mammalia > Artiodactyla > Delphinidae > Delphinus > Delphinus delphis. Next base: position 51,005,191 of record NC_082701.1, on the reverse strand, counting down.
ACCCTCTGGACCAGCATCTGTGTCCAAGTTCCACATGCAATGAGGCCCAAAGAAATCGAGCAGTTGCTGGGCCTGAAAGAGATCCTCAGGGTGACCCGAAAGGTCATTCGAGTTAGCTTTGGCTCTCAGAGGCTTTGGGGCCTTGGGCCTTCTCCCCGGCTCCCTTCTCTGCTCTCCCTCCTGACAGCCGAGGGTCTCCGACGTGGGGCGTCAGTGTCCCTGGCAACCTGGGGCTGGAATGGGCCGGGCTCGGGTGGGTGGGCCGCACGCCTTAGGAACTTACGCTGTCCTGAACTGGCACCTCGTACTTCTCGAGGATGGTGAATTGCTCATGTAGGGGAGGGATCTGGGTCTCCAGGTTGGGCATATCGAGCTGCAGGGTCTCCATGAGGTGCAAACTGACCCCCAGTTCCTCCAGCGTCTGGGGAGGGTGGCTGATTCTGCAGCGTGGGCGAAGAGAGCATGGGTGGGCGGTCGCGAAGGTTGGGTCTACCCACCCCCTGCGCGGCCTGAGCCCACGTCCACCCGCCGTACTTCTCCGCGTTCTCCTGCAGGTAGGTGTGCAGCTCCAGGAGGTGCCTGGCCGCCATCTCCTTGAGCAGGGTCGTGAACTTGTTCTGCCACTCACTGCAGTGCTGCACCAGTGAGAACTTGAGGTGCGAGCAGTCCAGCAACACAAATTGGATGTTGAGGACCGTCTCCTCCTTCTGCACGTTATTAGCCACCTCCGTGTAGCTGAAAAGGCCCACATCCCCGCTAGGACGTCTTTTTCTTGGCAGACGTGCCAGATGCCCTGCCTGGGTGACCTTTTCCTCCCAGCCAGCAGCGCTAAAGCATTCTTCTGCTCCCAGGCGTCTCCCACTTCAACCCGTCCCCCAACAGACGGCTGTGAACATGTCATTTTCCCAACCACTGCTTTCAGACTCCTCGGTTTGCATTCAAGGCTTGAGAGGCTCAGAGATCTGGGCGGAGTTCACACTGTGCTGCTCACTAGTTCTGTGCCGCCAGGCAGGTTATTTAACTGCTCTGAACCTCAGTCTTCTCATCTGTAACCTGGTGATGGTAACGGAACACACCCTGCGAGGCTGCTGAGAGGATTAAGTTGGCTGCTGTACATATATCCCTCTGCTGACTTCCTTTCTGGATACTCACTATTTGGCGAACATGCTCACGTGGTCCCATCTTCGTGCTGTTGTCTCTTCCTGGACTGCCCTCCCTCTGCCCATCTCTGCCTGCTGATGTCCTACCCATCCTGAAAAGCCCTGCCCCAAAGTCACTCCCTTCATCCACGTCCTCCTTCCCCTGATGCCCCCAGCTGAAAATTCTCTCTCCTCTCATGGAACTGCCCCGCATTTGCATACCTGACTCACAGCGCTGATCACATGGAAGCTTGTATAAGAACACTGAGCACATCAGCACATTAGCGCTTCAGAGTTCACACAGTGCTTCCACATATACTTAACAGTCCCACAACCTTATGAGGTCGGTAGTGTAACACCTATTTCACAGGAAACTGAGGTCCAGAGAATGTGAATAACCGACCTAAGATGACACGACTAGTAAGTGGTGGAGCTGGGATTTCAACTGTCCTCAAGGTGCCACAGCCACTGCTGTTTCAGCAATATTCTTATCTTCCCTACTGCACTAGAGCCCTTGGGAGGAAAAAACTTGTTCATTTCTTTGTTTTTAATTCCTCACAACCCATCATAACAATGGTGTTTTTTTAACAAATGAATGAATGAATGAATGAATGACTAGAGGACAAAGAGACGGGAGTTCATATCAGAATTTAAGAACCCTCGTCCATTTAACTCTCATCTGCGTTCTTAAAATGAAAGTGTTCACATCTCTCACTTTTCAGATCCCTAGCGTCTCTCCTTTCCCAGCAGGACCCTGTGGTACTCCACACCAAAGCAGCTTTTTCCCTAAATCTTGCCCAGCTCTTTTTTTTTTTTTTTTTTTTGCGGTACGCGGGCCTCTCACTGTTGTGGCCTCTCCCGTTGCAGAGCACAGGCTCCGGACGCGCAGGCTCAGCGGCCATGGCTCACGGGCCCAGCCGCTCCGCGGCATGTGGGATCTTCCCGGACCGGGGCACTAACCCGTGTCCCCTGCATCGGCAGGCGGACCCTCAACCACTGTGCCACCAGGGAAGCCCTTGCCCAGCTCTTATCGGATCGCTATCCCCTTGAGAAACAAAGGTCCAGTGCCCTAGGTCCGGTGCTGGTCCTCTAGTTTTCTGCCCCTCCCCCAGGCTGCAGGTCAGACCTCCTCCTGCAGCGCTCCGCCTCTTCAAGACAGACCCTCACAGCCACCTTTGCTCCTTACCGAGCAATGTCAGCGTCAAAAGAAGAGACCGGCGGGTTGAGGCGCTGGTATCGACGAATGAAAGAGTCCTTGTTGATCTCCCAGATCTCCCGGTACATGTCCCAGGTCTTGAGGTAGTTCTGTAGCAGGGCTGCGTTGTTGGTCATGCCGCTGCTGATCTGGGCCTGGATCTTCTTGATGTCTTCATCCCGTGCTTCAAGACCCAGCAAAATGCTTCTCACTGACTTCCACCCCAGCCCAAGCTGCAGCCCAGCCCCTGGCCACTGCCCCAGAACCTCCCCTCCAACAGCACCTTCCCAAAGAAATACAGCTCAAACACGAGCATTAGAAAATGAAGGAGGAGGCCGAAAGTAAAAGAATGACTCTACTCTGTAGGATTCAGATGTCTCACCTGTTGGTGTCTAGGGCTCTTATAGCCCAGCCCCAGTCCCAAACAAGCCCTTCCTGGTCTCCCAACCCCAAACCCCAAACCCCTTGAGCCTCAGTCACCTAGTTTTGACCCCCCTCTGTGGCCCTTCTCCCTTCCCCAATCCAGCCCTTTAACCTGGGTTTTCCACCAGTCATGGAGATGACTGGCCCAGTACGTCTGGAAACAGCCCTGGTCTCTCCTCCTGGCTCTGCCAGGTCCTAAGCTTTGGCTACCCCTGCACCTGGTGCCCTCCCACTGCCCACTCACCCACGATTGTGTAGATGGGCTCACGAAGAAACTTGCACTTGATGAGAATTTCAGGGAGGTGGCAGAAGACAGAGATGGTGGAGAAGAGGTGGTTGCCAATGTCATTGACCACACTTGCCAAGGTCTGCAGAGTGGGTGAGAACTCCACCTGTGGGAGCACAGTGGCGAGGGCTTAGCACAGGCCTGGAGGACACAAGCTAAGGCCTGGGAAGGCTGGACACCGCAGAACCAGGCCTGGAGGCTGTAGGAGAAAGTCAGGGCCTAGAGCCAAGTTTAAGGATTGACGGAAACTGGCAAATAAAGTGTGATGATTTCGGGCTGTTGGGGGCAAAGTGGTTCCCACCTGTGCCACACCTCCCTGCATGTCATTCTTCAAAATGACAAGGACTTGGAAGAGTGGGTTGGGGGTGGTCTTTCCATCCCCATTGATGGCCTTGGACAGTTCCAACAGTGACATCTTCACGTTCAGGCGCAGGGCATCCTCCATCATGCGGTCCAGCCGAATCGTGTACTGCAGCCACTGCTGCTGGATCTGGTGGGAAGAGCAGGGGGAAGAGAGCCCCTCAGGGAAGACGAGGCAGGTCCTGGGAAATGAGAACCAGCCAACAGGGAGGGGAACGAGCTGGTTCAATAGAAAGACGGGACGCCGAGTCCTGAAGGAAGGAGGTTTGAAAGGCCGAAGGTTGGGTGAATCCAAGACTAGAGCAGGATGTTTGAGAAGCACGTGGGGGTTGGGGGGGAGGGGGAAGACCAAGAGAAGGGTCTGATGGGACTGGGGGAGCAGAGGACCTGCCCACCCACAAAGCCCTGGCCACAGGACCCCCTACCTCGGGGCCATCGTTCTTGAAGACTTCATAGGAGTTGGTCATGATGGCCACCACATCGTGGTGCAGGCTCACCAATTTCTGCTGCACCACCGCCCGATGCTCTCTTTGGTCCTCCTCAAATTCCAGGTCCCTGTACACCCGTTTGCCACTAATGTGTACCAGCAATGTCTCTGACATCACTTGGGCTCGCCAGCCAATGGTCAGAGTGGACGCCTTGAACTCATTCACAATCGTCTGCACCTGGAGTCAGACCCCAGCCATGGGGGAGTTTCAGCTTGGGAACAGACCCTCTGGGCCTAATTCTATCCTCCCACTGTCCTCTAGCTAGAATTGCTGACATTAAGAAAAAAAAACTTCCCTAAGCACACTTCATTTCTTTCACAAGACTCCCTGGTCTCTCCACCACTACCCATGACTCAGGTGTTAATTACCCACATGCCAGCCTTTCAGTCTGCCTTGCAGACCTTTAGGGTCTAATGACCACGGCCCACCTTGCTGGCGTATACACGGCACTCTGTGATGAAGATGGCACTGGCCCCCTGCAAGGCCCAGTGCAGTTTCTTGAGCCCAGGGTGGATCTTCTTATCCAGGAACCGGATACGTTCTTTGAACAGGGCCTGCTCATCTGGGGACAGCATGGCAATAATCCTGCGCATAAGAGGAGACCGGTAGCTGATAGGGAGCTATCAGCTCTGACGACCTCTCCTCCACACCAGGACACTTGGTGGAGAACTGAAAGTTCCTGATTCTAGGCTAGAGCTTTCCAATAAAACTTTCTGCGATGACAGAAATGGTCTACCATTCGTGCTGCCTGGTACGGTAGCCACAAGCCACGTGTGGCTGCAGGGCCCTTGAAACGTGGCCTGTGCAAATGAGTAACTGAATTTTAAGTTTTATTTAATTTCGATTAATTAACTTGAATAAAAATAGCCACATGCACCTAGTGGCTGCCACGTTGGACCGTGCAGTTCTAGACACCCAAACAAGTCTGCCGCTCCCATCCCCTCGGACTTGAACTGGGCTGAGAAAGGTACCCAACCCCGAGCTAAGCCTCACTCCAGAGATGAGTACAAAGGGTGTTAAGCATGGCCTTGCTTGGTTCAACGAATCTTATGTTGTTCTGGGCCCATAAACCTAACGCCATCAACTTCCTTCCTAGAGAAGTCACCCAGGCCGACAGTATATATGGTCCAAGTGCCCAGTGGGGTGAGAGGGGACGTGGTGTTTTTTGCTCTCTACTCTAAAGCTAGAAGACAACACTGAAAGGGACAGGAATAATCGTAGGGCCTTACGAGAGAGCACGGGAACCTTTTTTTTTTTTTTTTTGAGATGGACAAAATGTGAAGGACGCATACTGTAGGAAATGGACAACATCATGGGGCGGATAAGACAAAGAGGGAGCATGAAGTGGCATTCAAGAGGGCTGCAGCGAGGGCCCCACCTGTTGTAGTCCCGAGCGAGGAGCAGCAGGTTTTCTCGAAGAATGCGCAGGTCCTCGGAGCGCTCAGCCACGTTCGCCACGTAATGCGGCGTCTCGAAAAGCAGCCGCTCCCAGTAGTCGATCTCCACAAAGAGGATCAACAGGGACCTTGGGGAGGAAGAGAGGCAGAGCAGCTGCGGGGCGGCCCAAGGGCGTAAACCGGAACCAACACCCGACCAAGAGGTACGGGGCTGGGGCGCATGGAGACCCTTAAAGGTAAGCAATGAAGCAGAACCTCCGAGTAAAGAAGGCGGACTGGACACGTTGACTTTTGCTCCCCTCCCCAAATAACCAAAATAACAGTAAAGGGGGGTTTCGCTTGTCCAAGGCATAAGCCCACAAGTACAAGAAGACAACAACCGAAAACATCTGAAAGTGCAAAAGCAGATGGATAAGGAGAAGAGGAGTCCTCAGCTGGCACTGGAGACAGCTGGGAAGCCTCCTTAGAGGCCTGGGGACGGGTGGCTCCAAGTATCTCAGGAAAGGGGTGAAGGTGGGACTATATAACAGGAAGAGCAATTGAAAGTTTAGGAAGCAGCTCTACCCATGTCCCCTCTCCTACTCTACGTAGTTAAGCAAGTTGCCCTCCCTCACCCCAGCCTAAGACTGAAGGCTTCTTGTCTCAGGAGGCAGTGCAGAGACAAACAGAGGGTCTTTGGACTGGGAAACCCCAGGCCCAGTTGAAGGAGAGAGTAATACACTGGGAGCAGGGGTGGTGAGTCACCATGAACCCACTGAATGTTAAGATCCCCGCCTCCCTCTCCTGCCCAGAAACCAGCACTCTGGCAGCTGGATCTACACCCTCCGGAGCAAAGTTTGAAAGATGGTTCTCTGTGACCTCCGACCAGCCTAAATAGGAAAGCCCCACGGATGATGACCTCTGGAGTCGCCAGGAAACAGCGCACCTGGACAAGCCTGCAGTGAGGCTCCCAGTTGAGAAGCCCCCCTTTTCCTGCTCAGCAGAGCTGCCGGTCAGCTTTCCAGCCCCTGTCCCTTAAATATGGACAGACAACCAAGGGTTACAGAACACTGGTCTCTGTCTTTCCTAGCACAAAAGGTGGGAGTCAAAACAAACAGAAAAAATCAACCAGAAGGGAAGGAGAGGGGACAGAGGTTGTGCAGAAAGAAGACGGCCTACCTGCAAAAGAAAAATAAACAAAACCACCTCGAACATCCTCAGAGAGAGATAAGAGACAAAAGAGCATCCGTGAAACAGAAACAAGACGCTAGAAAAGGGACACCAGGAGAGCTCTTAGAAGTTAAAAATGAGAGCAGAAAATTTTAAAATCAAAAGAGATATATAGGGCTTCCCTGGTGGCACAGTGGTTGAGAGTCCGCCTGCTGATGCAGGGGACACGGGTTTGTGCCCCGGTCTGGGAGGATCCCACGTGCGGAGCGGCTGCGCCTGTGAGCCATGGCCGCTGAGCCTGCGCGTCCGGAGCCTGTGCTCCGCAACAGGAGAGGCCACAACAGTGAGAGGCCCGCGTACCGCAAAAAAAACAAAAAAATCAGCCTGGGGAATAATTTTTGTAAAATATTTTCTGATTTGTCCTCAGACAAGTGGTCAGGCAGCAGAGGTAGGACAGGGAAGCTGGCTGGGTTTGGTGCTGACACCCCAGAATGAACTGACAGGATGGAGAAAGTGCTGTCAGAGCAGGAGAAAAGGAGGAAGGGGAAGTCCCATACGCAAAACACGGACAGACGCCAAAGTCCCCTGTCCTGCTCTGGAGAAGTCCCACTACACAGAGGAGTCTGCTGCATACACAGCAATAACACAGCTCTTTTCAGCCAGGGTACAGACGACATCTGGAATATGTTTGTGTTAAGTACTATCTGTAAGGCTGGTCTGGCTGTAAAACGTGGTAAAAGCCAATTTGGACTTCAGAGTTCAAATATTTGGGCTATAAGCTGGGATAACAAAACCCCTTGTGAGATAAAATAGGTGCTATTAGGGACTGGAAGGCTCCCAGAACTAAGGGAGAGTCAGGTAGTTCCGAGGACAATCAGGACATTTGAAGAGCGTGCTTATTTCAAGATCTTATCTAGACCATGAACACAAAAAAGTAAACCTGATAAAGTTATCTGCCCCTGCTTGGAGCCTTCAAACGTTTTGGAAAAGCTGAAACTGTCTTGGATGTCTTTACTGGTTTAACGAGCCCAAACTTTTCAAAGTCCTTCCCCGTGATCATGGCTTTTTTTTCCCCCACACACATTATTTACTGGATTGAGGTAGTTTATCATAAAGCCACAAAAAATGTAAAGCAGCTTAAAACAGATCTCTCCAGACAACAGCTGTCTAAAGGATGGGGGTAACTCTTCTCTCTGGAAGAAGTGTTTCAGCCATTATTTGGGTTTTGGCTAAACCCAGGCCATAAATATTTGGCCCAAAGTTGTCTTGTTAAGCTCTACTGTAAAGATTATGCAATGGTGTTTGAGATAAATATCCGATGTGTCCCTCGACAAGAGATGATCACGGCAGACAGAAGAGTTGTCTCCTAAGTTTATCCTTGCTACGCGGGCACTAAGCTCAAACATCAGGTGGACACACCACTGTGGGGGGAAGGGAACAAGATGCAGGAAGCCTAGCTGAAAGCCCCCAGCACAGAATATTCAAGACCCTTATGGAAACGGTACAACTTCTAAGTCCATCAGTAGTGGGTTGATGGATTAAATTACACTACAGCAAAATCGTGGGATGCTATAAGCCGTGGAAAATAGTTATGTAGCTCTGTACATACAGAATGGAAAATCTCCCACACATATTGTTAACCTTAAAAAAAAAAAAAGCAAGTTGCAAAAATACTGTTTATAATGGGATCCTGTTGTATGTGTGCAGTGTGTATTTTTGATTACGTGGTAATCATGGTTACCTCTAGGGAGTGGGGCTGTGTGCTGGATTTTCAGTTTTTCCTTTATATACTTCTACATCAATCTCTTTTTTTTTTCTTTCACAGTGAGCATGCACTACTTTTGTAGTTTAAAATTTTTAATTAAAAAATGATTTTAAAAATTAAAAAAAAGCAGCCGTATGAAATGGGTGGGGTGGAGTGATAAAAAATATACCAAATCTCTAACAGTGGTTATCTTTGGGGGAATTTTTTTCTTCCTTCTACTTTTCTGCATTCTGCAAATCTTCTAAAAGGATGAAGAATTTTATAATGGAAAAATTAAATAAATCATTTTGAGAACACTTTGAAAGTATAGAACAGTGAGGACAGTATGCTACTATTCATGTTAAAAAGTATACTTAGACAGACATACACTCTTATCCCTGGGATGTTACACAAGAAACTGGTAACCTTGACTCTTTCTTTTTTTTTTAAATATATTTTTAGGGGCTTCCCTGGTGGCGCAGTGGTTGAGCGTCCGCCTGCCGATGCAGGGGACACGGGTTCGTGCCCCGGTCCAGGAAGACCCCGCATGCCATGGAGTGGCTGGGCCCGTGAGCCATGGCCGCTGAGCCTGCGCGTCCGGAGCCTGTGCTCCGCAGCGGGAGAGGCCACAACAGTGAGAGGCCCACGCACAGCAAAAAAAAATATATATATATATATATATATATATTTTTTAATTTTATTTCATATTTTTTAAAATTTTTGGCTGCCTTGGGTATTCATTGCTGCGCGCGGGCTCTTCTCTAGCTGCAGCTAGCGGGGGCTACTCTTCGTTGTGGTGCACGGACTTCTCACTGCAGTGGCTTCTCTTGTTGCAGAGCACGGGCTCTAGGCGCGCGGGCTTCAGGCTTCTCCCTGGAGCCTGCATGCCACAACTAGAGGAGAGAAACACCCACACACCACAACTAGAGAGAAGCCCACGTGCCACGACAAAAGATCCTGCATGCCTCAACGAAGATCCTGCGTGCCGCAACTAAGACCTGATGCAGCCAAAAATAAATAAAATAAATAAATAAAAAGGTTTGTCATCTCTGTAGTCAGCTGCCTTACATAGCTCCTTCTTTATTTCTCTCTTCAGCATCTTATATGGGAAGGAGGCATGGCTCCAGGGTAGAACTGTTCACTTACAGAGCCTCAAAGGGCAGGGACTTCGCCACTGGACACATTCCCCGTGCCCATCTCGGCTCTTAGCATGTGGAAGGCACTCGCTATATATTTTTGAATAATTAATAAATGGATTAATTAAATTTAAAACAGTGGTGATATGAAAATGTCATGATTCTAAAGCTGTAGACGAGGACATGATCTGACAGCCCATCAGTTCTCAGGAAAGGCCCCTTGGTGGCTCACAGTTTGGAAGGTTTCGCTGAGCCATCGCGGCCACCTAGTGGCAGAGCACCTACATCACTGGTTGAGTAGGTTACTGGGGTTTTTCTGTTTTCAATCAGTTTTTTTGAAGATAGAATGTGAAATTAAAATTAAGAAGTGGTAGTAAACATATTACGGGATAAGAGAGATTTAGAAGAATGGGGAGAGAAACCAAGAGATAGGAGTTAAACTCTGGGGAGGGTTGGGGAAGGGAAGGGCGCTAAAGACAGGACAAGCAGAATGGGAGGGAGTCACGGAGGGTGTTGTACTTGTCAAAGTTCACATCCAGCATGCCCGCCTTCTCCTGGTTGATTCGTAGCAATGGCGTATCCAGTCGCCGAATGCAGTCCTTGTCCAGCGTTGATGTCCAGTCTTGGAAGGTTTTTCGAACCAGTTCGTCAATGGCCTGAACCATCTGCTGATAGGTGTGTACGCTCTCCTCTCCCGTCCCGATGTGGGGCAGGAAATGAGCATTGGAAAGACACTGCGGGGGAAGAACCAGGGATGGCTGGAGTCACCTGCCACATTCCTCCGTGTCACCATCTCCCTGAGACCCCCATCCCCGCCCCCCAACGCACACACAGACACTCCGACAATATGTGGAAGACTCGGAGGGAAGGTGGAGCCCAAAGGAAAGGTGAGAGGAAGAGGCCACGGCACAACGAGAGAGGGAGTCCAAATGAAGAAAGAGAAGCACAGAGATTCAGCTCGAGGAAAAAAGTTGGGACGAGGAAGTCCATCACAGGAAGTGAGGGATTTAAGAGGCACAAGGTCGAAAACTAGCATGAGCCCTTCCTCAGGACAGATCACTACGTCTGCCACCCCCTGGACAGACCCAGTCTCGGTCAGGAAACCTCTCCAGGGAGACTCTCTGGAGGCAACCCCCCGCCCCTGCCCCCCACCCCACTCCCGCCCCAGCACTGGGCTCAGCCTGCAAACTCTACCATTGCCGCACTGAGAAGAAGTCCTGGAAAAGGCCAGACTTACGTTCATGACCCTGTCGATGCGACGCCGTAGGATCCGCACCCAGTGCGCCTGCCCCGAATGCTGGGCCATGTAGGGCTCCAGGTACGGCCGCTTCTTGCTCAGCTCACGGTTCACGAGGGCCAGTTCGCTATTGAACAGCATGTAGAGATCCACCGCCTTCTTGTCATATGTTCGCTTGATAGTCTGATGAAGGAGAGGAAGTGGACAACACACCCAGGGATGCGGGTTCCCTGCAGCTCCACCCTGGAGGAAAGCTACACCCCTGCCGTGGGAGTCCCGCTCCCAAGGCACCCGGGCACTGGGGGAACAGCGGAAGAAAAGAGGCACTGGCCATTCAGGACATGGGACAGAGCATGAACGGAGGTTGGATGGTGTCTGGAAGGACCAGGAGGAACTGAAGGAAGGCAGAAGAGAACCAGGGGTGGAGGAAGCAAGCGGGCAGCCACACCTCTCGGGCTGCAAGCCTGCGGAAGGTGTCCAGCAGTAGCACCCCGTGCTCCACGTCGCGGACTAACTCGAAGGCGGAGCTGATCAAGTTCTGAGTCATCACCTCCAGGTCCTTGACTCCAGCCCGGAACCTGCACCGTTAGAGGCATGTTGAAGGGTGGGTGCCCTCGCCTGCCCCCAAGGACATCCCCTGAGTCAGACTTCCATGCGTTATGTACCGAGGGCTTCCTAGGCACCAGGCACTGAGTGTTGTACACGCATTAGTCCATTTATCCCTCAGAACAGTGCAGTGAGGTAGGCTTTATCACTAATCGTATTTTATAGATGAGGAAACAGAGGCCCCAGCTGGTAGAACAATGTACGTAACTAGTTTGTGGCAGAACCGGGATCCAAGCCCAGGAAGGCTGACTCTGGAACCCTGAGTCTGAGCCACCACCTCCTTCCTAGCACTTCCCCTGCCCTCCCCAACCCTGACCTGTGGCCTCCACGCTTCCCCAGTACACTCTGCTCTCACCTCCCTGACCTCCCTTCCCTGCTCAAGCCCGGGGGCCTGCCTGTGATGCTCTCACCTATTGTAGTCTTCGTGCCAAGAGGTGTTCTTGACGTCCAGGATGCCCCCGCGAACAGCTCGCAGCACGTGCAGGTTTTTGTGGAAGATGTCCTCAATCTCCAGCAAGTTCCGTGTTATCTGGGGCCCCTGGGCGCCAGAGAAGCAGGGAAGGGGACCTTGCTTGCCATCTTCCCAGCGGGCAAAATGGAACTGACAGTCACATACCTGCAAAGAAGTCAGCGTGAGGCTTCCCGCCCTCCTTTTTGAACCTCTCTGTCCTGAGCTCTTTGGTTTAGCTTTAAATGGCTAAAAACTAAGGAGCACCAACCAGATACAAGGGGCTACCGGGGTGCATTTTAGCTGCAGAATGAAATATGAGATACTAAGGCAGTGATAACAGGCCAAAGTCTCAAAGCACGGGATGGTGGTCAGGCACACAGTCATGTGAAAAGAACCAAAGCAGCAAGTTCTAGGTGTAGCCTCAGCCCCAGCTCCCCCAGCTCCTGGAGCGTCTGCTGTTGGCTTTGAGTCTCCTTCCCTGACCGTCTTCCCACCTCGATAAGGTCCTTGCAGCGTTGCACAAAGGCATCGACCTGGGCAAATATGCTGGTCTGGTCCAGGACCCAGCCCCAGCGGGAGAACCTGTCGGAAGAAAGACTGACCAGTCAGAAGCGGGAACACGAGGCATTAACCAACCTGCCCAGGCCAGGCTAGAAACATGAGTCCTAGTTCAGGGGGAGCCTTAGAAAATGAGACCCCAAGAAACAGTTTTCCTGAACCCCAAGAGAAGAGACTCAAGGTGAGGAGAGCCAGAGAGGAAACAAAAACATCTCAGTTCTAAGAGAAGGTTTACACACAATGGAATTTTAGACTTCAGGGCCAAGAAAGGAGGAAAACACCAGGAGGGATTCCTGGGATCAGGGAGAAGGTTATTAGAGTTAGGAGGACCTACGGCTGGGAGCTAGAATACCCGAATCCACAGAGAAAACTCGGACCCATGTAAAAACTCTAGAAAGATATAATCCATAGGCTTAAAGTGCAAGCAAAAGGACTCAGAATCTACCCGCTATAGGAACGACAAGGTGGGTGACACACAGGATGTTAGGGGAGGCCCGTCGTACTGGGTATGCATCCGCACAGCCTGTAGGTAGTGGTCTCTCCAGGCGTGACAACAGGAGATGCAGCCTTGTAGGTCCTCCTTGCTAGAAATGACGTATCCCTCGAAGATCCGGTCCAGGGAGACGGCATGGCAGCACAGGCGGATGATCTCATTGCTCATCTGCAGAGGGGGTCCCAACAGCCTCAGTTCACAGCCTTAGTTGCACCCCACCCTCTCTCGGAGTCCCCAAGACCACGCCTCAGGTCTCAGCCTCCTCGTGCTGGATTTGCCTCCCGATACCCCTCTCGCCCCTGGTCCTCCACTGCTGGCGTGGCAGCACCTCTGGGTTCCACCTCCATTGCCTGCCTCAGACCAGCTCTGCAGCTGCATTTCTAGCCAGCGATCGGCTCAGCGCCCCTGCCCCACTCTTTGGCTCCACTGCCCTCCAGGCAGTGTGCCGGCTCCTGCTCCTCAAAAGTCGGTGTTCTTGGGCTTCCCTGGTGGCGCAGTGGTTGAGAGTCCGCCTGCCGATGCAGGGGACGCGGGTTCGTGCTCCGGTCCGGGAAGATCCCACATGCCGCGGAGCGGCTGGGCCCGTGAGCCATGGCCGCTGAGCCTGCGCGTCCGGAGCCTGTGCTCCGCAACGCGAGAGGCCGCAACAGTGAGAGGACTGCGCACCGCAAAAAAAAAAAAAAAAAAAAAGTCGGTGTTCCTTCCTGAATCTGCCTCTCGCCCACTGCGAGTTCCATCTTTGGAAACGAGAAAGAGTGGGTCTTCCCCTTCCATACAGCTCTGCCTGGGAGTCTGTCCTTCGTGCCCCCCTCCCGCCCTGCACTCCATCTACGCCTCTTTGCAAAGCCCCTCTTCCCGCCTGGGCTACGTCCGTCTGGAAGCAAAATGTCCAGTCCAGGCCCCAACTCCAAGCATCACTATAGTTGATGATGCAGGCAAAAACCTGTGGTCTCCGTCCGACCTGAAGGGTATTCCTCACTACCTTTTCACCGCATATGTCTGCTGGTGAATTCCGCCTTCTCCAGAAATCTGCGTCCTATTAACACGGCCACCCCCTTATGACCCTCTGTCCCACCCTCTGCAGGCACACACCTTCCGGAAGAGGGAGGTCAGTCTCTCCCGAGTGTTGTAGTGGGGAGAGTTGACCCAGATGATGCGGATGAGACTGATGAGCCTGGGGAGTTTACTAGAGATGTCCTTAGGCCTCATGAAAGCCAGCTCCTGGTAAGGTTCCTTCAGGATCGACAAAAAAGTCAGGTTTGACTGTGCTTGACGAGATCCATCCTGGCAGTAAAGAGAAACCAGGAGAAGACTTACCCCCTGGAAAGAACCGGTTCAAAGCGAGCGCTTTTGATCCTCCTCAAACCCTACCCCGACTTGCCTCTCCCGGGAAGCATTCCCAATTAACCCTACCTGGTGCCAATCACCTCAGGTCTCTGCCACCCTTCAGGACCAGAGCTTGAACATACCTACTTTTATTCACTTACTAGTTTCTACAAAAATATTTTTATGTCTTTTCTCATGTGTGAGTCCCATCTCTCCCACTAGACTGGGAATTCCCCAAGCTCGGGTTTTGCGTCTATTTCTCTAGTTTTTCCCTTTGAACTCTTAACTCTGCACGAAGGAGACGCTCAATAGGTGTTGATCAGCTGACTGGATATCACTCTCATTCAGCCCAGTGGCTGTCACCCAGGCCCCTTCACTGCCCTGTTCTCAACGAGGGTTTTAGACTTCTCCACCTAACGGTGGCTCAGTTCCCTCAATACCAGCTTCAGATTCCACCTAGGAAGACAGGGCCTCTCTCTCTGTATTCTGCAGACCACTCTGATCTCTGTGCGTCAGCTTGTCATATAATACCAAATTTAATTTTTTTTTTTTTTTTTTTTTACCAAATTTAATTTTTTAAACGTGTTTCTCTTGCAGCTCTCTCGGCTGAACCGTGTGGGTGTGTCTTTGACCCCAGGCCATCTAGCCATCTCTTTTGTGTAAGTCTTATTTCTCAGCTGGACCGTATGGGTTGGGCTCAGAGAGGGCACTCAATGTCGTACACTTGTTGAGTAACCAGAAGTCTCCCCAACTAAACTATAAGCTCCTTGGGACCTTGTGTTCTACCACTTTTATACTCTCCCACAAGTCCAAGTCCAAGCACTGGGTGCATCTATCTTTGCCTTTGATGACTATGTTGACTCTCTCTTCTTAGCACCTTACAGTGTACCAACTGCTGTCTACTTTCTGGCAAGCCTCCATCCTTCGATCCACTCACAGACCTGTATCTGCTGGGCCAGCTTCATAAAGGGCGCCAGGTAGGATGACTTGGCAAGACTCAGGATGGACTCGACGTGTTTCACTCCCGGCTTCACCAGCTGTTTGCTGATGCCAGACAGGTCCATGCATCGGTTGCGCCAGAACTCAATCTCCTCCAAAGGACCTAAATTTTCTCCTGTGTCCACAGTTTCCTGGGCACTGAGCACTTCCTTTATCTGCCGTGTCCAGTGGATCATGGTGGCTGCCGGCGAGAGGACAAAACCTCTGGCGTTTCTTTGCAGTACTCCCCAGTTGTGTCCTTCCCTGTTCCCCCTACAGAGCCCTCCTAACCCAACTCCTGTCCCAGCCTCTGGGCTGCCCCCCACCTCTCCCCTAGGAGCCCTGACACATGGGCAGTGCCAGCCACTCACTCTCCAGTTGCTGTACCAGCTCTTTGTCTTTAACCACCGCCTCAGGCTTCATGTTCATGGCCTCTGTAGGGATGTAGAGAACAGTGTGCCCCTCCAGTTTGTACCGAGTATCTAAGGAAAGGAAAGGACCATGAGAGTTCACAGAGGGCGATGGGTGTATGCCACCCCACTTCCAACCGTGGTTGATGATCTGGGGCCCAGGAAGTGTACGCATTTCAGGAGAGCAGGCAGGAGAAACTATGACTCATGCTTTTTTGATACCAAGCGGGAAAATGACAGAAGGCAGAGATACCTCACTGAGATATAATAAGAGATTGTCATAAAATATGGTCAAAGATCTATACCATGCCCTCAACACTCTCTTCTATGACACATGTACTCCCCCTACTGCCCGCCCCCATCTCCCCTTACCCTACATGTACTCTTGGAAATTTCCAACTCTGAGCAGGTCTGGCCAACTGTTCTACAGCAGGAAACTCTACCTGGATTAGAAGGCAAACTCTGTACCCTGTTCCACTCATTCAACAAACACATTCCAAGCACCTACTCTGTGCCAAGCAACGCGGGTACTCAGGATCAATCTTCCCCCCCGCCTCACTCTCTCTACTGTTGGTGGGGACTGGGGAGAAAGCAGGCATTCCAGTCTCTCCACTCACCTGTCAGGCAGGCCAAGAACCTGTGCAGGTGAGAAGCAAAATGATTTCGAATGCTTTCGGGCCAGGTTGTGTTTGTAAAGATCTGAGGGGCAAAGACGCCGTCGAGCAGCCGAAGCAGGGCTGGGATGTAGGAACCCCGCACTGTCCCAAAATGCACAGTCGCCTCAAAGTTCTCTGGAGTGATGGGAACTGGCACTTGGCGAATGAAGTAGACAATCTGGTTCTGGGTCTGCATGAAAGACAGTGGATCAGAGTTCAGGGTCCAGGCCCAGCCATGATCCCCAAGGGAATCTGAGGCTCCAATCATGAAAGCCTGGCTGAGTTCTTCGTCGCATTCGCTTAGTGTATCCAACCCTTCTCCAAATATAAGCAACATGAGGTGCTTCCTGTTCTTGTCAGGGACATAACAGAGTCTGTATACAGAGATGTGGGGAGGAAATGGAGAGAGCATGCCTTGAGGGTAGGGACTGTGTATTTTGTCCAACTTGGCTCCAGACCTAGCACAGGGACGGGGTCATATTAGATGCTCCATAAATGATGGATGGATGGATAAATGGAAAGAAAAGGATATAGGAAAACCAGAAAGGAGAAGGACCTAAAGTAAGAGACAACTGTCTAGGGTTTTCCATTTCACTTGCATATACTTTTCCCCCAATTTTTCACTTATCCTTCAGTTGTGTTTATGCTGAGTTTTTGTTGTTGTTTACATTCAGAAATGTGTAACTTTCCTGTTGTTACAACTTCTTAAAGTTTCTGACTTCTACATGCTTAGAAAAGTCATTCCCACTCTAAGATCAGATTCACCTGTCTTTTTTTCTTTAGTACTTTTGTAGCTACTCTTTATACTTGATTTAACTTTAAAAACTGAAAATAAAATGCAAAGAAGAAATTCATAACCATTCATCTTCCCACTACCCAGAATTAAATTTTGGCATTTTTGTTTGTGTTTTTTTTTGTCCATGCCATGCGGCATGTAGGATCTCAGTTCCCTGATCAGGGATCGAACCTGCGCCCCTGCATTGGACGCACAGAGTCTTAACCACTGGACTACCAGGGAAGTCCTTGTATTTCTTTTTGTAAAAAAAAGCTTAACAATTATTATTTTTGTTAAAAATGATATGTTAATTATAAATAACTGAAACAATGCAGAAAAGTACAAAGATAAAAGTTTAAATGTCATCTAAAATTCTACCACCCAGACATTAACTATGATCATTAGAGAAAATACTATTCCAGACATCTCTCTCTCTCTCTCTCTCTCTCTCTATCTATCTATCTATATATATATATATATACAGGAAAATAAATTAAAATAGTTATTTCAAAATAGGATCATGCTTTTTTTTTTACATATAATTTATTTATTTTTGGCTGCGTTGGATCTTCGTTGCTGTGCATGGGCTTTCTCTAGTTGCGGCAAGCGGGGGCTTCTCTTGTTTCGGGGCACGGGCTCTAGGCATGCGGGCTTCAGTAGTTGTAGCACACAGGCTCAGTAGTTGTGGCTTGCAGGCCCTAGAGCGCAGGCTCAGTAGTTGTGAGCATGGGCTTAGTTGCTCCGTGGCATGTGGGATCTTCCTGGACCAGGGCTCAAACACGTGTCCCCCGCATTGGCAGGCGGATTCTTAACCACTGCACCACCAAGGAAGCCCCAGGATCATGCTATTTGTAATTAAAAGTATTAAATTTAATTTTACTTGGATTTAATAGAATAAAAACACATTGATGTGAATATAGTAAGTGGTTGAGCTTCAAATAAATGTTTCTTTATCTCTAAGAGAGATTTCTTCCTAAAAGACCCCTTTCTAAGGTCATAAGAAAGCTTATGAAAAATATTAAGAGGTTAGGACTTCCCTGGTGGTGCAGTGGTTAAGAATCCACCTGTCAATTCAGGGGACATGGGTTCAAGCCCTGGTCCGTGAAGATCCCACATGCCGCGGAGCAACTAAGCCTGTGTGCCACAACTACTGAGCCTGCGCTCTACAGCCCGGGAGCCACAACTACTGAACCCATGTGCCACAACTACTGAAGCCCACGTGCCTACAGCCCGTGCTCCACAACGAGAAGCCACCTCAATGAGGAGCCCACACACCGCAACAAAGAGAAGCCCCTGCTCGCCGCAACTAGAGAAAGCCCACGTGCAGCAATGAAGACCCAATGCAGCCAAAAAATAAATAAATAAATGAATAAAAAGAGGTTAGTTTTCTCACTGCCTTCCAATTTTAAGTTCAGTTGACTCGCTGCTTTGAACGACAGGAACATTGGCATCCTCTTACTCTCTTGCATTCTCTCACCACTTCCCAATTTTTGTTATACTATTATTTTTTACATTGTCCAGGTTGATAACATTCACATTCAATAACATAACCATAATTCCCATGGTTATTTATTATTAGTTCTTTATTTAAATGAATTGAATATTCACAGAGTCTCTATTCCTGAGTTTTCTATTTGGTTCATTCCTCTTTTTTTTTTTTTTTTGGTTCATTCTTTGATGAACTGGATTTCCATTGATGACATCATTTTTGCTTTTCAAAGTAGGGTTCTTTCAAGACTAAAAATGACTGCCTATTTGTTGCCTCTATACTTGACCATCTAGGCTGGGAATTATACCCTTGGGTTACGCTATGGTTCCTGGAGAACTCGTAGGTGTAACTTCTGGGTGTTCAGAGAAGTCTGAGATCAGCCTAATGGTTCCCCTTGGTAGATAATTTGGGGTTTTGACTAGAGGCCTAAATAATTATTTCCCAAATTTTTATTTTGAAAAAAATTCCAACCCATAGAAAAGTTGCAAGAAAGGCACAATGAACAATAACATGCCCTTCATCTAAATCCACTAATTGTTAACATTTTGCTATACTTGTGCATGACTGCACTCTCTCTCATTTTCTCTCCTTCTCTCTCTGCTGAGCCATTTCAGAGTTAGCAGCAGACGTTATAAAACTACACTCTTACATACTTCAGCATATGGCTCCTAACAGGGAGGATATTCTCCAACAGTCTCAACACTGTAATTATCACACTCAGAAAATTTAACTTCATTTAATACTTTTATATAATACACAGTTTATATTCGATTTTCCACAGTGGTCCAAATAATGTCATTTACAGCTGGTTTCTTCCCATCCAGGATCCAATACAGATCACACATGGTTGTGTCCCCTTTAATTCCACATAGTTTCCCAGTCTTTTTCTTTCTACCATGACAGTGGTATTTCTAATAGTCCAGGCCAGTTGTTTTCCAAAATGTCCCTTAATTTTGATTTATTGGATTGTTTCCTCATTATTAGATGCAGGTTAAGTATTCTTGGCAGGAATACCACATAGGTGATGTTCCCAAAGAATTAATTTCCCCGAATTTAAGTAACCTAACTAAGACGTGTATTGATATTAAACACTGTGCAACAAATTTTTGTGGAATAAAGTATGTCCTTTCAATTCCCACATTCTGTTCCTTCTGCAGTTCAGGGAAATTCTCTGTATTTTTATTATTATTTTTGTTCCACCGGGTCTTAGTTGTGGTAGGCAGGCTCCTTAGATATGGCATGTGAACTCTTAGTTGCAGCATGCATGTGGGACCTAGCTCCCTGACCAGGGATTGAACCCGGGCCCTCTGCAATGGGAGCTCAGTATTATCCACTGCACCACCAGGGAAGTCCCTCTGTATTTTATTTTTAAATTTATATTCTGTTTCATTAGCTGGTACCCTATGTTAGATCACCTGTGTCTGTCTTTCACATCTATTAACTTCTCTCTACTTGTATTGTCATTGGTTTTTTCTTCTGCATACGCTGTAATTATCTCAAGCCTCTCTTCTACATCCGTTCAGATTTTCAGTGGTAGCTATTCAGTTCCTTGCTGTTTCTAACCTACTAATTTTAACACGTAAACATGTTGCTTTCTTTATTTCAAAAATCTGCAGTCTCCCTCTTATTTCATTCTCACGTTTTATCATTTCGTCTCTCAGCTTATTAAAAAATTAAATTCGTGTTCTTATTAAGTCGTACTGTAACATGATGCTGTTGTGAGGAATTGCCTTCTGTTCAGTTATGTTTTCCTCTTTTGCATGTTTTGTTCTGTTCTTTTTCTCCCTTGATGTAGAATGCTTGCAGTTGCCATGCAATTTCACTTGCCTCATGCTTGCACAGCTCTCTGAATTCCTTCTTTTTGCTTTAAAGTACTGTGGGTGACTTCCTGATGTCCCACTGTGAGAGCCCAGTTTCATTTCCCCCTCGAAGTTAAAGGGTTGGATATTTTATGTTTCATTCACTTTTCTCTAGCCTAAGATAACTGCATGAGGGGATGGGCAGATGGTTAAGGCTAATTTAAAACTGTAAAATCTTTGTTAAAATACATGGGCTCTTTCTTTTCAGATTTTGTAAAAAACCGAGGTTCACTCCATCTCACTAGGGGGCGTCCACCATTCCCGCAGGGAGGACGGTTTCCATAAGTTAGTACATAGACCTTTCATTGGTCCCCAGTCCCCACTTTTAAAGTTTATTAGATTAGATTTTGCTTCTTTCCTTGTTTGTTTACTCTTGGGTGTTTGTGGTTTTCTCGTTTTACTTTTTACTATTTTATCAAGTATTCAAGAGTAATAATTTCTTAAGGAAGTTTTTCAATTTCAATCTTGCCCCAGAAGAATACGATTAAATCCATGATATATTTAGAATATTTTTTGGCATGCTAAATAGATGTTTTTCAGCTTTGTCGAGGCATAATTGACAAATAAACATTGTATATATTTAAGGTGTACACTTTGTTGTTTTGACATACATATACACTGTGAAATGATCACTGCAATCAAGCTAATTAACATATCCATTATCCCATATGGTTACCATTTTCTTCTTCTTTTTTCTTTTTGTAAGTGAGAACACTTAAGAACTACCCTTTAGCAAATTATACATTATAGTATTATTAACCATAGTTACCATGCTGTATATTAGATCTCCAGAACTCATTAATCTTGCATAACTTAAACTTTGTACAATTTTCCCCCAGTTTTATTGAGATATAATTGATCTATAACATTGTATTGGTTTAAGGTGTACAGTGTAATGATTTGATATGTATATTTATTGCAAAGTGATTACAATAAGTTAACACCTATCACCTTACATAACTACAATTTTTTTTTGTCAGAACTTTTAAGATCTGTTCCCTTAGCAACTTTCAAATATATGTTTTGTTAACTAGAGTCACCATGATGTATGTACATTAATCCCCAGAACTTATTTATCTCATAATTGGAAGTTTGTACCTTTGACCAACTTCATCCATTTTCCCTACTCCCCCATCCCCAACTCTGGCAGCCACCAATCTGTCCTCTGTTTCCCTCCATCTGAATCTCTGTTTCTCAATCTGTCCTGTTCTCTGTTTCTATGAGTTAGTTGTTTTTTTTCTAGATTCCACATATAAGTGAGATCATACAGTAATTGTCTTTCTCCATCTGACTTATTTCACTGAGCATAATACCCTCCAAGGCCACCCATGTTTTTGCAAATGGCAAGGTTTTTTTCTCTCTCATTGCTGAGTATGTGTGTGTGTGTGTGTGTGTGTGTGTGTGTGTGTGTGTGTGTGTGTGTGTATTCCACATTTTCTTTATCCACTCATCCAATGACGGACACTTAGGCTGTTTCCATACCTTGGCTATTATAAATAAACTATAATGAATGTGGGGGTGTGGATATTTCTTCAAGATCGTGATTTCATTTCCTTTGGAGATACACCCAGAAGTGGAATTGCTAGATCATATGGTAGTTCTATTTTTATTTTTTTGAGGAACCTCCATACTGTTTTCCATAGTGACTGCACCAATTTACATTCCCAGTACACAAGGGTTCCCTTTTCTCCACATCCTCATCAATACTTGTCATCTCTTGTCTTTCTCATGATGGCCATTCTAACAGGTATGAGGTGATACCTCACTGTGGTTTTGATTTGCATTTCTCTGATTAGTGATATTGAGCACCTTTCCACGTACATGTTGGCCATGTGTATGTCTTCGTTGGAAAAATGTCTTTTCAATTCTGCACGGTTTTTAATCACATTGTTTTGTTTTCTTGCTATTAAATTGTATGATTTCTTTATATATATTTTAGATATGTATTCATCTGTTATCAGATATATGATTTGCAAATATTTCCTCCCATTCCTAGGTTGACTTTTCATTTTTTCGATGATTTCCTTTGCTGTGCAGAAGCTTTTTAGTTAGATGTCGTCCCACTTGTTTATTTTTGCTTTTATTGCTTTTGTTGTAGGGACAAAAAATTTGTACCCTTTCACCAACATTTCCCTATTTCCCCCTTGCCCCACTAGATTTTTCTAATAGAAAACCTTTGTTTTCCATGTTTCCCTATTCATCGAATAATCCATCTTTCCCCACAGATTTTAAAAGCAATTTTTGTAGAAAATGCTTACATATATGTTTCTGGACTCTCTCTGTTTCTTTACTGTTGCTTGTATAATACATATTCGTGCCCCAATCTAACTATTTTAATTACTGTAATTTAATAAAAGATTTTCATAGTTACAGATCTCCTACATTACTTTTCTTCTTCATCTTTTTTTTTTTTTTTGCTATTTTCATTTCATTTTTCTAGATATACTTTAAATAATCCTTTACACTAGGGATCTAGGGTCTGTGGCACTTTGATTGGAGTTGCATTAAAACAGTACAGTTTTTTGGGTGGAATGATCTTTATAATATTAAGGTTCCCACTCAGAAACAGGATAGGGCTCATCTTTTTTTTTAACATCTTTAGTGAAGTATAATTGCTTTACAATGGTGTGTTAGTTTCTGCTTTATAACAAAGTAGGGCTCATCATTTATTTAAATCTTCTTTCTTGGCCTTCAACAAAGTTGTTTTCTTACGTATAGATCCTAAATTATTTTTTGCAAATTTTTGTTCCTTTTGTGAATGAAATATATTTTTCATGATGCTTTATAGCCGATTGTTGCCAATACACAGGAAAAAGCCATGGCCTGTTTTGGGGTTTGTTTGTTTAATGTGGAAGCTTCACAAATTGTGCTGCTGAGCAGGGCCATGCTAATCTTCATTATCATTTCAATCTTTGTATATGTGCTGCCAATAAAAGCAAAGCAATAGCCCTTCTTCTTTTCCAGAATTTTATTTCTAAAAATTTCCAACATACAGGAACACTAAAAGAATTTTACAATAATGACCTGTACACCCACCACCCATATGCTACCACCAACATTTTACTATACTTCTGTCTTTTAACTGTTTCCCTACCCATGGTTTACCTTTCACTAATGCATCCTCCCCATTGTTGGAACAGTTATCTATCTAACCCACGAAAGCCTTCAATAGTTCCCTCTGGGATAAAGCCAAATTCTTTAGCATAACATACAAGGCCCGTCACAAGCTGACCCCAACCCACCTTTCCTGTATCATTTCCCACAACTCCTCTTTCTTTGCACATAAAGTGTTCTTTACCTGGATGCTCTTACTCAGCCTCGATGAAATCCTACTTACCCTTCATCCCCAACTCAAATATCACCTCCATCACCAAGCCTTGCCAGCATTCCACTGGCTACATTAGTTGCTTCCAAAAAAGCTCTTACAAAGCTTTGCCCAGGCATCATAATATACTGTAAATATTTTTTATATGTCTGTCTTCCCCACTAGACCATGAGATCATCAAAAGCAAAACCTTGGGGCTTCCCTGGTGGCGCAGCGGTTGAGAGTCCGCCTGCCGATGCAGGGGACACGGGTTCGTGCCCCAGTCCGGGAAGATCCCACGTGCCGCGGAGCGGCTGGGCCCATGAGCCATGGCCGCTGAGCCTGCGCGTCCGGAGCCTGTGCTCCGCAACGGGAGAGGCCACAACAGTGAGAGGCCCGCGTACCGCAAAAAAAAAAAAAAAAAAAAAGCAAAACTTTGCCTCATTCCTCTCTGTATCCTGCTGCCAAGCAGAGTGTGTGATGCTCAACAGACCTTGTACACAGGAGATAAGACTCACAGATGACAGAGATCCTCAGAACCTTCAGCCCCCTGGGAGAACACCCTGATGTCTGGACCGCGGAGTACGCACCTGCACAGGCATCCCCAGACCTAGTTTCAGCCCCAAACAGGGGTCGATGAAGATGGTGAGGATGGGCTCCGAAGGGTCCTGGGCAAAGTGTTCCAGAATGGTATCGTGCTCCTCTGTCCAAGTGGCAGCTGCCAGTCCTGTCAGCATAGCTCGGGACAGGAAAAGGGGCTTCTGCAGAAGGAGAGCAGAGGGCCAGAGCAGGGACAGCTGTCAGGATGGGTCACTTCTCCCAACCACTGTCACGTATGAGGACGTGGGGGATGAGGGAAGTCAGACAGCTTCAGAACGGGGAAGGGAAAGCTGAGAACGGACTGAAAGACAGGTTTCAAGCTTTCGAAGAAACAAGACAATAAGATTCTCTTCCCTCTACCAGTAAAAATAGAATGGATCATGAAGGAAGACTGAGGGATATCATCTTCCCAAGATACTTCATTTAAGCCTGTGTTTGTAAAAATGTCTTATCAAGCAACCCTCAACCTCACAGTAAAACTAAATCAAGGGAACATGTAGGATATTAGCCTAAGTCAAACAATTAGGATTCCATATGTATGTGTTAGCACATGGTATTTGTTTTTCTCTTTCTGACTTACTTCACTCTGTAATGACAGACTCTAGGTCCAACCAACTCACTACAAATAACTCAATTTCATTTCTTTTTATGGTTGAGTTATATTCCATTAAAGCTGGGACAAAGTGAGAGAGTGGCATGGACATACGTACACTACCAAATGTAAAACCGATAGCTAGTGGGAAGCAGCAGCAAAGCACAATGAGACCAGCTCGGTGCTTTGTGACCACCTAGAGGGGTGGGATAGGGAGGGTGGGAGGGAGGGAGACGCAAGAGGGAAGAGAGATGGGGATATATGTATATGTATAGCTCATTCACTTTGTTATAAAGCAGAAACTAACACACCATTGTAAAGCAATTATACTCCAATAAAGATCTTAAAAACAAACAAACAGGGCTTCCCTGGTGGCACAGTGGTTGAGAATCTGCCTGCCAATGCAGGGGACACAGGTTCGAACCCTGGTCTGGGAAGATCCCACATGCCGCGGAGCAACTAGGCCCATGAGGCACAACTACTGAGCCTGTGCGTCTGGAGCCTGTGCTCCACAACAAAAGGGGCCGCAATAGTGAGAGGCCCGCGCACCGCGATGAAGAGTGGCCCCTGCTCGCTGCAACTAGAGAAAGCCCTCGCACAGAAACGAAGACCCAACACAGCCAAAAATAATAAATAAATTAATTAAAAACGAACAAACACCAAAAAAAACAAAAAAAAACCGAACAAACAAACAAAAACAATTAGGAGCAAGGGGATGACAAGCTGGAAAAAGGATAAGGGTAAAAGAGCAATTTCTCCATGATGTGGCCTCCACAGGATACTGGAATAAGTATGTGATATTGGGCAAAAGTCAACTGGCACATCAGTGAGGAAAAAAGAAAAAGGGAGGTGAAAAGACAAGACTGGAAAACACCAAAGAACAAACCAATTCGATGGAAAATAAATCATAACTGGTGGCTAGAAAAAAGACAGCATTATTTTGAACACTACTAAATAAATTAAGAAAACTAGAGGATATAAAAATCTAGCTCGGTGAACTTGAGAAGTCACCCTGTCCTTCTTCCAGTACTTCTGGAAGATGATAAAGAATCCCTCTTACTTAAAGTTTCCAGGTCAAGAAAATTTAGCTAGTGATCTAAAATCTTCCGTATATAAATACATACATGAAGAACCAACGAGAAAAACACTAAGACCCAGATAAATGGATGAAAGGATATGAACAAACATATCATGTCATAAAAAAAGAAAAAATGAAAATATGAAATAAATGTTCAATTTCATTTGAAATCAAAGAAATACAAATAAACATAGCAAAGGTGTATCATTTTTTAAAAAATCCTTGCTAGGTTGGTACAGCCACTATGGAGAACAGTATGGAGGTTCCTTAAAAAACTACAAATAGAACTACCATATGACCCAGCAATCCCACTACTGGGCATATACCCTGAGAAAACCATAATTCAAAAAGAGTCATGTACCAAAATGTTCATTGCAGTTCTATTTACAATAGCCAGGAGATGGAAACAACCTAAGTGTCCATCATCGGATGAATGGATAAAGAAGATGTGGCACATATATACAATGGAATATTACTCAGCCATAAAAAGAAACGAAATTGAGTGATTTGTAGTGAGGTGGATGGACCTAGAGTCTGTCATACAGAGTGAAGTAAGTCAGAAAGAGAAAGACAAATACTGTATGCTAACACATATATATGGAATATAAGAAAAAAAAATGTCATGAAGTACCTAGGGGTAAGACGGGAATAAAGACACAGACCTACTAGAGAATGGACTTGAGGATATGGGGAGGGGGAAGGGTAAGCTTGGACAAAGTGAGAGAGTGGCATGGACATATATACACTACCAAACGTAAAATAGATAGCTAGTGCGAAGCAGCCGCATAGCACAGGGAGATCAGCTCGGTGCTTTGTGACCACCTAGAGGGGTGGGATAGGGAGGGTGGGAGGGAGGGAGATGCAAGAGGGAGGAGATATGGGAACATATGTATATGTATAACTGATTCACTTTGTTATAAAGCAGAAACTAACACACCACTGTAAAGCAATTATACTCCAATAAAGATGTAAAAAAAAAATCCTTGCTAGGGAATTCCCTGGTGGTCCAGTGGTTAGGACTCCACGTTTTCACTGCCGAGGGTGCAGGTTCAATCCCTGCTCGGGGAACTAAGATCCCACAAGCCGCGGAGTGGAACCAGAAAAAAAAACTGCTAAACTGCTAACACCTAGGCCTGGAAAGTGTTTGTTGCTAGTGCGAGGGCAAAAAAATGCAATTTGTTTGAAAAACAATTTGGCATTATGTATTAAAGGTGTTAGAAATGTTCTTTACTCTTTGATTCAGGAACTCCATATACAGGAATCTAACTTAAGGAAATATTAAGTATTTCAAAATGTGTTAGTTTTATTTACAATATTCATCACTGTATTATTATGAGAGCAAAAAAATCATAAATGGCAAATGTCCAAGAGTAAGGATTTAACTGTGATACATATATCTTACGGAGCACCATATGACCATTAAAAATGGCACTTAAAGGGGCTTCCCTGGCGGTCCAGTGGTTAACACTCCATGTTTCTATTGCAGGGGGCACAGATTCAATCCCTGGTCAGGGAACTAAGATCCTGCATGCAGCACGGCAGCCAAAAAAAAAAAAAAAAAAATGGCACTTACGGAGAATTCCCTGGCGGTCCAGTGGTTAGGATTTGGTGTTTTTCACTGCTGGGGCCCAGGTTCAATCCCTGGTCAGGAACTAAGATCCCATAAGCTACGCAGCCAAAAAAAAAAAATGCTGCTTACAAAAAGTATGTAATAACAGTAATGAAAATACTACATATCAAAAAAAAAGAGGTATCTTGTGATTTACATATTTGTGATTAAAAAAATAAAGGCAGCCTGATGTATTTTTTTAAGTATATAATAACACGAAGAATAAAAAAATGTTTTGTGAGAAAGCCTAATAAAAAATTATAATGTGTGGTACAGTTGGGATTGTTAAAAAACAAAAAAACTTGCAAATCTACACAGAAAGAAAGGACATATACCAAATTAGTAACGTTGGATGTGTTTAGGCAGTAATACTATGACTTTTATTTTCCCATTCTTTGTTTTACTTTTCTGTCCCTTCCAATTTTTTTCTTTAATGAGTAGTTGTCACTTTTCTCTCCCTTTTTAAAAAAGTTCAAGGTCACCATTCTATTCTTCTAACCCAGGTAACTGAGGGTGTGCCTAGGCTCTGATGCAGCTTGGAAATAAAAGTGTAGAGGTTACTAAGTGCCAAATTCTGAAGGTATTTCAAGTGGCTTCTGTAAACTCTTCAGCCAAAGGAGGGAACTGAAGGACAGGAAGAAAGAGGATGTCTTGGAAATTAGTATCCAATTAGGACAGTGTCCGCCCAGCTTGTTCAGATGTTCACCCATTCAACGGGTATAGCTTGTTGCAATCTGACCCAAGGTGGAGAGATGAGGAAGGGCCTTCTGAGAGCCCTGTTCCCCACTGAAAGCCCTATTCTTTGGGAGGGGTAGGGGACACGGATAACTTTGTCCTTTACTCGGTGTACTGGATTTGCAGTGAGCAGGCTACCAGTAGAAAGTAAAGAGAAGGTAGTGAGAGATTGAAGAGAATTCCTCGTACTCCATTCTGCAACTGATCCTTTGATTCACCAGTTGTTGGGGAGGAATATTTGTCTCAGAGAAAAGCCAAACTTACCACGTCTATCTCACACTCCTGTAATTCTTCTTTCTGTATTTCAGGTTCCTCCAATATTGGCTCTGGGAAGAATGAAAATTCAAAAATGAAGGCATTCCATTAAAAGTTAAACAGAGACTTCCCTGGCGGTCCAGTGGTTAAGTCTCTGAGCTTCCACTGCAGGGTGCACGGGTTCGATCCCTGGATGGGGAACTAAGATCCCACATGCCAGACAGCACAGCCAAAAAAACAACAACAAATAAAAGAAGTTAAACACGGAGTCACCATATGACCGAGCAACTCCACTTCAAGGTACTTGAAGTACCTTGAGAAACTGGCACCCCATGGCCCCTATATCTTCACTTCTAAGTTGCACCAGAGCCTAGCCTCTCAGCAGGCACTCCCTATTCCCCTTTCCTCCCAGATCCTGGTGACCACTAATCTACCTTCTGAGTCTATGAACTTGCCTATTCTGGACATTTTATACTGGTGGAATCATATAATATGCGGTCTTTTGTGACTGGCTTCTTTCACTTGGCATATTTTCAAGATTCATCCACGTTGTCGTATCGTAGCAGACCTTCATTCTTTTTATGGCTGCATAATATTCCGCTGCAATTTGTTTATCCATTCATCATGGATGGACGCTTGGGTGTGTCCGCCTTTCGGCTGCTGTGAATAGCACTGCTGTGAACACGGGCATACAAATGTCTGTCTGAGTCCCTGCCTCCAGTTCTCTGCAACTAGACATGCCACAGCGAAGGTCCCACGTGCCACAACTAAGACCCAGTGCAGCCAAATATAAATAAATAAATGTATATTTTAAAATTTTTCTTTTAAAAAGCTGACTGGGGCTGGAGGGGGCACAGAAGGAGGCAGGGGAATGAAGGCAGTCAGTATTAAGGTCATTCTAGGCATTCAGCTTCTGGCCTGCCATTCTTCCCCCATCCTGTTCCCACATGGAGAAGTTGGGGCCCACAGAAATCAGCCCCTCTCCAAGCAAACCGTCATCCCCACTCTGGACTCCATAAAACCCAGGGGGGTGTCCCTCTCCTTCCTGATCTGTTGCTCACACAGGAGACTGGGGTAAAACTGGTGGGCCTCCCATCTCCTGTGGGCTGAAAGGAGGAAGGAACAAATGAGGTGCGACCAAAAGACCTTGGGAACAGGACACTCCAACTTCCAGAAAGAAACCCTAAGAGGGGAGTGAGGCACACAGGCCGAGGAAGGAAATCATGAGAAAGGTGGGACAGCTGATTCTAGGAGCTCAGTGGTGAGTGGGATGGGTAACCAAGAAACCCAACGCCCTTCGAGAAAGCCAAGGGCATCCAAGGTTTCAGACAGGGACGAGGCGGGGGAGGGAGACTGAGACAATCTCAAGAGTAAACTGGTTTTGTCCTCTATTGTAATACAATTTATATAAAGTCTAAACCATGCAATACGATACTAGTATGTGATGGTCATGGATACACACAGTAAAATTTTAAGAAACAGGCTTGAGAATGACAAACACCAACTCGGGATAGCGGTGACCTCTGGAGAAGGAGAGAAGGGCTTGGGGGGGTGGCGTGTAGCAGGGGGACAAAGGGATTCACTTGTTGCCATCATGATTTATTCTCACACTGGGTGACGGGTACATGGGTGTTCATTATCTCATTCTCTGTATTTTTTCTGATTTGCCTGAAATACAGGTCTACAATCCCTTAACCAAAATCCTTGGGATCAAGTATATTTCAGAATGTAGACTTGTAATAGCGTATGGCATATGAGACCCCCACCACATCTTGGGGCCTCTAGAACAGCACTCCACAAACTTTTAATGTCAGTATTTCTGCAGTAAAACATATGAAAATTTATACTAAGTGGTTTAAATAGACTATAAATACCTTCATGTCAGTTTAGGTTATGTCTCACCACCAAATAAGTTTGGATGCCAAATTTTGGGGGAAAAAAAACCTTTCAGTTCTTAGGGCTTTTTAAAATTAGAGATATGGGATTATGAACCTGTACTTCTTTTCTTAGTGGGAACGGAGGAGCACTTAAGGAAGCAAAGGATATCAATAAAGACCTCAAAAGGGTGTTTTGCCCTTTAACCCACCATCCTTCACCAAGAAGTGTTTTAGGCCTGGTCTTAGCCCATTTGGGCTACTATAACAGAACACCATAGACTGGGTGGCTTCTGAACAGCAGACATTTATTCCTCACAGTTCTGGAGGCTGGAAGTCCTAGATCAGGGTGCCAGCAGGGTTGGGTGAGGGCCCTCTTCTGGGGTGCAGACCTCTCTTTGTGCCCGGCGGAAGGGGGCAAGGAATCTCTCTGGAGTTGCTTCTTTTAAGGCACTAATCCCACTCATGACAGCTCCACCCTCATGATTTAAGCAACCTCCCAAAGGCCCCTCCTACTAACACCATCATATTGGGCATGAGAATTTCAACATATGAATTTGGGGGGGACACAAACATTCAGACCATAGTAGGCCCCCTCTGTCTCCTGTGGGACAGGCCTCAATCCCTCCCCAACTCCAAAGAGTACAGGGATTTTTTTTTTAATATTTACTTATTTGGCTGCACAGGATCTTGCGTTGTGGCACACGGGATCTTTCGTTGCGGCATGCAAATTCTTAGTTGCGGCATGCATGTGGGATCTAGTTCCCTGACCAGGGATGGAACCCAGGCTCCCTGCGTTAGGAGCACGGAGTCTTAGCCGCTGGACCACCAGGGAAGTCCTGAGTACAGGGATTAAGGCTCATTTCAGGGCTGCCTTGGAGGCCCAAGTCTTCTCTGAACCTCTATCAATTGTCAGCTAGAAAGCACCACATCAAACAATAAAAAGGCTTAGAGCTAAAAGGACTCAGAGATCCTTGGTGTTTGGGGTTCAATGCTCTCATTTAGAAGTTCCCTTTTTTTTATAATTTTTATCGGAGTATAGTTGATTCACAATGTTGTGTCAGCTTCAGGTGCACAGCAAAGTGAATCACATATATATATATATACACACACATCCACTCTTCTCTGGATTCTTTCCCCATATAGGCCACCACAGAGTATTGAGTAGAGTTCCCTGTGCTGTACAATAGGTCCTTATTACTTGTCCACTGTACACACAGTAGTGTGCATATGTCAATCACAATCTTCCAATTTATCCCTCCCCCACTTACCCCCTGGCAACCACAAGTCTGCCCTCTACATCTGTAACTCTATTTCTGCTCTGCAGATGAGTTCATCTGTACCCTTTTTTTAGATTCCACATATAAGCAACATCACATGACACCCTGACATTCCCTTCCCACCCCAGAGGAGTCTCCAAGTTGAACTTCACTGCCTTCCATCCTCCCTCCCCTTGCTTCTGGTACCCAGCTTCTAGGAGCCAGTCCCACTTGAAACTGCTCTTAAGAGAGCTCAGAAGAAAAAATTTGCATGGTTCCAATGTCCAGATCCCAGGGCAAGGCCCTGTGTACCCTGGACCTTTCTCCCATGCCCACGCTTAATCTCTCAACTTTTAGTATTAAAAGGAGATTCTATTTCTCTCCATCTTGACAGGCTGCTAGCAGTGGAAAGAAGCCCCAGGTAAACGGGGAGGACTATTCTTAGCTAACAGTCATAGCTACACTGGCCAGTGCTCTAAGGGGCAGCCTAGTGACAGCAGCAGCTACCAAAAACCTTCCAACCCTATTGGCCCCAGCTCACCCAACAGGAAGGAATCCCTCAGATCAAAGCCACAAGAGGCAGCCTCTTTAAACTCTTTTCTTCCTCAATCTAGACATCAGGCTTCTTTTCCTGTGGCCCTGAACCTGAACCTCCTTAGTCTACCAAGGCCCTGACGAAACGAGGGCAGAGATACAAGAGCCTTAAACAGATGGGAGAAAGATTCAGTCAGGCTTAGGATTCAAAGGATGGCAAAGCAGGCTGAGTCTCCATGGTGATGGGCTTAATGGGAGGAAAACATTATTTGTTTTGCCACCCAGGGTGAAAATGGGAAAAAGGAAGAGATCAAACCCTCTTCACTGGGGTAGGAGCAACCAGGAACACTTGAAATAAGGAAGAAGAGGCTAGGGTAGAGGATTGGCTGGTGAGCTCTTGGTGCACTGGGGGGAAATTTTAAGACAGAAAGAACAAGTATAAGGCTGGACAGGAAGAAAACACAAAACAAGGGACCTAGCAGCAGGCCTGAGATTCCGCTGAACCCCTTGCTTCTTACCCAGAAGCAACAGAACCTGCTCCCCGGCCCTAAGACCCTCCTTCAATACAAACATTCTGCCTCCAAGCCTCTCCCCAGCAGGTACCCACCAGGCTCCTCCTCCTTGAGAGACTCGGGCTCTGCCTGGGACTCACTGCTGGCCGGCAGGGTGGTCTCCACAGCCTGTGCGGCCAGAGCAGACTGAGCGACTCGCCAGCGGGCGCTTCCCCGGCTACTCGCTTCCCGCTTCTTGTCGGCTTTGCTGGGCATTGTGTTGGCAAAACCTGTAGACACACGGAAGCTGGGGGACCACCACCAGATGCACCCCCAATCCTCAGTCGTTTCCCTGGGATAGCCCACTTCCTTCAGGGCGCTGGGTTAAAAATCAAAATCAGTCCCTCGAGGCATGAGGAATAAATGGAAGCTAAACATGAGAGCACAGGGAATTCCCTGGCAGCCGAGGGGTTAGGACTCGCGCTTCCACTGCAGGGGGTACATGAGTTCCGTTCCTGGTCGGGAAACTAAGATCCCACAAGCCCCAAGGCGCGGCCGGGGGAAAAAAAAAAAAAAAAGATGAGGGCTCAGCAGACACCCACTCATGAGGATTTAGGAACCCCTATCTCTGCCCAGAGGTATGAGAACATAAGATAATCAGGGAAACATCTACCACGCTGAGGTGTGGTTGCACACACCCTCAAGCACTCTAGCTCTCAGGGGCCATGGGTGAGTGAGAGAGGGCCCAGGGAAGGGAAGACTGTCCCCAGGTTCCACACTCTCTGTCACGACACTGAGCAACCAAGATGATTTTC
The DNA here is from genome assembly GCF_949987515.2 of Delphinus delphis. Taxonomy (NCBI): domain Eukaryota; kingdom Metazoa; phylum Chordata; class Mammalia; order Artiodactyla; family Delphinidae; genus Delphinus; species Delphinus delphis. The sequence goes on along the minus strand of NC_082701.1, from coordinate 50,971,890 downwards.
CTATGTACCTCCTTTTCTCCCAAGTTACCCCCTGGAAGCGGGGGAGAAAGAAAAATGCCCCTCCTACCCACACTAAAATCTGTGACCTCCTTAAACAAGGAAGAAACACTATTTGCAACCTGTCTCTTCAGCTTCTCAATCCTGAGGGGCAGAAACCCTGTTCTGTGTGTACCGAAAAGGTGTCTTCGCACAGTTGGCTGAGTCTGTGCTAACCGATTACTGAAGACCAAGAGCGTTCGATTCCAGATGTCCTGAGAACAGACTGGAAGAGGAAGGACAAAGGTCATCCAACAATGAACTTGGAATTGTGTCTGGGGGAGGGAGAAATGGGGCGATGAGGAAGGCCCAGTAGTGCCTCTCTCAGAAAAGCAGGAGGGCGGGAAGCGGGGCATCTCTGGCGGGCGCCCAGGGCAATGTCTGATTCGCTGGGCAGTTCCTCTTCACTCAGCTCTAGCCTGACAAACACCTGTGGCTTTTCTTCCTCATCCCCACAGACTGCCACAGGCATTGATCATACGCTATGAGTTTCACACTTGAAGGATTTGTACTTTGCTCCAAGGAACACCGTTCTATTAGGCCAACACATCAATAAAGCCAGGTACCACAGCGCGGCTTCTGCCATCGGTCTCCAGAGAAGCGTCAGGCTGTGCTTCCCTGCCTCCGGCTGGAGCCTCAGGAACATTCCGGTGGCAAGGCTAGGAGCCACCTTCCCATGGGGTTCGCCCCATGGTCCCACACCGAGGCCCCGGGAGGAGCCTTCTACTAGCCTGGGGCTCATTCTATTTCTCAAGAAATACCGTAGGGGGCCGGCTCTCTCCTCCAACCACCAGTGGCTACCAGTGGGCAAATTTCCCCTCACAGGAGCTTCCTCACACAACTGTCACAACCGTCGCCGCTCCTTCCTCTCAGCTGCCCCTTCCTCTGTCCTCCCCCGCAACTCTCCCTCGTACCCCTCACCACTGCCCCTTCTCCCCGTAGCTTCCCACTCTCCCCGGCATTCCTCCCTTCCTCCCTGGTGCCCTCCCCCGCCAACACACACCTCACGACGCCGACCCTCTCCTCCCTACGCCGACCGACCGGCCACTCCAGCTGAGAAGTTGCCCCGCGTGGCCCTCTCGGGCCGGCGCCTGCACGCGTCGCCTTGGCAACCCCGGGCACGGGCAGCGGGGGGGTGGGGGGGGGCGAGTGGCGGGGGCCCGAGCGCGCCGAGCCAGCGTCCTCGGCGCAGACGCAGAGACGCCCTGATCAGCCGCTCCCGGCTTGGCTGCGCTCGCGTCACCCCGGCGGGGAGCCGGGGCAAGAGGGCTGGGGGGCACGGGGAAGCCGCTAAACCTGGCGGGCTGGAGGGGGGCTGGAGGGGGACGGGAGGCCTGGTCTGAGGACGGGCGGTAAGGACTGGGGCTGGAAACAATGAGTGGCCTCCCGCAGGACACTGAAAAGGCTGGGGCAACCCAAGCGCCCGACCCCGCGCGCGGGTCTGTGAGCTCCATTCCGGGCGAGTCCAGCAGATGGCGCCCGAGGTCCCGTCTGCGAGGCTCACGCGCGCTCTAGAAGGCGTTCCAGGATTTCGAGACAGCCGTGGCTGCAGCTGAGTCCGGGGAAAAAACCGGGGCTGGAGCACCCCTGCCCTCCCGCTCGTTCCCCCTTCTTAATTCGGACTGGGGTCTAGGATCGCCGGGCAGCGCTGGGTGGGGGAAGGAGGGAAGAACGGAACTGGAATTTTTGGAATCTGAGGATTGGCTTTGGAAAGCGTCGCTCGTTTTGGGGGGGACAGGAGGCGGGGACTCTCTGGGGAAGGTGACCGGGCCGGGGAGGGGCTCGGCTCTCCATAAGAACAAAGACAGAGTCGTGGGGAAGCGACAGGAGAGGGGTGTGAGAGGAGGGGCAGACGGCAGCCGGTGCTAGGGGGCGCTGCGGGCCGGGGTGCCAGAAGAGGCGCCTGGAAGACTGAGCCGTACCTGGGGCTGGTGGAAGCTTTAGGGAGGCCTGGGAGATGCAGGGAGGAAGCGAGTCAGGGGGATGGGAAGGCACCCTCCCTGCTTCCATCAATAGTGCCTAATTAAGACAAAGCCCGCAGCGAGCCCACTGATTACATTTCCATGAGGAGCTAAATTGATGACATTTTCTTTGCTGGAGGAGAGAAGCTGGCACCTCAGTTCCCCCTTTTCCTGGTTGATGTTCACACCTGACGAGTCTCATTATGCCAGTCTGGCAGGGCAAGGACTGGCAATCCCTGGTACTCCTGAAGGGCCTGTGGATTAATCCACACCTGAGCCCAGCTCTGACCTCACCATCCTACCTACCCCATTTTTATTTCCAGAATTGACAACCCCTGCCCTTGGCACCCCCCCATTATCCTTCAAGGAGGTTTCTGAGCTCCTGCCCAGCCCACATTCCTGTTGCTGAGGGCAAGGATTGAAGGAGAGAGGGGTCCTGCCACACCCCAAAATCAGCTGCACAGCAAGCAGGGCTAAGTGGGTGATCCTCAAACCAGTTAGGCAGTGGGTGGCAGAGGGGTGACATGATTGGTCAGCTCCCCCAGGGAGAAAGTCCCAGAGGAGTGAAGATTTGAGGGGAGGCACAGGATGGGGAGACTTATAGGCGGGGCTCATGGCTCCCTCAGGGAAAGGAATGTTGTGTAGCCCCCATTTCTTTTCTGAACCACCCCCCACCCCCACTGGCCTTGGCTGTGCCTAGGAATCCCAGCCCCCTACATTATGCTAAATAGGTAATCAAACATCTTGCTTTGCTAATTACTGCTCAATCCGATTAAACGCCACTGAAGCTCATCAACAGAGGTGGAGGTAGGGAGAAGGGATGAAAAGGGGGGCAGCCACAGCTGTGACGGGGGTCTTGTCCCCAGGAGCTCTAGGGGACAGCTAGAGAAGCTGTCTAGGAGCTCTGAGAAACAGCCAGGGTAGCAAGACTCAGTACCTCGCAAAGGAAATGGGCAGAAGGGTTGTACGACAGAACCCTTCATCTCTCTGCATCCTCCCGGCCTCAGGCACTCCCTCCTCCCAGAACCTTCATTACTCTCAGAACCCAGGCATCCGGCCATTCCCACAGCTCCCCACACACACCCCTGTCCAGCTTTAATAAGTTCTGTTCTCTCACTGTCAATATTTGATTTCTCAGAGCCATCTCCACGGAGAGAGGGAGCTCTTCCCTTGCTTCCCCCCTACCTTGGCCCTTTTTTGCCCACCCCAGTCTCTTTGTGCCCCCAACCTTCTCTGAACTAGCTGACTTAATGAAATGATATTAAAGTCTTAAGCAAATCCAAAAGAATGGTTGTTATGGTGAAGGGAGTGGGCAGGACGCCTGGGTCCCTGAGGGGAGCAAGGGCTGAGGAGGGGGGAGAGTGAGCCAGAGGCTAAGGTCTGGAGGCCCCAGTCCCCAAGGGGGAGCAGCAGATTTAGGGTGAGCTGGGGGCTGGCCCTTTGGATTGTGGTGGGAAGTGGGGAATTAGGGCTGGGGGCTAGGAAAAGGTGAGAAGAGGGAGGACATTTCTGTGGTCCAGGTCTCAACCTGCTGTCCAGAGCATCCGTCAGGGATGGAGAGGCCAGCGGGGGGCGCAGAGCCCCTGTGCCAGCAGCCTCCCTGCTGAATGTGCCCGGGGCCGGTCCCGTGAGAACCAGAGTAGATTCCTCTTCAGCCCTGACTCATCCCTCTTCCCCCCGCACCCCCCCGCCACGAGCAGACCCCCACAGGTGATTTGTAGCTGATGCCCTCACGATGGTAGCACCGGGAGGGAGTCCGTTCCATGACACGAACCACCGCCGAGAGCGTCCAGGAGGGGAGAGAACAGAGGCCAAGAGATGGGGAGCCAAGCACCAACCCCCCTGCCCCCACCCATCCCATCTCACTCCCCTGGGGACCCTGGCCCAGCCCCAGTCCCCTTGGGGTGGTGGGAATGCAAGGACATTTGGCTGGGCTGATTGATGAGGGAGGAAGCAGCCACTGGGCACCGAGGCTGCTGTTTGCTGAGCACACAGATTCCTCCCCACTCACCAGCTGCCGCCCCCTGAGGCTGCCGAGTCTCCCCACCACCACCACTAGCCACTTGGATCGGAGGGAGCTGATGCCTGAGTTTCTGATGGCAACTGAGGGAAGTGGGAGAGCCAGGCCGTGGAATGCTTCGATTCCTTCTGGGAATCAGGGGACCCTAGGACCTGGTCCCCTCAGAACTCCCTACAGGACTCCACCTTTGCTGCTGCCTTTCATGTATCTCTCCTGTGCTGAGTTTTCACTCCCATTTATTCTGTATCCTTTTCCCTACCCCCACCCAACTCTCTGAGCCCATCCCAGCTAGCCCCCTGCCTCCAAACCAGCCTGCCACATTTCTCCCAGCCTGCCTACAGATCCTGAAACTCTCTCTAGGGAAGGGGATGCCCCATGTTTATGACTCCACTTAGGAAGCTCTGTTTTTCATTCTAACTACATTTCCAGTTGTGATGTCAACCATTCCCCATCAGAAATTCCCACTGCAACCCTTTGCTCTGTTCTCCTTTGCTTAAAATCCTCAACATAGACCACAGACACAAACATACATACCTCAACCTAATTTACATCCTGCTTCTGTTTGGAAGGATGGAAAAGTGTGAGCTTCTGTCTGCAGCACAGCCCCCAGGACAGCCTCCATCCTATGCTGGGTTTACGTTCTGTGGTCCCCAGCTCTCTCAGATCCTTTACTCCCACTCTGCTCTAGACTCTGTACCAGCAGCTGTACCACAGCCCCAAAATCTCAGAGCACTATCCCTGCCCTCCCAGAGCATAAAATTTAGTTGAGGAAAACACAGCTCACATCCACACAAGAAACAAAGGGGACCCCCTCCCGCCCCAGACCTTAAAGTAAATGTTTATATCTTTTTCTATAAAACTGGTGTGTTTGTCTGGAAATGTATTTTGTGTGCTGATTTCTTTGTATTTGTTATAATGAAGTAAAAAAACATGTTTTTAGGTCAAAAAAAGAAAGAAAGAAAGAAAGAAACAAAGGGGAAAAAATGGAAGACGGAGTTAGATCAACTTCCTAAATGTGGATTCTTCCTTGGTCACTTGCTACCCTACACGCTGAGGCTGGGGAAAGACAGGACGCATCTAGAACATGTGTGTGGTTGTGATGTCTTTCTCACTATTCCCAAGCCTGTCGAGATTTCACCTCTATGCTTCGCACTTGCTGTTCCGTCTTTCTGCTCTGCCCTTCCCCATAGTGCCGGCCTTCCATACTCCTCATTATTCAAGGTCCTGAACAAATGTCACCTCTTCAGAGGGACCCTCCTGACCTCCTAACTTAAAGCATCTTCCTGATACTCTCCGTCCTCTTCACTCTGTTTTTTTATATCACTTATCACTACCAGAAATATTATTATGTTGTTCCCCACCAAAATGTGGATTTCATGAAAGCGGGGGCTTTGCCTTATTCACCTCATACTACCAGTGCCTGAAATAGTACCTGGAACAAAGCAGACATTTAATATGATGCTGAGTGAATGAATGAATGAATGAATGAATGAATGTCTTCCTGCACCTCTTCTTGCTTTGTTGTACTTGTTACCCTAGGAGTGTGTTTGTGTGTTTGTACCTAGAAAGCGAATAGGATGGCATGTGTTCTTCTGTGTGGAAGTCACCTGAGCTTTCAAATAGCTCAAAAGATCACTACACATGTGGAAGGCTCTAGATCTTGCATTGTTAATGTCTGGGGAGAGAAGAGTCTATAGATGCCAGTTCTCTGAAGGGGTGTGTCCCAGGGTAATGTGCAGAATGTGCTGTTCCTCTCCCCAGCTGTGCATCTGTCCCCAGGTGTCTTCCTGTCTCTCAGCATGTTATGATGTCTCGGTTGCTTTGGTGAGATGTTTGTCTGTCACGGAGACTATTTATCCCCACTTCTCTTCCCTCTCTTCTCTCCACCTGTGCCTCTGGATATACGTGTAGGGGAGTCTTCCTTGGCTCCCTTGCCCCCTTGCACACACAGCCCTGCCCCAGTTGTGGACCCCTCCCTCTCTCAACTGGGCCCTGTTGCTGGGCTCTGGGTTGCCATAGTGACGGTTGCCAAGTCCCTGAGGCTGATAGCCAGCGATGGGGCTGTCGGCTCCATCCACGCGGGAGGCTGAGGGGGGCTTCCCATTGTGTGAAGAAGGGGATGTTGCCATGACAACCAACCCCCACTAAGGGGCAGGAACCAGCCCTTCCACACCCCCTCCAGCCTCCCCACCTCGGGCAGCTCCAGTGTGGGCTTAGAAGGCAGGAGTAAATGCCAGACAGCCCAGCACCTGGCCTCCCAGTTTTCAACTCCCCTCCTACAGTGCCTGCACCTCTCGGGACCCAGGCATCTTGCTCAGACAGGGGGAGGGGCAGGGATCCCACTGGACAGAGGAGGGGCAGGAGGACCCCTTGACCTCCAGGCAGATGGGAGACAGCGGGAGGGGACCTAAAGTCAGGGGAGGGGCAGGCAGGTCAGAGGTTGTGACCCCCACCGACTGGCTGCAGCGATGCTCCTCACTGCTGCTTTTGTGGTTGGAGAATGGGGCTGAGTCTAGGGAACTGGGCATCTGGGTTTTAGGGGGAGAAGAGCCTGGGTTATGGGTACACAGGGAGCCACGGGATAGGCAGCTTGATGCCTGGATCCCTGAGTCTTCTGGGCACAGGAGTGCCTTGGGCAGGAGTGGGAGGGAATAGATTGAACACGTGAGCATGTTTTTTCCACTTTGTTTCCGACCGAGACTTGCCTTGAATCTGATACTTGGTTTAGCAATAGACACTTGGGCTTTCCCCCCATGAGTGAACGCATACTCACAGACAGCCCCATTTGGATGTATTGGCAACCCACTGCCACCTGGGTTCCTCTCTCCCTCCCCTGGCAGGGGCTGCTTTCCTCAGCCTCCTCGCCCAGCCCATGACCACACCCCCCTCCGCCAGCCAGGCCCTGTCCACCTCACCCATCCGACACAACCCCCTCCCTACCCCTTGGTTTCATGCAATTCAACACTCAGCTGGAAAGCTGTTCTAATCACCAGTTCTCTGCCCCAATTCACGTCCAGTCATTCTCATCAACTTTTGAAGTTTTTTATTTTTTTTTTTGGTTTTTGTTGTTCAAATTTCCCTTTTACAGTAAAACTATTGAGGTGACGGCCATACCCCGCCACCTCCCCCATGGCAATACCAACTTCCTGTTCTCTGGAAGGAGCGATTAGAAAAATCAAGAAGGAGCTGGGAACTACAGCACCAGAGAGATAGCTTGACCTCTGGTGGACAAAGCAACCATCTTGGCTGGTGATTGAGGTGGCCGACGTGGTGCCCAAAGGCAGCTCTGACCTAAAGGAAATGAGCTGGGAGGAAACTGAGGCAACACTCAATTGTGCACTAGTGGGCAGGAAGAGGTATCAGCTGGTCACTATGGAAAGACTGGCTGTTGCTAAGGACCACTGTCAGCTAGACCAGTCAGTAGGCCACCATTTTGGTCACTAAGAAGGGAGCTGTGTTGAGTTTGAAGGGAGTAGGAAATGGAGAATGTGATGAACAAGACAGCCATCCAGGTTACTGGGGACAACACGTGGGTTCTTGGGGTCATCCTGTTGAGTAACAGAGATTATACTGGGATATGGAAAGGGAAGAACAAGACAAATTGAGCCTGCCATGGCAGATGGCAGCCACCTTAGCTGTCCTAAAAGCAGCACAGAGAACAAGGGAAGGGAGATCCTGGCACGTGACACTGAATACTAGGAAGAACCTCAGTCCACCCGATCTTCTTAGAGTAAGTTCCAGCTTCCTCCTGAAATGGGAAGTTCTTCCTGCCCGCCCTTCTCCACAGAGTAAGAACCATCCACCTCCCCCCCACCCCCCAGACTAAGCCACTTCCGGTTCCAGCCAGACCACTTCCTATTTCAGAAGTGCTACTTCCTGTCCTGGATGAAGGCACTTCCAGTTCCTGCTGCACTGCTTCCACTTCCCAGGCCACTTCTGTCCAGGCCTGGTTACTTCTTGTCTGGAGCAAGTCACTTCCTGTCCCAAGTGGCCCATTCAGCATCAGACCAAGTCCACATGTGTCCTGACTGGTTCATAGCTTGCTATTGGCCCACTGGACAAAACGGGACACTTCTCATGGTAGCTGTCATGACCCAACCATCCCAAATGGCTGGAGTAAGTATGTAGAGGCCCGGGGCAGGGCAGAGGAGGAGGCCCTGCTACCCATGCCCTGAGCTGGGGTGGAGTGCCAGAGCCTTCCCCATAAGGCCCCCATTTTTGGCAGACTGAGGGGAGTGGTTGGTAAGAGAAGTCAGAAGAGGGAGCTGAGGGGAGAAATGCTTTGATGCCCCCACCCTGGAGATGGGAGAGGTACAGGATAAGAAGCCAAGAGGGTAAATAAAAGGAGGTACAGGGAGGAGGATGCTAGGGAAGAGGAACAGACCTAGAGACAGAAGAGAGAGACAGAAAATAAGAGAGAGAGGAGAAAAGAAGAGAAAAACAGTGAGAGGCAGAAAGAGGTGCCGACCAAAAGACAGACTGTTCCCACCCCTAGCTCTCAGTGGGTGAGGCGGACAAGGATCCCTGGGTCATGGTTAGACGAAGAGGCTGAATCTTTGCCCCCTCCCCAGGGGAATAGGACCCAGGAACACAGAGACAGAGAGGGGCACACACAGCCAACCAGAGGGCAGGCGGTCGTTGGGTGGATGTCTTAGGGAATCCTAAAAGTGGAGAAGAGGCGAGAGCCAGGAGGAGCAAAGGAGCTGGGGGGCAAAGGGGGCCAAGGAGATGCTAGAGGTGTCCCTCAAACCATGAATTAAACTGGAGGAGCACCCCACAAAGGGCTGGATCCAGGAGAGCCAGGTCGGAGGAGCCCTCATACCTTGTAGTAGATGTTTGGAGGGCTCTGGGGGGGCCCATCCTGCACGATGTACACAGGATGCCCATAGTCACCACTCACCTTTTCATAGTGGGGACAGAAGGGGGGGTCTGCAGCCCCACTGCCCCGCAGAGCTATCCCTAGCTCCCCAGGCTCAGCCTCCCTAGGTCCCATCCCGCCTCCACCCCCCAGGCCCAGAGACCCTCCCCTCCCGAAGGAGCCAGGACCAGGGTGGCGACTCTCCGAAGGCTTGGCCCGCCGTCTCCGCCAACACATGGCACCCCCAGCCCCTGCCACGCCCAGCAAGAGCAGCGCCAGCCCCCCTGCTGCCCCGGCCACTGCGGGCATGCTGGGAGGGGGCAGGGGGCCTTCAGCACCCCGGGAGGTTGCATTGCTGGTGGGGTCACCTGGCAGGGAAGGGGTGAAGGAGGAAAGAGGGGGTGGGGCTGAAGGAGCCACCCGGGCATCTGGACACCCATCTTTGTGGGTCCCCATGGGTTTCCCCAGCAGTGCCCAGGCCCTTTGGGGACCCCACTTCCCCTCCCGTCCAAGCCCCACTCGGAATCCAGGTGTGTCCAGCCCTTCAGCTCCATGCCAAGGAGTCCTCCCCCCTTCTCTGACAGCACTGATTGAAGCACTGACTTGGCTAATTAGTTCTGATTGAGTCTTTTCCTCATTTGGCTTCCATTCCCCTCCCACCCTCCCATCCTCTCTTCTCCTCTTTCCTGTATCACTGCCCCCAAAACTGAAGAGGGAGGGAGGGAGAGGGTGAAGCTAGGGCAGCTGGGGTCCGAGAGCAGAGGAGGCTAGGGAAGACAGGAGGCTGGACCCCTGGTTCCTACCTGCTGTGTTCTCCTTCCCAGGCTCCAGGCTGTGGGCCACCCCTCGGTCTTTTTCCATGGGCATTTCAGACACAGGCTTTCGGGGGGCAGCCCCTCCTCGGGGACCTGGAGACGGGGAAGGGCCGAGAGAGGGGCTGAGACAGCAGCCCCCTGACCACGATGGTACTGCCCCTCGGCCCCTAGGAGGTGTGCCCCAGCCCCACTCACTTTGTCCCACTCGAAGAAGCACCTTCATGCCTCTAGTGAGGCACACACCTCCCTGCAAGCTCTCCAGGCCTTCCCGGGTTCCATCCGATGTGGCTGGGAGAGAAGAACCAGAGGGAGAAGTTGGCCCTCCAGAGTCTACACCTATTCTGTCTCCATGCCTGGCCCCAACACCACCCGAGGTGGCTCCAGTGGTCCCCTCCCTCATCTGCCCTCCATCCCAGGAGCACCTCCCCACTCGACCCTGCCCGCTGCCCAGCAGTACCAATTATGTAGTAATCGTGGTGTGAGCGGAACTCGTGGCCCCAGAGGTTAGGGCTATACTCCTGGAACTTGATGGTGAAGCGGAGATCCAGATCTGGCCGGTCACAAGTGAGAAGGAGGTTTGGGGCAGGGGGTGCCTCACAGCGCCGGCCCTGGGCACCCCCTACCAGATACAGCTTGTAGAACTCGTAATTAGGAGAGGAGTGGGGGCCAGGAGGCCGGGCCCGGGGGCAGAGCAGGTCTAGCCGGTCCCCGATCTGAGGGTAGAGCACGTAACCACCCTCTGCCTGGAACCTATGGGGAGGAGGGCAAGGTGGATAAGGACGAGAGGTGTCAGAGGTCTGGTCCCCAGAGCTTTGCCTCCCTCACCCCACATCCCTGCAGGACAGCCTTTGTCTGAGTGGAGAGTCTGTTCTGACAGAGCAGGCACTAAGGTCTCTGGAAGCTCACGGAAGCAGCAGGAAGCCAGGCTCAGAGGTCTCCTGCCCCTTGGTGTGCCCAAATGCACTCTTCAGCCCGCCCTCACCACATGCACACTGCCATCTCTCGCTCCATCACCGGTCCTGTTGCCATGGCAACAGGATGCCAGTTACCAAGGAGCTGGCCTCTCTGGAACCACACAGCCCACCCCTCCCGGGTGATTTCACTATTCCATGGCAGTCAACCATGGGGGCAGAGCCTCCCCTCCCACAGGCCACCACTGAACTTCAGTGATTTCAGGGCAAAGGGGGTGGGGTGGGGGAGGGGGTGTGGAGGGTGATCCAGACCAGTGTCCCAAGTACCCAGGCAATGTAACAGGACACAAATGCCTGGTCTGGCAATGGCCCTAAATGGGGCTAATCGAAACAGCTGCCCCAGACATTTCCCTGCTCAGTACCCCACTTCCCCCAGGTCCCACACTTCTTAGGGAAAGTGCCCTATTGCTTTGGAATTGAAAGAGTTGACTTTTCGACCCACAGCTGACACAAGTCCTCATCTCCCTCAGCCCCGGCAGCCACTGGCCCAGCACAGCCACTACTTGCCAACAGCTGCAGACAGGGTCTCAGAACTTGGTCACAGGGGACTGCTGCTTGGTACCTTCCCAGACTCCCAAATAACCCCCTCCCTCCCTGCCCCAACATCCCAAAGAGCTCCCAGAACACCCTAACTCCATTTTCTCAGCTCTATCAGGATAAGCCTAACTTACATCCTCACACTGCTCCTGATACTCCAACTGCATCTGGGAGTTGGTGGGTAGAAGACTGAGAGGGGAAAAGACATTTGAGATTAGACCCCAAGAGATATGGGAGGGAGGCCAGGGCAGGAAATGTGAGGGAAGCTGTGAAGTAAAGAGAGGAAGAATAATTACCCTAGTTCTCCTTTAATGAGCATATAGTATGTTCAAATACCTTACCTCTAATCTTCATAAAACCTGTAAGGATTGAGGATACAAACTCAGGAAGGTTAAGTGACTTGCCCAAGGCCACACAACAGAAAGCAGCAGAGCTAGGATTAAGACCTAGGATTTGATGAGCTCCAAAGCACACCCTCTTTGCATGGCCTCACACAGCCTCCCCAGGCAATTAGGAAGTTTTCAAAACACAAAACTCTTTTGCTAACGGGGAGTAGGATCTGCATGGAGGCAAGGGACCCAAATGACCTCCCAAGGGTTCTGTCCTACTCTGTGTGGCTTGAAGTTTCGTCTGACCCCTGGCCTGTTTTCAGAGCAAAGCAAGCATGCCTCAGAACAGCGGGTCTGATGGAAGAGTTTGCAGCAAAGATGGGGGAGGGGGCAACGGAGTCCTCAGGACTCCAGATGCGAGAGGGAAAGTGGGGGCTCTAGGGGGCTCCAGGCTTCTTCCAGAAAGAAATCTCCAAGCCAGGAAGGCAGGAAAATCTTCTGGTTGGGAAATTGTTCCACCAAGGACTCACAGACCCTCTGGCTGTGGGCAAGAGTTAGGAGACGGATGTGTGAAGAAGGGTCAAAAAGCCTTGGGGGAGTTGTCCCCAGAGCCCCCAAACTGAGAGCCCTTCCCTCCCATTTCCACCACTGAGTCCCTTCTGGGGAGGGAGGCACCCTGCCCTTCCTCTCAGCGCCTCAGCAGCACCTACTCAGCTGCTCTCCTGAGAGCTGACATTAACCAGGCTCCGTCTAAGCCCAGCCCCCGACACCACACAGGTCTCCCACAAACCCAAATAACCACTCCACTGTCCTCCCGGCTACCCATGATCTTTCGAATCCTTGCCCCTTGGGGGTCTTTCAAACTCCTGACACATGGTTGTCACCACCCGCATCCAGCTCTGTGCGTGACCCGCGAGTCTGGCTCCCAAGACCACCTCTGTCTGGTTGCCCATCAGCTCACATCCGATCACCAGCACCCTCCCTCCGCCTCCTCCCAGCTCCGAGAACCCAGCCCCCAAAGTCCCTAAGGCTTCCAGACTCCCTGCCCACAGGGTGTGGGGTATCCCCACCCCCGGGCCGCTCACCTCTTATTCGCCGAATTCCAGTAGACGGGCTCCAGGCTGAGCCCAGACACCAGTCCCAAAAAACCGAGCAGCAGCAGGGCCCCGACTCGCACGCCCCCCGGCCCAGAATGGGGGGCCCCCATGACCCCGCCAAGGCCTGGGGGGCGGGGCACCAACTCCCCCAAAGTCGCTCACCCCCTGGGGTGACTGCCTTGGCCGCCCGGGCTATTCTGCCCCGGCCACCCGGGTGGCTGATGCCCCCCGCTCCCACGCGGACCCGCTTCCTGCTCCACCCGCGTCCCCTCTCCGGAGCGCTCCGCCCGCAGAAGCCCTTCCAGGGGCCGTCTGCAGGCGCCCTGCGCCCCCGGCCCACGCGCCGGCACCCCGGTATTTATGAGCGGGCCTAAGTGGGGGACAGGGGGAGCCGGGGACCGGGCGGGGGCGGCATGGGGCGCCGGGCTAGGGAGCGGGGAAGGGGGCGCCGAGCCGGAGCCCCAGCCTCGCCGGGATTGAGGGCAGCGGGCTAAGGGAGGAAACCAACCAGTCCTGAGCCCAGGAGGGGGGAGTTAAAGGAGAGGCGGGGAGGGGGAGAGGATGGCGGAGGGAAAAACCGGAGCTGGAGCCCGAGTCGGAGCGGGCGATCATGCAGCCCACGCCCCCCACACCTCCCTCACCTCGCGCACCTCCCAGCCCTCACCCCGCCGCCCCGCCTCACTCCCCCGCGCGGTCTCTCACGCCCCCTTTGTCTCTGCAACTCTCCGGCTCTGGCTTAGTTTCTGCCCACCTCCCCTCCTGCCCTCGGATCGCCCGAGCGGTTGGAATCTTCCGCTCCCTCAAATCCAGAAAGGCTCTCGCCCTCTCCACCCCGAGGAACCCAGCCCCTTTCGCTCCCGCAGCCCCCTCCTCCCCCATCCCAAAACAACACCGCTGCTCCGGGGAGGTCTGGAGAGAATAATAATAACCTTGAAGGCTCCGCACTTTACAAAGTGGGCTGAGTTGACCTTCTCGACTACCTGTGTGAAGTGGGAAGGGCAGGGCTTAAGGATCCCCGTGGCAGTGATGAAGAAACTGAGGCTCAGAGAGGCCCCGTGACTTGCCCAAGGTCACACGAGGAATCTGGGATAAAGCCAAAACCAGACCCAGGCTGCTGAACTCCCACTCCTGGGGTCTCTTTTGTCACAGCCTCATAGACCCTCTACTGCTATCTGGAGGTTGACGAAAGGCAAGAGATTCGGGGGTAAACTTGGGCCCTTCTTAGATGGTTGTGGGGAGAAATGGGGCCGGGAGATAGGGAGAACCTACAACCCAAAACCCGCATGCAGCCGGAAGGGCTGTTTCCAATTATCCTGGGGGAAGGGAGGAGGATTTGCCTTTTTGGGTGTAAGAACCCTGGCTTTCAGCACCTCTGGGCAGAGGTGACATTCCTCTCCCCTCTCTAGTTGTCACAGGCCTCCAGGACCTTCCCTTAGGCTGTGAGGTCCAGAATCAAATCCTCTGCTGACAGTATCTCTTCAGAGACCCCCTTCTCAGTGTGTGGCAAGGTGGGGGGAGGGGGGGAGCCACTGCTTGAAATAACATACCCCTCAAAAAGACAGAGCTGATAAATGAAGAAACCAGACCAGCGACAGCTACTTAATGACTCTCGCCCTTGTCCTGCATCTAACGGGAATACAGAATGTGACATGTGTGTTTTTCGGCACCTTTACTCTTTCATGTGTGCCCTTGACTCTGGCTACTCAGTCACCTGCCTCCTGGGGGAGTCCGGGGGGGGAGGGGGGAGGCGGTCCTCCTGCTCCCCTTCCCCCAGAGCTGACTAATGGTCCCTCTGCTGCTGGATGATGGTAAATAGTGTTGAGCGGGAGTGAGCGGGTGTCTTGTCTGTCACCATCTGCACAGTCTCACACAGTCACACGCAACAGTCTGACACACAGCTCCTGCCACTCCTGCTCAGCCACACTCACCTGACCCCTGCTGCCCCCACCTTGGGAGTGAGATTTCAAACAGGTTCCCCCCTTCAGTTTACCAAGTTGCCTAGCAACCAGCCAGTCAATGGCATGAAGCCCCACCCCCCACTTACTTGACTTCACACCAAGCTCAGCAGCCCCATTGGTTCCCGCCTAGTCCCACCTCTCAAGCCTGGTTTCAGGAACAATATGCCAGTCCCCAGTGCTGCTGGACCAGGGAGCCCGCTGGTACCCCTCCCGGCCCCAGCTCCATCATCTGCCTCCCCATAGAGACACAAAGACTCTAATACCATATAAAACCTTTTTATATAAACTCACGCCCACCTCCCTCTGTCCCTCCCTGTCCCTTCTCGTCCTGGTGAGCATCAGGGACACTGGTATCCGGGCCGCCCCCACACCACCAGAGCTGAAGCTGACATTCAAGGTGGACGTGGCGCATGGAGAGCAGGGGAAGGTCCACCTCCTCCTCCCCCTCGTCCCCACTCTCCGTGGGCTCCGGAAACACACGCTGACCGGAGCCAGTGGCCAGCAGAGGCAGGCTAGGGTGCAGGCTGTAGGGAGAGATGGGCGGCGCCAGTCAGCACCATGAGCCAGGATGCTTGCTCCCTCAGGGATTTACCTTTCTCCCCAACCCAAGCCCCCAAATCTGCAGAATTAACTTATGACCTCACTCCATTGGTGCAGTCCTTCTGGGGCAGGAAGCTCAGCACTGGCTCCGGCCTCCCCTCGTGCCCAGCCGCACCGGTGTCCCACACGGAGACGGCCCCGCTTGTGCTGCCGCTCACTAGGAATTGCCCGCTCCTGGGGAAGAGAGGAGAGGCTTGCTGGCATGCAGGCATCACCGGGGGCAGGAACCCTGCACGGTCAGGGGCTGGGACCCTACAGGTGGGCTCTGGCATCCCTGGGGGCATCAAGACCCTGGGCAGGAAGGGCCCACAGTCACTCACGGGTCCAGATCAAAGTAGATGCGCTGATTGGTGGTCACTTCACGACTCAGGGACCACAGTGGACGCCCAGGCTGCCGGAGATCCCAGCACAGAAGCTCAGCATCCTAAGGACAAAGAACAGGAGCCTAGAATCGTTTCCACCCTCCACTCCCCCACTCCCAACACATGCCTGCTTCCCTCCAGTTTTGTAAGCACGCCTTTAGCTGGGTTGATTTTTTTTTTCCCATGCCCATCTCCCAACACAGCACAGACTACATCCCCACTCCTGCCTTTTACCCCCCTGCTTTGGGATCTCAGAACATGATCCCTACCTTACGGGCTCCTGAAAAGAAGCGATTCCCATCGGGGTGGAAACAGAGGTGGGTGATGCCCCCTTGGTGCCCTCCCAGCAAGGCAAGAGGGGAGCCATCGTCCCAGGTGTACAGACCCAGGGAGCGCCCGTAGGAGCCACAGGCATAGAGGGGCTGGGTTGGACTGAAGGCTATGCAGGAGATGATGCCGCTCTGGCCCTGCTTTTTTGCTAGAAAGGGAAGGAACAAAGTCGGGGAGAGCGCAAGAGCACCTGGCATTAACCACGCTAATCAGAGGTGCACCTCTGTCTCCCGTCCCAGAGCCCATGTGCTGGACTCAGTGCCTCCCCCACCCCATTCGTTTTAAGCAGGATGAAGACCTCTGATGCTCCCTAGATCCTTCTATCCCCTGCAAAGCCCCACTTCTTCCCTCTCAAACCTGTTTTTCCTTGAAGGGCTGGAAAGCAGAAGGCTTATAGGAAAAGGGAATCAGCTTTACCTCCAGTTTCCTGGAGATACCAAGATTTTGGAGATCAAAAGGTACAGGGCACGGGGCTCAAAAGCGAACCAGCTCTTTACCCAGAAGTAAAGTTTCGTCCCCTCCCTGAGTCTGTTTTCTTCCCTGCGCACTGGGCCCAACCTGCCCCACAGGTCTGTACTGAGGATGATGTGACCCCCGCCTCAACCCTGCACGTGACCCCCTGGCTCACACAAGGCCCCTCTGCACGTGGCTGGGCCCTTTTCTCTCCTCCTCCCTCAGAGGCGTGGACTGCTTACCAAACGTGGCTCGGACCTCACAGTCGCGGCCGGGCCGGGACGTGGAGAAGATACGCACGGTCCGGTTGAAGCCACAGAAGAGCTGGGAGCCATCCGGGGAGAAGCAGAGCGAGTGGGCTGCCGTCAGCTCGTCCTGGGGGTGGGAAAGGGCTGGAAATAGGCCTAGCAAAGAGCCTCAGCCATTCTCAAGGAAGGAGAGCTGGGCCAGGACGAGCCCTGGGACTGGGCAGGGAGGTCCCTACCAGGTGGTTGTAGGAGCGAAAGGAAGCCCGGAGCTCTCCAGTGAAGGCATCCCAGATGTGAATCGGGTTCTCCCGGCTGCTGCTGGCCACGCTGAGAGAGACACGGACACTGAGGCCCCAGTGCTGTCAAAGGAAGGGGAGGAAGCCAACTGACCGGCCCTCTCAGCTCACATCTGAAGGGCACAGCAAGCTTTCCTCCTCCCGAGACCCCTGACTCTCTCAGTGGAGGGTCCCCTTGAAATGGGGGCGGCGGGGAGGGGAGGCGAAAGACATCACTTACTAGGAGGTGTCTGGTTGGGCTGAAGACATCAGAGAATACCAGCAGTAATCATAGATGGTGTCGCCTTCCACCATTCGAAGGACGGGAGCCTGGACAGAGATGCGGGGATGCCTGGGTCACTGGCGGGAAAAGGAGGCCCACTCGGAAATCTAGCAGTTTTATGGCAGAGGGAGATGCTCTGTGGGCACTTAACCAGGTAGGAGAAGGCAGACCAGGTAGGAGAAGGCAGAAGGCAGATCCTGAAGAACAGGATCTTGATCTCAAAGTTCAAGGTTTAACTCAGACTTTAACATCAGACTTGGGCCACCAAAAGCCATGCAGATTTACCCTTTTGCTTTTTCAACACTTAGAGAGGAAGAAACAAGTAATATCCCAACCCAGAAACAAAGAACCAACCAATGATACAAATATCTACCGAGTGCCTACCAGGCGCCATTTGATCCTCTAAAAAAAATTACTGAAAAGTTCAAACAAGCAAAGAAGTATTAAAACAAAGCCAAGCAAACCCTGTGAGTCCTCCACGTAGCTTAAGAAGCAAAATATTTTACCAAACGGTTAAAACCTCTTCCCAGTGAAACCCTCCCTCAAAGGTAAACACCATCCTGAATTTATCACTCTCGTGTATTTCTTTAGGAATACATTCAGACAGAGAAAAAACCAATATATACCATGGTCTTGCGTGCTGTTAAACTTAATATGAATGGTGGCGAGCTGTATGCATCCCACTGCGACTGTGAGATTACGGTGACACACTGAGCTCAAATTCATGCATCTTCCCTGCTGTACAGCGCTCCACTCACCCATCCCTCTCCACTGACAGTCACTGGTGTTTTCCCAATTTCTGGCTAGTGTGCTGTAACATTCTGGTACCCGTGTGGGAGGGCTTCTCTGCAGTTTCTGCTAAAGAGGGAATCACTGGGGTTCTACAGTCTGCGCTCTGCCAGCTCTACTAGATCATGTCACGTTTTTCCCAAAGTGCTCATCCAAATTTACTCTCCCCCCAGCAGCGTGTACGAGCGCCTGTTGCTCTGCATCCCCTTGGTGTTGTCAGACTTTCAAATTTTTCTCAATTTGAAGGCTGTGAAATGGTATTTCATTATGATATAAACTGGCGTTTCTCAATATCTAACCAGTGAAGTTAGACATTTTTGTGTTTAAGGGCACCTTTTCCTAGTTTTTGCTCAGTTTTCTCCTAGGTTGTTGCTTTTTTCTTACTGACTTGAAGGAAATCTTTACATCAGTTGGATACCAGTCCTTTGGCGGGGTGACGTCACCCCTTTGGCCCTTGGGTGATGTCACCCAGCCGTGAATGCAGGGTCCACTTCTCCACCCTGAACCCTTGCATCCGACTGCCTGGTGGAAAGCTCCACTGGGGTATCCCTCGGGGTCCTCAAACTCAGTTTCTCTGGAACAGACCCAGCCTCTGCAGCCTGTGAACCTGCTGCTCCTCCTGGGCTCCCCACCCAGTTCTCAAGCCTGAAATGTGAGCACCTTGACTACTACTACCCTTCACTCCCCTTCCTCTCCTGGTCCAACCCAAGGCCAGAGCTTGCCAATTGCACCTCCTAGGTTCGCCTGAACCTGTCCCCTTGCCTTCAATCCCACGTGAAGCCACTGCCTTCTTGCTAGCATTTCTACACGTTCCCCCAGCCTCCCTGCACCCCACACTCCAATCTGCCCCTCCATTCTCCACCCTGCAGCCACACTGAGGCCCCTGGAATCCTGTACAGCATCACTCTCCTGCTTAAAACATTGCAGTGCCTCCCCAAAACCCTCGGTATAAAACCCAATCTCCTATGAAGCCTTCCCTTACCAGGCGTCTACGCCATACCCACCTTTCCAGGCTCATCCCTCATCCCTGTATTCACTCTTGTAATAGCTCCACGTCCCATCATCCTGACTCTCAGTTCCTAGAAGGTGCCAACTCCCTACACTCCTGAACTGCACGCTTTCACGCACACTAGTCTCCAAGTCTGGAATAGTCTTCCTTCACTTCCCCCAGCGACTCTTCCTGGTTGAATCCTAATCATCCTTTGGGTCTCTTAGACACTTCCTCCACTGGGAAGCCTCCCCAATCCCTCGAGCTGAGCCAGGTGCCCTGCTCCACGTTCCAAGAGCCCTCTGTGCCCTCCACGCTACAGCGTACCCATCTGAGAAGGCAGGAATCATGTCTGCCTTGCTCACCACTGTTTCCCCAACACCTAGTGTACAATCAGCAGTCAAATGTTTTAATGGGAAAAGGAAACAGAAGACCGTTCCAATAACATAAGGCCCAAAATAACAGCAACTTGAATTAAAACAGAGGCAGTCAAGTAAAGTGGATAGATTAGGAAGATCACAAGAACTTGATGGGATTTGGTAATTAACTGGACATGGGGGTTAGGGAAAAGGAAGATTAAAGGAGGAGACCCTGGCTTTTGGTTTGGATACCTGAGGTCACCAAGATGGTGGAAGGACTTGGGGTGCACAGGAAGGCTATGAGATGCCAATGTCCTCGGTGAGTTAGGGACAATCGGACAGCATAAGCGTCAAAGGAAAAGTTTTTACAAAGTGAAAGAGCAATCGTCTGGATATAGCATTTAGGAATGAGGACACTCCCTCTCCAACCTGAGATATGTGGGGCACAGAGGATGCACAGTCCCTCCCAGAGAGGGTACAGGAAAGGGAAAGCCTCAGGCAAGAGCCACGGGGTACAGAGAGTACTCAGCGAAGAAGTGGAGAGTTAGAAACAGGAGTTCCAGAAAGCTCTGTGAAAAGGTGGAGAAGGGAGGGGAGGAATTGGGAAACTATGGTGGGAAGAAGCAGTACACAGATGTACGAAAATACCCCAATTTCCCCACCTATACAAATCTTGTCCATTTCCATACTAAACTTGCAGACATTAAAAATGAAAATGCCTAATGAGTATTTAGGTATTTAGGCTATGATAGAATTGGTACACTCATATTGCCAACAGCAATAATAATAATAATAAAAAGAATAAGCAGCACAAAAAGCTTTCGAAAACAAATTGACTATCTGTATCACAAGACTTAAAAAAGAGATATTGATTCTCTCTGACCTGGGGTGTTTCTTACTTGTAAAATTTCTCTGATTCTCTGAAGAATCTCCATCAAAACACATGGAGATGTTCACTGAAAAATAATTTATGATATAAAAATCCTGGAAACAACCCAAAAGTCCAAAACAGGTGAACAGGTAAGAAAACTATCACAGGCAGTCAGTGAAATACCATACACCATTAAGCATAACTATGAACACTGGAACACCGTGAAAAACATTTACGATATGATTGTTAAAAGAAAAAACAGTGTACAAAACCATCTACCAAAGAGTTACAACCACAGAGAGAGCTCCAGTGCCTGGACAGAGCTTAGAAAGAATGTAGAAAAACTTAAAGGGCTGAATCTTGTAGAGTGGTAGGTAACAATGCCTTTTTTCCCTTTTTTTTTCAGCCACACCACGCAGCCTGTGGGATCTTAGCTCCCTCACCAGGGACTGAACCTGGGCCCTAGGCAATGAGAGCACCGAACCGTAACCACTGGACCGCCAGGGAATTCCCACCTTTTTCCCTTTTTAACATTCTCATTTTTCTCAAGTGAATGTGTACAATAAATATTTGACCTCTCACATTTCCAGTCTCCTCTAACTACCCCTACTCCTGAACTCTTTCAGGCTGGCTGTGCCACGCCCACCCAGCCCTGGTTTCTGGACACCACTGGTTTCTGTTCCAGGAACCAGGGCTAGGAGTGCCTTACAGCTTGCACACAGAATTCACATGTCTGCAGCCTCCGATCTCACAGAGATGCAGGTTAGGCAGGCGTTCAGGACCGTCCCCGGAACGCACCCTTCTTTCACCATCAAGGCCCGGCACTCCCACGAACCTCAGGCACCAAAGAAGTCCCAGGCTTCCGGGCCATCTGGTCTCACCACCACCTGCTCGCTGCTCAACACACTCCCTGATCGGCCCCAATCCCACACTCCTCCCTGCCCCCCAAATCCTTACCCCTTGGCCTCTGAAATTCCCACTCTAGAATCTTCAAACTCCCTTATCTTGCATCTTCTCGGAATGCCCTGTCCACCCACCTGGACCTGCCCGATGCTGTGGCTTTCTCAGGCTGAAATGTCTTTCATTCTCACCCCCCTCCTCAGTACAAACATCAAGGTCATTTCCAAATCTTTTCACCCCTCCAAACTCCACCTCCTCTGCAGTTCCTGCCATCACATTAGCTCCCTGTTTTTGTTTCCCTCCCTCATTCACTGAGACTTTCATCTCCTGGTTCAGTCTCTCGCTCCCCACAAATACTGTTACTCTCGGTGACGTGCACTTCCACCAGGACTTTGAGCTTGCAGTTCTCTCTGCCCAGCACATTCTTCCCCAAAATATCACGTTGGTTCACTCCCTGACTCCCTCAGATCTCTGCTCAAATGTCACCTGAATAGTGAAGGCTTCTCCGACCGCCCTTTTTATTTTTATTTTTGGCTGCACCGCACGGTTTGCAGGATCTCAGTTCCCAGACCAGGGATTGAACCCGGGGCCATGGCAGTGAAAGCACCAAATCCTAACCACTGGACTGCCAGGGAATGCCCCCAACCTCCCTTTTTAAAATTGCAATGAATTCCCCCAGTCCTCCTCTCTGCTTTATCGTTCTCCGTGGTACTTGTCAGATATATATTTCACTGTGTTATTTCTTTATTGCCTGTTTCTCACACTAGAATAGAAGCTTCACAAAGACACAGACTTTGGTCTGTTTTGTTCCTGACTGACCGCTAGCAGCTAAAAACAAGCCTGGCACATAGAATGCGCTCAATGAAAACTTGTTGAATGAATGAATCAATGAAAGAATGAATAAAAACACCCAACACCCTGGCCTCTGCCATTCCTTGACTTCCTTAGCACCCACGGCCGTGGACCTCGCTCTACACCAGGGGCCCACTCCCAGTCGAGTCATCACTACAGTCTCTGATCACCATCTCCAACCCACCCAGCTCCCTTGCTCTGCCATTTCCACCACAATTGTTCAGCTTCATCAGAAACCCATTCACAATCCATTTTCTTACCCACTTTACACTCTGGTCAAGCACAACAGGTGTACCCCTGCAGACACTCTCAAAGTATCCCTGCAGACACTCTCGAAACACCCCTTGTCTTTCTCTCCTGGCAAACCCCGGCCAGACCTCCTATTCCTTCTAGTCCATGCTTGCATCCAACTAACACCAAGGACTACTAGCATGTACTGAACACTGACTACATGCCAGGCAATACTTTAAGCACTTTACCCTAATTCTTTTTTTTTTTTTTGGCTGTGCCACACAGCGTGCAGGATCTTAGTTCCCCCACCAGGGACCCAACCCGTGCCTCATGCAGTGGAAGCATGGAATCTGAAACACTGGACCGCCGGGGAAGTCCTACCCTAATTCTTTTAATCCTCGCCACAACTCTATGAGATGGGTGCTATTATTATCATCCTCATTTTACAAACAAAGAAACTACAGTCAACTTACTGGGGAAAGATGCACAACCATGCTAACTGGTCTCACTTTACATGGTTGACAACAAATTTCTAGTGGGCACTGAGCAAAGAATAGCAATGCTACTCTACACCAAGCATTCCTTGGTGGTTTTGATTTTCTTCTCCCCAGGACCGATCATCTCACACCTTCTGCTCTCTCCCCACAACACTCTGCTTTCAGCTGATAACATCCCCTTTATGCTTCACTGAAAAGCCAAGAGACAGAGACACCCAAATCTTCCCACGACCAAACAGCTGCCTCTGAACGCATCCTCTGCCTTTCTTCCCACTGCAAGGAAGGGTTCTGCGCCTGTCAGTCTAGTCCTTCAATGTGCTCTGGATCCTGTCTTCACCCAGCCACGCAGGGACTTTGTCACCATCCCCGACAACAGCAGCAATTCCTCCCTCTCTTGTGGGGTAATTCTGACCTCACAGAAGCATCTTGTTCACCTTTCTTTAGCCCCACATTCCCTCCGGTCACCATTCCATTTCTCAGCTCCCTTTCACAGGAAAACACTTCCAAAGAATTCTCTCTTCCTCCTACCCTAATTACCTTCTACCTCCAGCACTTCTCTGAAAGTGCTCTCGTCAAGGTCACTATGTCTTCTTGGGTCATTCTCTAAATTTGCCCTCACTCTTAACAGCATGAGACATGACTCTTTGCCTCCACTTTTATAATTTCTCCTGCACCCACCTCCATGTGCTGGAGTGTTCCAGGCTCTGCTTGAGCCTTCTTCTTCATCTACCTCTCTCTTGAGATTGACTCCATTCTCAAGACACAAGATACCATCGACATGCTCTCCCGCTTCCAAAGTATATCCCTAGCGCCCTTCGCAAAGTCTCTCCTTAGCTTTACATTTCACATTTAAAGTATCTAAAAGCCCAGATTTCCCTGGTGGCGCAGTGGTTAAGAATCCGCCTGCCAGTGCAGGAGACACGGGTTTGAGCCCTGGTCTGGGAAGATTCCACATGCCGCGGAGCAACTAAGCCCGTGAGCCAAAACTACTGAGCCTGCGCTCTAGAGCCCGCGAGCCACAACTACTGAGCCCACTTGCCACAACTACTGAAGCCTGTGTGCCTAGAGCCTGTGCTCCGCAACAAGAGAAGCCACCACAATGAAGAGTAGCCCTCGCTCACCACAACTAGAGAAAAGCCCGTGCACAACAACGAAGACCCAACACAGCCAAAAATAAATAAATAAATAAATTTATTTATTTATTTATAATAAAGTTATTTTTTAAAAATAAAAAAAATAAAGTACCTAAAAACCCTTGACTTCTGTCCCAATACCTCTTCATATCCTCTGAGTAAACTGTACCCCCATCCACCCAATTGACTTCCAAGTCCTGTGAAATATACTTCAAATCCACCCACATCTATCTCACCTGGTATCATCCTAGCACAAGCCAACATCATTTCTCGCCTGGACCATGACAAATGCCTCCTAATGAGTCTCCACTCTTGCCCACTCACAATCTATTCTCTAACCATTATTTTGTTCTTCTCTTTTAAAATCTCTCCCACGGCTTCCCCAAAAACACTCCAAATGCCCTACCCACAAGATCTGACAAGATGTGGCTGCTAGCCACCTCTCCACCCTCACCAGGCTTTCCCCCTCACTGGCCTTGGTCCAGGCACACTGGCTTTCTTTCTGTTCCTTGAACACACAAAGCTCTTCTCCAGCTCTGGGTCTTTGTAGCATCTTTGCCTCTTCCTGGAACGCTCTTTCTATAGCTCTTCACATGACTGATCTCATCATCCTTCAGGTCTCAGCTCAAATGTCTCTTTTTCAGAGTCCCTCCCTGACCGACCGTTTTATCTAAAGCGGCATCCTCTAGTTAGTCTCTCCTCATTCTGTTGATTTCCTTCGTAGCATTTATTATAATCTGTCATGAACTTGATTATTTATTGGACTACGTTTGTTGTCTATGTCCCATACAAGAAAGCAAAGCAGCTCTTCATCTGTCACATTCATTACTTTATCCCAACACCAAATACAGTAAGTGACACACTGGTAGTCATTCAATAAATACCTATAAGTCAATTAAAAACCACCGTGAGAAAAAAAAAAAAAAAAAACCACCGTGAGAAATCCACTAGTCTTTTATGGAAAACACATATTCTTAACTAAAGAAGGACAAACACCTCTTTAAATGACTTCAGAATTCAGGGTAGAAAATGCTACCTGTGGAACCTCATGGTGAGATGTCCTGCCTGTGAACAGGAAACATGTGGACTGTACTTTCTCCATCTACAGGAAGGAATTAAATGCGCAGTGTCTGATGAAGGGGCAGAGTTAGCTCCTACCCTTACCATTTCTGCATATTCCAGCTGCTCCCCCTCATTGTACAGCTCTGGGGGCAGGTTGTAAATCCGCAGGATGTTATCAGCACTATTGGTCAAGATGCAGGAACCATCAGGGGCCCTAGGAGTAGGAAAGAGTTAGAAAGCTGGACAGACCTGTATTTTCCACGTGTAGGACTAGGGCTGAGCTGACCTCTGGTATAGGTAAGCACCCCCAAGACCTTGAGGAAGTAGAAGACACACAATCACAAATGAAATTTTTTTTTTTTTTTTTTTTTTTGTGGTACGGGGGCCTCTCCCGTTGCGGAGCACAGGCTCCGGACGTGCAGGCTCAGCGGCCATGGCTCAGGGGCCCAGCCGCTCCGCGGCATGTGGGATCTTCCCGGACCAGGGCACGAACCCGTGTCCCCTGCATCGGCAGGCGGACTCTCAACCACTGCGCCACCAGGGAAGCCCACAAATGAAATTCAAACTCAATCCAGAGGAATTCTTACTCCTTCTCCCACCATGGTGGATCCTTCTCCCAGATAACTGGGGTATTTTAAGGTGGAAATCCTGAGCGTGATTATCTCCCTGCCCCATTATGCTTACTTACCACTTACAGCCTTTCAAGAAGTTCTCAGGTTGGGTGCTGAACTCTGACCAGGAACCGCTGAGAAACCGAGGTACCTGGGAGAAGCTGTAGCTCCAGACGCTGGAAGGAAGATGGGGGAACAACAAACCTGGGTTCACCAAAGCAAAGTGGAAATGGGCCTGGAGAAGTGGGGCTGAGGACTGGCGGATAAGATATATCTCACACTTCCAATCTCCACAGATTCCTGAGCCACCTGCTATCACCACTTACGTGTATCCCTCATTCTCTGGAGCGGGTTCCTCAGACACACCTTCCACGTCTTCTCCGGGACCCAACTCTGGCCTGTTCGTTTCTTCTGCAGGAAGGCTCACATTTTCAGAAAGTTCTTGCTCTTCGACTCGAGGGCTCAACTCACTAGGAATACCAAACCCTGTTTCCAGGGGAATGGAGAGAGAAGCTGGGTCCCCCTCCTCCAGCTCCTGGGACACAGCTGAGACAGCCATGGGATCTGGGGACACCCGGGGCGGATCATCGCCATCGGGTGTCGGTGGCATCAGTTCAGGGTCCGTATTTTTATCCATCGGGGAAGCCTGAGGAGAGAGAGGGGCTGGAGCTGGGGCCCGGTCTGAAGGAAAGCAGTCCGGAGCTAACAGTGGCGCCTCCGGTGTCTTCATACTGCAGAGGAAGCGCGGCAGACATTGGCCGCGGCCAAGCAGTTCTCTTCCCGCCGGCTACCAGCTGCCGGGCCCGCGGAACGGCCAAGACCGCTTCAAAGTTCGCACGGATCGGGATGCAGAACTGGAGAAACCCACCAGTGCCTTCCTTCTTCCCCCGGGAGGGGGCAGAAGGCCAGGAGAACCGCGGAACAGCAACGTTAGAAAGCACGGCGCTCTTCAGCCTGCTCGGTCGCTACGACCCACCTCTTCTCGCGGGATTTGGGCACACCTTTCCATTGGACCTCCGCATCCCGGATCAGACTTCGCGGGCGACCCACGGAAGGACAGGGCAGGGACGTAACAGGTCACGGGTTATGTTCCCATCAAGCCCTGGGGCTCCTAGTGGCTGCTGGGAGTTGTAGTCCAAAGGCTTCTGCCTCGGCGAGAAGTGCCTGAGCTCCCCCTGCGGTCTTCCACGATCATTCTTAAAGCATCTACTCCTCTCCCCCACCTGCAGAGGGCGATAGCGCTATGTTTGATTTTACAGGTTTTAAGCCTCTTTTGCATCTCGTTCGCTAAATTCTTCAGACCTCCGTCTCTTTTCATTCATTCAATAAATATTTATTACTGAACTCTTACTTGCTACCCAGTACTGTACTAGGCACTGGGAAATACAACAATGAATAAGATAGTAGACAAGGTCTCTGCCCTCCTAAGGCTTAGGTTGCTGTGTATTCAAGGCAAGGAACAAATCATTTCAGAAAGTGATAGGGGCTGTGACATTTAGCTGTTGAGTACAAACTATCCAGCTATTTAGGAAGAGGAGTTTTCCAGGCAGAGGGAACGACAAGTGCAAAGGCTTTCTTCCTTTCACCTTCATATTTGACACAGTGGCAGAATTCTACCAAAATGGTTTCCACCAATTGTGCCCTCACGGCTCTGGCTCGTCGAACTTCCCCACCCCAGATTCTCAGTAGCTACAGTACCAATACTGCTAGAATCCTGACTCTCCCCGCACCTCCTCTCCTAATCTCAGTTCCCATCGCCTCCGCCCGCAGGGGAATTGCTTGCCCTTACTTGTCATGGCGACTGTCCAGCTTTGTGCCAGGAGCCTCGCGAGGGTTGCTGGGATTGGGATTTTCCCCTCCCACGTGCTCCGGACTGGCGCTAAAAGTTTTGAGCTCTTCAAAAGTCCAGAGCTACCATCCTGGCCGCAGGTAGTAGCTGGGGTCCGGGGTCACCTGGCGTCCAGCCTCGGAGCGTGCATCCCAGGACGGTGACACGCTCCCCTGAGCTTCGGGTAAGCTCTTGACTGAGCCTCATGTGTCCTCTGTGAGTCACGGGCTCTCGGCTCCGTGTATTTTCAGCTCGTGGGAATAGAGGGGGCTGGGGGCGGGGCACTGGGGATTTAGCGATTTTGGGGGGGAATGCAAGCTTGGCTAGCGGCACCAACAGAGGAATGCAATGTTGGGAGGCCCGAGTGTAGATGATGGGGATGACCAACCGAACTCCAAGCTGAACACTTGGGCGGGGGAGTGGGGCTTTGGGGAAACTTTAGCCGGCCTAAGGGGTTCTTCCAACCATTACCACCCCATCCCAGGGTGTGGGGGATTCCGAAATAAGACGCACAAAGCATCAAGGTCTGAGACTTTCGGATCTCGGAACTTTGGGGATTCGTGGCTCGGGATTTTAGAGCGTATGGCATCCCAGTGGAACCTCGGGCTCCATTCCGAAGTGGTTATTCGGGGTGATCCGGGAAGGCCAAGCTGCTAAGGTCCCATAACTTCCGGATCTTTGTCCTTCCTGGAGTGCTCTTTCCAAATGGCCCGTGGCTCCGCTAGAAGGAGAAAATCCGGTTAAAGACTGTCAGTCGTGGAAGTGGGACGTGCTAAATGAGAGATTTGCCCCCGAAGCCCGGCAGACCTAACCCAGCCTGAGAGGCCCGGGAGTCCTGTTATTGTTTGACTCTACATTTACATTTCTGCCACTTGCAGGAGCATTTCCGGTTTCTTTTTTCGGAACAGACCACTATTCACCCTATGTGAGGGAAGTAGAAAGAGAAAAGGTCTTTTAGACTAGTTCCTATTGCTTGCGGAGGGAGGCTGATAACCCCCTTTACTTTTTTTCCCCCCCCCCTCCTGGACTACTTAGCTACCGCTTTTGGAAAGGAAGAGGTATTCGTTTTCATGCAAACCTCAATCCCTCCCCCCCTCTTTGAATGGTGTGCTCCACCCCGGTCGACTGCTAACCAGGCGGACGCTACCATTGCGTGGGATGGTTTGTTTTTTTGCTTTAAGTGTCTGAGGGCAGACCCTGGGTATTTTCGAGAATGGGTACATCTGAGCATTAAACGATAAAAGAGTGTAACGATGGGTCGTTTGTTTGTGGCGGAGGAACAATTTCTTCTGTATTCGGCTTTGGGCTGAGAGATTCCCATTTCGGACGCAGAGTGAACGTCTTGAAGCGGAAGGGGCGGGGCTTGGAGAGGGGCGGGGCCCGAGGTCTAATATGCAACTCTCCAGTCCCGGCTAGTTCTGGCCTGCGGGAGGCGGCGAACCCCGCGCGAAGTCCGACCCGTAACCATTTTTCCCGCATTTTCATCGTTTAGGGCGCGGTCGCCTACCACGCACCTGCTACGAACCAGACACAGTGCGCTGTACTTGCGTGCTTTTTTCTAAATTGGGGGTAGCATTTACACCCGCCGCCTATCAAAATACAAGTTTCTCTTGCTTCTTCCCTATCTTTGACCCCCTACCTTTATTTTGATTTGTGTCACCGTGGATTATTTTTGCCTGTTGGAGAACTTCTTATATCTGTGAAATTCACCCATTTTATTGCATGTATCAGTGTATCCGTATTTTGCTCCTTTTTATTTTAATATATTCCTCTGAATGAATAAACCATCGATTGTTTATGCATTCTTTTGATGGCCTTTCAGTTGTTTCCCATTTGAGATTATTTTGAATAAAGCTGCTATCAGCATTCTTGTACAATTACTTTTGTAGTCATGTTTTTATGTTTCTTGGATAAATCCTTAGGAGTGGAATTGTTGGGTCCTAGAGTGAGGAGTAGATCTATATATTTTTTTAATTCTATTAAAAAGTTTTAATTATTCAAAGTGGTTGTACCGTTTTACACGCCCACCAGCAGGATATATCCTGTCTTAGGATTTGGTTTGTCAGTCTCTCTAATGTGGCACATCATTGCGGTTTCATTTTGCAGTTCTCTGTTAACTAAGTTCAACAGTTTGCATGTGCTTATTGGCCATTTCTGTGTTACATGTGAAGAGAGAATGGGTACATCTGAGCATTAAACGATGAGTCTTTTCCCCATTTTTAAAATTGGTGTATTTGCTTTTTGTGTTGTTGAGGTGTTGAAGTTATTTGTACATTCTGGATAGGAAGAGTGTATCTTTTGTCAGATACGTGTATTTTCTCCTGACCTGTTGCTTGCTTGTTTGTTTAACAGCTCTTAAGAGGAGCAGAAGATTCTTTTTTCTTTTAAGTGGTTGCTGTGACCTGTTTAGGAAATCTTAGCCCAAGGTCATGAAGATATTCTCTTATAGTTTCTCATATATTTTCTTCTAGAACCTTCTAACTTTAGGTTTTACATTTAGGTCTGTGAGCCATAATTAATTAACTGATAATTAAGAATTTTTTCATGATGTGAGGTCAAGGTTCTGTTTTATTTTTTCTTAATGGATATCCAGTTGTTCTAGCTCCACTTGTTGAAATAGCCTTCCTTTCCCCACTGAATTGCTTTAATTGGAGCGCTTGGTCCATTTACATTTAATGCAATTATTGTTACATTTGGGTTTAAATCTGCTGTCTCAGCGGTATTTCCTATCCTTTGTTCTTCACTTCACATACTTGAGGAAGAAACAAAACCAATCTCACATAAACTCTTTCAGAATATAGAGGAAGTAACATTGCCCAACTCATTTTATGAGGCCAGCGTAATGCTGTCAGCATATATATGCAAAAACCTGACAAACTTTAGCAAATCACGCCTAGTAATATATAAAAATGATAAATATATCGTCCCCAAGTAGAGTTTATCCCTGGACTGCAACATTGATTTAACATTCAAAAAATCAATCAGTGTAATTTGCCACATTAACAGATTAAAGGGTAAAACTCCTATGATCAACTTCAATAGATGCATAAAAAGCTGTTGACAGTATGCAACACCTGTTTGTGATTTTAAAAGAAAAACCAACCTCCCAGCAAACTAGCAGAGGAAACTTCCTCAGTCTGATACAGTGCACCCCCAATCAAGTTACCATTAACAACATACCTAATAGTGACAGACTAGAGTGAATGCTTTTCCTCTAAGATAAGGATTTGACTCTGGCCTCTTCAGCATTGTAAATTAGAGGTCTTAACCAGGCAAGAGAAAGAAACATAACAATTGGAAAAGAAGAAATTAAATTGCTTTATTCACAGATGGTATGATTGTGTACACAAGAAGTCCTAATAGAAAATTCATTTTCACACTATGCGGACTAATAAGTGATTGTAGCAAAGTTACAAGTTTCAAAGGCAATATACATACATTGTATTTTTATATAATAGCAACCTTGAATCCAAAGTCAAAAACATGGCATACTCAGGGATAGATTTAACAAAAGATGGACAAGACCTCCATATTGAAAACTGCAAAATACTGCTGAGAGAATTTAGGAAGATTTAAATAACGGAGAGATACCGTATTCATGGATTAGAACACTTATTGGTGTTAAGGTGTCTGTACTCTTCAGAATGATTTAACTCAATGACTTAAAACATTGTTTGTAGAAATTGACAAGCTGATTCCGAAATGAAACAGTGGTACAAAGTTGGAGGTCTTAAGATACCCGATATCAAGATTACTGTAAAGCTACAGTAGGACAACAACCAATGAATAGAGTATGGGAAAAGACATAAATATGGTAAATGATTTTCTACAAAGGCACCAAAGTGAATCAGTTGGGAAAGGAAAGTCTTTCAACAAACAGTGCTGAAACAACTGAAGCAGAAAAATGGATTTTGCCCTCTACCTCACACCATACACAACAGTTAATTTGACGTGGTTAATAGCCCTGAACATAAAACTTTCAGAGAACACAACATCTTTGTCTTGGTAGGGGTGGGTTACAGAGCTGTATCAAAATTTGTCAAGTTTTGTGATCAAAATAGTATGATGCCATTTCAACCTTTGTACGTTTTACCTCAAAAACATTTGTGGGGTTGTGGGGAGTGGCTAGAGGTATAGATGAGACAAAAAAGGCAGAATGTTGATTATTCTTGAAGCTGTGTGATGGGTACTTGGGACATTTTTCTGTTTACCTTTTTATATGGTTAAAATTTTCCATGATTTCTATTTATTTTTCTTTTTTAGATATTTTTTATTTTGGAAAAATACAGGTACAAAAGTAACATAACACATATCCCCACCAAATAATTTTAACACTTAACATTCTGTCTTATTTTTGTCCATATTTTAATTACACAAGTAATGTATGGATACCATCTTTTTACATTTTTCTTTGTTAATAAAGCTAAAACCTCCTTTGACTCTACCCTCAGGACCCTAAGCATACATCCCCCTCTCCCTGAGACCATCACTATCATAGATTTTGTGAATTTTTATTCTTCTTGCCTGTGTTTCATACTTTTACATACACATGTTTATAAGCGATAGTCATTATATGTATTCATATTTCTATATATATGTATATATATGTTGTTTTGTTTTGTTCCCCCTGTGCTGCCACGCAGCATGCTGGATCTTAGTTCCCCGACCAGGGATCAAACCTGTGCCCCCTCTAGTGGAAGCCCGGAATCCTAACCGCTGGACCACCAGGGAAGTCCCTCATCTTATATTTTTAAATTCCATGAACCAAATTACTGTGTTTTGCTTTTTTCTTGCAAATTGTATTTTCACCCAGCATGTTTGTGAGCTGTATTGGATTACATATACAGATAATTCATTTCCCTAAACCACTGTAATGAATACACCACGTTTCATTTACCTATTTCCTATTGATGGACAGTAAGGTTGTTTCTTGTCACCTGCCATTAGGAACAACGACATGAATATTTTTGTGCAAGACTCCTTCTGTCGCCCCCTGCAACCACTTTTCTAGGACGTCCACCTAGAAGTGGTTTTGTGGAGTAGTAAAATGTATGTGTTTTCAGTTTTACCAGATGCTGCCTTATTTCTTCCCAGAATCAAATTTTTTTTTTTTTATTTTCCCAATCACATAGCTTTCAGCCAAAAATTTTTTTTACATCAGACTCTGGGTGGAGCCAGAGGAGCATAATTATTTAGAGCTTGGGTGTGGCTTCAGACAGCCCAGGTTCAAATCCCTGGCCCTGCCGCCTGGGAGCTTTCTGAGCCTGGGTAATTCCTTTAACCTCAGTTCCTCTCTTCTGATGATAGCACCTACCTTACTGGCTTTTTGAGAGGATTAATGAGATTAGCCCCTGAAAGCAGTGGATCCAGATAAGGTCTATATAAACAGCCACCATTGTTATGATAGGCCGTTGCTATGATGGCGATCAGGCCTGCCCCTCCTTTGGGTCCCAGCGGAGTTTATTGCCTTCCCACCAGGGCTGCCAGTGTAAATGTTCTGCCTCCGCACAACCATCATGACACCCTGATGCTCCTACCCATGGGAAGTACCTACTCTGAAGAGGTTTCCTACAGAAAGAAACATTGAGAATTCAGTTGTTGCCGAGGTCTGAGAGAGGGAGACCTCCTATGTCCATGGGGCTGTCTCCCCGCAGTGGGACTGAGACCTTGGCCCACCATCCCAGGACAGCCCCTCCTGGCATGTTTACTAAACAGAGTTGTCTGAAGGAGGGGAACTAGGCATGAATGCAGGCAGGACCACAAAAGCCCCACCCCCTCGCAATCACAAAGCTCTCACTTTCCAACAATAATAGAGAACAAATAAAATTGGGATAATCATATAAAGAGAAGCATCTATTGAGCTCTGACTAAGTGCTAGGTGCTTTTCTCAACTCTTTATATTTCCTATAACAAGTGGGGCCCTATTTTAGAGCAAAGGATGCTAGGCACAGAGAGGTTAAGCAGCCTCCCAAAGTTACACAGCTATTAGATGGTGAGCTTGGGGTGCAGGCCCAGCCTGTCTGCCTCCAGAGCCCAGGCTCTGCCACGTTTGCCATGGGAGCTTTAAGATAAGTGAGGTCATGCAGCAAATTTAAGTGACAATACAACATCAAACCAAGGGCTTCTGAGCCCCATCTCTGTTGACACGAGCCTCCCTTCCATAAAAGTCTCAAAGTTATTTTGATCATCGATCTAGGGGGAACCCTAGTCCTTCTCCCCAAGGCAGATGTTTGGGGTCCCGCTGCTGTCCCCTCTGGCCTTCCTCCATGTACGTTCATGGTCCATCCCCCATCAGCTTTGGGAGCTATGATAAGAGGCCCTTTTGCCAACCTCTCAGTTGGCGGACTTTCATCGCTAAAATCTGCACCTTCAGACTTAACTGATTACAAATGAGAGCTCTGCAGGTTAGTCTGTAATGAAGTAAGCCTCTTAATTCTAGACCTTCGAACAGTCATTTTTCATAAAAGCTCATTCACTCACCTGTGTGTGTTGTCGGCTGGTCACTTAACCTCTGTGAGACTTTCTCACCTGTCAAGAGGCAAGTGTGGTTATCGGGACAGTTAAGGTAACCCACGTGAAAGGATTTTTTCACACTCTAAATACACAGGAAAGCAGGTTCTGTATCAACATAAAGGTGCAGGTGAACCTTAAGTGGCATGTTTCTGAGCAAAGCTGATGACAAATTTGGCATCAAGAAAGAGGGCATGGTGCTAACAAAAGATCAAGATAAAAAAAATTAATTACATGGGACTGAGTGAACTGGTGAGGATGATTATAATTTTTGTGACTTTCTGTTTGAATAAAAAAAAAAAATCCCACAAGGACTCAGAGGCAAAAAATATACAAATCAATTTTCACTGCAAAGTAAAGGAGCTGTTACAGTGGAGGATCCCTGGACTGAATGTCAATATCATGACATAGTGTGAGTGTGTTTCGTGTTTGGTAATTGCAATCATTGTTGCTTTCGTTATGGTGATGCATTTAGAATGCTTGGTGTCAGTCTGTTTATCTCTTGTAAAAATAAAATACGGTGTGTGTGTGTGAAAAAAAAAAAGAATTCACACATGAGAAAAAAAAGAACTATGCATAAAGTCTTACTTACTCTAAGGTTCACCTTGTACCTCTCCTGTCATACAACTCGTCACTTTCCCCATCATATACCACCAAATGCCAAAAAGAAATCTGAGTACTCTGCGGTCATGGCACAGGTATTTCTAAAGAGAGGAACACCTGTTCCAAAATCACTAATCCGAGCATAAATATATGGGGAAATGAACTGGGAACAAAAAGGAAAGAAAGAGGGCATGATGAAACCATTTGAAAGCTGGCCTGAGAGACGAGACGATGGCGGCAGGGCGGTGGCCCGGACCGCAGCCACCACTCTGTCCCCTTTGTTCCCTCGACCGCTCGTAAACCGCTCATGGCCCGGGTACGTCGATTCACTTATTCACCCCAGTTATTGAGCCCAACCAGGTTCAAGGCATTATGCTGATAACTGGTGAACAAGACAACTTCCCTGCCCTGCCGAAGTTTATATTCCAGTAGAGCAGCGGTCCTCAGCCTTTCTGGCACCAGGGCAGCCAGTGGAGCTCAAGCACCAGAGAAAGGAGAGGGTACTAGGAGATGAGGTCAAAGAGGTGGGCAGGTCCTGGGTCCTGAGGGATTTGTAAGCCGGGGGTGAGGAGCCGTCCCAAGGGAGCAGGTGGGGAATGGGTGGGTCAAGGGAGGTATCTTCCCCCAGATGGAGGGAGTTGGCTGAGAGTTGTTTCAACCTTATTACCACAAAGGAGAGCAGAAATAGGTAGACACTGAGGAAGGCTTCTGGATTCAGTGGTGGGAGGGTTGGAAGTCCCTCTCTGCGTAGTGAGGAGTCGGTGGGGGGGGGGTCCTGCCCCCGTAGCAGATCCTCAACACCCTGGCGTGGTCTGCGCACAGGGCGAGGTGACCCTGGGCTGGGTATGTCTCACACTGGATCCTCGCCTTTCTCCCCCCAGTGGCCACACTGCCTCCCAGGGAGCTGTAATGGAGGAGTTGCAGGCAGAACTCGGCGTGGAGCCCCCTCTGAGTCAGGAGACGTTTTCAGACTTGTGGAAACTGTAAGTGGAGGTCTGGAGGGAGGGGCAGGTTCACTGCTGAGCCTCTAATAACCCTGCCCCACCCGAGTCCCCAGTCC
This sequence comes from Delphinus delphis, assembly GCF_949987515.2. Classification (NCBI taxonomy): domain Eukaryota; kingdom Metazoa; phylum Chordata; class Mammalia; order Artiodactyla; family Delphinidae; genus Delphinus; species Delphinus delphis. The sequence goes on along the minus strand of NC_082701.1, from coordinate 50,936,463 downwards.
CCTAAGTAGAGACCTGTGAGAAGCAAAAACCAGTACTGACTTTCTGCTCTTGTCTTACAGGCTTCCTGAAAACAACCTTCTGGTAAGGGCTGGGCTGCGAGAAGGGCCCAGGGGCTGCAGAGCTGGGGGCTGAGAACCTGGCCTTCTGACTCTTGTCTCTCCCGTCCACAGTCCTCTGAGCTCTCCCCAGCCGTGGATGACCTGCTGCTGTCCCCAGAAGACGTCGCAAACTGGCTGGATGAACGTCCAGATGAAGCCCCCCAAATGCCGGAGCCCCCTGCGCCAGCTGCCCCCACCCCAGCCGCCCCAGCACCAGCCACCTCCTGGCCCCTGTCGTCCTTTGTCCCTTCCCAGAAGACCTACCCTGGCAGCTACGGGTTCCGTCTAGGTTTCCTGCATTCCGGAACAGCCAAGTCTGTAACCTGCACGGTAAGTGGCCCTGAGGGTCTGGCTTCCCTGTACAATTCGATGTGTGGCCCCTGTGCCCCGGGGTTTCTCTGTACGGAACTCTAGGGTTCCACTTCAGCCTTTGGCTTTTTGTCAGTCTTTTTACATTTTACCTAGTTAGTCTATGACCTTTGACCCCAGTCCCAAAGTTGCATTTCCCCCCTTGACCTTGGATTTTCATCCTTCCCATCACATTCTCAGCATCTGTCGTGAGGCCATTCTTTTTTTCTTTTTTCTTCACTCTCATTCATTCTTTGGCTTTTGTAAGTAAGCTTCTGGGATGTAGGAGCCCGACCGTGCCATCTCTAGCTACCCTCCCCCCACAGGACATGGCTTCTAGTCGGTATTTATGCAGTGTTTGTTCATTTGACCCCTAGGTACTTGTGTCCTGACCTTCCATTCATTCTTCCTTCTCCTCCAGTATTCCCCTCCCCTCAACAAGCTGTTTTGCCAGCTGGCCAAGACCTGCCCGGTGCAGCTGTTGGTCAGCTCACCACCCCCGCCCGGCACCCGGGTCCGCGCCATGGCCATCTATAAGAAGTCAGAGTACATGACGGAGGTTGTGAGGCGCTGTCCCCACCATGAGCGCTGCTCTGACTATAGCGACGGTGAGCAGCAGGGGGCTGTGGATGGGCAAGGCTGGTGCCCGGAGCCCCCAAACCCCTAATTCCTCCATGATTGCTCTCAGGTCTGGCCCCTCCTCAGCATCTCATCCGGGTGGAAGGGAATTTACGTGCTGAGTATTTGGACGACAGACACACTTTTCGACACAGCGTGGTGGTGCCCTACGAGCCGCCCGAGGTCTGGTTTGGCCACTGGGGTCTCTGGGGGAAGGGGGTCAGAGGGGTTTGTCAGTGACCATCCAGGTGGGAGATGGAGGGCTTTCTCCTTCCTTGATCTCCCACAACCCGGTGAGGTGTGCAGAGCAGATGGGTTATCCCCTTTCCACAGCTGAGGAAACAGAGGCTCACAAAGGCTAACAGCTTCCCCGGGGCTGCATAGCCTCACCTGGGGCCTGTGCTCTCTCCCAGGTTGGCTCTGACTGTACCACCATCCACTACAACTTCATGTGTAACAGCTCCTGCATGGGAGGCATGAACCGGCGGCCCATCCTCACCATCATCACACTGGAAGACTCGAAGTAGGGACAACACGCCGCCCTCCACGCTGGCATGCTCCTCCCTAAGCTCTGCCTCTCTCTGTCCCCTGGGCTCTGCCCTTCACCACTTTCTTCCGTGCTACCAGCCATCCTTCCCTCACTGCATCCCCTTGGTAGACTTCCTCTGCTGCTCCCTCCCAGTTCTCTTTTCTCCGGCTTTGGGATCTCTCTAGCCTGTGGCTTCTCAATCTTCCTGGAGCTGGACCTTAGGATCCATGTAGGATGGGGGTGGTTGGGAGTAGGTGGGGCCTGGTATACAGGAGAACAGGGAGGCGGGGCCCACCCTCCTTACTGCCTTTTGCTTCCCTCTTCTTACCTGGGTAGTGGTAATCTGCTGGGACGGAACAGCTTTGAGGTGCGTGTTTGTGCCTGTCCTGGGAGAGACCGCCGCACAGAGGAAGAAAATTTCCGCAAGAAGGGGCAGTCTTGCCCTGAGCTGCCCACTGGGAGCGCTAAGCGAGGTAAGCAGGCAGGACAAGAGGAGGCAGAGAGGGTGCAGTGCTGCCCAAGATTCACTCTTTTCTCGCCTTTCCTTGCCTGTATTCCAGCACTGCCTACCAGCACCAGCTCCTCTCCACCACAAAAGAAGAAACCACTGGATGGAGAATATTTCACTCTTCAGGTACCAAGTCTGGGAGAGAGAGATGCAGGCTCTTGCCACCACTCAGTGGAGGTTGGATAAGGGAAGAAAAAATATAAATGTAGCAGATGTGAGGTTAAGCCCAGTTTCTCTAGACATCCTTTCCCCATCCATGGCATTGACTCTTGTAGTTAATATTATTGGGTTGACAGATTTAAGTTTCAAGTCTAGCACTCCAAATGCTATTTTCTTCTTGACTGCTTTGCCTGTATTTAGGACATTTGCCATCAGGGGGCAGTGGTGCCTTGAGACAATGGCTCCTGGTTGTGCCTGGCTTCAAACGCCAGCTTGTACCTTAACACACGTTTTAAAGAAGCCTCTTCCAAAAAGAAAATTGTTAAAGAAAGCATAAAAACGGTTTCTATGATTTTGCCTAATACTTCTTTATCCCCTTCCTTCCCTGCCACAGATCCGTGGGCGTGAACGCTTTGAGATGTTCCGAGAGCTGAATGAGGCCTTGGAGCTGAAGGATGCTCAGGCTGGAAAGGAGCCAGGGGAAAGCAGGGCTCACTCTAGGTGAGTGACCCGGGTCCCCTCCCCTGCCTTCCTGTGTTGGAAAACCATGGGATTCCATTCTAATCCTGCCTTCAAGGTAAAAGGCTGGAACCCTGCCATTGGGTCCCAGCCCTGCCCAAACATTCTTTAGTCTTCCTCTACTTTCCTGCCTCCGGGGGTCCAGGGGCATGGATATTTCTTTGCCATTTCTAACAACCCCTAGACCCTCAGAGCTAGGGTCTCAAATAGGGGACTGATAACTGTGGGAGTATAGGACACAGTGTCAGAGTTTGGGGTCAGATCCTCCGCCCTGCAAAGTACTGAGGAGTCCTTTGTGGCCTTGTTACTTCCCTTCCCAGGCTCAGTTTCCTCATTTGTCAAATGGGATAAGGGAAGACTGAGAGGTTAATACCCACAAGTACCCCAAGGTGCTCAGTCAGCGTGTCTGCCATTGGTGGTGACCATTTTAACTTAAGTTCTCCTTGCTCCCACCTCAGGCCCTTCAAAGCCCAGGTCCAGGAAGAGGGGCCCAGAGCTTCTCAGTCAGATGATGTCATCTCCCCTCCCCCTCTCTCCTCACAGCCACCTGAAGTCTAAGAAGGGGCCGTCTCCCTCCCGCCATAAAAAACTGATGTTCAAGAGAGAAGGGCCTGACTCAGACTGACATCTTCTGCTTCCTGTCCTCTATTGACACCCCTACCCTCGTTCCCCCCTTCCCTGCCGTTTTTTGGGTCTCAGGGGCTTAAACCTCTGCTTGGTGCAGGTGTGCCTCGGAAACACCCTGGAATTCTTCCGTTTGCTTGGCCTGGGGCTCTGCTAAAGAGGTTGGCCTGCACTCATGGTTTTTGGGGGAGGTAGCTGGGGCCTTCCAGCTTAGCTTTTAAGGTATTCACCGTGGGGAGCATTTGAGAGAGGTAGGAAAACGTTCCTGCATGTGAGGAACATTTTATAACCAGCCATACACTGGGTTGGAAGTCCGGTTCTCTACCATACTAGCCATGGAAGCGATCTTAAGTTGTTGAGTTTCTCCGAACTTGATTGTCCACATTTACGAAATGCCGATAATCATACCTACCTCACGGAGTTTGTTGTGAGGGTTAATGAAATAACGTATGTCTGACCCCCAAACCATCTTTTTATTACATGATGTCTGGGACTTAGTGCCTTTGTGGGTGCTGGTTCTGTGTCCCCCTTGGTGGATGATTTGATAGTTGCTATGACTGGATGGCTGGGCAAGGGGAAGGAATTTCCAAGTCCCTTCGCTCCTGGCCCCGCCAAATCCTATCTAACCTCTTGGTGAACCTCAGCACCCAAGGGGAAATCTCACCCTGTCCCACGTCCTGGAGGATTCCATCCCTGGTGTATCTACCGAGATCTGTTTTATTTCCCTCAAATGCTCAGGCAGATTTCTTTTGTACTCTGCAGGGCACATCTGCATTTGTCACCCGCACCCCTCCTCTTCCCTTTTTATATCCCATTTTTATATTGATTTCTTATTTTACAATAAAACTTTGCTACCACCTGTGTGTCTGAGAGATCGGTGCCAGTGCAGGGTGCCTGGGGCCCACAGTGCAGGGGTGAAGAAGGGGGTGCATTTGGGAGGCAGCCACCTGAATCTTCAGGGAGCATGTTTGGGGGGCCCAGCGCCCGGGTTCCGGGAGGAGAACAAAGCCTGGTGACTGGGTCAGTCCGCAGGCTGCATGACAATAAGGGAAGGGGTGACTCCATTCATAACTCGGGAACCAACTGTCCCCCTCTCCTCTCCTGCCAAGGCTGGCACAAGGTCTTCTGCTCCTGCTTCTAGGATTGGGCTTCTGCCCCCTCTCAGCCTCTCACCAAGGATTATGGGATTTAAATGTCTGATTTAGCAAGCCTGAGCCTCTGGGGTGGCCATCTGCTCCACGGGAAAGGGGCAGGATACCTGGGTGCCCAAGGGGAAGGAGGGCGGGTGCTAATGGATGAGGAGAGCAGGGGGAGGCCTGCCAGCCGGGGTCCCCAGGAAGTGGGGGCGACTAAGGTGAGGGCTGGGATGTGGGACTGGGGCCTTCCCAGCATCCCCTCATCCGGGCCTCATGCCAGCCAGCTGAATGAATTGAAGCTTTAAACTCTGCCAGGAAAACCTTTCAAAGGGCTTCTTGGGGTAGGGAGGAGAGTCGAGCCTGGGGAACCCAGCACTCTCCCCAACCATTCTATCCCTTAGTGCTGCCAGCTCCCAAGGAGGAGGGCTGGGGGCGAGCTCTCCCCATCACCCGCTGCAGCCTGAGCCAGTGCTCGGAGGGATGGCCAGACAGTGGGGACGTGGCTCATCCTGCCACCCTGGGGGCAGAGAGAGGGGAGTAAGATCCAAAGGGGCTTCTGGGGCCACTGTCCGCTCAACCTGGCTTAAAGTGCCTGTGGGAGTCCCTTGGCTTACCCCGAGGATCCCAGACAGCTGTGAAGCCACTCGCCCTCCCTGGCCTCAAAACCACCTTTTTTCTTCCCTGCTGGGGAATGCCAAACACTCCCCAGGAGACCCAGAACCACCTCTTTTAGAGACCTTTAACTTTGCCATCTCTCCCTACCAGCCGGGCCCTTGGCAAACCAGAGCACTTGAAACTCATTCCATCGTCTCACCCCTGTAGACAGGTCACCTTGAAGCTCTCTTTCTGACCAGTGTCCGGCACCCCCGTATGCTCAGCATTTCTCTCGAGTGTGCCCTTAGCTCTGTTTTTATTTCTGCTGTACTGCTTCAGAAAGCAGATCCATTCTGGCTCTGCCAGTCCCTTTGTGAGCTGATAGATGACTGGTCTGAGAATTATTAGTCCTGGGTTTTCAGGCCAACTCTACTAAGCTGTGTGACCTCCAATGAGTTCCTGACCTCTCTGGTCCCACTTGCTCACTTCCTCCCCTCTGGTTGTGTTCATTCCTCTGACAATCTAGCCAGCAGATATTCATTGATTGTTGCCTTACTCTGTGCCCAGGACTGTTCTAGGCTGTGGGGGCCTGTGGCAGACATGGCCCCTGCCCTCAGGCTCAGAGAGCCCAAGTCCTGTCCCACTAAGGTTTGGAATAATTATAAAAACGTACCTCCTTGACTTCAGGAACACAGGGGTCCCCAAATCTATAACACCCAGCAGAAGTTGTATAATGAGGAAAATGTCAAGCCATAAATGCTTTCACTATTTAAAAAAAGAAAAGGAAAAGAAAGCAACCTAGCATGCATCCTAAAAATTAAAGATATTGAAAGAGAAAGCAATCTTGGTTGAAAGGATAGATTCAAAAGTAGGGCTTTAAAAAAAAACAAACACTTTAAAAGAAAAGAAAAACTCAAGCGCTTGACTGAGGAAAAAAAAAAGCGAGGGCCAATTGATCCAATATTATTTAAACTATTCCAGACCATAGGAAGAGTGGAATCTCCAATTCATGTAAAATTATTGTGGTTTCGTTAATATTAAAACCTGATCAAGATACTAAAAAACTAGAAGCCAAATTAATTTATAGAGATACAAAATCTCTAAATAGTATCAGAATACATTGATGAATCAAAAGAGTATTAACACTATAACCAAGTAGGGCTTATTCCAGGAGCATAAAGTTGGTTTAATAGAGAATCTATCAACATTATTCATTACATTAACAAATTAAGGGAGAAAAATATGATCATATCAACAGATGCTGAAAGGAATTTGATTAAATTACAGCAGCCACTCCTTTAAAAAAAAAAAACCTTAATTAAAATAGTAATGGAGCGGGCTTCCCTGGTGGCTCAGTGGTTGAGAATCCGCCTGCCAATGCAGGGGACATGGGTTTGAGCCCTGGTCCAGGAAGATCCCACATCTGCGGAGCAACTAAGCCCGTGTGCCACAACTACTGAGCCTGTGCTCTAGAGCCCGCGAGCCACAACTACTGAGCCCACGTGCCACAACTACTGAAGCCCGCGCGCCTAGAGCCCATGCTCTGCAGCAAGAGAAGCCACCGCAATGAGAAGCCCGTGTACCGCAACAAAGAGTAGCCCCTGCTCACTGCAACTAGAGAAAAGCCCACGCGCAGCAATGAAGACCCAGTGCAGCCAAAAATAAATAAATAAATTAAAACAAATTAAGGAAGAAAAATATGATCATATCAACAGATGCTGAAAGGAATTTGATTAAATTTCAGCAGCCACTCCTTTAAAAAAAAAAACAATTAAAATAGTAATGGAGCAGGCTTCCCTGGTGGCGCAGTGGTTAAGAATCCGCCTGCCAACACAGGGGACACAGGTTCGAGCCCTGGCCCAGGAAGATCCCACATGCCGCAGAGCAACTAAGCCCATGTGCCACAACTATTGAGCCTGCGCTCTAGAGCCTGCGAGCCACAACTACTGAGCCCATGTGCCATACCTACTGAAGCCCGTGCACCTGGAGCCCATGCTCCGCAACAAAAGAAGCCACTGCAATGAGAAGCCTGCGCACCACAAAGAAGAGTAGACCCACTTGATGCAACTAAGGAAAGCCCGCGCACAGCAACAAAGACCCAGCCCAACCAAAAATAAATAAATAAATTTATTTATTTTTATAAAAAATTATAGAGAAGAATAAGTGCCCCAAAATAGCCAATAGTTGTTTTTAAAAAGGAGGCTTACTTGCATTGCTAGATATCAGAAAACATACTATAAAACTACTGGAATCAGATCAGTATGGCTTGGTGTATGGGGTGGTAGACAGCCAGTAATGAATCCAGAAGTAGATCTCAGCATACAGCAAAATGTGTTATACAACCGAAGTTGGCATTTCAGTTCAATGGGGGTAAATTAAGGATATTTTTTAAATGAAGCTGACATAACTAAAAAATAAAAGTAAACCAGACTCCTCATTCACACCACACACAAAAAGAAACAAAAATAAACCAAATATGGGAATTCCTTGTGGTCCAGTGGTTAGGACTCCGTGCTTCCACCGCAGGCGGCCCGGGTTTGGTCCCTGGTCAGGGAAGATCCCGCAAGCCGAGAGGCACGGCCAAAAATAAATAAAGTCAGTTTAATTTTTTAAAAAATAGACCAAATGAATTAAGGTGAATGTAAAAATTGAAATAAAATTCTGTCAAAAAAATTTGCAAAACGAGTATACGCTACTGACTGGAAACCCAGAAACTGCAAAAGAACAACTAAAGCATATTTGACTATATGAAAAACTAACCAGGAATTCCCTGGCGGTCCAGTGGTTAGGACTTTGCGCTTACACTGCCGAGGGCCTGAGTTCAATCCCTGCTCAGGAGAACTAAGATCCCACACGCCAGGAGGTGTGGCCAAAAAAAAAAAAAAAAAAGGAAAAGAAACCACTTTTTTTTGCGGTACACGGGCCTCTCACTGTTGTGGCCTCTCCCGTTGTGGGGCACAGGCTCTGGACGCGCAGGCTCAGCGGCCATGGCTCACGGGCCCAGCCGCTCCATGGCATGTGGAATCTTCCCGGACCGGGGCACGAACCCATGTCCCCTGCATCGGCAGGCGGACTCTCAACCACTGCACCACCAGGGAAGCCCAGAAACCACTTTTAACAGTAAAAGAAACCACAAACTCAAGAAGGAAAAAATCGATGGGGGCAAATTCTACAATGCATAAAACAGTTTATATCTACAACTGTCAAGGAGCTCTAACAAATTAACAAGGGAAGAACGACCCAATAGAAAAAAATATTATGCAGCCATTTAAAAAAAAGAATTAGAGCTCTACCAGGCCAGGTGAAATTGAGTGAACACAGTGAGATGCACAAAATTGTGTATAATATGATCTAATTTGGGTGTAACAATGACCAAAAAACCCAGCAATCCCTCTGTGTGTGTGTGTGTGTGTACTATGCATTCATGATAAAACTGTGGATATATGTGTATGCATAATAAAGTTATTTTTCAAGGCAAATATTGAGGAACTCATTGCAAACAAAAACAAATAAGCCCCAAGAAAATAAGAATTAGCTATAAAGCCATCCACAAATACCACAATCAACACTGTGGTATAGACTCATCATCTTTTTTTTCTACGCTTGCGTGTGTACGTTTTTTACGCACAAAACTGGGCTCCTACGGCTCATATTGTTTTGAGATCTGTTTCTTCTGATCAATTTTCCTCACCTGTCTCTGGGCATTTGCTGATGCTAGTCTCTCCCCCTAAAACCACCACATCCTTTAAGCCCTTCGAAGCCCCCACAGGGAGTGGGTGACCGCTCTGAAGTTTGTCCTCACCAGCTTTCGCCCCTTCCTGGAAATACATTTAGGTCTACCTGGTTTGAGAGTTTCTCGTGTGCTCCTCCCCTCTCCTGTTAAACTGGGGAGCTCCTTGGGGGCAGGCACTCTGCCTCTTTCATAAGTGTGTCTTCCTGGTGCCTAGAATGCACAGAGTAGGCACTTTATAAGTATTGCTGTAGGAAAGGACGTAGGCTTCTTGCCTGTCTTGTATTGAGTGATCTCAAGATAGTATACGTGATGGAGCAATCTAGGAGGTAGATGCTTGGACACTGGATGGAAGAGATCAAAGCTGGGGAGTGGGCCCCCAAGGGCTGGGTAACTCCCGGGTCACCCAAATCCACCCCCCACCCCCTTCCCAGGGCTCTTCCAAATGCTCAGAAAGGAACAACCTGCACACAGGGCTCCCTGTATGATATATATTTATATATATAATTGCTCTCATTTTATTGTACTTTATCCTCTTTTTACAGTAGATCTGACACAGGCATTAAATAACTGCAGAGAGAGACCAGTGGGGTGAGGGGAGTGCAGGAAGACATGGGGACCCAAAGGGAAGAGACTCAGATCCAGCGAGAGAAAAACAGGGGAGAGTCCATCTGTGGGTGGGATGTGGAAGCTGCAGCATCAAAAAAAAAGGAAGTCAGAGGGGAGGAAGTGAAGGACGTGGGAAAAGAAAGAGTTAAAATGCCTCTATAACTCAAGATCACAGGCAGTCCCTCATTTAACATTCTATGGGCACTATGGGGTTGTTTAAGAAGGCAAAGGGGTCTGAAGGAGACGGAAACAAGAAATTCAGAGCCTTAGATGGAGGAGGTATTTGCAATTTTCAGGCTGGCATGCAGAGAAAAAGGAAGGAGTTAGTGATTAGTTGATAACTTGCTAAGAGAAGCCAGAGAGAGAACGGTGGGGGCATATCTGGGCCCAGGGGAAGGAGGTGGAATAGTCCCATAGCCAGCTGACGTTTCCAAGGTGGCCACTGGGGACCTAGCCAAAATGGCTGCCCCTCCCCCAGGGCGCCTGGGAAGTGGAACTTGCAGGATATTCTGGGAACGCGAACAGGGGGAAGGGAGCCATCGGCAAAAACAAAGTGGACATTCAGCCTAGGTCAACCCCGCCCCTCTGAGTGCCTAGTTGGGTGACAGGAGGGACCAGAAGAGAATTTTCAAGAACCAACATGGACTTCTCCTTCAGACCCTCATTCCCAGCTCACGTAGTCAACGTGGGGTGAGAAGCCAGATGTGCCAGGAAAGAGGGAAAAGGCCACAGAGCCACCTTGTCCTCAATTACAAACGGTCCCCCTTTCAGTGGAGGGAATGGGGATGGAGAAGACCGGCCAGAGGAGGCAGACAAGTCAAAAGCCACTGAGACAGCGACTGTTGTAGATAGGCAGAAGGTGAGGGAGACAGAGGAAGGTGACAGCAGCTGAGCTGGAATGAGGGATAGAGGGCCACACTGGTGACCACTCTAACGTACAGAAATATTAAATCCCTATGCTGTGCACCTGGAACTAACGTAGTGTTGTAAGTCAATTCTCCTTCAATTTAAAAAACAGAATTGAGCGCCACCTCAGTGTGTGGAAGTAAGGGGTGAAATGAGATATGTGCGTAGGTGGGTGGGTGGGCATTTTCTATAGCTCTCGGGATAAGAGGGCGGGACAGGTGGGTAGCTGTGAGGACACCCCATTCAAAGCTACTCCAGGCCTAGAAAGGCTCCCAACTCCTCTGTGACCGTCTTGGGGTCCCATCTCCCTGTCTCTGACTGAGCTAGGGTGGGAAGAAGATGGTGGAAAATGTGGGTAGCCAGGGAATCACGACAGACATCAGGCCGGGTTCAGAAGTAAAGGAAAAGGGACTCAGACAAGCCAGAGCTCTGTTATAAAAAATACCTTTGGGGTGGGTGAGGGAGGGATCAGGCAGGGTCAGGGATATTCCAGAAGCATCCGTAGGAAAGAGGTGGGGGCGGGAGGAAGGGGCCTCAGGTTTTGTTGATGCGGAGTTTGAAGGCCACGCGCCCAGCAAACTTGTCGCGCTCGTCGTCAGTGGCGATGTTGGCGGCGTTGATGCGGCACTCCACGTTCACCTCCACGTTGGGGGTCACATTCAGGAACTTCACGGCCACCAGGGGCTGCGTGTAGTTCACCTGGGCCAGAGGAGGAGAGCGAGGCTCCAGGCCCGCAGCAACTCGGCCTCCTCCCCAGGGCCCCGCTCCCCTGCAGGAACCAGCACCCAGCCTCCCACGGGACTTACGTGGAACTTCTTGCCGTAGTAGGGGAAGTACATGAGGTCGATGCTGCCGTTAGCAGGGAACATGACGAAGTTGCCGAGATTCTCAGCATCTTCATCTCGCTGTGGGAGACGCAGGAGGGTGGGGGAGAGCATGTGAGGGAACCCAGACGCTCTCCAGACTTCCCTTTGTTCCTCCTTGACCCCCAAATTATTGTCTCATATCCGTATCCCTTGAGCGCGGAGGCTGGTGTGTTTGCGCGTGCGCAGGAGCGGGTGTCCCATCTCTTCCATCAAACTGGGAAGGCCTCCAGGGCGCTAATGAACCTGAAGCCTCCTACTGCCCTCCCATCCCAAATTCTTACCCCATCCTCAGAAATCGGTTTCTGGAGCGGAGCCAAGAGAGAACAGATAAATGAGTAAGGGCTCAGTAGGAAACAAGGAGGGGGATGAACGAAGAGGGGCAGGAAGTTCCTAGAGAGGACAGAGGTGGGGGGAGCAGGGTTCCAAGGACAACTTAGTGGTGGCAGGTGGTGCTTACAGATCAGCAGCTACCAGATACCTAAAAAGAATTGAGGGATAGGAGAGACATGGGATGGAGAGCGGAAGACATAGTCAGGGAATAGAGGAGAACATGGAAGGATTAGGGAGAGAAGCCAGAAGCAGGGCTTTGGGCGGAGTCAGGAAGGGGGTGTCTATCCACACAAAAGAGCAGACTTCTGCATCCTAGAGAGAAGCAAGAGAGGTGGCAGCCCCTTGGAGTTTGAGCCATACCGGAGCCCACTCTTACCCCCTTGTCCCTAGAGTGATGGAGCTTCTGGGAGCAAAGTAGATAGGGAGAGATGAGTGAATGACATGGAAACCATGAAGGACAAACAGGTTCGCAAAGGCCCAACAAACTCACCTTCCCCACACAGGTAACATTCATGCTCTGGTTTGCTCCTGCATAGAAGTTGATGACCTGGAGTGAGGAGAGAGAGTCGTGAGGGTTAAAGAAAGAAGTTGTCAAAGACACAAGTATCCAGCCTTCCAACCACCATCTCAGCCTCCAATGGCCCCATCTCTCTTGTTCTCTCAGCCATTCAAATATCTAAAAATCTCCCGAAGCGCAAGAGCCCCAGCAAAATAAAGCAGCTGCCAGCAGATGGTGGCCCCAGCTCCCTCCTCCGTTCCCCCTGGGAACTAAGGTCGTGAGTACCCGGTTCATCTTGATGAAGACACAGGGCTGTCCTGTGCTGTAACCATAGTGGGTGGGGTCCCCAATGCCAGAGCAGTCGCCCAGCTGGGTCCGGTTGAACTGGCAGGCACGTTTCGGGTAGTTGAGAACTCCGTTATCTGGTTGTTCGTAATAGCGCCCAGGGAGGCAGACATCATTCTTTTGGGCTTGGATGGAGTCATTGTAAGCTACGGGGGGGGTGGGGGGGGGAGAGTCACAGGCCTCATGTTCTGCTCCCAGGGTCTCCAGTCCCCTGCCCCGAGGTCCTGCACAGCCACATCACCAGCCCTATACTCACGCTCCAGGAATTTGTTGAGCTTCTGAACATGCTGGTTCCAGCTTTCAGTGTCACTGACATTGACAATGACATCTAGGTTCTCAGTCTTAGGGCGAATCATCAAGCCTAGTCAACAAAGGCGAGAGTGAGGGGTATATATAAGATGAGGGACCACACACAGAGGGAAAAAGATGGACATAGGGAACACCAGGGTGAGGGACAGGTGAAGATCCGAGATCGTCTTCCCGGGAGGGAGATCTCCTGTGAACATCTGCCACCTCCCCAGATCACAGAGCTCTCAGCTGTGGGAAATGGGAAGGCAGACTTCAAGAATTCCCCAGGGCTTCCCTGGTGGCGCAGTGGTTAAGAATCCGCCTGCCAGTGCAGGGGACATGGGTTTGAGCGCTGGTCCGGGAAGATCCCACGTGTCGCAGAGCAACTAAGCCCGTGCGCCACAACTACCGAGCCTGTGCTCTAGAGCCTGCGAGCCACAACTACTGGGCCCGTGTGCCACAACTACTGAAGCCCACAAGCCTAGAGCCCGTGCTCCGCAACAAGAGAAGCCACCGCAGTGAGAAGCCCGCACACCACAATGAAGAGTAGCCCCTGCTCGCCTCAACTAGAGAAAGCCTGCGTGGGCAATGAAGACTCAACACAGCCAAAAATAAAATAAATATTAAAAAAAAAAAGAACTCCCCAGCACATGGTGACGGGATCATCAGAACCGAACCTCTGAGAAGAGCTGACAGTTCTCAGCCTGTGAGTTCCTTTTGGATACCTGGGGGCACAAGAGCAGTTACAGTGGCTGGTGGGGGAGCCTCGTCACTCACCCGGTGTGGCCAGTCGGTCCTGGTACTTGGGAGTATGATCAGAGACCGTCTGCAGCATCACCCACATGGTGAGGGTGAACATGGCGGTGAGGAAGCCATAGAAGACGAGGTAGAAGAGGAGGATAAAGGCTAAGGAGGAGGAAACAGGGTCAGCAGGTTCCAGGTCTCCCTCGATGACCTGACCTAGCCCCACACACCCCTCTCCCACTCAGAGGTTCTGCACAGGAATGGATCGCAGAGCCTTGGGAAGCCTTCCCCTGGAAGCAAAAGGAGACAAGCTGAAAAGCGGCAGTTGTGTCTGGCTTCCAGCCATGACTCCCAGCCCTTCCTGATCCCACAGCACAGTGAAGCCCAACCTTGTGGAGGCCACAAGAGGGCTAAACTCTTGTTGCTGGTACAACTCATAGTATAGGCCGCAGTCATTTTGCCACAAATTACGTTTTCAACTCCTCAACCTTCGTGGCCCTGAAAAGGCACAATATCTGATACCACTGTATCGGTACTCATGCTTGCAGCTGTCTAGCACGATGACTTTCAAGCCGGCATTGGCCCCAATTCACAGCCAAACTCTTATCCCATCCCTCAGGGCGTGGACGTCCACACTCAAATAGCAAAATCTCTCTCTCAGAGCCCCACAAAAGCCAAACCTTGAATGAGGCTCCTGCCAAGCTACAAAGTCTCAGCTGTCCAGAACCTTCAACAGTCACCTACCCCCCAATTCACACACAGCACCCAGGGCAGAGGCAGGAGTAAACGTAGACCTCCAATAGCCTTTCAGACATAGAGCTGGTCCTTGGTGGATGTGACACGTCACTCCGTCACTCCTCAGCCTGGTGTGAGTACCTGCTGTTTCCACCACCCCAGACCCCCAGTCCTTCCATCTCAGAAGACACTTCACTCAAGAAGCCTTCTCAGATTCTCCCAAGCACTCGTGGATGCCTCCAGTCCCAGGGAGTGGACTTCAAGTTTCCTGCGGCAAGGACTGCATCGGACCCACCTCAAGTGCCCCAAGTGGCTGGGCTAATGGGGTCCGCGTTCAATTAGTGTGGATGCACTGTAAGCTGTGTCACACAATGTCTCCTGTGCTTCGACTTCCCAGCTTGAAAATCCCTTTCGGAAGAATTCCACCCCTCACTGGCACCTATGCCCAGCACGGGACCCTCAACCAGATGCAACTCCCTCCACGCCTCCCCAGTGGCGCCAAGGTATGGGTGGGTAAGGAGCCAAGCCACGCAAGCCCACAGACACACTGGGCCGGATGATGTACATGTCTCACCACTAGTGACCACTCCCTCCGCCTGCGACATCTGAGCCGAACACCCAGCCCCGAAAACCTCCCAGTGTCACCCCGGCGCAACAGCCCCCCACCCGCCAAGCAGTCACAGAAGGCTCCAAAACACCCGGTAGTAGGACACAGACAACTTCCGCTGTGAAGAACCCCCTCCAACACACTCCCCACCTCTCCAAGGCCCGCCCGCTCATGAACGTTCCCAGGGTCCAAGGGGTGGGCTCGAGCTAAAAATAGACGGGGCTGGCTAGCTAGTGAGAGTCAGAGGGAGGGAAGGGTCTCTCTTCTGGGGAAGGGGGGGCGACTGTGCGGAGCTGACCGGACTCCGACAGCGAGCGCGAGCGCCGCGGCGCGGACACGCGCTCAGAGCCCGCGACCCCCCGAGCGAGGGGGCTCCGCGGGGGACGGGAAGGCGGCAGTGACCTACTTTCTCCGCCTCCGCAGCGGCCAGCCAGGGAGATTAGACCGGCGATTCGGCGCCCTCCCAGCCCAGAGCCCGGCAGGGGGGCCGGACGCCGGGGACCCGGGAAGGGAGCTGGGGCTGCGCCGGCGGGACCTCGTGTGCTCGGGGCGTCGCCCGGTGGACCCCCAACCCCTCGCGCGGCCGGCCCCGCATACCCCAGCTGGTTCCGGTGCGGCCCATGAACTGGTGCGTCCTCGGGTTCCACACGAACTCCTTCCACTCCTCAACCACCTGCCCGCAGCTCTTCTTCTCTTTCTGAATGACCATCTTGACGGCGGGGGGCGAGTCCCGCGCGGGGCGGGGGCTACGGAGAAGCCGGGGTGCGGCGCGTGAAGCACACTCACGCACCAGAACGCGCGGGAAGCAAAGGCAGCGGGGGCGAGGGAGACCCCTCCCTCAGATATGCAGCTGCTGCAAATTCCGGGGCGCAGGGCCACACGTTGCGGGGTGCTGGCGGCGCGGCGTAGGATGCACAGAACCTAGGCCCCCCCCACTGCAATGAAAAGGGGGGTTGTCCGAGCAGGGGAGGATAAAAAGGGGAAGGGGTGCGAACGCAGCTTCACTCCCCAAACCTCCCAGAAGCAAAACGAAAAGGGATGCAAAAATAGACGGCTGCAAAACCCGAGAGAAGCGCATAAAAAATCGGGGTGCAAAGGGGCAGGGAGAGGTGGGGGAGGGGACCGCCCCGAAATCCGAGATGCAAAGAGGCTGTGGAGGAGGGTCGGGTGACCGTTCAAGGCTCTTCTGCCGAGCGGAGACCGCCACACCTGCGGTGGCTCGGCCGCGGGGGTGGGGTGGGGTGGGGACGCGCAGTTGTGGGAGACAGGCAGGGATAGGGGTCCCCCGGGCGGAGGCTCCGCTCTTCAGCAGTGCGGGGCCGGCAGCCGCGGCGTTCAGTCTATATACTCCGCGGCTCCGGGGGTGCCCGCCCCCTTTCCACCCCCCCCAAGAGGCCCCGCCTCCTCGCTGCTGGCCTGGGCGACTTCATGCATATGCAAATTTGGAGAAAGGGATTGGGCCCGCCCCCCTGACGCCTCTTCAGGACCTAGAGGTCTCTCCCTTACCCCCACTCCAGGTACTGGACTAGATCTGGGTGAGTGGAGAGGATAGAGGGCGTGTCCGGGCGGAGTAGAGGGAAAGATAACCCCCGAGAGACACAGAAGACAGAGAGGAAAACAGATATATGCTGAGGTGGGGGCCCCATCTCAGGCAGGGAGTTAGAAAGAGACTAAGATCCAGGAGACGGGGCAGAATGTGAGACGAATAGAGAAGGAGTCAGAGATCAAGAAAAACAGATCGAAGAGACCAGCTGAGGTACTACACCAGCCGGGCTGGAAGCTAGAACAGTCCTCAAAGAGATCAATAGAGGCCACCACAGGAGGGAAATTCCCCTCATGGGAGCTGCTACCAATCCCCCCGACACCTCCTTCTCCAGTCCCACTGCCGCTTCTCCCACCACCTGGTTCTCCCCAAGCCCGGGGGCTTCTCTGCCTTCCCACCACATCCCTCATGAAACCCTTCCAGGGACTTCGCTGGTGGCGCAGTGATTAAGACTCTGCGCTCCCAATGCAGGGGGCCCTGGTTCCATCCCTGGTCAGGGAACTAGATCCCACGTGCATGCTGCAACTAAGGAGCCCGCCTGCTACAACTAAGACCTGACGCGACCAAGTAAATATTAGGGGGACAAAAAAGCCCTTCCAACACCACATTCCCAGCCCCCAATACTGCCCTGAGACCCCAGCCCTGGAGCCCCATCTGCTTAGGTGTTCTGCCTCCTCCCACCCCCATGTCTGAACTCCCCTTCTCATTTGCCCATTTGGGTCAACAAACATTTATTGAGCACCTACTAGAGACCTTGTGCAACCCAGCGCTGGGGAGGTAAAGTCATGGTTCTCACAGGGCTCCAGAGACCCACAGTCTAGTAGGGAGGTACATGGGCCTCCAAAGACCTCCTGTTAAGAATCATTATCTGGGACTTCCTTAGTAGCGCAGTGGTTAAGAATCTGCCTGCCAATGCACGGGACACAGGTTTGAGCCCTGGTCCGGGAAGATCCCACATGTCTCGGAGCAACTAAGCCCGTGCTCACAACTACTGAGCCTGCGTTCTACGGCCCGTGTGCCACAACTACTGAAGCCCACCTGCCTAGAGCCCGTGCTCCGCAACAAGAGAAACCACCGCAATAAGAAGCCCGCGCACCGCAATGAAGAGTAGCCCCTGCTCGCCGCAACTAGAGAAAGCCCGCGTGCAGCAATGAAGACCCAACGTAGCCAAAAATAAATAAATAAATTTATTTTTTTTAATGTTATTTTCTTTTAAAAAAATATTTATTTATTTCGGCTGCGTCAGCTCTTAGTTGTGGCACACAGGCTCTCTGGTTGTGGCGCGCAGGCTCCAGAACACGCAGGCTCAGTAGTTGCGGCGCGTGGGCTTAGTTGCCCTGCGGCATGTGGGATCTTAGTTCCCCGACCAGGGATCGAACCCGAGTCCCCTGCATTGGAAGGTGGATTCTTAACCACTGGACTACCAGGGAAGTCCCCAAAATGTTATTTTCTTTATCTAGAATAACATTAAGTAAATTTAAAATACCATGAAAAGTCAAGAGAAGAACCATGGAAGAAAGGAAAATATTTTATATTTTAGTACGCGAATGGCACTTTTTTCCTGCTTTTTGAACAAGGGATTCCACATTTTCATATTGCACTGGGTCCCACAAATTATGCAGCTGGTCTTACTTCAGTCCCTTCTGCAGCAGACTCTGGATTAATTTTCTCAAAATACAGTTTTAATTAGGGCACCCCTCAGCTCAAAGGTCTTCGGTGGTTTCCTGTGACCCTGCAGGATGCAATCCTGATTCTTCAGTCTCACCCTCAGGGTACTCCATATCTAGACCCAGTCTGTATCCCCAACCTCCTTTGCCACTAGGCCCCAACTAGTCCTCTGCGGGAGCTGAGCCCGCCACTCCTGGGACAGGCTGTGCTTACTCCTGACTTTACACCTTTGTCCATTTCATCTCCACATCCTGGAAGACTGCCCACCCCTCAGAGTCCAGCCCCGACTCCCATTCATTCATTCAATGTGTACCTAATGAGCATTTGCTTAGAGCCAGGCACTATTCTGGTCCCTGTGCTCCTGGGACTCCCATTCCAATAAACCGTAAAAACAAACAAATTAAATAATGTTAATATTATGCAGAAAAAAATAAAACAGGGTGATGTGCCAGAGTGCCTGCATGGGCATGGATGGCCTTGCGGAGGAGATAACTTTTAATTGCCCCAAGTAACCCAAAGGAGCCATAGGGACATGTAGGGGAAGAGCTTTCCAGGTGGAGGGAAGGGTCAGTGCAAAGGCTGGGCTTGAACGAGGGACAGCAAGATTGGTACAGCAAGAGATCTGAGAGGTAGGCAGAGGCCAAGTCATGCAGGTCCTTGTATGCCAAAGGGAGTAGTTTGGATTTTAATCCAACCATCACAGAAACAATTCCAGGATTTTTCTGCGGGTTTTTTTTTTGTTGTTTGTTTGTTTGGCCGCACTGTGCAGCACATGAGATTTTAGTTTCCCGACCAGGCATTGAACCCATGCCCCCTGCAGTAGAAGCACCGAGTCTTAACCACTGGACCGCCAGGGAAGTCTTAATTCTACGGTTTTAGGCAATGGATCGACATGATTAAATTTAATGAAAATCACCATGGCTGCCGTGTGAGAGTGGACCATGGGAAGCGAGGAGGCCAGGTAGCAGGGCTTTGCAGCAGTCTGGGTGGGAGACATGGATGGCCTGGACCAGGGCAGCAGCTTTGCAGATGGAGACAAAAGGATGGGTTCAGAATCTATTTAGGCAGTAGAATGATGACCATGGCTAGTGCCTAGGTTTTTGTCTTGAGCAACTGGGCTGAAAACTCTTGTATTTTATCTTTTCAGCTAGACTGTAAGCTCTTTCAGAGCAAGGCTTTCTATATATCCTCCATACCCAAGCAACCCACAGAGCTACCGAAGATAATGCCTGGTTGCTGAATTGGGCTTAAACATGGAATGGCTCCTTCTACGAGAAACCTCAGGGAAGCAACTTGCCTTTTCCTTCATCAGTTAAGGAGCACGGAAATGGGCCAGTCTCGATCTGGAGAGATGAGGCCTGGATCTTACCCTCAACACACACAGCCTGGCAAACACAGGCCTGCAGATGGCCTCCAGACTGTTGGTTCAGTCTCTGCCCTGTACCCCAGGCTCACTTGGAAAAGAAAGAATGAATGTCTTCTGTACACTTAGGGCAGTTCTGGGGTAAGGCTGAGACTGCGTTGCTCCCTTCCATGCCTTCTCCTAAAGCTGAGGGTCAGCATGAGGAGGGCTGGGCGTAGGAAGGAAAGGACACTCTACTCCATGCAGCATGTGAGGGGGCAAAGAGCCATTACAAACCTCCAACCTCTTTCCGGAATCCAGCCCTCCCTCCAGCATCTCCAGAAAGGAGGAAGGGAATGAGAGCTCCCACACCCCCTCTCCCATACCCAGAGCCTGTCTTAGGTCTGTGCCCAATGATTCCCTTCCCCCACCAACCAAATCCCAGGGACTCAGCTGTCTGGGTTCCCAGCAAGATGGGTCTTTGTAGAGACAAGAACAAGGAAAGAAGAGAGCTCCAAAACACAGATATGGCTGGGGGGGTGGGGGTGGGGGAGGAAAAGTGGCGGGTTATTATTTAATGGGTACAGACTTTCAGTGTTACAAGATGAAGAGTTCTCGAGATGGACAGTGGTGATAGTTGCACAACATTGTGAAGCTTAATGCCACTGAACTGGACACTTGAAAATGGTTAAGATGGTAAAAGACTGAGGAAAACTGACTGGCTTGAATTTACTATTTCTTTTTTCTTTTTTTTTTTTGCGGTACGTGGGCCTCTCACTGTTGTGCCCTCTCCCGTTGCGGAGCACAGGCTCCAGACGCGCAGGCTCAGCGGCCATGGCTTATAGGCGCAGCCGCTCCACGGCATGTGGGATCTTCCCAGACTGTGGCAGGAACCCGTGTGCTCTGCATCAGCAGGCAGACTCTCAACCACTGCGCCACCAGGGAATCCCTTGAATTTACTATTATAACGCCTCTTCTTTCTTGCAATTTATCATGGTCTGTGTAATGGCCTAGAGTGTCTTTGTTTTATGTGATGAAGGTATGTGTGATATTATGAAGGTATATATTTGTATTCTGTAACTGTTAAAGACTTAGCCTGACTTTAAAACATGCCACCTGGAACTAATATATAAATGTTTTTTATCTGTTGGCTTTTCATTTCATCCATGTATTCAATATATCTTGATTAAATTCCTCAAAAAATTGGTTAAGATGGTAAATTTTATGTTATGTGTATTTTACCACAATTTAAAAAAAAGGAAAGAAACACATGGTCCTGCACTGACTAGATCAAGCCCCAACTCCTCAGCAGGACATACAAGGCCTCTCACCCCGTGGCCCAAGGAGCCTTCCCAGTCTGCCCTCATTCCATCTCAGCCTGCCCCCAGTTCAGCCACATCACACACCCTTCCTTATCTTCCATACCCGGCAGGCTCAGACTCATATTTCAAGAACTATGCAGGAGGCTAATGATATAAACAAGAGCAACATTTCTCATACAGGGAGCATTTTCTATATGCCAAGCACTGTGCTGCACATCTGACTTACATGATTCCACCAAACGCTCCTGGCAACCCTGAGTAGGGTGACTTGCCCATTTTGTAGATGGGGAAACTGAAAGATAAAGAGGTTTAGTCATTTGTTCAAGTTCCTGGCACTTCCTAAGAGATCCCTATTAAATCATTTTACATATCTGTCTCTCTCCCCAGACCCCTGTTCTCCAGGGCCAGGACCAAGTCTTATTCATGTCTGGAGTCCCTATGGAGTACCTAACACAGTGCTTGGCATACTGTCAGGGTCCAATAAATGTTAGTTGAAAGAAAGAAAGAGGGAGAGAGAGAGAGAGAGAGAGAGAGAGAGAGAGAGAGAGAGAAGGAAGGAGGGAAGGGAAGAAGGGAAGAGAGAGGTAACACACAGGGTGGAGTGAGTGGGTAGACCAGGCTTGGAGCCTACAGCATATGCTCTCAAGCCCCAGAATGGTTTTTAGGGGTGTGGGAGAGGCAGGGGACACTGGGCTGGCATTGTAGGTGCCCTTGGTGGGAGCCTGGCAGAGTCTGTGTAAAAACAGAGTCAGTCTTAATGAAAGAGTGTAGACAGCTCTGGATGGTAATCAGGAATCTTGGAATCTAGGGCAGGCTGGAGAAAGAGAGGTTGGGAGCACAGTGTCCTGGACAGGATGGGGTAGAGGGAGGAGAGAAAAGCTAGCCCTTGGGAGATTCCTCAGGGACACAAGGCCAGGAAGTTGCCACTCAGAACAACCCCCTTGGTGGGGACCAGGTGTGTTCAAGCCCTTGAGCCTCTCTCCCCACTGGCTTGCTCGTACCCGAGACCCCCATAGGACTGGTTTCTCTTCAGGTTTCTATTCAGGTCTCTGCTCAAGTGACACTGCCTCAGAGAGGCCTTGCCTGACCACCTGGCTAATGCTGCCCCTCCCCTACCACCCTTGATTCTACTACAGGATTTTATTCCCTTTATAGAGACAACCACTATCTGAAATGACCTTGCTTATTTATTTTTGTTTATGGACCATCTGGCTGTCTCCTCTCTTACACTGTGGACTTCATAAGCGCAGGGGTTGTGTCTATCCTTTTCATCAATGCATTCTCAGTGTCTAGAACAGTGCCTGGTACACAGTAGGTGCTCAGTAAATACCAGTTGAATGAACTTAGTCAAGTGGCCCAGGCTAACCCTGAACATTGCCCAGGGACCAGAGTTGAATTTGGGCTCTCTGGACATGCTGAGGACTCTCCTGAAAAACACTCTGACTGGAAGGAGGCAGCCATAGACTTGCAAACTTGAGATTGTGAGGGTCCAAGGAGGGGCCTAGGATGTGTCTTCCAACCCAGAGACTCTCTGGGGTCACTTAGGTCCTGGCTAATCCTTGTAGAAGGGGGACAGCAGGTCCAATGAGTGACTCACCCTGTTGCCTGGGTTACTGGTAGGAAGATCCTCGTAACCTAGGAAGCTGGGACACTGGGATCCCCATGGGGTCTGGAGATGGGGGATGGGCATGAAGTTTCCCAGGGAGCTGGGGGCTGAGGCAGGAGGGTACCCCAGGAAGGAGATGGGGCGCCAGGATTCTCCAGAGGTCTGGAGGCTGAGTCACCGTATGTTCTTTGAGGGCAGAGATATTCCCGACTCTGTCTGTTCTTTCCAGCTGGGACCAGCACAAACCAGTTCCTGTTTAATGGAGTAAAGACAAATTCATCTGGGAGCGCAGTTAGTGGGCCGAGATGAGGAGAGATAGAGGCAGCCTTCTCCCTCTGCTCTCCCCCCCTTTTCTTTCTCCCTGCTGCCTCCACCCCTTTTCCCAAAGGCCTCCATCTCTCTATGACCCACTCACGCCCCCTGCTGCTCCTTTCTTGGATAGCAGTGGCCTGTCTAAAGGACAACAAAATCCCATCTCTTCCCTTCCCTCCCGATTTCTGGGGACCAGCCCCAGAGGGACAAAGCTAAAGCCCCGGGGCTGCAGCTGCTGGGGAAGGAGGTGGGCTGCTGGCTCCCAGGAAGTGACTCGCAACTGGGGTGTGTGTGTCTGTGGGTCTGTAGGTGCTGTTGCTGGGATCTCAGCCTAAGAAGTCACCACTTCCTCAGGAATCCCTCCTCGATCCCCAGCCTAGGTCAAGGCCACTGGCCTTCGAGCTTTCTCGGTTCCCTGACTGCTCCTTTATGGCGTATATCAGAGTTTCCAATTATCCACTCACTTGTTAGTCTTTGATGGATGCCTGCCTCCCCCAGGGGACCACAAGCACAGAGAGGGCAGGAAGCAGGGTTAGTTTTTTGTTTTGCTTTGTTTGGGCCGCCATGTGCGGCATGCAGGATCTCAGTTCCCCAACCAGGATCGAATCCAGGCCCCCTGCGTTGGGAGCTCGGAGTCTTAACCACCTGCACTAGGGAAGTCCCGAAGCAGGGTAAGTTTTGCTCATCAGTGCAACCCGATGCTCAGCACAGTGCCTGGTACATTGCAGATGCACAGTAAATATTTGTTAAATAAATGAATGAGTGACATTCAAAGGAGGTTCTTAGGTGGGGATGTAATGGTAGTGTCGGTGCCATTGCCTGGGCTCTGGGGGCAGCTGTGAGTCCAGATGTCCTGGCTTCTGCTCAGGGCCCGGTCCATGTCCAGCCTCTGGCCTTGTGCCCGAAGGCCATCCAAGCAAAAGGATGCAGAAGAGGCCTCTCCTACAGCGAGGTAGTATGGAGGAGGCATTAGGGTGGCCGTGGTCCAGAAGCTCCTCCCCACTTTTCTAGTCCTCTAACCTAAAGTTTTTAAAGCACTTCCTCCCACTGTCCCCTTATCCTCTCTCTTCTTATGGCCTTCTCCTCTTCCCTCGCAGAGATTTCCTTCCCCTAAAAATGCATCCCTTGCCACCTCTTCCCCTCCCCTTAGCTGTTTCCCATGGTGTGCTGAGAAACTTCAACATCACTTTCTTACCTGGCAAAGCCTCCAGGAAGAGACGCCCCTGTGTTTGGGCCCAGAGGTTGAGGAGGGGGGCAGGGCCCATGGGAGGCAGAGCAAGGATCTCCTTCTTTGTCCCCTGGCTCAAAACCACCTTGGACACAGTCAGCTTCAGCTGAAGAGTGATCCCACTCTTCAGGGGCAGATCCAGCCCTGGCCCTGACACAGAAGACAGCACCACTTTCTGCAGAGTGTGTGGGAAGGGACATAAGTGGGGGAGGAAAGAATGAACTGCATCTGCTCCATGTGGCCCCACCCCTGGCTGCCTTAATTCTGTCTCTTAGCCATGCAGTCTATCTACTGGCCGTTCCCACCACCTCCATCCTGCCTTAATTCTCCTGGCTTGGCCTTCTATAAAACCATACCCTCCCCAGGTAAATATATAATCTAACTACAAGTCACTGTTTGCTGTGGGCAGCTTTAATATGTGTCTCTGCCCGCCCACCCCAACCCTTAAACCATTGTAATATTGACATTTTATTTTATTTTTATTTCTTTATTTTTTCGTAATATTGACATTTTAGAGTCCCCTTTTCTCCCACCGCTCCCAGGCTCCACTGAATGCAGCCAGCATCTCCCTCTTACTTGATCTTGGAGGTGGAGGCTGAGCCAGAAAGGGTTTTCTGGGGTCCCAAGGGCAAGGAGGTGGCCTGAGCCTGCTGCTAGCTGGAGTCCCAGGTCCAAGGAGAAGGCCCAGGGCTCTACATGAGGCCAGGGAATGTCTGGGGGGAGAAATGACCCTCCTGAGGTCTGAAGGCTGGGGATTCATGGAGAGAAGGGGCTAGTGCTGGAGGGAAATGGACACAGAGCTGGCCATGGAGGGGAAAATAACCTTTACCTTCGAGACTGAATTCTGCACCAGTCCCTGGCGGGAAGAATATCCCAGGTTGAGACTCTACAGCACAGCTTCTGAGACTAGTGGGGACAGATGCTGAGGTCTGGGCCTGCTGGTCCAGCCAGTCTTCCCGGCGCAGGCAGCCATCCAGGGCAGGGACCAGCTGGAGCCCGTGTGGGGAAGGGAAGATGCGGGGGATGCTGGAATCAGGATATCTGAGCGCCAGTCCCAGACTCCCACCCTGTTTATTCCCCTCCAAGATGCAAGCATTTGGCCTCCCCCATGCAGCTCTCACCCCATACCCCCTCCTTGAAGTGTGGACTTAGACCCCCAGGGCCACCCAGCCAGCAATGCTTTACGAGCTTTGGTCATGGTTCCTGCCCCTGTGACGCAGCTACCCGCAACCAGAGTTTGGAGGCAGGGAAGAGCAGCACCCCCAGAACAATCTTCACGATGGGCTGGGGTTTGTGCGCCAGTGGCCCAGAGACCTGTCTCAGATGCAGCACCTCCTCCCCATCCAGCCCTAGCATCACAGAATCCGCACGGATCTTCACTTCCATCTGCAAGAAGAAAAAGAGAAGAAGAATCAGAGGTTCCTGGGGCCTGCCTCCACCACTTTCTTCAGAGGCAGTCTAGAAAATGCCATACTGAAGATGGCAGAGTAGAAGGACTTGAGCTCACCTCCTCTCATGAAGACACCAAAATCACAACTAACTGCTGAGCAACCATCTACGAAAAAAGACTTGAACCTACCAGAGGCAGTCTGGTATGGCAGAAAGAACATGTACTTGAAGAGTCAGCTGGCATCCGCAGCTCACTCTGGACTTGTCCCTTACATACTAACAAAGCCTCAGAACTCCCTTCTGAAAAAATGGGGACAAGAATAGCAACTTCTGGGACTTCCCTGGCGGTCTAGTGGTTAAGACTCTGCAATTCCGGGACTTCCCTGGTGGTGTAGTGGTTCAGAATCCGCCTGCCAATGCAGAGGACACGGGTTCGATCCCTGGTCCGGGAAGATCCCACATGTCTTGGAGAAACTAAGCTTGTGTGCCACAACTACTGAGCCTGCGCTCTAGAGCCCGTGAGCCACAACTACTGAGCCTGCGTGCTACAACTACTGAAGCCCGCATGCCTAGAGCCCGTGCTCCGCAACAAGAGAAGCCACCACAATGAGAAGCCTGCGCACCGCAACAAAGACCCAATGCAGCCAAAAAAATAAATAAAATTATATTAAAAAAAAAAAAGACTCTGTGCTTCCACTGTGGGGGGCACGGGTTTAATCCCTGGTCAGGGAACTAAGATCCCGCATGTCAAGAGGTGTGGCCAAAAAAAAAAAAAAAAGCAATTTCATGGGGCTTTTGTGTGGATTCAATGAGAAGACAATGGTAAAGAGATGCCCAATAACTTGGTTCCATTCCCTTCCTCACACCAGCTCAAGACACCCCTCCCTCAGGACCAGATCTGGCTTACCTGGTGCCACCTCCCATCGTCCAGCCGGGGTCCAGCACGCACTGTAAGTTGGGCCCAGTGATTATGAAGCTGGATCTCAGGCCTCCCATCCCGAAGTCCCAGCACAAACCAGTCATCCTCTGGATTGGTATCACCATAAAAAATCACTCCCTCTGGATCCCAGGTCCGAAACTCAAAGGAGGAGGAGGTTCTGGAAGGACACAGAAGGAAAGACTGGGTATGGGGTGTGCTCTTTGAGCATAGATGTGAGGTTGAGGGAATTGGAGTACAGGGAGAGAGAAGGACAGGGAGACAGGGAAAAGAGCGGGGCTGGTGCACTGTTTATAATAGCGAAGACATGGAAGCAACCTAAATGTCCATCGATAGATGAATAGATAAAGAAGATGTGGTACATGTATGCAATGGGATATTACTCTGCCATGAAAAAGAATGAAACAAGGACTTCCTTGGTGGTCCAGTGGTTAAGACTCCAAGCTCCCAGTGCAGGGGGCCTGGGTTCCATCCCTGGTCAGGGAACTAGATCCCACATGCGGCAACTAAAGATCCTGAATGCCGCAACGAAGATCCCACATGCTGCAAATAAGACCCAGCACAGCCAAATAAATAAATAAATATTTAAGAATGAAACAATGCCATTTGCAGCAACATGGGTGGACCTAGAGATGATCATACTAAGCGAAGTAAATCAGACAAAGACAAAATACCATATGCTATCACTTACAAGTGGAATTTAAAAACTGATACAAATGAACTTATTTGCAAAACAGAAAGACTCACAGACATAAAAAACAAACTCATGGCTACCAAAGGGGAAGGTGGGGAGGGATACATTGGGAGTTTGGATTAACAGATACAAACTACTATATATAAAATAGATAAGCAACTTCTGTTGCTTATTCCTTGAAATGTGCCAGCTTATATTTTATCATCTTTTTTTTTTTTTTAATCACATCTTACTACCAAGTTTGGTCTCTGCTTTTTGCTTCTGTTTTAGGAGCAATGACCTCAATAAAGAATATTTTTGGAAAATAAAAATAAGCAACAAGGTCCTACTGTATAGCACAGGAAACTATATTCAATATCTTGTAATAAACCATAATGCAAAAGAACCTGAAAAAGAATATATATATATAACATGTATCATAAATACATGTATATATAAAACTCAATCACTTTGCTGTACCCCAGAAACTAACGCAACATTGTAAATCAACTATACTTCAATTAAATAAAGCAAAAAAAAAAAAGAGAGAGAGGAGCTGATGGAGAGAGGGTGAGGTCAGGGGACTAGGTCAAAGAATTAGGTCAACCCCATACTTTATGATCTTGGTGAGGTTAAAGGTCATGATGGTTACAAGTTCTTGTCCAGGGCCATTGCTGAGGTGCAGAGCAGGCCGGTCCTGAGTCCTCTGCCGGAGAGAAAAATAAACAAGCTGAAATAAGACGTGCCAGAGACAGACAGGAGGGAGAAGCACTGCTATAAGGCCAGAGGAGGAAAGAAAGGAAGAGAGCAGAGCTAAAGTGTAGCTCACTTAAACACACACAGGGCTTAGCGCCCTGTCCTGCTCCTGCACCTTTCTGGGGAGAGTATGTCTCACGGCTCGTCCTTCATGGCTGGGAGGCAGCAGTAGCAGCAGCAGCGGCAGCCCATGCCATGTGGCCGGTGGACCTCCGCTCTCCATAATCAGCCGCGCTCCTCTCTGTGCCTCAGACAACTCTGAGGAGAATGCGTGGGGGCAGGCAGCGTCGCACATGGTTGGTGGAGGGTTAAATGTTGCCCCGGGGGAAGAAGGGGGGCAGGAGACAGGGCCACTGACCCTACGGCCCCTCTGAGGACAAATGGAGTGAGGAACAGAGTTCCTCCACTACCCTCCCCCACTGCTGAGAAGGTTTCTGAGCTGGGAGAGGACACCTCACTTCCCCTCTCCTTCTAGAGCCTGACCTGGGTCCTCCAAGCCTTCTGCCCACCTGCGGAGGCTGCCTTGAGGACAAACATGAGATCTAGAAACAGACATGCCCAGATCCCCAAGTAGCATCCTCCATAAGGCCTAGAGCTGTGAGACATAGAATCCCAAATACTAGCTGGGTGACTGTGGGTAAGTCACCCCACCTGTGTGCTTTAGTGTCCTTGTCTGCAAAATGTGAAAAATACTTACTTTCCAGAGTTACTGTGAATGAGGATGAATCGAGATGATACAGGCACAGTGCCTGGTATCTGCTCTGAGCTCTTCCCTTAGTATTTTCCCAGGCCTCTGAGGCTTGCTGCATAGGGAGGTATTGTCTCTGAGTGTGATTCAGTGGATACTAAGAGTCCTGGTCCCCCCCCACCATTATCTTCTCTTAGCCGTCGACTACAAGGCCTAACCATTTACCAGTAGAAATTCATCACCCTCTCCCTGACCCATCTTAAAATACAAATGCCCCCAAGAGGAGTAACACTTTGAGCCAGTAGGCAAGAGCTGGAGGTCTTGGGGCTCACCCCGAGTCTGGATGGGCTGGAATGGGTGAGTTGGGGTGAAGGGTAGAGGAGGTATCACTGCACACTTCAGTTAAAGAAGGAGGTATCTTTTGAGCCGTGGAGTTTCTCCAACGGAGGCTGGAACACCCAGATAACAACAACGAGGAAGCCTCGGCAGTCCAGCCTTGACCCCTGCGGGGTGTGCGGTCAAGAGACCCGGCCATAGGGGTAGAGCTGGGGGGCGGCGGGTGCGCGGGGGGCGGGGACATGCCTGCTCTGCAAGTTGATTGGCTGGCAGGTGCGGGCTGTAGGGGCCCGAAATTAGGGGCTACCAGGCCGTGCGGACCGCTAGTCCCACCACTCTCTCCGCCCCGCGGCAGCCGGAATCGGGCTTCTGCTTCCCAGCCCGCGGCTCCCCCACCACCTCGCTCCCCACCACTCCCCCGGCTTTCCGGGATCCGAATTTGGAGGCCCCTTAAAGGGTCCCCGTTGCTCTTCGTCCGGTCCTGCAGAACGGAAGTGGGGATCCCGGACTTCGGTTCCAGACGGTGGAGATCGGGATGGCTTCCGTGCTGATCCGAGAAGCCAAGGAGGGAGACTGTGGAAATATCCTGAGGCTGATTCGGGTGAGGGCTGCGGGCCGGAAACCGGGGTCCCAGAGGGGGTCAGAGCGGCGCTGCTGGAGTGGGGACGGGAAGGAGGAGGTGGGAGCAGAGGGAGGAGCGCGCCCAGGGCTCCTGCTTAGGGAGCAGTGAGGCCCTCCTGCCTTAATCTAGCCTCTGTCCGCACGCTGTAGGAACTCGCTGAGTACGAGAAACTCACAGACCAGGTGAAGATCAGTGAAGAAGGTACGGGCCCAACACCTGAGTCCTGACGGAGGCTGGGGTGGAAGTGACGGATGGGTTCCCCAGGCAGTAACTCCAGACTGGGCACACACCCAGGCCTTCTTTCTCTATCTCTTTGTCACAACTCCGATCTCTGCAGCCCTGAGAGCAGATGGCTTTGGAGAGAATCCTTTCTATCACTGTTTGGTAGCAGAGATTCTTCCTGCGCCCGGGGAGCCACAGGGTAAGAGCACCCTGACCTCAGAGGTGCCTTCTCCAGTCAGCCTCAAAGGTCTCTCCCCCAGGTGCCCAGCGGCCTGACCCTTCTTTTTTTCTCTCTCAGGGCCCTGTGTGGTGGGCTATGGGCTATACTACTTCATCTACAGCACATGGAAGGGACGAAACATTTATCTGGAAGACATCTACGTGAAGCCAGAGTATCGGGGTACTGGGCAGAGGCCGGGATGGGAGAAAAGCAACCTATAGACTGGACCACCATCCCTTGCCTCTTAATCCTAGCCTATGGTCTTTTCTGGTCCCCTTCAACTCAGACGATCCCTCTTTTTGCCTTTTTCTCCCCACATCAGGTCAGGGGATTGGCTCCAAAATAATCAAAAAAGTGGCTGAGGTGAGGAGAGGGATGGGGCTACAGGCTGGGCCCTGGCAAAGCAAAGCTGTATGGGAGGCACCTGGGTTGAATGGAGGGCGAGCAAGTCTTTTCCTTTTTGACCCAGGAAAGTGAGTGGTGTCTTCTCCCACAGGTGGCCCTGGATAAGGGCTGCTCCCAGCTCCGCCTGGCAGTCCTAGACTGGAACAAGGGGGCTATGGACTTGTATAAGGCCCTAGGAGCCCAAGATCTGACGGAAGCTGAAGGTTGGCACTGCTTTCGCTTTGAAGGAGAGGCGATGAGGGAGTTGGCAGGAAAGTGACGCCATCCCTTGGGGATCTCTATTTCAGCTTCTTCATCCCCACCAGCTCAAGCAGTCCTCAGAGACTGCCTCCACTGACCAAGGCCTCCCTGAAGGAAGGGAAGGAGGGTTGGAAGTGAATACTCCCAGACGGAAAGAACAGAGGTGAGGAAGAGGCAAGGCTTCCCACCTCCTTGTTAAGGGTGAAAAATAAATGAGAATTCCCATGTGTTGATGTGGTGTTGGGTGGAGGAATTGAGGATGTGACAAGCTTCAGCTATTACGACCCTTCCTCAGTGTCTTCTGGTCAGTGGATGTTGCTCCTGGGGATAAAAGTGGGCCTAAGATGACTTTCACCCACAGTGGACCAGAGTATTGACTCTGGCCTCTAGCACACATATCAGGCTTGTTGCTCGGGCTTGGGACCCAGACAAAGGCCTCCAGTGTCTGGACTGGGCTGTGTAGAATCCGAGACTGAGGCAGGCCCACCGACTCAACAGATGGAGCAGGCTGCCACCTGGTGGTGGCATTTTAGGGACACTGGGAAGGACCACTGGCCCCAACTTTTCAAAAAATCCACTCACCTAGCGAGTGCTTTTTCTTTTTCAAAAGTCACAAAGCCTTTATTTTCAGTTCAGCAGAACCAAAACAAACCTTTAGGACGCATGGAGACAAGAAGGGAAACAGGTTCATTTCCTACTTTCATCATATTTCATAATGCAGGTTTGTTGTAGAGAAGTTTGAAGGGACATATAAAAATAAAATCCATAGCCTTACTTACATCTCTACTCTTAACCCTTTGGTATTGATTCTTTAGATTTTTTCAATGTACATATATACATACAATTAGTTAAGTGCGGGGGGATTTATGGGATCAACTCTTTTGCAACCTGTTTTTTCATTTAACAATAAATCAGAAACATCTGCCTAAGTTATTAAACACATCATCACTTTCAGTGGTGACATATTATTCCTCTTGTGGAGGAACCATTGGTTAAATGGTCATAATTTAGACACTGAAAGTGGACAAGAAGGTAACATACATGTGTCAATTGTAAAAAACAGGATCCATGGAGTCTAGAGAGTTGAAGATCCATCTCAAAATTCGAAATTTAAAAAAAATACAATTCAGCCAAACAACACTTCAAATGCCCAAATTCTTCCAGAGGGGTGCCAATTTGGGGCCCTTAAAACGAGTTTACAACAGATGGGCCTTTAGGACAAACTTGATTGAGAAATAATGAAGCATGTCAGCCCCTTCCACAGATGGGAGCCAGAAGAATCCAGTTTCATGCCCTTGGCTCATCTAATCTGGCAGGGATGAATATCTTTTTAACATGAACAAGCTATCTTTTGACGGCACTTTTAAAACTTAACTCAGAATGAGTTATTTCTGGAAGGACACACAAACAAGCAGAGAGTGGTCGCTTCCAGGGAGAGGAACTGGGTGTCCAGGTAACGGAGGGAAGGGGACTCTTCCCCATACCACTTTGGATCTCCTGAATTTTGTGCCTCGCCCATGTAGTACTTCAGAAAAATGAATAAATAAAACTTTAAATGCTAATGCAGAAGAAAAGAGTATGAACTAGGAGGGCTTCCCTGGTGGCGCGGTGGTTAAGAATCTGCCTGCCAATGCAGGGAACATGGGTTCGAGCCCTGGTCTGGGAAGATCCCACATACCGCAGAGCGACTATGCGCGTCTCACCGCAACTAGAGAAAGCCCTCGCACAGAAACGAAGACCCAACACAGCCAAAAATAAATAAATAAGAGTATGAACTAGGAAACTTAATATTTCCAAAATGTATCTTGCCCCCGTCCTGTTTTGTCTTTGCTTTTCGGAGTTTACACTTGTTTTTTGTTATTCGCTCCTCCTGACCCAGATCTTACCAGTTTTCATAGGGTGTCTTTGCACCCCAGCATCAATCCATTCTGCAGCCACCCCATGGTCTCCCACCCACTCGTCACTTCATTAACCTCCTGTAGGGTGATTCTATTAAGTGCTGGGGCTGACTAGTATAGAGTGAAAATCACCTGGGTTCTGGCCATTCCAGGGAGAACAGAGGGGAGGGCATTTAGGGGGAAGGATTTTTAAAGAAAGAATAGAGAAAAATATCTCTCAAATCTGTCCACATCCCTAACCCCACTCCCACTATCTCCTCTCTTTGAAAATTGCTATAACCTCCTAACTGATCTCCCAGCCTCCTTCTGTAACTACCCCCTTCCATGGGGTTATTTTTTTTTTAATCATAGATATACAGTACACTATTTAAAGTGTCAAATATCTCTACAAGACCTATATAAGAAAACAGTAGTCTCCCAATTCCCCTAACTCTTCAGAGTCAATCATGTTCAATTGAGTTTTTAAATTGTATTGTTATGGGGGGGGGTTTGTATTCACCTTCATATTTCAAATTCAAAATGGCATACAGATATTGCTACTTTTTTTTTTTTTTTTTTTTTTGGCCGCATTGGGTCTTCGTTGCTGCGCACGGGCTTTCTCTAGTTGCGGCGAATGGAAGCTACTCTTCGTTGCGGTGCGCAGGCTTCTCATCGCAGTGGCTTCTCTTGTTGCGGAGCACGGGCTCTAGGCACGTGGGCTTCAGTAGTTGTGGCACACGGGCTTAGTTGCTCTGAAGATGTGGGATCTTCCCGGACCAGGGTTCGAACCCGTGTCCCCTAGCATTGGCAGGCGGATTCTTAACCACTACACCACCAGGGAAGTCCAGATATTGCTACTTCTTGATGTTTCTGTTTCGAGCACTAGTATTGACCTCCCATTGCTAACCCTCTTTTCCAACCCCTCTTTCACCCCATCCCTACTTCCCATCCTTCCATCCTTCCAATATTATATCATAACTCTGGATGGATCTGTGTTTCGTATTTACATGTTATGATTATGCAAATGCTCTTCACAGTTGAGCCATGAGGATTGTTATAGGTGTTTTTCTTTCTTTTTTAATTAATTAATTTATTTATTTATTTATTTTTGGCTGCGTTGGGTCTTCGTTTCTGTGTGAGGGCTTTCTCTAGTTGTGGCAAGCGGGGGCTACTCTTCATTGCGGTGCGCGGGCCTCTCACTATCGCGGCCTCTCTTGTTGCGGAGCACAGGCTCCAGACGCGCAGGCTCAGTAATTGTGGCTCACGGGCCTAGTTGCTCCGTGGCATGTGGGATCTTCCCAGACCAGGGCTCGAACCCGTGTCCCCTGAATTAGCAGGCAGATTCTCAACCACTGCGCCACCAGGGAAGCCCTTCTTTCTTGCATCATTTTTGTTTTCCCTGAAATTAATACTTGCCTTGTCTCCTATATTCATTTGCTTAGTTTTCTGCGTACTCTAATTTATCCCCCAGTTCTCCCTTAGTTATGTTAATCTCTTCTTAAGAATATACAAACACGTAAGGAATTTGATCTATTTCATTTTGAAGAACTTTCTCACGGAGCCCTTAGACCTGCTCCAGCACACAGTCTGATCTTTAGGCTGCACTGTTGGAGTCTCCTTTCACATCCATCTTAGGGACCTTTGCCCCGCTCTTGACAGCCTGTTTCCCAGAACCTATGTACTCACCTTTCTCGGTTTACTTTGATGGAGTTTCTTGAGAAAGGATGCCTGGGAGGTAAATTTGTTGGAACCTTACAAGTCTGAAAATGTCTGTTCTACTCTTGTACTTAATTGACAGTGTGGATGGGTATCAAATATTAGATTGGAAGTAATTTACCCTAAGAATTTTGAAGGCATTTCTCCATTGTCTTCGAGCTTCAGAAACTGAAAGTTTGCTGTATTGCTGTTCAGAAACCTGAAATTTCTTATTCTGAATCCTATGTATGAAGCTTATTTTTATTTTCCTTCCCTCTTTCCCCAACCACAGCTTTTAGGATCATCTCTTTATCCTAGCATTCTGAAATCTTCCATGGAAATGTCTTAGTGTTTTCTCAGTGGGTCTTTGCAATCTGGAAACTCATGTTCTTCAGTTATGGAAACACTTAAAATTTTTATTATTATTTTTTGGATGATTTTCTCCCTCCATTATCTCTGTGATCTCTTTCTGGAACTTTTGTTGTTATTCAGATGTTGAATCCCATGGACTAATCCTATAATTAAAAACAAATTTTTTTTTCTTTCCTTTTTCCCCATCTCCTTCATTTTCTGGCTCTACTTTCTGGGAGATTTCTTTAATTTCTATTTTCCAACCCTTCTACTGAAATTTTTTAATTCCCCTAATTGATTTTATTTATTTATTTTTCTTCCAGTTTTAATGAGATATAATCGACATAACAGCACTGTATAAGTTTAAGTTGTGCCGCATAATGATTTGATTTACTTACATCATGAAGTGATTATCACAATAAGTTTAGTGAACATCTATCATCTCATACAGTTACAAAATTAAAGAAATAAAAAATTTTTTGTGATGAGAACTTAACAACTTTCATATATAACGTACAGCGATGTTAATTATTTTTATCATGTTGCACATTTCATACCTCCTTCTACTGAATTTTTATTTTTGCTCTCATGTTTTTAATTTCTAAGAACTCTCTTTTATTCTCTGCATTTTAAAAACATTGTTTTTGTTTCATGGATATATGTTCTTTTCTTATCTGAGAATATCCATCACAGGTTTTTTTAAAAATGTTTTTCTCCTTGTGTAGTCTGTATTTCTTCTAAACTTTTCCTTCTTTCTTTGTTTTGGCCTCTGTCTTTCATTTTAAAGTCTTTCCTCAAATGTCTGGTAGTCCTCAGTTGTCTGCTCATATTTAAGATCAGGACACCAAGGCACTGATTGGAAACTGTGAGTGTGTCTGTATGGGATGTAGGGAGGCATGTGGACCGTGAACTTTACTATAGGGTGAGCCATGAGGCCATTTCCTTGAGGAACCCCTGATGTCAGTACCATTAGGTCTTTTTCCTTGTCTGGTTAGATTTCCCAGAGAAGATGCTTCCAAACTCCTGCCTGGAGGGTGTAAGCCTGGTTGTAGGTAATCTCAGAGCTGGGTGAAGAGGGAGTCTGGGGCAAGTCTCAACATTCAATCTGTAAACTTTCATTTGATCCCCATTTTCAGTATCTATCTAGCCATCCATCTATCAACCTATCCATCTTTCTAACTTCCTCTCTCAATCTCTCTGTGTATTTAGAAGTCCTAAGGCAGGACTATCCTTGCGGTCCAGTGGTTAAGACTCCGTGCTTCCACAGCACGGTGCATGGGTTCGATCCCTGGTCCAGGAACTAAGATCCCACATGCCATGCGGTGCTGCCAAAAAAAAAAACAAAAGAAGTCCTAAGGCAAGCTGGGGCATTCTGTTGACACATTCTGTATAGTCCAGCTAGAGTAATTTCACCTACAGGCAATTTCACCTAAAGGCAAGTTGGCTGAAAATTCAGTCACAGCTCCCACTGCTGTCAGCACAAAGTCCAAACTTCTGGCTAATCCCTCCAGGCTCTGGCCCAAACCTCCATTATCTGAAACATTATTCCAGCCTTTTTTCCCCAGCAAGTCAGTTCTGACCATGTTAGACTCTTTCCAGTACCTCAAATGCAGTGTAGTCTCCCCTCTGGGCCTTCTGTACATGCCATTTCCCCATCTGAAATGCTTTTCCGCCTTTTCCCACTCTCATCCTTGGCCTGAATGAACAATGACTAGAGCAGATGAAAAAGTGCAAAAGTCAAATCTGAGAGGACTGTTGCTGCCAGAGGCTTGGAAATTGATGATGGTGCCATTTCCAAGACAAAATTCAGCCACTCCTGTTGCTTAAGGGTCCAAACCCAAACTTTTTAGTCTGACAGCCAGCACTCCTGATAATCTGTCCCACTTAATTTCTCTAATTCTCCCTCCCTACTCCTTATCAGAATCACTGCTGATAGTCTAGTCCCTTTTATTATTTCTGCTACCCTCCTTACTGATGTTCCTTCTCAGGCACGCTTGAAGACACCTCTTCTTCTGCCAGCCCTTTATTTATTTATTTGTATCTTTATTTAATTTTTGGACATGCTGCACGGCATGTGGGATCTTAGTTCCCCAACCAGGCATCCAACCAGTACCCTGCAGTGGAAGCATGGAGTTCTAACCACTGGATCACCAGGGAATTCCCTACCAGCCCTTTAAATACTGTTGTAGTTGAGAGTTTTATCATGGACCCAATCCATTTCTAAGTCACTTTTCTTTAGACATCTAATTTTCTCTTATAGCTTTAACTATGTCTAATATGCTGATAATTCTCACATTCACCTCTCTAGCCCAGATGTCTCCTGGGCTACACACTTGTGTGTCCATTGACCTACAGGACATTGGTTCCTTCAGTTAATATTTGCCGTGCCAGGAACTGTGCTAAGTACTGGGTATACAATGCTGGGGACAAACAGACCTGGAACCCAGTCTCTGATCTCATAGGGCTTACTTATAGTGTGATGGCAGAAGACAGATGCTGGATAAATGATTAAAATTACAACCATGATGTGTGCCACAAAGGAGTATAGGATGCTTTGGCAGTGTGAGGCAGTGGACCTAAACCAGTGTGGGCATAATGGAAGGCTAATGAAATTATATTTAAATTGGGATCTGAAAGAGAAGTTTGTTGAAGACAAAGGAATATGACCACCTGGATGGTAGACCCTCAAACTCAAAGAGCAAAATCAAACTCATTGAACTCATCAACTTCTCCTCCAAAACTTTTTCTCGTATGTTCTCTCTTCCATGACTGGCATCATCATGCACTCAGCAATCCAAGGTAGAAATCTGTGTTCCTCCCACTTCTTCACTGACTCCACTGCATCCTTATCACCAATTCTTGTTGATTCTATTGCAAATTTAACAGGCTCAAATCAACTTGTA
Source organism: Delphinus delphis (assembly GCF_949987515.2). Taxonomy (NCBI): domain Eukaryota; kingdom Metazoa; phylum Chordata; class Mammalia; order Artiodactyla; family Delphinidae; genus Delphinus; species Delphinus delphis. The sequence goes on along the minus strand of NC_082701.1, from coordinate 50,899,335 downwards.
CCTCTGTTGCCCACAGCCCTAATCCAAGGCATTCCTCAGCATCTTTCTCACCTGCAACAGCTCCTCACAGCTCTCACTGCCTTCTGGAATGCCCTTTCTCTTTAATCTATTCCCCACAGTTGTAAAACATAAATATTATTACATTATACTACTGCTTTAAATCTTTCAGTGGCTCTCCAGTATTGATAAAGTGAAGACCATTTTCCTTAACCTGATTTACAAGTCCTTTGCAGTCTAGCTTCCCTACCTCAAGCCAAACGCTATTTGAACTAGTTGTGGTTCCCCAAAGGACATGTTCTTTCTGCTCCTCTGCACCATTGTAGTCCTTGTTCTCTCAAGAATACTCTTACTGCACTTTTCCTCTAGCAAATGCCTATTTATCCCTCAAATCTCAATTTGCATCACCTCCCCTGCAGTAGTCTTTCCCTATCACTCTGAAGAACAACTGACCATTGTTTGTCTCCTTGGGATTCCCCCAAAACTTAGTCCTTATCTTTATCCCATGTTCAAATGAACTCCATGCACTTACTTGCTTAAATGTGTTTGTCTGCTCCTTCCCCAATATATTATAAAATCCTTGTTTGGGGGACCACATCTTGTCTTTGTACCCTTACCACCTACCACAGTGGATAGAACACAGTGAGGGCTAAATAAATATTTGCTAAATGATTACTGCACAACACATGATCCTAATTTCTTGGCTATTTTATTCACTTCCACCGAAATTTCTCACTTATCTTAGTTTACGAATCCTAAGTTTCCCCTCTACTATCCTTTCTCCGTAACAATTTTTCCTCTTTTGAATTTTCTCCGCATTTAGATATCCAATCTTGTGCTAAGTTGCATTTGTCTTTCGGTACTGCCTTGAAATCTTTCTTTTACCTTTCTTTGTATGCATGATCAGAATCTTCTCAAGGCAAGAACGTGACTCTTAAACCGCATCGTGCAGAGATACAGAGGCTCAAAAGAATCCAGTCCGCCTTGTGGACTGTAAAGCCCAGCGCATGCGCACCAGGCCCTTTTTTTTCCTTTCGACAACTCCTTTTTTTTTTTTTTTTCCTTCGGAGCGTGCGCACCGAGAAAGACAAAGGTGGGGAAAGTGACCAAGCAATCATTCAGGCGCATGCCCATCCCTAACTTGTACAAGCCTGGTGGAGCGCACCATGGTGAAGTGGGTGTGGTCTGACCAGGAGCATCAGAAGTCCAATCCGATTGAGTGAGCTCCGTCCCTCCCTTCCCATGATTGGTTAGCTCTCAGTGTTGTGGGGTGGGAAAAGGAAGAGACAGGGGCCGTGGAGAGATGGGGTGGCGAGGAAAAAGAACCAGTCTGGTTCTGCGCAAGCGCAAGTAAGCGACCAGGAGGGGGCGTGAGAGAGTGAAGAGGAGTGTGGAAGCCCTGATGCGCTGGCCAGCGCGAGCTGGGTCGCCAGCCTCGACGCCTGCGCCTTGGGCCTCAGGGCCCGCGCGCGGCGGGCGGGTGCCCGGTGCGCCTGCGCAGTAGGCGGCGGCGGCAGGGGGAGGTGGAGGCCGTGGAGCGGCAGCGGCAGCAGCGGGTCCCGGGACTGAGGCAGCAGCGGGGGCAGCGGCGGGCGGAAGCTGAGGTGACGAAGGCAGCGGCGGCGGCGGCCGTTTCCCTCACGGTGGCGGAGACCAAGGCGGCGGCGGCGGACGGGGAGCGGCCCGGCCCCGGCCCCCTGCTCGTTGGCTGTGGCAGGGCCGCCGTGGGGCCGGCCCGGCTCCCGCCCCCCGCGGCTCCCCCTCCGGCTCCTCCTCCGGGGAGACGCCGGGGACCTGGCCCGGCCCGTACTCAGAGCGCTGCTGCAGCCGCCGCCGGGGGAGTCGGAGGCGGTGGCGGCGCCATGGGCGGCCTGGCCTCTGGGGGGGATGTGGAGCCGGGACTGCCGGTCGAGGTGCGCGGCTCCAACGGGGCCTTCTACAAGGTGAGGCGGCGCGCCGGCCGGGGACGCGGTCTTCAGCCCCCTCCCTCCAGCCAGAGCAGGGAAGAGTGGGGCGGGATCGATATTCTGGAGCTAAGCCCTGACCCTTAGAACCTTAGACCCACGCTCCCACCCGCGGCCCTCCTGGGGGGAGACCTCTATAAGTTAACCCCTTCCTCTTATTTTTGGCCCCTCTATTACACCTGCTTTTACCCGCATCTCCGGGATTGAGCATCAGGGCATTATTGTACTTGGTTCAGCTCCCCCCAGCCCCCCAGAAGAGACCCCATTTACCCAGCGTCTCGTTGACTTTTCTTGTCTCTAGTAGAAGACCTACCTTGGATCTGAATCACGTCTTCCCCACAGTCCAAGCACATGGAGAATTCTCTTTATTCTTCCCTATTACCCCCTTGGGAAGGCCGTCCCATATTAGATCTTTTCATCTTCCTCGGAGAGGCCTCTGCTTACTGGCTCTGGAAGACTCACCCCACTTTCATCTTATATTTCTGTTCCCACCCCAAGGAGAAACGGTCAGAATCTGTTTATGACATTTAGTATCTTTGACCTCAGGAACTCTGGGCTGTACCAGTCTAGTTGCCTCATAGCCATAAGGTGGCATCTTTTCTCAAGTCTCTCGCCCCACCCCTTTATTCCAAGACTAGCTGGTTTACTGTTCTACCCAGGGATGGTTTTGTATTTGTCATCTCACTTTGACCTCATACATTTAGATCATTCATACAGTTTCTTCATCTTGAGGAGTGTAAGCTTCATATCCCTGATCTCTAAAAGGGGATCTCACAAGGATTCCCTCTGTTTATCTCCTTCTTAAGGATTTCCACTTCTAGAAGACTTTTTGGCCAACTCGCCCAGTTTGGGAATCCACTAGCCTTTTTTTTAAAGGAGAAGGAGAATATCTTTAAAAGATCCTTGTTTACTTCAGCTCCCCCGTTGCCCAGGATTGGGTTTTTTAGAACTCCTTTTATTACCACCTTTTAAAGCTGTTCTGAATCTTATTTTTTAGGACATTTTTTTCCCATTTAGATTAAGCCAGAGGGAGACCCCTCTTGCCTCTCAGGAATTTTTCTTTATGTGACTGTTGTTATTTTGAACCTCTTTGGACTTTATGCCTGGAATTGTCTCAGAGACTTTCCCGATTCCTGTCTTCTCTCATTTTACCCTGAGGAGCAAGAGCAGAGTTATCTTATCATAACATTACTTGTGAGGAGAAGAACCCCCTTTCCTTCACTTCCCCTCAAGCCTGTCCTCCCATAATAGACCTCTCCACCTTTGTGCCCTTGGAAATGACTTTCTCGAACTCCTTCCCTGTGAAATCATATCTTGCTATAACTGGAAAGGGTCTCATATTTGCCCTTGGAGTAGGTTTCTGCCCCAACTTCGATTGATAAGTTCAGTGTAGTCATTTTTGACCCATTCTAAATGCCTATTCATTTCTGCCTTACTTCCCTCACCAGGTTTCTTTATATTCTTCAGTGCCTGTGGGTACCCACATCTATCTTAACTTAACCTCTCAATATAAGCCTTTAGCTTTTTTTCCTAATATTTCTGTGTAATCCCCAGAAACTACCTATTCCATTACCCAGCTAAGATGGAAGAAGGAAGCTCCCAGCTGATCCCTTCTGTCATTTTTTTCTGCATACTTTCCTAACTCATGGGACTTTTTCTTCTAGCCTGCCTCCATAGCATTTCTGTTTTCTTTGGCAAAGTCTCTTAATTCCTTTCTGATTCTGATAGAGTGCATTTGTCTCTTATATCCTTTTTCCCCAAACTTGCATTACCTTTGTTGAAATACCTTTCCTCATAAGATTTTAGCCTCATTTACCACAGTATCTTGTCCTTCATCTGGGTCCTTCCCATCCCTAAGAAAAGTGATTCTTAAACTGAGCCTGAGATCAAGATATGATGTTTGCATTTGTTCTAGGAAGCATGGGAGTCAGACACAGCTGGGAAAGATTGGTATCCAGTTCAAATTAGCTGTGTGAGACTGCTGGGAAGGGACATGTTTCCCTTTCCACATATAAGTGTCCAACAGAAAATGTGTCTCTGGATCTTTCTCTTTTCTCCTGTGGGCTATGGCAGTGATAGACTTGATTGAGGGAATTGGGGCTAGGATGCTTTGAATCAGAGAATAGAGTTTGGACTTGAGCTGAAAGCCAGGTAATGTGGATTTTGTGTCCTGGCCACTTTAGCATTTTCTGCCGCATGCCTCAGTTGAAAACAACAGTAAATCCTTAAATTCAGACTAATCTTTCTTCAACGTTCAGTGCCATATAGATACTTACCCAATCTGTCCTTGCTGCTGATTTAATATTCATGACTCAGCAAACTTCAGTGTGGTTCAAGGAGTGTTTACATTGCTTCTAGAACTATAAATTTGGGAAGGTTCCTTTCATCCCTCTCAGAATTGGGTCCTAGTGTTGTTGATCTTCTTCCAGGATAGAACTGCAAATGTCAGATCTGGGATCTAAGTTATCTTTTAGCTATCCCATCAGCTCTTTTCTGTCAGAACTTAATGTGTTTTGTTCTTTAAGCGGTGCTCTCCCAAATGAAGTATCTGTTCACCTTCCAGGGCACAGTCATCCAACTTTCCAGACCTTACCTGGATATCCCAATTCCAATTCCTTTTTAAGGAATATGGCATCCTCACCTTCAACACGTGATTTTTATCCAGACCCTTCCTGATTTTCTTCTAGAACTCCCTCCTTTATTTTGAGAACCCAGAACTAGAAGATAGGTTGAAGGTGGGACCTAATTTTGTATCTTATAATTTGAGGAAAGTGAAGTACTTAGGAACCTAGGGCTCTCACTTCCTCTGTCCAGTCCTAGGCTCTATAAGCCAAAGCTCCATATGCCCTGGCCATTGAATTGAATTGAGTTATCCTTTGGATGTAGGTAGCCTTCTAGAGAGGCACTCAACTGCTCTTGCCCTCCTCTGCTTATCTTCTCAATGAGCATGGACTGAGCAGAACTAGGAGCTCACTTTATGCCACTGGTATTTTTGGAGGAAAAAAACTGGGGTAATGTGGGTGGAATTAAGGAGCAGAGACTGACTTGGAATATGAAGTTGAGGAGAAAGCTTGTTTTGGAGAATCTTTGAAGGAAAAGGACCCTAGAAGTATAAGAATGAGTGACGTTTAGTTGAACTGCTGAGTTATGTGAGGGAAAACTCCATTCTGAGCTTTGCATTTCTGCCTTGGGATCATGGTAGCTGGAAAAACCAGGGTAATGTTGCTACCTCTGCCTGAGGGCCAACCCTGACATGTTGGAGAATTGGATTAGAGCTTTAGACATATCCTTTGTGAATGAGTGTATCTAGGAGTGGGGATCTCTTCACAAAAGAGGCAGGCAAGTGATTCTCTTCCACTATGTTTTAGCTCATCCCTGAAATGTTTTGAAAATAGCTAACTCTCTCTTGATAAACTGTTTCTAAAGCTTAGAGATAGACATTTTGGATAAAGAATTGGATAAAGTCAGCTGAAGAGGCTAGATGAAATGTTTAGAGAAATCCTTATAAAGGAAGAAAAGAGGAGGACACTTAAAAAGGAGCTAAGGAAAAAGAAGAAAAAGAAAAAAAAAAAAAGGAGCTAAGGGAAGAACCCAAAAGGGAAGAGAGGGATTTGGGCAAATAGAAGATGTGAGTGGAGAAGAGTAGGAATGGGTATTGATGGAGCTGAATGAAGAGTGGAAAAAATATTACTGAAGAAGGGAATGGCAGAGAAGGCTGAAGCATGGGTAAGTCAGAGGCTAGGCAGTACCAGGAGGACTAATGCCTTGGGCAGAAGTAAAGTTCTAAGTAGTAAGACTCCATAACAAGATCCCTTCCCGAAAGAAGAGAAAGATGGCTGGTACAAGAGTGACATTTTAGGTTTAGATTTAAGGAAAAAACAGTGTATTAAGCGTTTATGATTGATCAGTTCTCTGAGGTGGGAGTGACACAAGTGTACATTTTTGGTGTTTTCTCTCCCAAACTCATATTTTGTTCCTACCTGCAAAGCTCAGGAATAGTTCTTCGTATATTAGCTTTTGGAAACCCCTGATTTTTTTAAAAAAAAACTAATGAGGCATAATTGACATACAATGAAGTACACCTATTTAAAGCATACAATTTGTTAAGTTTTGACATATATAGAAAACAAACCATCGCCACAATTTCTATCAATCCCAAAAGTCTTCCACCAACCACCAATGCCTTTTGTCATTATGCATTAGTTTGCATTTTCTGATTTTTGACAGAAGCGAAAAGGCAATTCAGTAGAGGAAGGATAGTCTTTCAACACATTGTGCTCAAAGAACTGCACATTCATAGGTTAAAAATGAAGTTTGGGGCTTCCCTTGTGGCGCAGTGGTTGAGAGTCCGCCTGCTGATGCAGGGGGACACGGGTTCGTGCCCCAGTCCGGGAAGATCCCACATTGCCGCAGAGAGGCTGGGCCCGTGGGCCATGGCCGCTGGGCCTGCGCGTCCGGAGCCTGTGCTCCGCAGCGGGAGAGGCCACAGCAGTGAGAGGCCCGCGTACGGCAAAAAAAAAAAAAGTTTGATTGTATCTGGCACCATATACAGAATTTAACTCAAAATGGATCATTGACCTAAATGTAAAATAAAAACTATAAAACTCTAGACAAGGACATTAGGTAAAGATTTCTTAGATATAAAACCAAAAGCTCAGATACAGAACAAGTTGAAAAATTGGACTTTATCAAAATTAGCAATCCCTAATTTTGAGTATGTGAAAAACAGGAGAGAAGGTAGGAAAATTGGGAGCACAGGATTGAACGCATAGCTTTGGCTTCCTCAGTGAAGACATAGGAAATAGGAGGTGGGGAATTCCCTGGCAGTCCAGTGGTTAGGGCTCAGAGCTTTCACTGCCTTGGCCAAAAAAAGAGAGAGAAAATAGGAGGTAGACCAGCGATTCCAGCTATTCAGTCATCCCTGTTCCTCTCCCTTGTCTTCATCTCAAGTTTGGGGTCTTCTACAAATTTTATTACTCTTTTCAAATTCGTAGCAGTGTCCTAGTCTAGCATTTAGAAATCTCACATCTTTTATTTATTTATTGGGCCGCACCGCTCAGCTTGCAGGATTGTAGGATCGTAGTTCCTGACCAGGGGTTGAACCCTGGCCCACGGCAGTGGAAGTCCTAACCACTGGACCATCAGGGAATTCCCTCACATCTTTTATTTTATTTTATTTTATTTTTATTTTTATTTTTTGCGGTACGCGGTCCTCTCACTGTTGTGGCCTCTCCCGTTGCGGAGCACAGGCTCTGGACGCGCAGGGTCAGCGGCCATGATGGCTCACGGGCCCAGCCGCTCCGCGGCATGTGGGATCTTCCCGGACCAGGGCACGAACCCATGTCGCATGCATCGTCAGGCGGACTCTCAACCACTGCGCCACCAGGGAAGCCCCCTCACATCTTTTAAATCCTAATTTTTCCTTCCGTAAATTGTGTTTGTTTCTAATTTCTCCAGTGTTCTGATTATTTTCTTACGACCCAGGCATCAAGGCACCAAGTTCGCTCAGGCCTCTTGCTGTATTAGGAGCTAGACCCTTTCTCTCTTGGCAGATCCTGATGTCCTCTAGGTGTTCCAGGACAACCTCACACTGTCTCATGGGATATTCTTAGCTTTGCTGAATGTTGTTGGTATTTTAATTGAATTCTGGCAAGCTGCTCAGCACTGCATGAGGCAGACAGATAGGGAGGCCTCTGTGGGAGCCGTAGGAGACCACTAGTTTCCCAGCTGTTCTGATGCAGGTGATGTTTCTCCCTTCTACTTAATTTCTATCTCATCTTATTTCTGGATTTTGCAACATTTCTTTCCCTGCCAGTATTGTTTCCTTTCTTGCTACCTCAACATTCGTATTCCTTCACCAATACAGCTTTTTCTGGCCCTGTTTTTAGATTGCTTGTGTCCCCATCTAAAACTCTAGTTTAAAAAAAGGAAAAAAAAAAGGAGTTTCTTGGTGGCCAAGTGGTTAGGACCTCTTGGTTTTCACTGCTGTGGCCCTGGGTTCAAGTCCCTGGTTGGGGAACTGAGATCCCGCAAGCCACAAGGCGCGGGCAAAAAAAAAAAGAAAAGAAAAGCAAACAAAAAAACTAGTTTAAGGCCCTCTAAAACTGTCTGTTCCCTTGATGGCTGAGGTGGTGGTTGATTGGCTTTTTTTTTTTTTTTTTTTTTACTTTGTTCTAAAATCCATTCTAGGGCTTTGTGAAGGATGTCCATGAAGACTCTGTCACCATCTTCTTTGAAAACAAGTAAGACCTTGGGAATAGAGAATCCAGCATACTAGGTCCTAGCAGGAGAGTGGAGAAGAGGGGGCGGCTGAGTCCCATGAGGCGTGTATAATAGGTGGGGGAGAGCCAAGGGTTTGGGTGGGCAACTTATATGGATCCCAGGAGAGGAAATGGTGAGAGTGGGGGTCATTTGACTCCATATTTAGATTCTAGCAAGAGATGGAAAGCACCACTATGGAGCAGGGCCTGGAGTTTAACTTGTAATCACGAGGGAAGGTGGAAAATGCCCAGTGGAGGAAGAAACGGGCAGCCACACTCGCCTGAATGCTTTCATATCACTGTTTTCCCTCGCAGCTGGCAGAGTGAGAGGCAGATTCCTTTTGGGGATGTCCGGCTACCACCTCCAGCTGACTATAATAAGGAGATCACAGAAGGGGATGAAGTGGAGGTAAGGGCCTTGGAGTCCACCTTTTCTAAATGTCCCTTTTCCCAGGATTCTGCATCTCCCTTACCCTGATACCAGTACCCTAGGCTCCTCACTGGTTGGTTCACGCTCCTTCCTCCATCCAGCTAGGCAGCCTGTGGAAGAGTGAAATGCAGCAGTTTTCTGTCCATCATTGCTGTGATCAGTCAAGCTCTCAGGGAGCTTCCTGTTTTCAGAGGATTCACTTTTCTTCCATTTATGATAACAGCATCTAAAATCCAGTGTACTCTGATTTTAATTAGCAGCTCCTTCCTCTAGATTCCTTTATCTTAGTTTAGGATGCCTCCCAAGTGTCTTAATGCTCATTCCATTCTTGATGTTTTTGGATGGTCCTCAATATCTCTTATTTTCAACTTCTCTTCAGGTTTATTCTCGAGCCAATGAGCAAGAACCTTGTGGCTGGTGGCTGGCCCGGGTGCGGATGATGAAGGGAGATGTGAGTGATTGTCAAGGCCTTTGGAGAACTGCTGAAACACATATTTTAGTCAGAGAAAGGTGGGAGACAGAAACTCAGGTCATCCACAGCTTCTCCTTTCTTTCCTTCTGCCAGTTCTATGTCATTGAATATGCTGCCTGTGATGCCACTTACAATGAGATTGTCACCCTGGAACGGCTTCGGCCAGTTAATCCCAATCCCCTTGCAACCAAAGGCAGCTTCTTCAAGGTCACCATGGCTGTGCCTGAGGATCTGAGAGAGGCGTGAGTGTTTGGGATGTCGGGAGTGGGGGGCCCTCTTTATGGTCCTCATCTCTGCCCTTGTTTGTCCCAGCCCCCACTCCCAGTTTCAGTGTTCTGTGTTCCCTGGCCCTCTAGAGTCCCTTTTGCTCCCAGTTCCTCTGTTTCCTCATCCCTGTTCTTTTACTGCAGTCCTTATTTTTCTCAGTCCCTCTCTCTCTCCCCTTCAACTGTACTCTACACTCTGCCCTCTGAGCACTGTTCTCTTTCTCTGCAGCTGCTCCAATGAAAACGTCCATAAAGAGTTCAAGAAAGCATTGGGAGCAAACTGCATCTTTCTCAACATCACAAATAGTGAGCTCTTCATTCTGGTGAGTTTATTCTGCCTGAATTTCACCTAAGCCCTTTTCCCCTTTTAACTCCTTTGCAAGAAGAGAAGAGCTAAAATGTGCTTATATTTATTTGTCAGAGAGGACTTTATTGCTCCTGACCTCTGTGGACCCAGGTTAGCCCTACCTTTCCTTAGTCTTTCTCATGTATGACCTTAATTTTTTTTTCAACCTGACCATCGTATTGCAGTTTGGGCTGGGTACCCTTCCTTGCATATTTGGACTCTCAAAAACAGACAGTATGATTCTCACCTGCGCTTGCTACTTAAAATCACTTCCCTTAAGCACCCAGTTAGTAGGCCCTTGTGAGACTGACAGTGATTTTTCCTGTTCCTCAACTTTGTTTCTTAACTCCCACCCTTTTCCAGTGACTCAGGCATCCTGATTCCCGGTTCCTGGATCTCCTCTAAAATGTAGTCAGGCAGTTTTAATGACTTTTCCATTGGTTTCTTTGCAGTCAACCACAGAAGCCCCTGTGAAGCGAGCATCCCTGCTGGGTGATATGCATTTCCGAAGCCTGCGCACCAAACTGCTACTCATGTCCCGCAATGAAGAAGCTACCAAGCACCTCGAGGTAAGTTTTGGCTTCAGTTTTTACTGCTGATTGGTATTGTCCTTCTCCCCTCCCGCCCCATCCTCCACCCATGCTCTTGTGAACAGACATTAAGGTCTTTCTGGGCCATTAAACCTGGGTCTGCTATTTTATCTCAGACTCCTCCAGATGGCAGAGCTCCATCATGTTTTAGTACAAGCTTTTTTTCTTTTTTTTTTCAAAGGGACCCTTTGATCAAGTGAAATTTTACTTGAAAGCACAATGCATAAAACATATCAATCAAAACAGGGTCTAAAAGTGCAAGAGGGTGTGGCTCTTACCTCCACTGGCTGCCCCCAAATTACCTCTGAGAACCAGACTGCTTTGTGGGATATGTTTGGGAACCATTTGTACACTGGAAAGACCACTGGACTTGGAATCAATCCTATGTCTTGCTTTGTCAAATAATTTGATTTCAGTGAGCTTTTTCTTCTTTAGCTGTGACAATGAGGTAGTTGAATGTGAGTGTTTCTACAGTAGTTGAAAGTGAATGTTTTTGTGTTCTGACATCTTATGACATATGACATCTTATGATGGTCAGATTCTCTTAGGAATTATACCATCCTAAATGAGGATGGTATATATACACGTGCTTGCACGCACGTGTATGTGTGTATTTGAACATCTGTTTCCTTTTTATCAAGTGAACTGATCTTTTCGGGAGCCTTTGAAAATTCTGGACCATGGTAATCTTTACTTCTCCAGGGATGCTACTCAGGGCACTGCCAGAACCTTTCCCTTTTCCTGCCCTTGTACTCAGGTATCCCTCTAAGGACTGGTTGAGAAATGAAGTGGTAGCATGGTGTACCATAACCTCTTTTTATGCTTTTCTCAACCTGTTGCTTTCTGTTCAACTTTTCAGGTTTTATTTGGGGAGTTGATATTGGTTTGGTTAAGGTAAATAGTTCCTTACACTTGCATTTACCTTGTGAAAAGTCCTTTCTTTCATACCAACTTTATTTAATCCTCTTGTTAGTCTGGGAATAGGGTAGGTCAGGTGTAGTCATTTAGCAGATGACAGAACAGAGGCACAGAGAGTATGTTTTGTTTGGGATCACACAACCAGATAGTGTTATAGCCAAATCCGGATCTTTGATGGATCTCAGCCCAGATTCGGCCATCATTACCTCCCCTCCCCACCAAGCCATTGGTATTGGGAAGGTAGGAGTGGAATGAAAAGTTCCTGAATACTTCACAGGTCCTGGTGGTCAGTGGACTCCCAGGTAGTTCTGGCTTTCTTTCATACAGTCTTTTCTCATTTAAGTTATGCAAAGCATCCGGTATCTGGGACAGGTGTTCTGAGATTTCTCCATGATTCCTGTAGTCCAGTGGTCCAGTGCCTTTTTTTTTTTTCAGACAAGTAAGCAGCTGGCGGCAGCTTTCCAAGAGGAGTTCACAGTGCGAGAGGACCTGATGGGACTAGCAATTGGGACTCATGGTGCCAACATCCAGCAGGCCCGAAAAGTACCTGGGGTGACTGCCATCGAATTGGGTGAAGAGACCTGCACTTTCCGCATCTATGGGGAGGTCAGCAAAAGATAGCTGTTGTCAAGGTCCCTTAGGGGATAGAGAGAAGAGAGTGTGAAATAGAAAGGAAACCTGTCGTGTTGACCTCCCTCCCTGACGTCGGTGACGCCACATTTTCTCAAAGACAGAGAGTGGCAGGAAGGTCACTGTTTGAGATCCAGATGTTCTGTTTTATTAATGACTCCCCACTCCTCTTCTCTTAGACTCCCGAGGCGTGCCGACAGGCCCGGAGCTACCTTGAGTTTTCTGAGGACTCCGTGCAAGTGCCCAGGAACCTGGTTGGTGAGTTGGGGATGAGTATGTGTATAAGAGAATACAGCTGGGGACCAGATGTGAGATGCTCTAAAGTGATTCTGGCTTGGCACCTCCCTGTGGACTTCCAGTTTCACAAGGACAGAGCAAACAGTCTGTAGTAGGAGTGACAAAAATGGGAGAACAGATTTCTAGGGATTGTGATATTTTGTCCTGTGAAGACACACCAGAAGCTTAGAAGCAAGAGAATCATTAAACGGAATCTTTATATAGCAGCTGGAAAACTGTTTATCTTGTCTGTTTTTACTCTTCTTTCTTTCCTTTTTTTTTTTTTTTTTCCTTTCCTTTGGGAAAAAAAGGCCTAATTCCTCCTTTACCCATTCAGGCAAAGTGATTGGAAAGAACGGGAAAGTGATCCAGGAGATTGTGGATAAATCTGGTGTGGTGAGGGTTCGAGTAGAAGGTGATAATGACAAGAAGAACCCCAGGGAGGAGGTATGGGGCAGCTAACACCTAGAGATTGGTTGCCAGAAGTAGATGGGATTATTCTCCAAGCCATTCCCTTGAGAGATGGGATTTCTAGGGGTTGGGGCTTGGGAACTTTGGTTTTTCCTGGTAGATGTACAGCCCAGAAAGATCCCATTTGGGTGGGCTTCTGTAGGAGACAGCGTGAACTTAAAACTTCGTTTGAGTCTCTTTCTAATCCATCTGTCCTTTCCTCTGCTCTCCAGGGAATGGTTCCCTTCATATTTGTTGGCACCCGAGAGAATATCAGCAATGCTCAGGCTCTGCTGGAGTATCACCTCTCCTACCTGCAGGTATCCAAGCCAGAAGCCTGGGAGAGGAGAGATCCATGTGTACAAGGGGACTAAGGATACTGGTGGATAAAGTTAAAAGTGGTGGTTCCCAGTTTGTGTCTCTGAGTAGAATAGAAACCATTAGGTGGAAAATTGGGGCTGTGGAGTTAGAACCCAGAATTTTCCCTGTTTTAAGCCTTCTTGCATTCCTGAGAGTTCAGATCCATTAGGGACAGTCAGGGCAGAGAAGCAGGAAAAAGAGACTGTTCATTGATCTTATACTTATTCCTCCTTCCTTGTTTTTCTCCATCTTCTCCCCAACCAGGAGGTGGAGCAGCTTCGCTTGGAGAGGTTGCAAATTGATGAACAGCTTCGGCAGATTGGGCTGGGCTTTCGCCCTCCTGGGAGTGGGCGGGGCAGCGGTGGCAGCGACAAGGCTGGCTACACCACCGATGAGAGCTCCTCCTCCTCCCTCCACACCACACGAACCTATGGGGGCAGCTACGGGGGCCGGGGCCGGGGCCGGAGGCCAGGCGGTCCTGCCTGTGGTGAGAGGGAGGCGAGCAGTGGTGGGGTGTGTGGGAGGCAGAAGTCTGGGTGGAAGTTTGAGGAAAGGGTGATGGAGAAGATGAAGAAGTGGTTGGCTGGGGGACTTAGGAGTGAGAGCGAGAGTCTTCCAGCCTGGGGACTGGGATGGATCCTGGGGTAGGGTGAGTGACCCTGTTTGAACCCTACTGTGTTCTTCAGGCCCCATCTCAGACCTATCCACAGCTTCTGAGACTGAGTCAGAGAAGAGGGAAGAGCCCAACCGAGCTGGGCCTGGTGACCGGGATCCCCCGACCCGGGGGGAAGAAAGTCGGAGGCGGCCGATTGGGGGCCGGGGTAGGGGACCCCCACCTGCCCCCCGGCCCACCTCAAGATACAACTCTTCATCAATTAGCTCAGGTACCAGAAGCAGACAGCTAGGTTCACGAATGTGGGCCAAAAGGAAAGATGATGGACACCTCACTCCCAACTCCTCTTTTTCCTCTAACCAGTGCTGAAGGACCCAGACAGTAATCCCTACAGCCTACTGGACACATCCGAACCAGAGCCCCCAGTTGATTCAGAGCCTGGGGAACCCCCCCCAGCAAGTGCCAGGCGCCGCCGCTCCCGCCGCCGTCGCACTGATGAAGACAGGACTGTCATGGATGGAGGCCTGGAATCTGACGGGCCCAGCATGACAGAGAATGGCCTGGGTAAGGGGTGTACCTGGATCTGAAAAATCAGAACTGGGCAAGAATTGAGGGATGGGAGATTGATGCACAGCTCTCATTTTCCCCTGCCCCACAGAAGATGAGTCAAGACCCCAGCGTCGTAATCGGAGCCGCCGCCGCCGTAACCGTGGTAACCGGACTGATGGTTCGATCAGTGGAGACCGTCAGCCAGGTCAGCTCACACAGGATGTCAGCAGACTTCCTCAGAGAACAGGATGCCTCCTATCCTGTGAAAGCTAGGGGTTGGGGTTCAGTGGGTGTCTAGGGGCTGGGTACCTGGGTTCCTTCTGAAACTTTTGGTCCTCTGCCTTCCCCAGTGACTGTGGCTGACTATATCTCCCGAGCAAAGTCTCAGAGCCGCCAGCGGCCACCCCTGGAACGCACTAAACCTTCAGAGGATTCTCTTTCAGGACAGAAGGTAGGCAAGCAAGATATAGTTTACCCCACCTCCTTTTTTGTTGTTCTGGGGTAGGGGGCACAAGAAAACTCCCAAAGAAACCTCTCATTAAATTGCAGAGAAGGCATGTCTGATGGAGTTTAGACTGCATTTAGAATAGTGAAAAAAGTTTGAATAGAAGAGAATTTGGTTCATATTTTCTGGACCCCAGTAAAAGTGACTACAGGGGACCAGCCTGGAGGTACCTGGAGCATTTAGGTGGTAGGGAATGGCATTACCTGAATTTCTACTGACCTTTTTCTTTGCTTCCTCTCCATTTTCTTTCCCACTCCCCCCTCAGGGTGACTCTGTCAGCAAGCTTCCTAAGGGCCCCTCAGAGAATGGGGAGCTCTCTGCCCCCCTGGAGTTGGGTAGTTTGGTGAATGGGGTTTCATAAACCCTCCAGCCCGCATCCCTCCCTTCTCCATCTCGCTTGCTGCCCAACACCATGGCCCTCACAGGCCCAACTGACCTGCGCTGGAGCTGCTCTTATCTAGGGGGGCGGGGGGTGGCACAGCAGCTTGGGTCCCCCCCCAGCCTCAAGGAGCTAGTGGAGGGGTGTGTAACAGGGTCATACCCCCCTCCCTCTTGTCCACCCTACCCCCAGGGTGAGGGGAGCCTCTCTCCTTCCCCATCAGACTGGATGTGCCTTTATCCTCTAATGCCCCAATCTCTCTCTGAACACCCCCATTCTCCGCCTGTTGGTGCGGGGTGCTCCTTGACCCACCCAGATTGGACAGTTCAGGGGGGCTCCCCTGCTATCCCTCCTCCCGTCCTGTACCCCCCATTTCTGGGGCCTCATCACTGTGGAAGACGGGGATAGTAAGGGTATAAGTGGGTGGGAGGCATGGGGAAGGTTTTGGAGTAGAACCAGGGGTGTGTATGAAGTGGGGTGACAAGGTCCCCCAGGGGAGGGGGGACCAACCTTGTCTGGTGGATGAGAAGGCGTATTTATTTTTCACTGTACAGTATTTAAAAAGAGAATAAAAAAATCCAAATGGCCCTCTGGTTCCTGCACCTTCCTTATGCCCAGTTTGGTCCATCTGTTTGTGTAGGACTGACCTGCCTTGACCCTTGTTTCCTGTATCTCCACACCTAGCTTCTCTGGCATTCCAAAGTTGGTCTACTTCTGGGAATTTCTGACATTCCTAAATTCTCCAGGCCCAGGTACCCTCCTGGTCCAGAGGAGAGTGGCTTGTGCCTTGCTGCCTCTCCCCTCCCCCAGGTTTGCTGGTAGAGGGAGCTGGGCCACTCCTATACCCTGAGTCACAGCGGGCTAGGTAGGGCTGCTCAAAGCTGGAGCTGTTCCTGCTAAGGGGTGAGAGCCAAGGCAGGCTGCTTAATCCGATTACCTGAGGCCTGGGGCTTGGGCTGGGCCTTGGGCAGAGTGGGGAGCAGGGTTCCCTCAAGACAGCCTCTGGGACCTAGGTGTCCAGCCCTCATTCCTGCTGGTTCTGTGCCCTGGATCCAGGCTTTTTCTCCAGCATCCACATCGCTGACCTCGCAGCCTTAGGGGTCATCCTGGGCTTCCTTGCTCCCTGCCTCCCAACTCTGAGGATTAGAAATAAAACATGCAGTGGAGAAACCTAGGTTTGGGGGCTATAGTGGGGAGGGTTTAAATTTTCTCACCTGGAAAGGGGTTGAATCACCACCCAAGCACCTCAGGAAGCAAAAATGGCCTGCCTACCTCCTGACTGCCAGACTTTTTTGCCCCGGGCCAGGTTAGGGGTTTGAGGAGCAGGAGGCACCAGAAAAGAGTTTGGTTTGGATTGGGGGGTTGGGTGTCCTCACCTCCCTCCCAGCACAACTCTGAGCCTGAGGGCTTTTGATCACCAGATGCCTGATCCGTTGTGCAAAGGCATTGACTTTAAATTGCCAGTGCTTAAGAAGGGAGGGGTAGCTGTTCAGAGCCACTGGGGCTGGAAGGCCTGACTTGGGTCTTGGGTGGGGAGGAGGCGTGGTCCCCTGGGGGGGGGAGTGTTGGGGGCTGGGAAGAACAGGACACCTGGTTGGCCTAAGGGAGGGGGAGGTTGGCGCCCTTCAGGAGGCGCGGTCGGCTGGGAGGGAGTAGGGAGGAGTCAGTCGTTAAAAGCAGTTCCCGGGCCTGGCGCACCCGGCAGTCACAGACGCTGAGGCCAGGTGAGAGGGCTGTGGCACTCGGGCTGTGCCTCCTGGCAGCTGCGGGACCCCAGAGCGCGAAGTTTTACCGCCTTCACCGAAGCCCGGGCCGGTGGCCGGCAGCTAATAGGGGGAGCGAGGCAGGGTCGGGGACCCCGCGGCCACAAGGAAAGAGCACAGCCTATCCAAGACTGGGTACCGGACAGCGGATTTTGCGCTCGACTCCCCAAACGTGCCGGATTGATTGGTGGCAGGGGCTCCATTATAAGGACTCTGAACTTGGGGACGATATATATACCTTTTAAGGACACGAGTCTCTCTGTAACGACTCCGGACTAGGAAGGCACTTCCATTTTAAGGATACCGGGTTTGGGGATCAACGTTTCACTTTGGAGGGGAGGGCGTGTAAGACGCCCTCTTAAGGCTTCCCTTCACCCCCGATGGCGCTACCCGGCTCCTCACAGGCCTGGAGGCTGGAACCTCCCACTCCCACAGCCCCTAACTCCTCGTCCTCGGGCTCCCAGGAGCGGGAGGGCGCCGGGAGCCCAGTGGTCTCCGGGGGGCTTCCCTTGGAGAAGGTGAAACGGCCCATGAACGCGTTCATGGTGTGGAGCTCCGCCCAGCGCCGCCAGATGGCGCAGCAGAACCCAAAGATGCACAACTCGGAGATCTCCAAGCGTCTGGGCGCGCAGTGGAAGCTGCTGGGCGAGGACGAGAAGCGGCCCTTCGTGGAAGAGGCTAAGCGGCTCCGGGCCCGGCACCTGCGCGACTACCCCGACTACAAGTACCGGCCCCGGC
This sequence comes from Delphinus delphis, assembly GCF_949987515.2. Taxonomy (NCBI): domain Eukaryota; kingdom Metazoa; phylum Chordata; class Mammalia; order Artiodactyla; family Delphinidae; genus Delphinus; species Delphinus delphis. Next base: position 50,881,829 of record NC_082701.1, on the reverse strand, counting down.
GCAAGACCAAGAGCGCGGGCCCCGGGTCGCCCCACTTCGGCCAGGGAAGCGGCGGCGTGGCTGGCGGCGGGCCTGTCTGGGGACCCGGGTACACGACCACCCAGGGGAGCAGAGGCTTTGGGTACCAGCCCCCCAACTACTCGACAGCCTACCTGCCTGGCGGTTACGGGTGAGTGCCCGGGGAGCGGAATGAGGACGTGCCCCCCGCCTGCAGCCTGGGTGGGGGCGGATACCAGAGGGCCTGGCTGGCAGGGGCCCCCCCACCCAAGAAGGGGACACACCCGGAGAAGTTTGGGGGGCGCTCCGTGAAGGGTGGGAGAGTTCCGGGGAGCCAGGGTCTTTCTAGAGGACGTTTCCATCATAGTCTGTTGGTGGCGGCACCGCAGGAGCAGACCACAGTGCCCTGGATGTGACCGTGTTCTAGTTACCAGAATTTCCCGTTTCCCACCCCCGATTCTGGCCCTCGTGTGACCCAGCTTCCTCTCCCAGCCCCCGGGGCAAGGACAGGCCAAGCCCAGCTCTACCCCTTCCTGGCCTGCCGCCCCAAAAGAGGAAAACAGGCGCGCAGCACGCAAGCTCGCTCTTGAGCGTGCCCCAACACGGCGGCGGCGGCGCTGCTCTAAGCCGTCCTGGGGTCCGGTTCCCTACCGGCGGGACCCGGAGAGCCAGGGATGGGTAGGTGGGTGACAAGTTATACTTGTCTGCGCAGAGCTGCTCAGAACCACCCCCACATGCGAGCTGGGGACCCTCCTCGGCACCTCCAACCCAGGGGACCAAGTGCCTTCTAACCCCGGTGTTTCTCTTTGCAGCGCTTCCCACTGTAAACCGGAAGCCTCCTCGCCGTGCTCTCTCCCTCAGAGTAACCCAAGGTTCCAGGGGGAGCTGCTCCCCCCTTACAGCCCCTACCCACCCCCAGGCTCTCCCACTCTGTACAACCCTCCCCTCCCAGGGGCCCCCATGCCCCTAACCCACCTCTAACCCTCATGGACATGGACCTCCCAGAGAGGTTTCCATCCTCCTTTTCTACCCAGAAACACCCCAATACCACCACCACCACCACCACCACCATTCCCAGGCTGCAAACCCTGTTCTAGAACTGTTGGACCACAGTTCAGAGGAGGTGGGCAGTACCCCCCAAAGCCCTGAAAGCCAGTGGGAACAAAAGACAGTTTTTTTTTTTTTTGTAGGCTGAACACAGTTTTGTACGATTACACCACGTCTCTGAGTCTTTATTGTACCATCTCTGTTCACCTTTACTGCAGCAGGAACCAGCAGTCTCCACTCCCTTCCGCCTGGACCTGCCAGAGCAGGAACCTTCACACCCCACCCTGGGGCCCTGCCTGAGTCAGTCATTCTTCTGTCCCCCTTCCCCCTTCCCCCACCAAGCACTGGGGTCCAGGAGACAGTTGAGCCAGGGTGCGGGAGGGAGGAACCCACAAGCACCTATTCCCTTCCACTGTCCAGCCTCTGTCCTCTAGGGTCAGAAGGGAAGTGGGGAAATGGGGGGGACAGGGTAAGAGTTTTGCCCAGAATAGGCAAGTAGCTGGAAACTTCTGCTAAAGAAAGAATCTCAGCTAAATGATTAAATGTCAGCCCGTAAATCTCTTCCCCTATCGTTTCTAAGGATCTGGGTCAACCAAGCATTTCCACTAAAGCTGCAATTGCAGAAGAACAGGGAATGATTAAAAGTCACACCAGCAGACTGGTTCAGACGGGAAGGATCCCAAGGTTGGGTGGATGAATAGAAACATGGAATGTGCTCCAGGAGCCAGCTCAACTACTGCTCCTTTTTCTTCTTGTGGGGAGCCTTTGCATTCCAGTAGAAGACGAGCTGGGCAGCGATGAGGCCATTGCAGAGGGAAGAGACTACAAAGGTTCCAGCCATGAGGGGGTCTCCAGTTTCCTGGGTGAGAGACATGGCTAGGGTTACTCTTCAGCATAGCCAAAAAGGGCTCCAGAGAGGGAGCAGCTTCAAGTCCATGGGGAGAGAGAGAAGTAAGGTGAGGTTATGGTGCCCTCTAGAGGGGAGGAGGTGCACTCACCTGAATGGAGGTGAAGATTCGGGCCAGGGAGCCCCCAAAGAGCAGAAAGACTGTGATGGCTGACAGCTGGCCCGTGTGCCCATTGCGGTAGTTGGTGGCTGCCTGGAGCAGCTGGGGAGGAGTTGAGACCCTTCGTTTTGTCATCTGAATTTGTCCAATGTTCCCATGACATTTCTGCATTCCCCTCAGTCCAACACCCCCAAACTTTGGGTTTCCCCTCTGCTCCTCACCCAGTCCCCCTTCCCAACATCCTCTCCCTTGTTCCCAGCACCCACCCTTCCCACGACCACAGCAGGCATGTTGGAGGCCTGGAGCAGGGTGACTACAGCCTGGGGCGTCAGTGGTGAAAGCAGCACCAGCAGGACCAGGGCGGAGCACGCTAGGAAGGCAACACCTGGGAGACAAGGAGATAAGGAGTCAGCAACCTCTGCGGCTTTCCCAGGCCTGCGTTCCCAGCAAGGCTCCCAACAGCTGCAGCCAGCTCCTGGCTCAATCCTCAGCACCTTTCACAGTCTGTCCTCTGTAGTGCAGGACCAGGAAGGCGATGGTGACCGTCTGGAGCATCAGGAACAGAGCTTCACCCCAAGAGCTGCAGAGTCAAGAGTTGGGGGGAAGAAACGTGGGCCTGGAAAGAGGCAGGGAAAGCCTCCATAGCCCATCCATCTTGGGGACCCAATTCTGATTATTCCCTGTCCTCCACAGCCCTGCTGGTTCCTCCCGGCAGCCCCCACCCGCTTGACCCAGGATAGGAAACTGGGCATTCTTGGGATTCTCACCTCCTCTCATCACCATAGATGATGGCTAGAGTTCCAGAAAGGCTTAAGCTTTCCTGCCCTTTTACCTCCCTCACCCTAATCCTTACTAGAGTTGTGACCATTTACCCTAGGAGATAAAGGGCGGGGCCCCTCACCTGAAGGGGAAGTTGTTGGTGATGCTGTAGACCATGGTCCCAGTCAACGCCATCAGCTCTAGCATTACCGACTGGAGACTCAACCCTTCCGCGCTCTTGGCTCCCAGGATTTTAAACACTTGGGGTAGTTTTACTGGAGAAAGAGGATGAAAAGGGCAGGGCTGAGGGGCTGACATCCCTTGGGAGCGCAGCACGACAGCTACAGAGCAGACTGGGAGGCATGTTAGCCCCGCTTCTGGTTAAGGGACCCATCCAGTTCATGGCATCTTAGCACTCCACCCACCTCCCAAAAACAGGAAGGGAAGATGATAAGAAACATACCCAGAAGTGAGCCAGCCACAATGCCCAGCCCCAGGCCTTTGCTGAGGAGAATCTTGAGGCAGGGAACTAAGAAGAGAAAAAGAGGTAAGCAGAGATGACACGGAACCCAAGCCAGGGGTTCCAGGAGGCAGCTCAGGTCTAAAGGCTTGAAGTGCTCCTTAAGACCTTGACATACCCACACAAAGGAAGCCTTGGGTGGTCTGGAGGCAGGTGAAAAAGGCCTAGTTCTTCCTACTCCAAATCATATCACGTTCAGACAAGGTGACTTTCCAAAACGGCTTTTACCATTCCTTTTTTCTGACCCAACCCTCCATTCCCTGCCATCACATCTAAACTCCTTAATCTGACTTCCAAACCTCTCCCTTGCTTCCCTGTATAGAGCTGAGCAATGCCCAAACGTCCTCTGATCCTTTATTCCCCGCCTCTGAGCCACTAGGCAATCCACTTCACATGTCTTCTTTCTCCAAGGATAGGTTTCCTCTGTATCACTCATTCCTGAACACTGTCTCTGGCCCCTACTCAGGGACTTGACCCTTCCAGGGCTTGCTTTTATGCTCTAGCCACCGACATCTTCTCTAGCCTTGAAGCCCTATCCCCAAGGTGCCTGGCCCAGTAGTAGTCAGATTCTCGTGGGTCCTGAACGCGGCTAAAACATTGTCCCGGGAGCACAGCTGGGGTACCAAGAACTGACGCGGGCAGACCGCGAAGGCTTCCCTAAAGGTCTGACGTCAGAAGCAGGTTTTGCTCTGGCGTCGCCTCGTAGATAGAAGGAGGAAGGCAGACAAGTTAATTCCAAAATTCGACCATGAGCAAACGTGGAAGCTGGAAGGAAAGCCACTGGGATGGCAGGATTCTTGGGGGAGCCGCAGAAGGCCTGGATTCATCAGAGGCTTTGAATCAGGTGTAACCTTGCTCCTGAAGGTATAGAGATCTATTACAGGTTGGAACGATCTAATCAGATTTTAAACTTTGTTTTGTAAAATTTGAGTCTTTTCGTCTTCCACCGTCGCTAAACCAAAGAACTACTCCCACCCGGCGACTCCCCTCTCTCGCTCAAATATGGAGTCCTCCCTCTACGGAGCCCGAGACATATCCGCCCCTCTCAGAAGCGACTTCCGCCCCGCGCGCCGTGGCAGCTGTCACTGCTGTCACTTAGTCCGCACTCACGCCCTATTTACGGCCGGAGGGCTCTGAAGCACAATTTTGACCGGATGCCGAATAAAACTCACCGTGAAGCAAGTCCCACTGGATGAAAATTTGGTCGTAGCATTTCTCAGGTAAAAGAATCGGCACCAGCACCCGTTTGAGCAGCCCGTCTACCTCGGTCGCCATATTGAAAGGCTAGCTTCCGCCAACCCCTCAAACCGCCATTGACTTACGATGCGCATGCGCGCTCTGGGCACGCCGCCTCCCGTCTTCTCGCGATTAAACAGGGCTGCTGCTCTTGCCTTACTCCATCCCACCTTCGTTCGCGTAAAATAGCTCTCGCCCGGAGAGCACGTTTTTGGACGCGCCCACCCTGCTGCTCGAATTTTAACGCGTGCCAAATATGTACGCCTGCGCAGTTCCATCATTCGCGCCTTTGTTTACGCTTCCGCTTCGGCAACAAGATTTATCCTCCAGCCTTTCTCCGCTTCTCCTGCTCGACGCCATCTTGTCTTCTTCCAGCTGACTTTACATTGTACGAGGTTGAGACAGAAGGAGTGTGAGTCTCCAAAATGGCGTTGGGCCGGGGGTTCTGTAGCGTTCTCTCTCCTGGGCTCTCGGCGTCTCCAGAGGACACGGCACCGACGGGGGGGGGCACAGTCTGAGCCAGGCATCCCTCCTTAGGCGCCGAGCCTATGCTTCTTCCTCCTCAGGTTCGCCCAGGCCTTCGCAGATGGGTGCGCCAGCAACTGCTGGGCCGGGACAGTGAAGCAGAGGAGGGGGAGGTGGGGAAGGTGAGCCCAGTTTCGGGGGACTGCAACGCCCTTAACCCCCGTGCGGGCCCAGCCCTGGCCGCCCCTGTGAAACGAGGGCCCTGGGGTTCCCTCTCACCCCACTGGCCCGAGGGCGCCACCTCTAGGCCAAGGCCCGCTCCTCGGCCTCCTGTGACCGCGTGCTGAGCCAGGGCTTGGGCCAGGCGGAGGGGGCCTAGCAGCTAGCCTTGGGAAAGGGCATCTTGGATTACGCGGCGGGAGCGATGCGCTCTGCCCCCCAGTGCCGGGACATCAGCTCTCGGCCATCTCGGTGGAGATGGGCCTGGCCATCAAGCTCTGTTGGCTGGGCGCCTGCTGGGAGTACCACACCCTTTGGGGACTACCACACCCTTTGGGGACTCCCGCACCACAGTCAGCAAGGTCATAACGGGGTGTCGGCGAGGCGGTGGTGTGGTTGTTTGGTCCCTGCCACGTGCTGCTCTCAGAGGGCTGGGCCTGCAGGTCCTGGCGGCTGCCTTCTGTAGCCGTACACGGCTGCTACAACCGGAAGGGTCCCATTCTGGACCCGGGGATGCTCATAGCTGATTGTAAAGGGTCTGGCGCTTGTTGGTCGGGGAGGTCCTTTGAAGAATCTGGATTCAGGCTGCCTTGGGGGGTGCCACCACTAGGTGCGCCACCACCAGGGACTTCAGGTTGGCTCCGCGGGTCGCCCAGGCTGGAGGCATGTTGTTCCCAGGAGCATAGAGAGTGATCGTATGTGGAGTTCACAGTACGCATTGCTCCTGTGGTTGATGAAAACCCTTTGCAGGTGAGATAGGAGCATCCCAGGTGCGGGGAGAGTTTAATCCAGGCTGTTCGCTAGGCCTGGGCACACTGGGTAGGGCAGGGCATTTGAAACAGAGCAGGGCAGGGCTGTGACCTTCCCACCCACACTCATTGCTCTTGCTGCCTACTTTGCCTGTAACTGTAATATGAAGGTTGGGAAGAAGGCTGCTGGGATGGGTGGCTCCACTGGATTGGAGGAGAGAGGGAACTGGAGCAGCCAGGGGCCCCAGAAGAAGAGGAGGAAGGGAGGTGAAGCCGATTCGACACCAGCTGTGTCAGGCTTCGAAGGATGAACCCGTGAGGGCATTGGGCCACACAGTGACATTTTCATCCCTCCTCATCAGCTGTTCCTGGCTCCCCAAGACTCAACCATGGAAGGTACAGAAAGGTGTGTGACAAGAAACTCATGGCTTTTAATCCTGGCAGGAAGGACAAGGAAAACCAAGGGTAAAGACTTGATCAAGTTTTATTATTCTCCCACTGGAGATGGGGGAGGGGGAATCAGTCATATTTAATAAACAGCTCTCTCCTCATTCCTCCCGATTGCATTATCTCGACTTTTGTTCATCAAGACAGGGAAGGAAGATAACTTTGTCTCTGAGTCAGTTGCGTGGTGAGAAATGAGGGCACCTCCTGGTGCCCTGGCTGTTGGGACAAATGCTCAGAGGGGCTGGTAAGTGGGTGGGCGTCTCCGGACGATGCAGAAGGTAACAAGCACCAGGGTGAGGAGGCCAAGTAAGATCAGGCCAATGATGAGAGGCAGCAAGATGGATCGGTCACTGGGGCAAGAGAAACCTGGCGGAAAGATAGGGCAAGTAGGCATCACAACGGTGGTGGTTGGAATAAAGGTGGAAGGAGGGAGGAGGGAATGTGGGATGTTGGGAAGTAGGAGATTGGTGAGGGGCTGGCTCACCTAGAGGACTCAGAGCAAAAAAGAAAAGGAGAGCCTGCGTAGAGTCTTATAGAGGAGGGGAGGACAGTTACCCTAGCTCTGACAAGCTTGAGAGGGGGAGGAAATTTGGGGGTGCAGGAAGGGAGATTATAGGCCTGGAGGGGAGGGCTTTCAGTGCAGTGGGAAAATTCTGGGAGGGAAGGAATAGGTCTTACTTGGTCCAAAGGCCCCTGTGGGGGGCAGCTGAGCAGCTTGTAGCTTCAGGGAGAGCAGGTCCAGGTGGAAAGCTGGTGAAAGAATGACGCTTGCGTTTCTGCAACTGAAGCTCTGGCCCAGAGGGGTTTGGAGATCTCGAAGGGATGAATTCTGAACAGAGAATATCCACTCTGAAAGAATGAGGAAGGGTCAGCTCCATAGCCACATCCCCACCATACCCCCAGCCTAGGTCCCTTCAGGAGCCCAGACATCTAGTGGAAGTGATGAGAAAGGGAAGGTTACTCACGTGATGCCTGGGGGAAGGACACGTTGTACTCCACAGTCACATGGTTCAGGTAGACGGTGCTCTGCAGTGGCTCCTGGGGAGGTGACCAGGAAGATTCAGGGCAGCAGGGGAGAGTGGCATCCAGGTACACAGAGTAAGGAGTGCGGCAAGAAGTTGGTAGGGGTAGGGCACTTGGAGGGTGAGAGTGAGGGATGAGGGTTAAGTACCTGCTTGAATCCAAAGCTGAGCTGTCCATAGGGGAATGAGAGGAGCAAGTGGGGATGATTACTCTCACAGCCCCCTTGGGCCTTGGTTTTGTTGGGGTTCAGAACAGAGATTCCCCAGGCCTGCGGAAGTTAAAAGACGAGAGAGGGTCACGAGACTACACAGCTGTGCCGTTCAAGGTTCCCTGTTCCCTTTGTCTCCACCCTGTATTCATCTACTTCTTTACTCTTCCTCCTTCCCTTCTGAACCGTAGCAGAAGGCCTCATCCCCCTCCCCTTATGTCCTCTACTGTTGTTTAGCTTTACCTCTCCTCCATCCTGGGTTGGGTACAGAACTCGAATCTGAATCTGGGCTTGGAGCCGGACGCAGGGCTGGGAACCGTTAGTCCAAATGTAGTCTCCTATCGCCTCCTTGGAGCCTGGGCTAGGACTTGGAGAGGGTGGAGGTGGTCCTGGGCGGGGGGATCTGGTGGAGGGTCCTGGGCTGGTGGCAGTGCTGTTGCTTGTTGGATGAACTGTGGCATTTCCGTGACTGGTGGTGGTAGCAGGATGGTGAGTGGCTGTTGAAGACTCGTGGCTGGTGGTGCCCGTGGTGGTAGTTTTATGAGTGGTGGTAGCCGTGTAAGTGGTCGTTCTGTGGCTCTTGGTCGTTCTGTGGCTGGTTGTTCCAGGGCTTGTTGTGCTTTCTGTAGCTGTAGGTGTCACCGTGAAGGATGGCAGCAGAGTGGCCGATTTTTTATGAGGACAGTCATTCCCTGTCCCCTGGGCTTTCAGAGGAAACACTGGTTAGCAACCCAGGGGCAGGCTCCTTCCCAGGGACCCCCTCCCCTTCGTCCCCTTTCTCCCTACCTGCTAGTAGACCCAGCAAGGCCCCAGAGAAGAGCACAGCCAACCTCATGACAGAACAGCCTCCACCCAGAGTCCAGCTTGGTTCTGTGTCGGTACCAGCTGCCTGCCTGCTCAATCAACCCTATACCCTCTGCCTTCGTTCTTTTGGAAAAAGAGGAAATCAATCTTTGACTTCCTGTAACTGAGGTAACCCAACCCCCAGCCTGACTCAGACACCTCAGCCCCAGCCACCAATCTCTTAGTCATTAAAATTTTGTCATTGAGTTAGATGATTGGCCCTGGTGTCACCGAAGTAGGGGCCGTCAGCAACATGTGTCATGTGGATAGTGGGATGGAGTTTTGGGTAAGTGGATCCTTGGGGATTCATTTGTCTGCCTCAGCAAAACATGCCTAGTGGTTGTGACAAGTGATTATGGAGCCAGCAGCCCCTCCCTGTCAGAGTTCAATAGGATGTAAAACTTGAACATTCATTTCTACTCCCTTTCCTCTCCGTCTGTTGCTTCCTCTTTTTTTTTTTTGCGGTACGTGGGCCTCTCACTGCCGTGGCCTCTCCCGTTGCGGAGCACAGGCTCTGGACGCGCAGGCTCAGCGGCCATGGCTCACGGGCCCAGCCGCTCCGCAGCATGTGGGATCCTCCTGGACCGGGGCACGAACCCGCGTCCCCTGCATCGGCAGGCGGACTCTCAACCACTGCGCCACCAGGGAAGCCCCTTTTTTTTTAATTTATTTTTGCTGTGTTGGGTCTTCGTTTACTGTGCGAGGGCTTTCTCTAGTTGTGGCAAGCGGGGGCCACTCTTCATTGAGGTGCATGGGCCTCTCATTGTGGAGCATGGGCTCCAGATGCGCACGCTCAGTAATTGTGGCTCACGGGCCTAGTTGCTCCGCGGCATGTGGGATCTTCCCAGACCAGGGCTCGAACCCGTATCCCCTGCATTGGCAGGCAGATTCTCTACCACTGCGCCACCAGGGAAGTCCTGTTGCTTCCTCTTTGCTGAGACACATGAGGTACTTACGATGGTCTTTGCCCAGCCCCTTCCAGAAAGGTCATATTATCCAGTTAACACGACCATTTTCCAGTCAACAACAAAAAAAGCTCAACAGAAGGCAGTAGAGCGGTACCCAGTAGCAGATGGGAGGGAAGGGGAGGTAAGAAATGACAAGCCAAGGCAGGCAGTTTCCAAGTCATTTTATTCAGAATTTTGTCTTTGTTTCCTGAATCAATAAATACTATACAAAACAATGTAAAAATGGCTACCATTTTCTCTCCCCTACTCCCCCCACCTGGGGACAACCCCCTGGGCCACCTAACTCGGGGGTTCTCCCTCCAGATTTGGTCCAGCAAATGAGGTGGACTGAATCATTTTCAGAGGAATTCAGGTGGGGTGGGGAGAGCCTCTGGGGTTTGGAGGTTGACTAGGTTAGGGAACTGGATTAGTGTTTTTGGGAGAAGAGACGGCGCCTACCCCAAAGAAAAGGGTGTCTAAAATGTTCACGGTTCCTTCTTTTGCCTCAAAAAGTGACATTTATTCAAAGAAAAAAAAAAAGAAAAAAATGACAAGATGTCCATCCCTTGACTCCCTTCCCTCCCCCCTCCTGCTGCTCCTCAGTGCCCCCCAAGGACTGAGCCCTGGCTGGGGCTAGGTAGCAGAACAGCCCATCTCAGATGAGGTCAGCAACATTGAGGGGCATCTCCTCAATGGAGGTGTTGTAGAAGGTCTCAATGTCTCGAAGAGTCCTCTTGTCTTCTTCTGTCACCATGTTAATAGCCACACCCTTACGGCCAAAACGGCCACCTCGACCGATTCTGGAAAACAAGGACACCTTAGAATAAGTGAGGATTAAAGAGTAAATAAGACGCTTCCCTGCAGGGAGGATTGGGCAGGAGGGGGCTGGGCTGGTTAACAGTCCAGATCTGCATTTACCTGTGGATGTAGTTTTCCCTGTTGGTGGGGAGGTCATAGTTGATGACTAAGGAAACCTGCTGCACATCGATGCCTCTGGCCTATGTCCAGAAAAAAGGCAGCTTCAGTGTGTGAATGAGAGGACACCCTAAGTCTATCCAGAAAGAGACTTAAGCATACATGTAGGCAGCCAAAGGAAGGCAAGGAAACAAACATCCCCTCTCCCCAGAAACCAGAGGCGTGCCAGATTTTATTCCAAGTTGCTACTTTCCTGAAGAGGGGCACTAGCAGGCCCCTTGGAAGAGGGAATCACCTTGGATTCTCACATCTTCCCTCCCCTCTTGTCCAAATGCCCTTCTACTTACCAGCAGGTCAGTGGTAATCAATACTCTGCTAGAGCCAGAGCGGAACTCCCTCATGATAACGTCTCGTTCTTTTTGGTCCATATCTCCGTGCTAGAACAGGAAATAGACAGTGTAACCGTGTTACAAATAGGTGCATTGGTTCTGAGAGAACTGCCTGTGAGTAGGACCCTGACATGTGACTCTGCTGGTAAAACAAGGTGGAGAAACCTCACCATGGCAGAGACCGTGAAGTCTCGGGCATGCATTTTCTCAGTGAGCCAATCCACCTTCCTTCGGGTGTTGATGAAGATGACTGCCTGGGTGATGGTCAGGGTTTCATACAAGTCACACAGTGTGTCCAGTTTCCACTCCTGGTGGGGTGGGGGGAGGAGATCAGTCAGGGGCTATACCCAACAACTTACCACCAGGCCCGCCTCCTGCACTGGGCCCCACCTCTCGTTCCACATTGATGTAGAATTGGCGGATACCCTCCAGCGTCAATTCTTCTTTCTTGACAAGAATCCTAATTGGGTCCCTCATGAACTTCTTGGTCACCTCAAGCACATCGGAAGGCATTGTAGCTGACAGCAAAACCACCTAATGGAAAAAAAGAGCAGTCTCAGGGTAGGGGATACTCCAGAACTCCATGGTTCCCCTGGCACTTTTGGGTTTTTTACATGTCTGGATATCATCCAAATTTTTTTTTTTTTTAACTTTTTGGCCACAACACGTGGCATGTAGGATCTTAGTTCCCTGAGCAGGGATCGAATCCATACCCCTTGCATGGGAAGTGCCAGGTCTTAACCCCTGGACTGCCAGGGAAGTCCCTCCTTTGGCACTTGATAATGCTCCATCATCACCCCAAGCACACCACAACCTACACAAAGCAACACACCACAACCTACACAAAGCAACTGTCAGCCATGCGAGCAAGACTCCAATGTCCTCCTCACCTGGGTGTTGCTATTGAGCTTTTGGAATATGTCATAGATCTGGTCCTTGAACCCACGGCTTAACATTTCATCAGCTTCATCCAGTACAAACATCTTGATGTATTTGGGAGCTGCAGAAAGAAAAACACCAACAGGTAGTTACTAGAGAAGTGTGAACTACCCCTAACTTTCCCAATAAAAAAAACAAGGACAGGCGGTCTGCTCTCAGAAGACAAAGACTGATCCTCTGCCTGGGACCCCCTTGCCAGGCCAGACAATAGCCCTGGGAAGTAGAACACTACATGGGCTGAGATGACAGGGAAGCCAGGCTCAGATGACACGCATGGGGTTCATCACAGAGCAACTCTCAGAGGATATCATTGGGAATCAAATTGTGGCCACGTTAAGAAACTGGAAAGGCATGGATAGGAAGTGACCCAGAGAGCTAGAAAATTGTACACTCACACAAGTATCTCCGGTTAAGCATGTCGAACACACGACCTGGGGTACCCACGATGATATGGGGAGCTTCCATCTGCAGCTTCTGCACCTCAGCACGCACATTGGTACCCCCAATGCAGGCATGGCACGAGGCACCCATGTAATCTCCTAAGGCCATAACTACCTTCTGTATCTGAACCAGAAAAACATAAGTGCTTGTATATTAGCTACAACTGCCAGGCACCATTTTAAGTGCTACGTATTTTATTCTTTCCAGCTCTGAGACAAACGCTATTAAGCTCACTTCTTTTTTTTTTTTGCGGTACACGGGCCTCTCACTGTTGCGGCCTCTCCTGCCGTGGAGCACAGGCTCCGGACGCGCAGGCTCAGCGGCCATGGCTCACGGGGCCCAGCCACTCCGCGGCATGTGGGATCGTCCCAGACCGGGGCACGAACCCGTGTCCCCTGCATCGGCAGGCGGACTCTCAACCACTGCGCCGCCAGGGAAGCCCGGCATGTTCACTCTTAAAGCATGTTCTAAACATTAAGGGCCCTCGAGTGGAGCTCTACTGTAACTTCTTGCTCACACTGCCTTTGTTCAGAAGTTAGGCACAGAATGACCATGATACCTCCGTAGGACACTGTAAGAATACATTCCCCTAAACTCAGTAATCAACTTATGAGACAAGTGTTTCTGATTTTTTTCCCCTCCAAGACCCAGGAAATAGCCCAACATTTTATGTGCCCCAGCCATGAAACAGCTCTGGCCACCAACCCAGGCATCAAGCTACGATGAAGAAAGGACTAGACATCTGCTTTGCCCCTGACTGATTCAAGAGCACCACCACCAATCAGGTGTCTCTTTGCCCATTGCCAGGGGGTTTTCTTCATAGAACAGCCAAACTTGCCCAGCCAGCCAGGCTCCACCCAGCAGCCTTCCCCGTCTGACTCAGGAAATGGGTGGAGTAAGGGATGCTTACAGTGTTTGGTGAGGAAAAAGCTTACAACTAACCTACTAAGTCTTGAAACATAAAAGTCATCAACTGACTTTATAACATCTCTTTTCCCCATCCTTCAGTTCTTCCAAAAGTGGTAGGAGTTGGAGCACAACTTCTGATTTCTGATTTATGTTAACCACTAAGTCCTTCAGGGGAAGAAAGGTAAACTCACCTGCTGAGCCAACTCTCTAGTGGGTGCCAGGACCAAGGCCTGGGTGGCCTTTAGATCCAATTCAATCTGCTGCAAAATTGATATGGCAAAAGTGGCCGTTTTCCCAGTCCCAGATTGGGCTTGAGCGATCACATCATAACCTAAACACAAATTAGGAGAGAAATTTTATATGGTAGAAAGCATTCTTTAGACTCGTGAGACATTCAACAGCCCTGCTGAATGAGATCAGTAAGCAACCAATAGAGATTTGTGCCCAGCAATAAGTGCTTCAGAGTCTACATGACAACACAGTATCCAAACAAGAACAGGTCTGGACAATCAGGCCAGGTTTCAGCCATTTAGTACTGCACAAAATTGGGCTAGAAATACAGCTGTAAAAAGCCAGCATGATCTGGCTAAAACACTACCTTGTTGAAATGAAACCAGCAATCCATGTTTCCAGGGCATGAACCAGACATGGGCACAAACCAAAAGCCAAGCTGGGATAAACAAGGAGTTACTTTGTCCCTGGCTGATATAAGACAGGCACCACCAACCAGGCGCCACTCTACCCAGGCCAGGGACAGTCCAGAACTTGTTCGGGGGCAGAAGGGTCTTACCCTTGATACAAGGAAGAATGGCTCGCTGCTGGATGGCAGAGGGCTTCTCAAAACCATAGGCGTAGATGCCACGGAGGAGTGACTCCGAAAGGTTCATGTCATCAAAGCTGTCAACAATCTCATTCCAGTTACTCTGTAGAAAACAAATTCAAGTAGGAGAAATAGGGCTGTGCTCTTACATTGGAGTAAACAGGACCTGGTGCCTGCACCAGCTTCAGAGCCCACAACCTCTCTTCTCCCCATGGAAGCCAGATGGTTGATAGTTCTACATGACCTGGGAAACCCCCCTAAGGGGCCAGCCCACTTGTAAACAGTGAACCTAGATGTTGTAGAAAGGAGAACAGAATCTGAGTGACCCGTTTTAAACACACTTTAAAAACTTTAAACAAATTTCTGCAAGGGAGTTAAGGTGTCGTGTCTAACTACCTGGGAGTTTTATGTTACGTCGTACAGCTGAATCCTGGGTTTCAATCACTGGTGTATTCACTAAACCACCACTTCAAAAGCCAAAGAACAATGCTAGTGGCACCGCTTTTGCCAGAGTTAAAGGATAATGGTGGGAGGGGTCCAACCTCACCTCGATGACGCCTTCGGGTTCCATCCCATCGGGGCCATTGTCTCTAGATCTGTCGGTTTAAAAATACAGTATGTAGAAATCCTGACAACCACCCTCTTCCTAGCAGCAAACCAACTTTGCATGATGCCATCAGCCTTCACTCCCTAGTCCAAGCCCCACGTGTTCCCAAAAAAACATAATAGTTATTTTACAACTGAGTCAGGCCCCATCTCGGGAGCGGCTCAAGTCAAGCCGACCCCGACATGATAGAGTAACCTTCCTAGAAGACCCAGAGGCTGGAAGGAACCAGTCTGCGCTTAAGGGGCGCGGAGGTGGTGCCTGCCTCCGGGCCCACGTGTCCTGAGCCTGACGCTCCAAGCCCAAACGCGTGCACCTCCCACCGTGGCCCCTGCCCGCCGGAAGTCCCGCCCTCTCCTCCCCAGATGCCAGGGTAGGACATCCCCTTCCCCCCACGTCATGCAGCTCGCGCCCTCCCCCACTCCCTCGAGCCCATCTCCCCCCGTCGCAGTGCCCGGATGTGGGAGGCCGCGGGCGGTGGCGGCCTCGCGCACAATGAGCCCCAGCCGAGCTAGCAAAGGGGGAGATTGCACAACACTTAGAAGCGAAACGGACTGGGGGAGGGGAACACCTCGGGACGCCATGTGCTTGCTCCCTCGACCACTCGGCGGCGTCCCCCCCCCCACCCCGGAACAAACCACATCCCGCCCGCCCCGTCGCGAAATGGCGTCGCCCTCCCATACCTCAGGCCGCTCACCCCCGAAGGAAAATGGACCTGACCATCCGCAGTTTGCCAATTGCCCGGCTTGTGCGGCAAAATGGACCCGCCCGCCCGGCGCCGGGTGGGCTCCTGGTGCCTCACGCGGCCGCTCCTCGGGGTTAGGGTCGGTCCTGGCCGTCAAGAAAACCAGCACACAGAACGGCCGGCTTCTTCTCCCCCGACCCACAGCTCCACGCGACTCAGCGACTGGATTTGAGGACGCAGGCACCCCCGCCTTCGGCGAGTGGTACCATCAGAATCCTCCAGAATCCCGATCGCGCGAGCCCTCCGGCAGTGAGGCAACCGGGCCGGCGGCTCCGGGCCACGCACGGTCGCCTCTACCTCTCTTTTCCACGCCAGGTTGCCACCTCGCCGCCCGACTCAACGCCGGGGCTTCGCGCACCTCGTCGGTCGAGCCCTCGTAGCTCACCTCGCCCGCTGAGCCCCGAAACCTGGGCCGTCCTCGGCCTCTACCTAGGCCCTGGCGGCAACGTCGGCCGTGGACCCGCCCCTCACCGCCCCCTCCCACGGGTGCTCCCGGCTTGCTCGCCCCGCAACCCTGGGGGGGCCTAGGGCGGTGGACCTCAGCTTCCCCCGGTGGGGTCCTCGGAAGGGACAGCAGGGTAAGTAGCCACAATCTCTTGCAAATGTCTTTCTTACCGGGAATCCTGACTCGCAGACATGATCCTTAGAAACTAGGGCGGAGTGCCCGCCTATCGACAACTTATAGGGAGCCCAACCCCGCCCCAGCCATCGCATTGGCTTGGTCTCCTCGGCTCCGCCTGCCGCCGCTCAGCAACCCGGCGTGACGTTCATTCGTCGGCGCTCTGGCACGCAGCCACCATTGGATAGCTTGAGTGCCTATCAAGGTGAAGGCCCGCCCCGCGGCCTCATTGGCTAAAGGGCCCGCCTTTCTTGCCGGTACGGAAGTGACATACAGGACTCAGGCCTCGAGGCCTGGCAGCCATCTTGGTGCCCTGCACCCCTACACGTGCGGAGGCGAGAGTGCCCTGGTCATGTGGCCTAGCAGACCCTATCACGCAAGGGGGGCGAGGTTTCAGCCTCCAGGGACTTCCGGGCTCCCGGGACCAGCACTTCCTTCTACCTCTGCTCCAGGTCTCCACTGGACCCACATTTAATTTTGTTCTCTCCTGCAGCAAAGATAAATCGGACACCAACTCCGAATGTACAGGGATAATGGAATCAAGGGCCACCATACCCCCGGGCTGGAGGGAGAAAGGATGAAGGAACTGACGTAACGGGCTTAAGAGCATTTGGGGTTGCTGTCATGAATCTTGGTGGGCTCCCTTAAGTATGCTGTTTTCCCAACTTCAGCACCTCTCAAGCTCCCGTATTTTTGAGGCTTACCTACTGTCCCTCCTTCCAGCCCTGGCTCCCCCTGCTGGGGGATTCTTTTGGTTGAAGACATGGTCTTGGCACTGTCTGAGCCAGGGATGGAAAGCTGGCCCCCCGGGGAAGTCTCAAGACCCATGAAAGGGTAGCTAACAGCATTGACTGGAGGAAAGCCGGAGAGCATATCCACTAGTTTGAGGCCCGTTAAGGAAGACCACCACTATGTATCTCCAAAGGATCCTTTATTGACCAGAGAAGGACCATGGTATTTATATATATATATATATATATAAAAAAAAGTTTGAAGATCTGGCAGGCAGTAATCCCATTGCCCGCCCACCACCCCAGCACAGATTTTGCTGCCCCCCAGCCCTGCACATGGAAGGGAGATGACTGCCCCACCCAGGCCACAAGGCCATACTCCCCTGTAGACAGAAGGAAAAAGGGGATTTTCCATGGCCAACCCCTGAACATCAGAAATCAACAAATATTCTCTCAAAGAAAAAAAAAATACAGAAATCAATTAAAACATTTAAATATGAAAATCCAAAGGGAATTGGGTGGGAAGAGGCTAGAGACAAAGGGAACTGGAGTTTCTTGGGAAGGAAGGGTCTCCCATGTCCCCCTGCCCATTAATGAATGGGCTTGAGGCCTGGAATACGAGGCTCACACAGTGAGTTTGCAGTGACACAGCTCCTTGTAGATCTGCCGACGAAGTTTGGGCATGTCCTGCTGAGTGAAGCTGAATGGCTGAGACAGGGCCAGGTGCTTGCAATACTGGGTGTTAACAAAGCAGGCCATGAGAACCATCTACTGAGCATCCCCCCCAAATCAGGACCTGTGCTACATATTTTGTATGATACACATCTCACTGGATCTTTCCGAGAACATTCCCATTTCACAAAGGAAGCCAAGGTCCCATAGACTGGGGCTCAAAAGAAGTCTGACTCTAAAGCCAGTGTTCCTATTTGATACATAAAACACCTAGTGTTAACAGAGAAAATACTTTGCGTTAGGGGATCAGGAGGCAGCTATATCAGGCCCAGAGACCAAGGACCACACACCCAGTCCCAATGCGGTATGGCGAAACCAAGAGAGGACAATGAAATCAGGGTTTCTGCATTCTAACACAGAAGCTTACTCCCGCTCCCTAAGTGGCTGTGAGCCAAATGAGAGACAGCTTCCCGCCTCCCTCCCAACTCTTTAACCCAACTGGTATCTGCTTACCTGCAACACAAAGGCACCGCAGTCACTGTCATTATTCTGCCTGGCCACATTCTAGAGAATAAAAAGAAGGTAAGCCCTTCTAGAGGAGACCCTACACGTATGGCTTCAACTTCTGCCTCCTACCATGCCCCCAAAACCGCCCCCATAACCCTCCTCTAGAAACTGACCATCTTGAAGTAACCTTTCCAGCCCTGGTGGAAATCCAGCCGGTCTTTCTTCACTGCCTCTGCCTGTAGATACTTGGCAATATGCTATGTAGATGGAGAAAAGGAGGAAGTGATGCCCCTACATTTCCCAACTGAACCCAAGTTGTGGTGGTCACAGGCAGCAAGCCCAGGTTGCTCCTCAGAGCCTCCAAACCCACCCTTCTGCCTGAAATGCCTTGCCACTGGATCTCCTCCCCACATTCTGCCCATCTTTCCCGTTCCCTCTCAAACCTTAGGGCAGCGGCGGTTCAGGGTGCGCTGCGAATCAAAATAGGTGATGGTGCGCCGCCTCACGTCAACAGAGATGAGGGACCAATGCACCTCCAGGTGGATGGGGATTAGCAGTAGCTCTTTATTGAAGATGTCCACCTAAGGAAGCAGTGCTGGAGGTCAGGAAAGACAGCACAGGAATCCTGCCTATTGCCAGGAGGGTTCTGAAGGAGAAGCAGGCAAGGAGCCAAGTGGGAGAACTCAATACCCAGCCCCTAGACTGCGAGGCAAGGCTCAGCATCTGGATGTCTGGATTCTTGGGCTTAAGGAGGAAAGCAGGACGGAGGAGGTGGCGCACAACAAACACTCGAGAGCCCAGGACAGGGCCAGGTACTTCACACACATTAAAGGCACAAGTGCTTAGTAGCTAAGAACCCAGGCTCAGGATCCTGGAGCCAGACTCTCAGGGTTCAAACCCAGCTCTTCCATTTACTAGCGTATGACCACAGGCAAGCTACTTAATAACTCTCTGTACCTCAGTTCCCTTTTCTGTAAGAGGGTGAAAATAACAGTACCTACCCTCACCTGTTTGTTATACAGATTAATTAATATCCATGATACACTAAGAACAACGCATGGCACCTAATAGATGCTCAATCAGTTAACACTCACAACAATCCTCTGAGAAAGATCGCATCAGGAAACTGTGGCTTGGAAAAGTAAAGTCACTTGCTCAAGGTCACAGAAGTAAGAAATGGCAGAGGTGGGATTTAAACACCGGCATATAGAAAGCCAAGTTCTTTCCACTGCATGTCACCCTGCCTCTACCAGAAGGCCTGCCAGGTCCCTGCGGGTGTAAGCTCTTGAACCTGGAGACAGGAATTAAGAAATGCTGGAGTCAACGGCCCTAACTCACTATAGATATTTCCTGGCCTTTGAATCAGAGGGCAGGTAAACTAACTGGACAGGGGAAAAGAACTCCCCCCCCCACCGCCAAGTTGGCTCCCCTTCCCCTTCATTATTTTACCCAGGAACTTAGGCCAAAAACCTAAGCATCATCCCTTGAATCTTATCTTTTATTCATTTCTCATGTCCAATCCATCAGAAAGTCCTATTGGTTCTACTGGCAAAATTTATCCTAGATAAAACTACTTCTACTTCTACCTTTACCACTCTGGTCCAAGTTTCTCATCTGGACTTCTCAGCTACTCCATTTAGCCTGCCTGCTTCCACTCTTGCCTCTTTCAATCTATCATTGAAACAGGAGTTTAAAACATGAGGCACTTCCCACCCTGCTTAAAACTCTTCAATGGCTTCTCAGAACACAAAGAATAAGATCTACCCTCACTTCGGGACTTCCCTGGTGGCGCAGTGGTTAAGAATCCACCTGCCAATGCAGGAAACGCGGGTTTGATCCCTGGTCCAGGAAGATCCCACATGCCGCGGAGCAACTAAGCCTGTGCGCCACAACTACTGAAGCCCGCGCACCTAGAGCCCGTGCTCTGCAACAAGAGAAGCCACTGCAATGAGAAGCCCGCGCAGTGCAATGAAGAGCAGCCCCCACTCGCCACAACTAGAGAAAGCCCGTGCACAGCAACAAAGACCCAACGCAGCCCAAAATAAATAAATTTATTTATTTAAAAAAAAAAATCTACCCTCCATGCCTCACGTTATCTACTCTCTGACCAAATTTTCTATCGTTTTCCCTTTGCTCACTCTGCGCCAACCACACAGGCCCTCTGACCCTCAAACGTTTTCTCACTTTGTGTCCCATGTACTTGCTGTCCCCTTTGCTTAGAACACCCTTGCCCCTGATCTGCACAGGGTTAGCTCCTTGTCATTCAAGTCTCAGCTAACAGAGGCCTTCCCAGACCACCCAATCTAAAGTACCCACCCCCATGTTACCACATTACTGTTTTAATTTGCTCACAGCACTTATCACTAGCTGAAATTTAACTTGCATATTTACTCTCACCCCATAAAGGCAAGAAGTTTTCTTTATTTAATACTGTATCCTTAGTGCCCAGAACAGCACCTGGCACACAGAAGACATTTAATAAATACTTGAAAGTTTGAATGAACAGGATTGAGGAAAGGGCTCACAGGAAACAGAACTCTTCTTTAGAGGCAAGGTGTTACACAAGTAGATGTGAAATCATAACTCACGTTTTTGGTCCACCTTTTCACCCCATCATAACCCTTGGTACGGAGTTTATCATAGAAGAAACTGTTGAAGAAATGCACCTGTACCAATGATACAAAAGAACTGGATGGAATTAAAAGACCTCAGGCCCTCCTGCTAAGTGTCCTCTCCCCAGCCCACTCCATTTCATTATGGCTCTGAGGACTGGTTTCAACAAACTCTAGTCCAACTCACCGAGGGTAAAAACAAACTATTTTTAACCTCATCTTATAGCTTCCCACCCCAATCTGTGGGGTTAGCCATAGGGGAAAAACACTACAGACTGGAGGAAAGGACTAAAATTGTTAAGTTCAGGACCAAGATTACAGATTTGAATTGAACAAATTACCTTCTACTGCCTCTCCCCAGAGAGAAAGACCCTCTTTATGTAAAATGGAAGAGATGAAAGGGACTGAAAAAGCTGCTTAAAACTGCGGGAGTTCTTCCAGGGACTGAAATATCTGGTTAGGCCTACCTTTTCAGGGACCGTGTCCATGACGAGGTCTCCATACATGTTCATCACCTGGGGAGAAGATGGGAGGCCACTTGCCATGGAGGGTGTGGCATGGGTACAGGGCTCCCCCATGCAGAGGGCCCCAGACACCCTGCTCCCTGAATCCCCTCTTGGGCCTGTTTTTGCACGCCTCCTTACCTGGTCATTGAGCCAGTTCTGTCCATATAAGGTCCCCAGGTCGTCCATGGTCAGCACATGCCGCTTATAGGCAACTCGGAAGCCCCTCACCATGGCATTGCCTGGCATCCGCTGGTATGACTGGATCAGCTGCAGCACCAGGCCCTTCCTGGGTAGGCCAAGGGTGGAGTCACACAAGAGACGAGGGGGCTAGGGCACACAGAAGTACCTTCTACTGCCTAGAATAAGAATCTAAAACTAACCTTTTTTTTTTTTTTTTTTCCTTTTTTTCAGTCATGGGTCCTTTTGAGGACTTGCTAAAGGCTTATTCCCCAGTAAGAGGCACATGAATACTTAGGTACACGTGGTATTTCAGGGTCCCACGTAAAGCCCCTCCCGGTTGGCTCACAGGGGCTTGGCACCTTGCCTGCAGATTCCTCCCCTCAGTTCTAGCTCCCTCCTCCTCCCCGAAAAGGCAGCAGCTTTCTCACCCCATCTCCCCGGTCCCAGCCCTCTTCCAAAGAGCATCTCTTTCATGCCTCACCTGGAAGGTGTAGAGAACTCCTGCTGGAAAATGTCCTCCAGTTTCTCTACTACCTCATCAGTGCTGAGGGGGATGAGGCTGCCATAAGTTTGAAGGAATTCATCCAAGATGCCTGAGTGGAGGAGGGAGAGAGGAGTGAGGTAAGGCCTCCACACTCTGATCTAGGAGTCAGCTGTGGGAAAGAGACTAGATCCTCTAGGGTTCCTTACTCTGCACACAGGTGACATGCTCCTCCCGCAGGGGGCTGTGCTGGCCAGCTTTCTCCCCAGGCCGCTCAGCCTCTTCTGCAGTGCCCAAATCTGAGCCCTGAAAAAGCTCCTGGGCCACATGGTCCCCGATGCTGCACACATTGCTGATGAGGATGCTGGCATCAGGGGGTGCCAGACTTCGCTCCCCTTCTGGCCCAGGTGGTCCCCCAAAGCCGTTGGGCAGAGTACAAGAGAGGAGGCCTGCAGGGCAGGGGAAACAGAATGGAGGCAAGAAACTGGCTCAGATCAAAGGCCAATGGGAAGATTAAATGATGCACACAAATTATAAGACCACAAAAAGGATGAATTGGAACAAAATCTACCAATAGAAACTCTAAAGGATGAAAACTCTAAAGCACGAGATAATTATGTCCAAGAAGTTATAAAAGACAGAGAGGAAAAGTTACTACAGGCATATCTCAGAGATATTGCAGATTCACTTCCAGACCACTACAATAAAGCGAATAATGTAATAAAGCGAGTCACACAAACTTTTTGGTTTCCCGGTGCATGTAAAACTTATGCTTACTATAATCTATTAAGTGTGCAACAGCAGTATGTCTAAAAAAAAAAAGTACGTACCTTAATTTAAAAATACTTTGTTACACATGAAAAGATGCTCAACATCACTATCAGAGAAATGAAAATCAAAACGACAGTGAGGTATCACCTCACACCAGTCAGAATGTCCACCATCAAAAAGTCTACAAACAATAAATGCTGGAGATGGAGAAAAGGGAACCCTCCTACACTGCTGGTGGGAATGTAAATTGGTACAACCACTATGAAGAACAGTATGGAGGTTCCTTAACTAAAAACAGAACTACCATATGACCCAGCAATCCCACACCTGGGCATATAACCAGAGAAAACCATAATCCAAAAAGATACATGCACCCCAATGTTCCTGGCAGCACTATTTACAATAGCCAAGACATGGAAGCGACCTAAACATCCATGAACAGAAGAATGGGTAAAGAAAATGTGGTATATATACACAATGGAATATTACTCAGCCTTAAAAAAGAATGAAATAATGCCATTTGCAGCAACATGGATGGACCTAAAGATTATCATACGAAGTAAAGTAGGTCAGACAGAGAAAGACAAGTATCTATATCACTCATATGTGGAACCTAATTAAAAAAAAAGATAAAATGAACTTACTTACAAAACAGAAACAGACTTACAGATATCAAAAACAAACTTTATGGTTACCAAAGGGGAAACGGTGTGGGGGGAGGGATAAATCAGGAGCTTGGGATGAACATACACACACTATTATACATAATATAGATAACCAACATGGATATACTATACAGCACAGGGAACTCTACTCAATATTCTGGGATAACCTATATGAGAAAAGAATCTAAAAAAAGAATGAATATATGTATATGTATAACTGAATCACTTTGCTGTACCCCTGAAACTAATACAACATTGTAAATCAATTATATGCCAATAAAATAAAAATATTAAAAAAAAACACTGCTAAAAAATACTAATTATCATCTGAGCCTTCAGTGAGTTGTAATCTTTTCATGGGTGGAGGCTTTGAAATATTGCGAGAATTATCAAAACGTGATACAAGCATGAATTGAGCAAATACTGTTGGAAAAATGGCGCTGACAAACTTGCTCTATTCGATGTTGCCGCAAACCTTCAATTTGTAAAAATGCAATGTCTTTGCGTTGCAATAAAGCGAAGCGCAATAAAATGAGGTATGCCTGTACTCATAAACAGGAGGAAAGCAAGAAACACTAGGAATTCAGAGAGATGTAAATTTCAGAAATATTTCTCACCACTATATGCTTAGCACCTAGCATAGTACCTGGCATACAACAAAGGCTCGATAAATACTCAAATAATTAATAAAGAAATAGAAAGCCTGCCGCAACTCAGACCCGGCACAACCAAAATAAATAAACAAACATTTTAAAAAAATAGATAAATAAATAAATAAAAAGAAAGCCTGAAGTTGTTTAGTGGGGTTCTCCGAAAGAGAAATACTCTGAGTGAGAATGTCACACACAACTGTCCAGGTGATGTACTCCACTACTCAGAGAGATCCCATCCCACCACTATAAGAACGGCACTCTCTAGAAATGTACACACAGGGGCACTTATCCTGAGAGGCCACATGAAGTGGGACTTCAAGCAGACATGACTGACTTCACTAAACCACGACTCCCTTTCTCATCTATGCACAGGACACCTACTATGGATCCTGTATCCCGGCCTTGACTCTCTTCCCAGACTTAGTTCCTGCTCAAAACGGGGCTGAAGACATTTCACTGCTGTTCTGGACCCTCCCTCTCTCTGCCCTCCTACTTTCCTTAGACCCCAGTTCTCACCACAGCAAGAGGCTCCTGGTCTCCCAGGATCTTAGCTCTCCCCATGCCCTCCTCTGCCCCATTCCCACCTTACCCGAGTCAGGATCCAGAGGAGACTTTGGAGTCCACCTTAATCCATCTTCCTCCATGGGGGGCCCAGAGGGCACTGGTGGAGACCCTCTCACCCCATCCTCAGCCATGAGAGCACCTAGCAGACCCAGCCGGGGGGGAGGTGGTCCCCGGGGGGAGTCAAAACGACAGCAGGGGGATGGCACCTGTGGTGTCACACCCCCTTCCTGGGGTGAAAGATGGTTCTTGGGGTGTGCAAGGCTCCGCCGCCGGCCCCGGTGGCGCCCCCAAAGCTTCCAATGGAATGTCAGCGAGGTGCTTTTTGAGTAGAGCAGCATCCGGAAGGCTCTCATAGCTCTGCGACGGCGCTGTGAACACGTTTTCCGATGAGCAGGGCGGGGAGGGCGAGGCCGCTGGGAGGCTCCCAGCTGACCCCATCTGGGGGGCAGCCTCCAAGCTGCCACTTCCTCTTCCTCATCTTCATCCTCGTCGTCCTCTTCTTCTTCCTCCTCTTCACTAGCTGAGGCATCAAAAGAGGGCCGAGGGACAGGAAGGCGTCTGGTTGGCACTGTGGTCCCTGACCCAGGATCTGGCCCAAACCCTCCACCTGATTTGAGTCGGGGTTTGGGGGGTGGGGGCCAACGAAGACGCTCCCGCCTGGGACTTGAATAAGCTGGGGCTATGCCGGGTCCAGGAGGCTCAGGCCCCCAAGACCCGGTCCCTTGTATAGTCTCTTTCATCTTCCAGTAACCTGTAAAACAAAGGTTAGAGCGTCAGAATCCAAACATCCTACACCCCGGATTCTGCCTCTCTTCCTCAGCACACCTCTTCTGCAATCAAATGCAAATAAACTAAGGAAAAGAGAAAAAAACTTCAAAACTCCTAACTTCATATCTTCCTAGTTAATATGGTCCACGAGGTGCCCTTCAGAGTCTGTGCCATCATCTCTCTCCTGCCCAGATAGAGGCAAGGAAGAATGGCTAAGCGGCAGGCCTCGAGGCTCTTATTTCTCAGATCCCCAGATCAAACCTAGTATTTTCAGGTTCCACTTCTCTATTTTAGTACCACTAGGAATGTCCTAGTTGAGAGCCTAATAACGGAGAAGGCTCAGTACGGGAATCCTGACATGGTACAGAGACACCTGAGGAGAACACAATTTCCGCAGGAAAACCGTGATCTAGAGTGGGAAGAGAGGTCTCCATCACCGTGGAATGAGTGGGGTGTGTGGGCATGCTCAGGTAGTCTCAGGAAGGAACCATACCAGGGCTATGGTTCAGGTGGTAAAATCTAATGGAAAGGGAATGATTTTAGAGGAAACTGAAACAGAACCGAAGCGACGCTTAGGCAGCCGAATCAAGGCGCGCTGGGACTGAACTGAGCCGAGCTAGGTTGGCCCAGCCCCCTCTCCTGCTCCGTCCCGGGGACCAGAATGCGTCCCAGCACCGGTAGGATCCTACGGGCTCGGGCGGCTCGGCGCGCAAGGGCCTTAAAAAGCCCCTTCGAGGGCCTCCTGGGCCCCGGTTAGGTAGGAATGGGGTCCAGGAATGGGAGAGGCCGTGGCAGAGCTGGGGGGAGGGGAGGGGGCGTCCTCACCGGGAGCTGGGAAGCCGGGCGGACAGGCCCGAGGGCGGGCGTCTCCGGCCTCAGGCTTCCCGGCTCATCTCTCCGGCGACGGCGGCTGCCCCGCCACTCCTGCTGTCTTCAGGCGTAGCCGTCTCAATTCAGGATTCCAACGCTTCTGGGCCGCGCGCCGCCCCGCCGAGCCGCCCCGCCGCGGCCGCCTCTCGCTCTGCTTCAGCCTCCACCTCCACCACCTCCCCCTCCTCCTCCTCCTCCTCCTTCCCCTCCCGCGAGCCCCAGGCCCACCGGCGGTGGTGGCGCACAATTAGTACGTCACAGCCGGCGAACAGCGCCGCCGCGGCCACCACGCGCCTAGTCCCGCCTGCGCGAGAGCGCAGACGCCACGGGACCGTCCCGCCCATGACCCCCACGCCTGCGCACACCCGCTTAACCCGAGCCGTGCGGGGCGGTGCCTCCACTCGCTCTTTTGCGCCTGCGTGTCCCGTGCCGCTCTCCCGCCCTTCGCCCCCGCGCTGCGTAGCCCTGCGTTCCACGCGCTGCCGGGCTTGAGCTGAGGACCCTGACGCCTCGGTTCAGTGAGACGTCTCGGTCCAGTGAGGCGCTTCGGTGGAGGGCCGGGAGGGCCGGGAGATCCTGGTACGGGGACGGAGCTGAGGCACAGCAGCATGGGAAATGGATCCGAGGTTCCATTTATTCTCTTTTATTTTTTAACTTTAGGCAGGGCTTGCGCAGAAAGGAGAGATCAGAGGAGTGATACAGGATCAGGACTAGGGCGTACGATTTATCCGAGGCTCCCCGGCTCCCCTCCCAGTCCAGAGAGGCTTAGAGTGGCCTGCCGGCGCCAGGGCAGTGGAGAGCGTGAAAGGCAAAAGTTGGCACCCGAAGAGTAATGATGTGGCTGCAAGGGCACCGTCGTCGTTGGGCACCTTCTGCAGACGGGCGCATAATAATTACACCTCTGGAGTCAGTGATGGAAACTGGGCCCCAATAGATGGAGAGAGGAGAGTGAAGATGAGGCTTCTTGTGGAGTGGAGAGGCAGAGGATACCTAGAGAGAGGTGTGGGGTAAAGAACCAGGAGTTTTCCTGAGTGGCGGAAGGAGTCGTGGCCATCTGCCAACAGGCAGGATCATTGTCTCAGATTGCCGCTAGATGGTGGTGCTGTTCTGGAAGCATTCCAGTGGCACCCAGAGCAAGTCTAGACAATGCCGGGCATTTCCCACCCCCGCCCAACTCCCTCAAGAATTTGGGGCTGGATGGAGACTAAGAGCAGGATATTCTACTACCTCTTTAATATCCATGAATTCAAAGTCCTGGGGGTGGGGGTGGGGGTGGGGGGGAGAAGGGAGAAAGGGAGAGTCATGAGCTGTCAAACCTGGGATTCCAGTCAAACCCAGAAGAGGCCTCTGTTCCTGACTGTTCCCTGTCTTTTGTCTAGTCAGCTCTTGGCTGTCTCCAAAATGAACCCACCCTGGTCTTCCAAGCTCAGAACCACCTTTTACAACACAATCACAGTTTCACAAGCCCCAGGAAGGTTCCATGTGGAGAGAGGCTAAGTTTCGCCCTTGCCCGGGGGATTATGACACTCAGGGTATCCCCCTGGTGTAAATGGAAGACACCTGAGAAAAGGGAGAAAAGAGATGCTCAGTGAAGCACGCCCATAAAGATCCTCTGATGTTTCACCCTCCCTTCTCCAGCTCAACCTTGTTTCTGCCTCCTCTAAGGACCAAGGTGTTCTGTCCTTCACTCCTCAGCTCTGCCTCTACACCCACGCTTCTTCCAACCCCCTGCTGTAGCCCCCCCCACCAGTGCCCCCAGGTCAGAGATCCCCTGCTCTCCTCGCATCCACCCTCAACTGCTCACCCACCTCTCAGGCTCTCACCTGCGCTGTAACAGCTATTGTAGGCCCAGTCGGGGTTGGAGGGCATGCTTCGTATACATCGGAATAGAGTCTCCTGCCTTCCCTGGCCCTCCCGGGATACCACCTGACCCATGGTGAAAGTCACATCATGAAACAAGACCTGGCAGGGAAGGGAGGAGATGAAGAAAACGGGATAGTGTGGCTCAGGTCTGGGCGGCCTCAGGAGCCCTGACAAGGGAGCCGAGGAATGAAGAAGTGCTCTCTAAGTTGGGTATCCATAGGGGTTGGGAACCCTCAGTGCTGGGGCGTAAGGCTTTGGGAGAAGAGGCCTCCAGGCCCTCAGGGGAGGCTCAGGGGGTGTTTGGGGGTACCTGGCTGTACAGCAGATAAATTCCAGCATCCCAGACTCGAATGACATATCCTTGGGCCTCCAGGCCTCTCCCACGCCAGAGAGCCGGTTGCCACATCACCTCTGTCACATCCGAGTCCTCTGGAGGCAAGGAGTGTGGCAGTCAGGGTTTCTGTGCGCACTCAGACACTTTCTGCTCTAAGCTTCTCGTGGGCCCAGGTGCCAGCCCCACAGTTCCTAGATTTCGCCTCTCCTCAAAAGCCATTATTGAAAATAGTGCTCACCCTTGGAGGTGATGTTAACGGGAACAAGATGAAGGACTGAGCGCTTCTCTGGGGAGAGAAGGAGGAAATCTCAGCAGCGCCCGCCTGCCCCCGTTGCCCTGTTGTCAGCCCTCCACCCTCACCCCTGGCTTGGGGTCTCAGTCTCCAAATCCCGGTGCTGCTTGATCACCTCCCACCCCTGCTGCACCCCGGGGGCCTCACTCTTCTGTTTTACTGCTCTCCTTCTCCGGGATCTCTCCCCATTCTCCAGGGCTTCCACGCCATCAGAGCTCTGCTCATGGAAAGAGGGTCAGGGTTAGGCTGAGATGCAAGGGTCCCAGAAAGCCTTTCCCCCAGGCCTCCCCCGCCCCGGGAATGCCTCACATCTCCTGCACCTTTCCCCAGCAACCTGAGTCTTGGTGCTGGCTGTCCTCCAGGATCTGTTAGGTACGAGAAGCATTAATCTTTAACAATTTCCTTTCCTGAAATGGTTGCTCCCTTGACCTCCAAACCTGGGACCCTCTCTTGCACCCACTGAAAACTTTGCAGACCAGGCGGCTGGAACCAAGAGGCCTGGAGACCACCCTGCCACCCATCCTTCTCTCCCAGACACCCTTCTCCCCCAGACACCCTTCTCCCCTCACTCACCTGCTCCCGGGGGCTCAGCCACAGATACCCTTCCCCCTTCTCGGAGGGCCCTCCGGTCCTCTGCAGCCGGCTCACCTCTCTCCTTAAGGTCTGCAGCTCTGTTTGTTGGGTCAGCAGAACCATGGCACAAGCCACAGCCCCCAGAGCCGCCCCCCAACTCAACCAGAGGGCAACTGAGAGTGCCGGCTCTCGGACTGGGCCCCCCATGTCTCCCGGGGGCCCTTTGGGGGCTAGTAAAGAAGGAGATGAGGTCGGCATGAGCTGGGGACCCTGCCAACAGCTGTAGCCTCAGGAGTGGGGTAGCAAGGAGGTGACGGGGAGGGTCGGCGTGCAGGCAGTGGTGCAGAAGGGAAGAAGGGCGTTACGCAAGGGAGAAATAAAAAGGAACTTGAGAATAAAAAGGAGGGAGGCAGAAAGCAAGCTCGGGGCACTGTTGGTGCTCCTGGCACCCCGCTGCGGGGCCAGTGTTGTCCTGAGACCCCTCACCCTCCTCCAGCCTCAGGAGAATTTGTTGTCAGTCTCTCTAAGAAGGACAGGGCTGCCAGTGACACCCAGGAGGAGCGGCCAGAGCACAGGAACCCCAGGGCGGCCCCAGAAGTGGGGGAGGGAAGGTTGGCTGGCTATGGGGCATGGTGCCAGAAGCCGGGATGGAGGGACGAGCTGGGCAGCATTGAGGGTCGAGGGGTGAGAGTGGAAGACCCTCTGGCCCGGGCACAGGCGAGATCTCTGGGGCAGTTTGCTGAGAGAGACCAAAGGTGGGAAAGAAGGGGAGGGCGTCAGTGGGGAGGAGAACCAGGGTCGCGGAAGCAAGAAACTGGCTGAGTTCTGGGGTTAAGGCCAGGCCGGGTGTGTTGGAATAAGGCCTGCACTACTCCCTGTGTGCTGAACTTGGCAGGCAGGACTTCCTGTTTCCCAAGAAAAGCTCTTACATAAGGCTCTGGACAAAGAGAGAAAGAGACAGCCCAAGCCCCTGCCACTGTAGGATTCCTCCCTGGCCCCGAGGACGCAGGTGTCCGTGTTCCCGGGCCCTGGCGTCCCGCTTCCTGCCCCTGAGCCCCCATGCTGGGCCTGCTCCCACCCCGCGTCCCAGCCAGGGCTGTGCCAGCACCTGCTGAAGTCTCCGAAGCTGCCAGGAGGAAGGGCTGCTGTTCCTCCCAGCCCAGGGATTCCCCGCAGGAGGAAGCCCGCCTCCTATAGGTAAATGAGGCCGCTTCTGCTGGACCTTGGGCAGAGGATTGATTTTTTTTCCTGGCAGTTTGCCTTTCGACTCTCTGCTCATGCTTCGGCGTTAGAGGCATGTAGGTCCCCACTCCCAAGCCTGGACATTGCCCTGGAATTCCGGGCGTCCTGCCCCCCACTCCCCAATTCCCAGACCCGCTTCGCATGGCTCTCAGCTACCCCGAGGATGTCCCCTAAGGCCCAATAAAGAGAGCGACCATGACTTATTCTCTTTAATATCCACTTATCAACATTTTGTCACAATAATAATAAAAATAATATCTGTTTTTAAAATCCACAGGGAATTATCAGGGGAGGAATTATGTCTTGGTCTCTTACCCCTCACATTCGGGAACTCCTGGCCTAGTCCCAGTCTCTCTGGCATCCATGCCTGAAGAGGGGTATTCAGGACCCATCATCACCCAGAGTGCAGTAAACACAGTGTCCTGGGGGGCTGCGGCCAGGGTGGGGAGTCAGGAGATAAATGGGGGTTTGGGAGCTAGTGAGGTGGAGAGCTGGAGGTGCGGGGAGCTGTCAGAGACGAGGGGACTATTTCTGTGGCATGGCCGTCTCTTGAGTGTGCCCTGGCAGCCTACAGAGGGAGAGGCAGTTCTGGGGGAGGAGCCGCTCAGGGTGGGCAGAGGGGACTGGGGTGCTCAGAGAGCTGCCGTGGGGAGCCAGCGGCCTTGGCAAACCATCGGGAGACCAGGGCCCCCTCAGTGAACTTGGAAGAGTCCAAAGTAGGTGAGGAAGGGGGCAGCCTTGAGATGGGCCCAGGGGAGGGTGCGGATCCGCAGGGAGGACCCTGGCCGCAGGGGCAACAGCCCGGACACCTGGCAGAGACGGAGCTGGGGCCCGAGGGAACTGGCCGCTGTGGCCGAGAACTCCTCCAGGCAGCGCAGGGCCAGCGTGTCATCCACCAGCAGGTCCAGCTTCAGGTAGACAGCCTTCCCCTCATCAAAGTGCACCTGGGGGGGGGGGGGGGCGGGGGGCGGAGTCCAGGCCTCTGCTTGCCCTGGGCTGCTGTCCAGCCCAGACCCCAAGCTCCTCCTCCCCCACCTTTAACTTGCCCCCACCCCTTAAGCCCAGCCCTTCTCCCTCAGTTCCTGCTCTACCCGTGGAGCCAGGTGGGGCTTACCTGACAGTACAGGTAGTACAGCCCAGCCCGGGTGACCATAAATTGCCCGCTCTGGTGGTCATAGCGCAGTGGGTTGGAGCTGTTGATTTTGGCCTCTTCCCAGCCACTCACCGTCCCGTCCACACCTGAATGTGGATGTTCAGAGACAGGGGGAAATCCCTTTATAGAACTTTCTCACACTTCCCAGCCACTGAGTTTATAAACATTTGGGCCTACCTTACCCAGAAGATATCTAGAGGGCCCAGGGCAAGGGAGGCGCCAGGGCCTAGGGAGCTGGGAGTGTAATAGGAAGTTCGGTGAAGAAACCCAACGTATATGACCAGAACCAAACAGGGCAAGTTGTCACCAGCCACTTCTGGGGAGAAGAGGAGGATTGAAGAAGCATGGGGGCTTTTATAGTTTGTGTCTGTATTGTTTGCTCTTCTACTTGGAGAATGTATCGATGCATTACTTGAATCATACATTACTTAGATTATTAAAATCAAAAATAAGAGAAAAGGAAAATATGGGGAAAAAAGCTAAAAAGAGGGGAAAAAAGAAAAAAAATTAAAAATAATAAAATGGTACCCAAATGTCCATCCATTGATGAATGGATAAGGAAAATTGTGTTAAGTCCATACAATGAGATATGATTCAGCCATAAAATGAAATGCAATAATGGGACTTCCCTGGCGGTCCAGTGGTTAAGACTCTGCACTTCCACTTCAGGGGTTGCGGGTTCGATCCTTGGCTGGGGAACTAAGATC
Organism: Delphinus delphis; assembly: GCF_949987515.2. Classification (NCBI taxonomy): domain Eukaryota; kingdom Metazoa; phylum Chordata; class Mammalia; order Artiodactyla; family Delphinidae; genus Delphinus; species Delphinus delphis. Next base: position 50,849,837 of record NC_082701.1, on the reverse strand, counting down.
CCACAAGCCACGCGCTGGGGCCAAGGGGGAAAAAAAAAAAAAAAGAAATGGAATACTAATACATACTACAATATGGAGGAAGCTTGAAAACATTATGCTAAGTGAAAGAAGCCAGTCACAAAGGATCACGTATCATATGATTTCTATGAAATGTCCAAGTAAGCAAATATATAGAGACAGAAAGTAGATTAGTGGTTGCTTAGGGCTCGGGGGATCACGGAAATATGGGGTGGCGGGTAAAGGGTACAGGGTTTCTTTTTGAGGTAATGAAAACTCTCTAAAATTACCGTAGTGACAATCTCACAACTCTGTGAATATACTAAAAGCTTAATTGTACACTTTAAACAGGGGAATTATATAGAATGTGAATTATATCTCAATAAAGCTGTTACCAAAAAAAAAAAGTCTAGAATGAGGGTAATTGCAAATTGTAAAGATAAATAATCAAATGACAGAGCAGGGTCTCAAGTGGCTTCCCAGGTCCTCTATGGGCTGCCTCTGTTTACCTCTCGCATCTAATCTCACACATTCCTCCAAGTCACAAGACTCTAGCCACTCCGGCCCACTTTCTGTTCCTGCGGCGCACCAAGCTCATTGTTTCCACAGGGCTTTTACTGCTCTTCCCTCCCCACAGGATTCCTCCCCTGCCTGGCCCCTTCTGTCAGACTGATCCCTCTGAGAGACCTCCCCAGTCCTCCCAGCCTGAAATAGCTCGTCTCCGATAATCTCTCCTCCACTCACCCCGTTTCTCTCACAGCAGTCACCAAGGAGGGAAATCATTTTATTTCCTTCTGTGATAGTTTGGGGTCTGACTCCCCCAGGGGACAGAGGTATTGGTCTTGTTACTGCACCCCAGCCCCTGGGGCTGGGCCTGCCCTGAGTGGGCACCAAACACACACTGGTGAGAAGATAGAGGCAAGGAGGCGGCCGTGGCAACAGCTCTCTCTTGTTTGGGTCCGTGGGCCACTCTCCAGGGCTTCATTGGCTTCATCTCAGTAGCCCGGCCAGCTTCCTTCCCCAGCAGCCCCACCCTCTGCCTGCCCCGGTGCGCTGTCCTTGCTGCTTTCTCAAGGAGAACATAATGCTCGCTGGGCATTTTCATCCCCACCTAGGGGTTCCCTTGGCCTTTATTTTGCAGACACCAACCTGAGCCTCCAGCCCTGCCCTTTCCTGCCCCTCCTGACACTGCTACCTGCCCGCCATCAGAATAGCCCCTGGCACCTCACACTCACCTAGATCAAAACTGAGCCTGAAAAACAAAAAAACAAAAAAAACCCGAAAACTGAGCCTGGTCCTCCCCTGTCCCAAATGTGCTTGACTGTCTGCATCCCACATTGGGTTCCTGGTTCTACCTCTTACCAGGCACCCAAGCCACTCTCTCCTTTACCAGTTTCATTCACTGATCACCAGTTTCTAGCAATTCTGCCACCTAAACGGCTCTGTCTCCCTCCCTGGTCTGGCCCCTGCCACTTCTCCCTGGGACTCTTCCCAGCCTGCTTCCTCTTTGGACTCCCTGTTTCCAGTCTTGCCTGGTCCAGTTTACTGGCTAAGCGACACAGAGCCACAGAGTGACGTTTCTAAAATGCAGATGCGAGCCTGCCTCTCTCGTTTTGACCTCAGGATAACTTCCAGATTCCATTTGTGACCTGGCTCCGTATTCTTCTCTGGCCTCACCCCATGTTGCTCTTCTAGTTCTGTCTCGTCAGCCGCATCGCGCTGCCCCTGTCCCCCAGCCTCATCATACTCTTGGCAGACTCGGGGCTTTTGCACAAGTGGCCCCTGCCCCCGCCCCCCGTCCATCTCACACTCACACTTCAAGGCCCACACCTTCCTGGGGAAGGAGTCCCTTACCCCATTGTAAAGTGGTCTCCTCTGTGCCGCCACGCGCCTCTGGCTACTTTCTTTATTGTTGTTGTTGTATCACATTGTAATTTACAAATTTATATGCTTGTCTCTTCTCCTGGACAGCAATTCCTTGTAAAGAGGTCTGGGTATTATTCACTGTGGGCACCTAGCCGGGTCCTTACAAACAGTGGGATCTCAGGGCGTGTGTGTTGAGTCAACGAATGAATGAATGTCTGGGTAACCGCTGAAATAAATGGTCCATACGGAAAAAAGGAAGGTCGGCCTGGGGCAGGAAGAGTAGGGCGAGAGAAGGAGAGAGGGCATTCCTGGCTAGGGAACCAGTTTGAGCTGGTTGTGGCTAAGGGCATGGTGTGTCTGGGACCGTGGTGTCACTCAGTTTCACAATCACAACTCATTCCTTACTGCATGGCAGTTGTCCTTCTTTCCCCCACTATGCTTGCTTTAGCATCATTTCTCTTGCCGCTGTCTCCCTCGTTCTCCAGAGGACCTAGAAGTCATCAGGTAAGGGCTCCCCCACGTCCTGCCACCGACACCACAAACCAACCTGTTCTCATGTTTGCCATTGAGCCTCTTATGGTGATGAGATGATGTGTCCCTCTCTTTCTTCTGGAACCCACCCCCTCCCACATTCTTGATGTTGCCCTGCAGGTTCCCCCACCCATGCACCAGCAGTTGCCTCTCACACAGTGTCTGGAACACAAGCACACACTAGCTGGGTTCAAATCCTGGCTCCACCTCTTAGTATCATCATGACCTGGACAAGTTACATCACCTCTATCTGTAAAATGGAGATGATTGGATTATCTTCCTTTCAGGACTGTTTCAAGGATTAGATGAGATTAAACACTGAATAAGTATTAGCTAAGACTCACACAGTATTGTTTACCACTAAAAAGACCAAACTTTTCCTTGATTCACATCCTCCTCTACCTCCTGGCCCATTTCTCTGCTCCTGTCACAGAGAAACTTCTGGAAAGGGTTGTCACTGCCTCCGATTCCTAGTTCCCATTTTCTCTTAACCTAATCCATGCTGGCTTCCATCCTAACCACACCACTGACACCGCCCTTGACAAGGTCACCAGTTGACTTTTAATGTTACCAAACCCAGCGGTCATTTGTCTGTTCTCATCTCATGTGACTGGTCATCTGCATTCAACACAGACAGCCACATCCTCCTTCTTAAAACCGTGTCCCCCCTGAGACTCCAGGACACCACCCTCCCTGGGTTTCTTACCCTCTCTCTGGCTGCTTCTCAGTCTCTGCTGGGTTCTCCTCCTCTGCTCCACTTGTAAAGGTCCAAGAGCCTCAGGGCTTCACTTGTGGAGCCCATCTTTCCCCTAGGTGTCTCATCCAGACCTATAGCTTTAAATACCCCCATCTGGTGAAGACTCCTGACCCTACACATCCTTCCCAGGATGTGTACTCTACCGTGTGCAGTGACCTATTTGTGAAACTCACTTGTTTATTATTATATATCCACTTAGTTATTATTAGATCTCAAATTCAATTATTAATTTACACACCTCGCAACCTATTTCTTCCCTGGTTAACCCCCATTTTAATAAATGGCAACATTATTCTCAAAGATGCCCAAGTTAAAAATCTAGAAGTCATTTCTGATTCCCCCCTCTCCCTTATCCTTCTCATCCCCACAGCAAACCCTATCTTCAAGCCACACGCTGAATCCATCTACTTCTCTCCATCTCTGCTGCCAGACCCCTAGACTAAGCCACTCTCATGTCTTGCCTCCTGACCTCTCACGTGGAAGAGCATTCCAGGTGAGAGAACAGGATGTGCAAAGTCCAGACGAGGCACGCTGATGGGGAGGGGGTGTCAGCCCAACAAATGTGGAGAAGGCATAAGGGTGTGTCAGGAAAATAGGTTGAGACCAGACCAGGGAGAGGCTGCAATCCAAGCAGAAAAGCAACAGAATAATGGAAGGCGGGCTTCAGGGGGGCTTAGCTTAGCAACACAGGTGGGACAGAGTAGGGGCGGGGAAAGTCTAGAATGGGGAAGGGACTGGAGAATGAGTTTGAGGTTCCGAGGTCATGGCGCTGAGGTGGGGAGTGGGGTAGGGATGGAAAAGAAGAGCAGAGACTGGAAACAGTTGGAGAAAAATGATCAGAGCAAGAAGACTCTTGGAATATGGAGGGGAAAGAAGAGGAAAAAAAAAATCAAAGATGCTTCTTGGAGACAAGCGAGGGCTAAAGGAGAAGCTGGGCTGGTGGTGTGGTGGGGGGAATCTGCCTGTGCTCTGGGAGGGGAAGGGGCCTCCCCCAGGGTCCTATGTCTGAGTCACGGAGAAAGTTCAGGTTCGGGAGCTGAGAGAAGCGAGCCCTAAGCACTTTCCTGAACTGGCTTCTGGGGTTCTGAGGCTGAAGGTGGGGATGAGGGTGGGAAGTCAAGGTTTTGGGGGGGCCCTTGTCTAGAAGGCCAGTGCTATGGAGGTCAGGGAAGAGCTCAGAGGTGGGGATGGGGTCTCACCCGCCTGCGCTCCGTCCTGTCCCGGTTGTGGGTGAACTGTAAGACACAGGAAAGGGTTGGTGAGCCCTGCCCTGCCCCTCTGCCACCCCTTCTCCCTGGGCATGGCTCACGGTCACCCACCTTCATAGTGGGCTGCAATCGCTCTGCGCGCCCGTGGTTTCCGGCCTTTAGGTGCTGAGAATCAAAGAAAGACAGATGGGCAAAGCAGTCCCCATGTCTAGAGGGGCCAGGAGCTGCTCTCTCAGCCCCATCCCCCTCAAAACCCTGGCATCCTTATTCTCATCCAGACTCCTGGCCTCAGAACCTCAGGCCTTATCTTCCTCCATAGGTTGAGCCGCTGATAATTTATTATCCAAACTGGGATGCTTCTGAGAGCAATAGGGGTGTTATTAATCATCGCTCTGAGCCAACAGGTGTAAGCCAGGACAGCCCCCTGCAAACCTGGATCCGTGGTCACACGGTCACCCCAGTCATAAGTCTCTTTGCTTCTTGGGCTTCAGGCCTGACTCCCCCACCTCATCTTCATCAGGACCCCAGGGGTTCTCCTAATTCCTGGCCATCCCGCCTTCATATCTGGGGTAGGGCCTGAAGCGAGAAGCAGGTCTATGCCATGGAAGGAGCTTCAGAGGGAGGGTCAGAATTCTAGGTTCGAGTTTCCATGACTCTGAACCCCCCCCTTTTCTCTCAGTGCCTCAGTTTCTCTATCCGTAAATGAGGATAATGGGTTTTGCTCTGCCTGCTTCACGGGGCTGTTATGATGAACAAAAGCAATAATGAGTCCAGAAGCCACCACAGACCAGCCGCTATTATTATTCCTGAGGTTGGGATAAAGGGCTGCTCACCACTCCTGCGAGGCCGAACCAGTTTCAGGAAAGGCAAGGTATCCTGGCGCTCCTCTGTCTGGGGATTCAGGTCCTAGGGACGTTAAAGGCAGGGCTAAACCCGGATCTTGCCAGGGACTCGCAGAGACATAAACTGAGACCAACAGGGGGCCCGTCACGAGAGGCCCCAGCCAGCAAGAGGCACAGAAGTCTTAGGGAGGGACCGCGCCTCCCAGCCAAGAGTGGCCAGGGCCACGAGGAGGCAAGTTCCAGGGTCAGGCCGCAGTCCTCGCCCCCCTTCCCACAACCAGCCACATCCCCCTATTCTGCTCCGCCCAACCAGCCATTGGTACATTGCACACACGCCCACACCCAGTCAGCATGCACAGTGGGTACACGCACCACACACACAGCCAGCATCCCTCTCCCACGCAGACTCCCACACACTCCCACTTCCACCACGGCCACTAAACGCTTCGTACTCGGCTGCCACAGCGCGGCACAAACCCCTCACACACAGTTGTCACCCTCTCTCTCACGTACCCATGCCCCACGGCGCGGCTGCTGCACACCCCCGCACACGGCTGGCACAACCGGGGCACACCCTGCATCCTCAGCCGGCACACACTTCCCATGCCCAGCAGCCCGAGGCCAGCACCCACCCCCACTCACCAGCGGGTCGGGGTCCTCCTCTGCCACCAGCTCCCCCTGGGAAGGCTCCTGCTGGGAAGGAGGCAGCGTCACCCTGTCCTTCTCCACCTGACATCTCACCCTCCACCCATCTTCCTGGCCCCCTGCCCTCGGCCCACCCGGCCCCATCAGCTGCTCGGCAGAGTCCGCTCCTGATCTGCCCAGGGAGGGGTGTGCAGGCGGGCCTCACCTGGGCAGACAGCGATGCCCGGCTCCCCAGGCTGACCACGGCCAGCAGGAGGCCAAGGCAGGCCAGCGCCAGGCCCAGGCCCAGCACGAACGGGGCCAGCAGGGCGGTGCCCGGCTCCCCCCGGCGCCCCCTCCGCCTCTGGCTCCGACGGGCGGCCATGGGGGCGGGGGGCTGTGCCTGCCTCACCGCCCCCCCATCCCGGGACCCGAGGGATCGGGGGAGGGGGAGCCGGCGGGCGGATCGGGCTGGAGAGAGGGAGGGGCCAGGGAAACGGGGCGGGAGGGGGTGTGTGTGTGATGAGGACAGGAAGCCGGACACTGTGTGTGAGATTAAACTCCGAGCCCGGCCGAGAGCAGTGCACGGAGCGGGACGCGCGCCGCTCCGCGTGCAGACCACAGAGCGAGTCCCGGCCGGGGGCACGCACCGCCCGGGCGTGGAAAAGCGGGGCAGTGTTTGTGTGAGTGCGCAGCGGGCGAGATGGGGTGTGCGGCTGAGCGCCCTCCACGCGGCCGGCCGGCGGGAGAGAGGCAGCGAGGGCTGAAAGGAGCAGAAACTCCACTCGGGCTGTGTACGGGTGGCCGGGGCGACAGCACTGCAGCTCCTGCAGGTCTAGTCCTGCCCAAGCGAGATTGCTAATTTAGGCCTCCAGACCAAGGTAACTAGGCAATCCCTCAGTCAACACGGTTAGAGGCCAAGGCGCATTTGGATTTTAGCAGCTGCACCGAAAGACGATTCTTTCCTGTAAGTGACGGAAAGAGCCTGAGGGTATCCATTAGCGCGGGTTGGGTTTTCACTTCTTTTAGCAAATCAGTTGGTAGTTGATTTAAACCCCGGGGTCATGCAGCTGGGGAGCGCAAGCTTCTAGACCTGTGTGCCAGAAACATCGCCCCCCAACCCCGCCAAGTGTGTTCCCCGAATGCACTTCTCTGGAAACACAGAAGCCACTTAAACAAATAATAGGGCTAACCTGAGCTCAAGTGGAGCTACAAGAACTCTTTAAATTTAACGTGGCGCAAAGCCACGTTAGCAAAACCAAAACGTAATACCTAACCTAATTGCAGTTACAGCCTCTCCCAGGAGTTGAGTTTTCAACCAATCAGTCTGGAATTTCCTGATCCACACTAGTGAGGTAGTTTCCAAAAGACTCCTGCCCTTCCTGGCCCCTAAGGGAAGGGGACCTTGCCTGAAACAATCCTTTCTTTTCTTTTGCTAATAAATGCTTTGTCCCTATAAAAGATCCCTTTGGTTCAACTCCTCAGAGGCCTTTCTGCTTGTTAAATGGGATGCTGCCCGATTCATGAATGTTGAATAAAGCCAATTAGACCTTCAAATTTACTCAGTTGAATTTCGTAAAAGCCGGACCCTTTTTGCCATGAAAACACTTTTGTAAACAGTAAGACCCTCCGAAGTTCCTTTAAACTATGCAGTGTTCACCTCTGCATATTTGCAAAGAGAAGTACTGGATTAGAAAAAAACTCTGTTGCAAAAGTCATAGTTAAACAACAAGGTAAAGCAGTGGTTCTGAACAAGGTAAGGATGTGGAGACCCTTCCGCCTTCCCCCTCTGCTCAGTCCTGCCCGCTCCCCCGCTGCCCTCCTGACTTGGTTTCTCTTCTGTTATGGAACCTTTCTGAACCACCTTCCTGCTTCAGGGTCTCAACACCAGTTATTCCCCTTACCTGGAACACTCAGACCACCCTCACCCCCGGCTCAAGTCACTTCAAAGAGAGTTTTCTAGATCATTTTTTAAAATTAGGTTCCCAACTTCCCCCGTTCTCTATTCTTTATTTCCTTCTTAGTTATTTTGTAATGACCTGTTTGTAATTTGTAATGATCTGTTTGGCTACTATCTCCCCAACTACATTGTAAAATACAAATTACATATTTCCTGGTTTATCTGCTTATCGTCTATCTCTAGAATGTAAACTCTATGAGGACATCAGTCACTACTGTGCTCCCAGCACTTTGTCAAATGCTGGCTCCCCAGATATCACGAGAGCAACCTCCTGATACCTTTTGACAAGATAAAGATATCTCTTTATTGACAAGATAAAGCCAGGTTTATTGCTTACCCCTTGACAGTCTGACAACACTTCACAGGGAGATGAGTAAGGCCATGACATTTATTGAGACTCTGAAATCTCATTTAAAGGGGGAGAGTCTGGGCTTCCCTGGTGGCGCAGTGGTTGAGAGTCCACCTGCCGATGCAGGGGACGCGGGTTCGTGCCCCGGTCTGGGAAGATCCCACATGCCGCGGAGCTGCTGGGCCCACGAGCCATGGCCGCTGAGCCTGCGCTCTGCAATGGGAGAGGCCACAACAGTGAGAGGCCCGCGTACCGCAAAAAAAAAAAAAAATGGGGAGAGTCTTTCCATGATGGGGTAGGAGCGGGGGTTGATTAGGGTTGGGGAAGGGTCATGGCGTAATAGTTTAGAATGAACACAGAATAATGAGGATTTTGCCTGACCCACATAAAGGCAATGCTTGTGTTTTCTTGAAGCAATTCGGTTTCCTTCCTCAGTTTACCCACTCTCTCCTCAGCTCTGAGGCCAGAGCCCTGAGATGAACGTGCGAGCCTTGTGTTTAGAGATGACCCTGATATTCATTCAAGAGTTCTTTGATTTTCACTGAGCTTGACGAGTGAGCCATTACCATGGGCCTCTGTCAGTCTGGGTATTGGACGTGTGGAACAATTAGGAAATAAAACAGGATTTCTGATCCCAGGTCAGGCGTACTCCTCATCACCAATCTCCCCTCAGATCCCACTGAAACCAAAGTAGACAGTATCAAAAGGAAAGACAGCCAAGATGGAGGGGGTGTCCAGCCAAGCCTGGCTGCTTAGGCTGCCAAGGAGAGGCCACGGTCTTGGCCAACAGGCAAAGGAAAGTGGGAGAAGGGGGACTGAAAACCCGGAATTGATTGAAGGCCTGGAAGACAGGCCAGCAGCATCAGTTATGACTCTACTTCCCTTCCTCACCAGAAGGCATTTTCCCTCAGACAAAATGTCAGACATCTTGTCTCCAAAGAAATGGAATCAATTGTCTGAGGGAAGTTAATGCTTCTGGTATGAATGTTGGAGGTTCAGAATAAGTGTCTCTCATTCTAGCATTTGGGGTGGCCCACTGCCTGACAGTTGACCATCAACCTTCCCTACTCCAATTGAAACCTTTCAGTTGATATGTCCTATTTTGATGCACAAAGAATTTCTAGGCCAAATTTCCACCAGAGAAAAACCTAGAGGAGAAAGAGTATAATTTATATACCAGCAGAGGGAATCCAGGATACCTAGGTAGTTCTTTATTAAATATTACCAAGGATCTACATGCATATGGGAGAACAAGTAGCATGCAAAGAAAGATCAAAATAAGCAAACAAAAAAAACTGACACTGGAGAAAACAGATAATTCCTAGTACAAAGAGGACTATCTAATATACTTGGAGATTCAAGAACACAAAATATCCATAAAGCAAGAACAGGATGTTGTGTGAGAGAGGAACAATCAGAGAACAAAAATTATTTTGCAGAGACTAAAAATGTGGTTGCAAAAATAAATGTTGAATAGAAGGATTACAACATAGAGTTAAGAAAAAAAATCTCTAAAAATATAGAATAAAAAGAGGAAAAATGGGGGACTTCCCTGGTGGCACAGTGGTTAAGAATCCACCTGCCAATGCAGGAGACACGGGTTCGAGCCCTGGTCTGGGAAGACCTCGCGTGCCTTGGAGCACCTAAGCCCGTGTACCACAACTACTGAGCCTGTGAGCCACAACTACTGATGCTGTGTGCCACAACTACTGAAGCCTGTGCACCTAGAGCCCGTGCTCTGCAACGAAGAGAAGCCATTGCAATGAGAAGCCCACGCACCGCAACGAAGAGTAGCCCCTGCTCGCAGCAACTAGAGAAACCCCACGCACAGCAACAAAGACCCAACGCAGCCAAAAATATAAATAAATAAATTTATAAAAAAAAAAAGAAAAGAGGAAAAATGGAAATCAGGGAGAAAAGATAGCAAACACAGAGGACCAATCCAGAAGGATCATACAGTTATTAGGAACCCCAGAAAATAATAATGAAGGAATTGGAGGGAAGGAAATTATCTTAGAAAAAAATAAGAGATAATTTCCAGAAAAAGTCATGTCTTCATTCTGAAAGGGTTTACTGTATGCTCAAGATGATGAATGAAAAATTATCCATATCTAGACACTTCCTCATGAAATTTCAGAACGTCAGGAATAAAGGGAAGATGTTAAAAGTTTCTAAAGAGAAAAACTATTCCTCTCCAAAGGAACAAGAATCAAAATGGCTACAGACTTTGTGTCAATACCAGTGAATCCTAGAAGACTGAATGGAGGCATGCCTGCACAATTTTGAGAGAAAAGAATTTCTACCTAGAATTCTATATATATCTGGTCAAACAGATAAAGACTTGTTCTGACACACAAAGTTGGCCTCCACACACACTTTTCTAGAAAATTGAGGATGTATTCCAGAAAATGTGGTAGCAAACCAGAAAGAAGACAAAATAATATACAGGAAACAGTGGATCTAAGCCCAAAGAACAGGGAATGAACGACGATGACTTAGGGAGTAATGGGTTCTACCTGGAGGAGGAAGCAAAAATGTGGCTTGAATTGTATAAATGGTATGAACAATAACTCGGGGGAAAAAAAGACATGCTATAGGTAAGGAGTACAAGAAGAAAGAAAAGCCATCAGAATCTCTAGGAAAATTCCAAAACTGAAGAAGAAATTCTTGATTTAAATAATAGGCAAGGGATTTCCCTTGTGGTCCAGGGGGTAAGACTTCACACTCCCAATGCAGGGGGCCCAGGTTCGATTCCTGGTTGGGGAACTAGATCCCACATGCACACTGCAACGAAGAGTCCGTATGCCCCAGCTAAGAAGTCTGTGGGCCAACTGAGAAGTCCGCATGGCACAAGTGAAATAAAAGATCCCACATGCCGCAAGGAAGATCCCGCGTGCTGCAACTAAGACCCGGCGCAGCCAAAATAAATAAATAAATAATAGTTTAAATGATAGGCAAGTTCTAATATGACATGATGGTATTTAATTGAGATAGTATTAATCAATGACCTTAATGCTCGAAACATTCTCCCGGGTTGTGGGATTGAGTGCATTGAAGAGAAAGTGTAATCCTGGGACTTCCCTGGTGGTCCAATGGTTAAGACCCCGCACTTCTACTGCAGGGGGTGCGGGGTTCCAGCCTGTTGTTTGAGTGTGACCAGTATTCACAAGGCCCTCATAATGTCAATACTGTTCATTGGATCTTAACCTTTGGAGTCGACATAGAAAAATCAAGAAGATTTGTTTGTGGTTGCAGGAACAATTGTAAATACCCCCAAATCTTGACTTTGTACAATAAATGTGAAACTGAGAAAAGTTTGCATGTGGAAGTGAGGAGAGAAAGAGGAGTTACAAGCTGGCCTCTCTTGCTAGAGATGCTGAGGAAACTAGATGGAACCAAAATAATTAATATAAAAACAAAAATAATAATATAAATAGTCATTATTGGGAAGAAGAGAGGGAGAGGGAGGGTAAATGAGTTAAACGCCTCATGTTTTATATTGGAAACTCAACATTCACTAAAATTGATATATAAAGAAATAAAGTACGGGCATTTGAGCTAGGAATTTTGGAAACAACTTCCAAAAGAAATAAAAACAGAAACCATTAAAAGGGGTTGCCTCAAATGCAGTCAACAAGGGATGGATGGTCAGATGCTGTTTGACTACCTGGCAGACAAGCATGGTTTTAGGCAGGAATATTTAGATACACTCTACAGATATGCAAAATTCCAATATGAATGTGGAAATTACTCTGGAGCAGCAGAATATCTTTACTTCTTTAGAGCGTTGGTTCCAGCAATGGATAGAAATGCGTTGAGTTCACTCTGGGGAAAACTGGCTTCTGAAATCTTAATGCAGAATTGGGATGCAGCCATGGAAGACCATACACCATTAAAAGAGACGATAGATAATAATTCTGTGAGTTCTCCACTTCAGCCTCTTCAGCAGCGAATGTGGCTCATTCATTGGTCTCTGTTTTCTTCAATCACCCTAAAGGGTGTGATAACATTATTGATCTCTTCCTTTACCAGCCACCGTATCTTAACACAATTCAGACAATGTGTCCACATATTCTCCGCTATTTGACCACAGCAGTCATAACAAACAAAGATGTCTGAAAACGCCGGCAGGTGCTAAAAGATCTGGTCAAAGTTATTCAACAGGAGTCTTACACATATAAAAACCCAATTATAGAGTCTGTTGAATGCTTATATGTTAACTCTGACTTTGATGGGGCTCAGAAAAAGCTAAGGGAATGTGAATCAGTGCTAGTGAATGATTTCTTCTTGGTGGCTTGAGGATTTCATTGAAAATGCCTGTCTCTTCGTATTTGAGACATTTTGTCGCATCCATCAATGAAGCAGCATAAACATGTTGGCAGATAAACTGAACATGACTCCAGAAGAAGCTGAAAGGTGGATTGTAAATTTGATTAGAAATTCAAGACTGGATGCCAAGATTGATTCTAAATTAGGTCATGTGGTTATGGGTAACAGTGCAGTCTCACCCTATCAGCAAGTGATTGAAAAGACCAAAAGCCTCTCATTTAGAAGCCAGATGTTGGCCATGAATACTGAGAAGAAACTCAATCAGAATAGTAGGTCAGAGGCTCCTAACTGGGCAACTCAGGACTCTGGCTTCTACTGAAGAACTGTACAGAAAAAAATGAAAAAACTATAAAAGAAAGATGAAATAATAAAACCATTATACAAAGGTGAAACATTTTAGAAACAATTAACATATTGAGCATAAATTTTGGAGAATTTGAATAAAATTGGCTGTTTCATTTATGCCATTAAAAAAAAAATGGGGTTGCCTCTAGGTCACAGGAGGGTGTTGGGCGGAACAGGATGGGAAGGGGTGAGGCACTGTTGTTTTTCACCATAATCTCCTCTGTTCTACTTGATTCGTTATCAAATGAATGCAGCATTTCAATTTGTAAAAGGAAAAAAAAATTGCAAAGCAGGAAGCCTTGCTGAGGAGGGAAAGTCATTATGCGCCTCTGCCAGGCCTGTGATCACACCTGCTAGTGGAAAAAAACAGGGATTGGACCCTTGGAGACAGCAGATCATCCTCAGAGCCTTTAACTTTGGCTTGAAAAATTAATTCAATGCACTTAACCTTTTTGTTCTTGGTTTGCGGCCAAAATTAAAATTAACTTGCATTTTTTTGGACACTGATAGGAAGTAACTGGGGAAATGTGTAGGAAAAATACTGAAAGGAAATCTGCCAGTGCGATTTTTTTTTTTTCTCTGCCTTTGTACGCTTTTCTTCTCAATTTTTCTACCACTATAATGAGGGAAGATAAGATTTTTTTTAAAAGAGGCCCAGTTTGATTAATACCACTTCAATGCAAAGAAGGAATTTCCCGTGGTCTGTAAGGGTCGGGGCTGTGTCTGCTTTGCTGGCCATCATATTTCCACTGCCAGCAAAAGCTTGTTGAACGAAAAATATAATGTGACCTCCCAGGCTGGCAGTGACCAGTTAATATTGGTGGGAGCAACCTGGGAGTGGACAGTGGCCGTCCCGACTGAGAAGGTTCCCAGGATGAGGGACTTTCAGTGCTAAACCCGGGACAATCCCAGGCAACTGGAGCCGGTAGCAAGCCTAGAAGAGGACTAGCTGTTTATCACCACCCTCCCAAGTCACCACCACACACACTTTCTGTCAAAATTCGGAAGCTCAAAACTTCAATCAACTTTTTTTTTGTCTGTTTTTGTCAACGCCTTGAGGCTTGTGGGATCTTAGTTCCCCGTCCAAGGATTGAACCTGTGGCCCCTGCAGTGGAAGTGTGGAGTCCTAACCACTGGACTGCCAGGGAATTCCCTCAATCGATGAATAAAACAACCGAAATCCTCTACTCGTATTCCAAATCCCCATCCTTCCCCAGGCTTTCACAACCATCCCTTCACTGATGACTCCCTGGCCCTCCCTCCCACTCCCCGGCTGACCAGATGCTCCACCAAAGTCCCCTTTACTCAACCCAGCAGATATACCTTAGCGCACATCTTACTTCTTTGCAACATCTTTGATTGTTTTTCACTCTCATTTTGAAACCCTTTTTCCCTGGCCTCTATCCCTCTGGCTGCTCATTTCCTTCATTAGTCATTTTAAGGAAGATAAATGCACTATCTTTAAATTGGTTCATTCATTATTTTACCAAACTTGGTATCACAAAGAGTTGATACAGAAATTTCACACTTGATCACTGAATACAGTCCAAAGTATTTTAAATTGGGAATGCTTTTAGCTTTTTATTCTTTATTATTTTTTTAAATTTCTTTATTCTTCATTTATTTTTGGCTGGGTTAGGTCTTCACTGCTGCACGCAGGCTTTCTCTAGTTGTGGCGAGTGGGGGCTACCCTTCGTTGTGGTGTACAGGCTTCTCATTGCAGTGGCTTCTCTTGTTGAGGATCATGGGCTGTAGGTGCATGGGCTTCAGTAGTTGTGGCACGTGGACTCAGTAGTTGTGGCGCATGGGCTTAGTTGCTCCAAGGCACATGGGATCTTCCCGGACCTGGGATCAAACCCATGTCCCCTGCATTGGCAGACTGATTCTTAACCACTGCACCACCGGGGAAGTCCCAAAGTATTTTCAACTGGAAATGTTTTTAGCTTTTTATTTTAAATTTTATTTTGAACAATTTTAAACCTACAGAAAAGTTGAAGTATACTACAATGAACACCCTTAGACCGTCCCCCTGTATTCACCAATAGTCAACTTTTTTCCACATTTGCTTTGTCTTTCTTTTCACATATATTTTATATATATATATATATATATATATATATACACGAATATACTTTCTCCTTCTTCTTATTATTATTATTACTGTTGAAATATGTGAGAGTAAGTGGCAGACATCATGACATTTAACCCTATATACTTCAGCATGGATCTCCCAAGAACAAGGATTTTTCTCTTACCTAACTATAATATAAATATCAAATCTGGATACTTAATATCTATACAACATCATTATCTAGTATACAATCTATATTTAAATTTCCCCAATTATCCCAATAATGTCCATTATAGCAATTGTGTCTTCCAATCCAGGATCACAGGTCACACTCTTATGCCTTTGTAGGCTCCTTTACAGTTAGTCCCTTATATACAAACCTTCAAGTTGTGAACTTTCAAAGGTGTGAACATGCATCTGGTTCCAGCAAGGAACCAGAACCTGTGCCTTCAACGTCAGGCATGAGTGAAACTGCAGCTCGCCCTCCGTCTCCTGTTGCTGACGATCCTTCAGCTCTACCGTCTCCCATCTCCTCTCCCTCCTCCAGTCAGTAACTCTTCTTGCCTGTTCACTCGATGCCAGCCCCTGTATGTTAGCTGTTGTACTGTACTACTGTACTTTTCAAGGTACTGCACTGTAAGATTAAAAATGTTTTCTTTATTTTTTGTGTTCGTTTTTTATGTATTATTTGTGTGAAAAGTATTATAAACCTGGGCTTCCCTGGTGGCGCAGTGGTTGAGAGTCCGCCTGCCGATGCGGGGAACGCGGGTTCGTGCCCCAGTCCGGGAAGATCCCACATGCCGCAGAGCAGCTGGGCCCGTGAGCCATGGCCGCTGAGCCTGCGCGTCCGGAGCCTGTGCTCCTCAACGGGAGAGGCCACAACAGTGAGAGGCCCGCGTACCGAAAAAAAAAAAAGTATTATAAACCTATTACAGTACAGTACTATATGGCCGATTGTGTTAGTTATATACCTAGGCTAACTTTGTTGGACTTACCAACAAATTGGGCTTACGAACGCACTCTCAGAATGGAACTTGTTCATATGTAGGGGACTTACTGTAATTGCGAACAGTTTCTCGGCCTTTCTTTGTCTTTCAAGACATTGATATTTTTGTGTCTGGACCAGTTGTTTTAGAGAAGGTATAAAGGAAAAACTCACTTCCTGTTGTGTGTCTCCTCTATTCTCAATACTTCTACAACACCATATCACTTCTGATGCCAGATGTGTGGTTTTTCCACACATCAAGCATTTCTGCGACACCAGCTGAGTGTCCTACAATTTAACTCAGTTCTGGCCATCTACCTGGAAATAGTGTCAGATCCTGCAGGTTAAGGTCTCAGTCCTATAAGACTGTCCCTTCCCCACATACAAGACACCAAGGGCAAGTCCAGGTTGATAACTGTGCTTCTAACCAACCAGCTATGAATCAGTCGTTTCCACCACTTCTTCCTTAGGTTTGATTAATTTGCTAGAGAGGCTCACAGAACTCGAGAAAACAGTTTACTGGACTTCCCTGGTGGTCCAATGGTTAAGACTCTGTGCTTCCAATGCAGGGGACACAGGTTTGATCCATGGTCAGGGAACTAAGATCCCACATGCCACACTGCAGCCAAAAATAAAAGAAAGAAAGAAGACAGTTTACTTGCTAGATTACCAGTTTATTACAAAAGGATATAACTCAGGAACAGCCAGATGGAAGAGATGCACAGGGCAAGCTTTGTGGGAAGGGGCGTGCCACCCTCCCAGCACCTCCACACGTTCATCAACCCGGAAACTCTGTAAATGTGGTCCTTTTGGGGTTTTATGGAGACTTTGTTACATAGACACGATTGATTAAATCATTGGCCATTGGTGATTGAGCTCCAACTCTAGCCCTTCTCCCCTCCCTGGAAGTTTGGGATTGAAAGTTCCAACCCTCTAATCACATGGTTGGCTCCCCTGGCAACCAGCCCCCATCCTTAGGGGCTTTCCAAAAGTCACCCCATTAACATAAGCTCAAGTGTGATTGAAGGGGATGTGTTATGACACTTGTTATGACACAAGACATTCCTTTCACTTTTATGGCCCTGGCATTATTTCAGAAACCAAGGACAAAAGACCAAATACTAAAAGAAAAGATACTCCCATTGCTCTTATCAACTGGGAAATTACAAGGGTTTTAGGAGCTCTGTGCCAGAAATGGGGACAAAGATGAAATATATATTTCTTATTGTAAATCACAATATCACATAATGTCCCCTAGGTTGTTTGTTGTTGCTGTTGTTTTAGGAATAAATCAGGTTGCAAATTTTTGGCAGGAAAGCCTAGAAATGCTCTGTGTCCTTCTTGGTACCGCATATCAGGAGGCACAGGACATGATTCATCCCATTACTGGTGATGTTAACTTTGATCCCTTGGTTAAGGTCACTTGTGCTAGGCTTCTCCACTCTAAAGTTACCTTTATCATCTTTGTGATGAATAAATAGTCTGTGGAGGGAATTCCCTGGCAGTCCAGTGGTTAGGACTCCACATTTACACTGCAGGGACCACAGGTTTCACCTCTGATCAGGGAACTAAGATCCTGCAAGCCATACGGCCGAAAAAAAAAGAGTCTGTGGAAAGACGTTTGAGACCCTGTAAATATCCTGTTCTCCAACAAAAGTCTACCTAAAGATTTTAACATCCTTTAATGTTTCTTGCCTGAATCAATTATTACTATGTTGGGTTCAAGACATGAATTTCCTAATTCTTCCTCTGTATTTATTAATTATAGTCTACTGTAATTTCCCTTCTTCTCCACTTATTATTTGTTTTTATTTTTAGGATAGCCATGTGTTCATTGATCATGTATTATCTAATGTATTATAATCTATTAAGTCATTATCCATTTTAATATGTATATTGTTCCAGATTCATCCAGTGGGAGATTTTTCCATTTGATTCCTGTGTCCTCTTCAGTTTCTGAGCTCTTCGTTCTTGTTTTTCTCCTCCTCTTCCTCTTTCCCTTCTCCTCCTCTTTCTCTTTCTTCTTCTCCTCCCCACCTCTCTCTTCCAGGCACCCTTTGTACTTCCTCTGTACCAGCCCTGGGAGCTCTTCAAGGAATTCTGTTTCCCGTCACAGAGAGGTCTATTAGAAACCAAGATCTAAACACAGGGTAAACTCAGTACTTCTAGAAGTATCACTGCTTCTAGACCCTTTATCAGACACAGATAGGCTATATAAATATTATATAGTGAATTCATATGACACCTTTAAGTGTGGTCCAACACCGCAAGTTTCTTCCTCATCCTCCCTCCCACATTTGTATCCCCTCCCCAACCCCAATGTTATTCTCGATCACAACGCTGTGTGTTGCCGTCATTGCAATGAGCACAATTTATATTTATCGTCTATCCCCTCACTGGAGTGTGAAGTTCAATTATGAGCAGTTTCGAGGGCAGAGACCATATTTGCCAGCTCACTGCTGGGTCCCCTCTGCCTAATGCAGCCCCCGCCCACAGTCGGAGCCCAGGCCTGATGAGAAGCCCACAAGTGAGCCCTACTTGACCTTGTGTTGGTATCTAGGTGGAATATTTTTGAACGTTTGTGTTTCACTTTGTGTTTTCATAGTCTCATGTTTTAGTTTGGACAAAACATTGCTTTCAGAGTTTATCTTCCTTGTTTCTCCAGACAAGCCTGGGAGGTGAGGGTTGTTATCTGCATGTTACAGAGGAAAAAATGAGGCTGAGACACTAGGGGTCCAGCCCAAATTTGCACAGCTGTCCACTAAGAGGACTAATTGCAACCAGTCTGAACAGTGATGGCTGCCACTTCCTGTGGGACCGTCACCATGCTTGGCACTGTATGTGTACAGTGTTACTTAATTTAATCCTCACAAAAAATCTCTATGGTGATATCATGACCCCCACTTTATGGATGAAAGAAAACTAGACTCAGAAAGGTAAGGCAAATGAGTACAAAGCAACTAGTCAAGGGCTAGAACCTGGTCTCTGCTTTCTGTCTGTTGCTTTTTCTGCTGCACACGGCTCCTCCCTTAACCTCTACGGCAAACTTTAGGGTGCATCTGCGTCTCCACCTAGAGGGTTTGCTGGTCCCCTCCATCAGCATTTCTTTTTTAAAATATTTATTTATTTATTTATTTTTGGCTGCATTGGGTCTTCGTTGCTGCGCGTGGGCTTTCTCTAGCTGCGGTGAGCAGGGGCTACTTTTCGTTTCGGTGCATGGGCTTCTCATTGCGGTGGCTTCTCTTGTTGCAGAGCACGGGCTCTAGGTGCACGGGCTTCAGTAGTTGCAGCACGTGGGCTCAGTAGTTGTGGCTCGTGGGCTCTAGAGCACAGGCTCAGTAATTGTGGCGCACGGGCTTAGTTGCTCTGCGGCATATGGGATCGATCTTCCCTGACCAGGGCTCGAACGCGTGTCCCCTGCATTGGCAGGTGGATTCTTAACCACTGCACCACCAGGGAGATCCTCCAGCAGCATTTCTGATTCTGTAGGTCTGGGAAGGAGGATTTGCATTTAAGGTTATGCTTCTGCTGCTGGTCTGGCACCTCGAGCTAGGACAGCCTATGACCCCACTGCTTCAGAGTCCTGCTCAGGCTCTGCTGGAGGGGTCCCTGGGGCAGAGCCTGGGCCTGGAGCTGATGCGTGGCCCTCAGACGAGCAGGACATAAGGCCTCCACCTCTGCCCCAAGCTCTTGTCTGTGGCTGAGCCGTTAGCGTTTTCAGCAATAAAAACCATCCCTGGTGTTTATAAGCAGAAAAGCAGTTTATCAGAAGGCCATAGGCTTCCAGAATCACCAGGAAGCCTGGATAGCCAGGTCAAGGGAGCCGCAGCATGGACACAGACCAAAGCTCCCTGCAGATCTGGCCTGGTGAGGGTATGCCAGCCACAGGCCCTGCAGGACACACACACAGCCAGGACCTCCAGCACCACTGGCCCTGGACGCTGGAGGCCGCTGCTGGCCCTGGGATGGATGTGCTTCTTGTTGCATTGTTTCTCTAGCCCTCAAACCAGAGTCTGAAGGGGCAGTGGTCCTCCTGGCTCAGCCTGGGTCATGTGACCCCCATCAGCTGCAAGGGATGCTGGGAAAGTGAACCTCTGGCTTTAGGGTCCCTAACGAGGGTGGATGGCTCCACCTCCCAGCAACGTGCATATGGTAGGAAATTGCCCAGACAGGAGGATCAGATCCCGGGCCGCCAAATGACACCAGAGGCCCACGCTGGTGGCAGCTTCGTCCTTAGGCTTTTGGTGGAGGTTAAGGCTTGTTTGTTTGCATGTACTTAAGTCATGTTTGGGCTCATCAGTTAACAATTACTGAGGTACCGTGCTCTGTTCACCGCTAACAAATAGTTATTGAGCCCTCACCTGTATGCAAGGAGTGCAAAGCCATTTGCATTCTACAAAGAGGACACTGTAGTTGGATACAAGGAACACACTCTGTAGTCTGTCTGACCAGGCATTATTTTGAGAAAACATATTGGTCTTCTCCCCTAAACTGCAATGGAGGGGCAGGCCCCATTTTTCAGGGAGCAAAGAAAATGCCTGCTTGAAGCATTCATTCATCTGACCTGTCAGCTCAGGGGCTGCTGTGTGTCCGGCTGTGCAGTGCAGGCATGGCAGATGACAAGGACAAAGCTGAGGTGTGTACACGGCCAAACTCACGCGCATGACTGGTGCAGGAAACAGGACCACACCGGGAGGCTGTGCAGCGGCTGGTTATTTCTGCCCAGGATGTTCTTAGCAAAGAGTTTAGCAAAAGATGGAAAGGCCATAGCACTTAAGCAGTGAGCTTGGGTCTCAGACAGTGTGGTTCTCAACCAGTAGACGTTTCCATTACTGGCCTTGGTACCTCCAGCATCTCCTCCCCTCACACCCATCGTGCACCCTGTTGCCAAAGAATCTTCTAGAGACAGTATTTTATTATGTCACAGGGTGGTTCCATCTCCTCACTGGTTCCCCTCATTCTCCTGGTCAGACTCATGTACCCGGTGTAGGCCGGGCCCACCCAGCCCCCTTGGCCACGGCTGCCTGCACGGCCCTGCTCCAGGCAGTCTGGCCACCTGCTCGTGTCTGGCGGCCGTGCTCAGTCTCACCTCTGAGTATATGCTGTTCCCTCCAGCTAGAAGGCCTTCCCGAACTTCTCTCCTCTCCAATCTTTTCCTGGCGTTCCTGGATCAGACCTCTCCTCTTTCTGGCCATCCAGCTTTAACTTCCCTGTGCGCTCACCCTCTGTCCCATTCACTTAACACTTGGCCATTCATTCATTCATTCAACAAAAATGTACGGAGGCCCACCAGGTACCAAGTGCTGTGGCGGGTGTTAGTCCTGCAGTGAGAACAAGAGGCTCCTGCCTTCAAGATGACAAATGTCCACCAAGTAAAAATCTCGCTACACTGGGGAAAGGGCCACGAAGGGGAAGTTGTACTATGTGGGCCATGAAAGGATGTCACAGGATGTGACTGGGATTATGAACGCAGCTGGGATTAGATAAGGCCCCCTGGGGAAGGGTCATTTATGCAGGCAAATTTGAGTTGGAGTTAACCAGGGAGAGAGAAGTTTATGAGTATTTCCAACTACAACTCTAAAACTCTTAGAAGAAAACGTAGGGGAGAAGCTTCATGACTTTGGATTTGGCAATGATTTCTTGGATATGATACCAAACACGCAGGCAACAAGACTAAAAAGAAGTAAACTGGACTATAGCAAAAATTCAAACTTCTGTGCATCAAAAGATACATCAATAGAGTGAAGAGGCAACCCCACAGAGTGGGAGGCAATATTTGCAAATCACGTATTTGATAAGGGGTTATACATTATAAAGAACTCCTTCAACCTCCCCCAAAAGAAAAACTTGATTAAAAAATGGACAAAGGCCTTGAATAGACGTTTCTCCAAAGAAGATTTTAAAAATGGCCAATAAGCACATAAAAAGATGCTCAACACCTCTAGTCATTAGGGAAATGCAAATCGAAACCACAATGAAATATCACCCCACAACAGTTAGGATGGCTAATATTAAATTTTAAAAGCCCACAAAATAACAGGTGCTGGGAATGGTGTGGAGAAATTGGAACTCTTGTGTGCTGCTGTTGGTGGGAATGTACAATGGTACAGTCACTATCAAAGATAGCATAGCCATTCCTCAAATAATAAAAATAAACTTATCATATGATCTAGCAATTCCACTTCTGGGTATATACCCAAAAGAATTGAAAGCAGAATCTTGAAGTGATATTTGGACACTTCATAGCAGCATTAATCATAATAGCCAGAAGGTGGAAGCAACCCAAACGTCCATGGATAGAAGAATATATAAACAAAATGTGGTATATCCGTACAATATTACTTGGCCTTTAAAAGGAAAGACATTCTAACACATGCTACAACACGGATGCACCTTGAAGACATTCCACTCAATGAAATAAACCAGTCACAAAAAGACAAATACTATATCATCCTACTTATATGAGATACCTAGCGTGGTGAAAATCATCGAGACAGAAAGTAGCATGGTGGTTGCCGAGGGCTGGGAGGAAGGGGGAATGGAGTACAGAATTTCAGTTTTGCAAGATGGATAGAGATCTGGAGATGGACGGCAGTGATGATTGTGCAACCATGTGAGTGTCCTTGACACTACTGAACTGTACGCTTAAAAATGGTCAAGACAGTGAATTATATGTTACGTGTATTTTACAACACCTAAAAAATTTTTTTAAACCTATAAAATATATTTTAGCATAAATAATATATTTCCTGGGAGGGGAAGAGCATCCCTAGAAGGCCCAGGGGTGGGGAAGGCCTGGCGGAACATGGTGTGGGGGGGCAGCGGCCGGCTGGGAGGCTGGACATTTGGGAGTTGATCTGAAGGGCGGAGGGAAGCCATTATACCGGGTTCAGGCCGTGGAGGGAGAAGATTCTGCTTCAGAAAGATCACGTGGAAAAGATTGGAGGGAGGGACGGAAGAGGCAGGGAGCTGGCTGGGGACTCCAGGAGAAAGATGATGGCAGTTAACGCTGAGGAGGAGGCGTGGAAAGGGAGAGACGTGCGTGGCCTTGAGACATATTCATAAAACAGAACAGCAACGCGACTTGGAAATGGTCCCGAAGGAGAGGAGGATCCAGGGCAGCGCGGATGGCTCAGGCACCTGGCTGCATGTGGGTACCATACATCAAGATGGGGACCTCCAGAGAGGAACGGGTCTGAGACAAAGAATTCCATTCTGATCATGTTAGGTTTGAAGTACCCATGAAATGTCCAAGCAGAGAAGTCTGCCTAGTGCTTGGGTATTTCGGGTTGGAGCCAGGCTGAGGGAATAAATGATATTTTAAATAAATGCTATTTAAATCTGTGGGAGGGGATCACCCAGGGAGAAAGGGGAGGGGGAGAGGAGAAGTAGGGGCTGGCTGAACCCTGAGGGACTCCAGAAGACTGCAAGAGGAGCCCCAACGGGGCAGGAGGGGAGGATGGAGTGTCAGGGAGCAGGGAGGGGTCGGCTGTGTTGATTTAACAACATGGAGGTTAGAGCAGTTTTGGTGGAGCTGGGGAGGCGGAAACCAGACTGCAGTGGGTGAAGATGTGGTTTGGCCGCAGAGGGATGGGGTGGGGGATGGTAGCTGAACGAGGGCTCCAGGGCCAGTGGGAGGGGGTGTTTATAGTAGATTTGATCATTTTTGTTAACTGTTTTAAATTCTCCCCTTCTGTTTTATCTGGAAAAGGAATGCCTGCTCATGGAAAGAAGAATTCAAACTGTGAGGTGGTGGGAACCCCTAGGATCTTTCATAACAAAGGGACTCAACGGTTCAGAAGGCTGGCGCTCGATGGTGACCCCCTTCCAGAGTCTCCTGCCTTGAAGGACAGTTCTGCCTCTGGGGCTGGTTGGTTGGTTTGTCACATGGGAGATAAGAGAGTGCGCCTGCGCATGGAAGGGATGGACCAGAGGGGAATCCTGGGCCCATGCCTGGGGCTTGGCCTGTACCCTGTGCCGGGAAAGGAGGGTGAGCAGTGGGTGCAGGGGCGGGAGCCTCAGCCACAGCTGCTGCTTTTGCTCTGAGGGCTGAGGTCCTCAGCTGGGAGTGAAAGGGGGAGGGATGGGGGACGGGGAGGAAAGAGGAGAAAGTCCAACTTGGCTCTCAGGGTCACTGCGCTGGTCTCTGGCTCTCGGTCCCACAGCCTGTTCTCAGCAGAGCAGCCTGACGGAGCCTCTAAGATGTTCAGCGAGATGACATCACTCCTCCATTTCAAGCCCTGCAGTGACTGCTCCCATCATCATCACTCGCCTCCCCGCCCTGCATCAGCTGGCCCTTCCCCCCCCCCCGACCTTGGCTCCTGTCTCCTCCCTCCAGCTACACAAGTTCCCAGAGTTCCATGAGCACCAGGCATGCTTCTGCCACAGGTCCTTTGCACCAGCTGTTCCTACTACTGGACCAGCTTCTTGGCCTTGGCACTATTCACTCTTTGTCTGGCTAAGTTTTTGTCATGGGAGCTGTCCTGTGCATTGTACGATGTTTACAGCTTCTCCCTTCTAGATGCCAGTAGCACCTCCACATACACACAGTGGTGACGACAAAAATGTCTCCACATGTTGGCAAAGTCCCCTGGGTAAGAGGGAGGAAACATCACTGGCCTGAGAACCACTGGCCTAGAAGAGGTTTCCCTAGATACCCACTAGATCTCCTCCCTCCCCTTTTCATGTCTTTGCTCAAATCTCTTCTGCTCAATGAGGCCCACCCTGACCACCTCATTTAATCCTGCATCTGGCCCAGGTCCCAAATCCTGGTCCCTCATCTTGCCCTTTTCTTTTCTTTTCTTTTTTTTTTTGCGGTACGCTGGCCTCTCACTGTTGTGGCCTCTCCCGTTGCGGAGCACAGGCTCCGGACGCACAGGCTCAGCAGCCATGGCTCACGGCCCCAGACGCTCCGCGGCATGTGGGATCCTCCCGGACCGGGGCACGAACCCGCATCCCCTGCATCGGCAGGCGGACTCTCAACCACTACACCACCAGGGAAGCCCGCCCTTTTCCTTTTTGCCATAGCAATGGTTACTTTCTCACTTCCTACTTGATTTACTTATTTCTTACATTTATTATGTGTTTTCTCCCATTGCAATGCAAGCTCCCCAAGGGCAGGGGGCCTCAACAGTTTTAATTACTCATGTGCCCCAAGTGTTTAGAACTGTGCCTGGCATATAGCAAACATAAAATAAATATTTTTGAATGGCTTAATAAACTCGAGGACCTTAGATTGCTGTGGAGGGCCTCGCTGAGGTCGATGCGTGTAAATTCACCGTGATTCTCCTTTTCTGAGGTCACATACTGCCTTGTATTGTAAGGTGACTTTTCCACATGTGGGTAGCAAGCCCCTTACTTACCAGAGGACCAGAACCATCTAGGCTCTGTCTTTGTGTCCCCGTCACCCGGTGCAGTGATGGGCACGTAGAAAAAAGAATGGTTTGTAGGATAAACTGTGATGACTAAGTTTGGGGCTGGGTTGAAGGAAGGGGAGGATCCATGATGATCAGAGATGGAAAGGGACAATGAACAAAGGTAAGAGTCACCCAGGAGGAAGTGTCCTGGGAAGCACCCCCAGGCTGGGTAGTGAGATACAGAGGGGGCTTCCAGTTATGCAGAGGGAAGGAGGGCCTGGTCAGGAACCCGGCACGTGGTCAGAAGGCCTCAGGCGGTGGAATCTGAGCTTCCTCTTTGGGCGTTGTTCTCCTAGATGGGAGGTAAGCTTTGTAAGGGAATGAGCCAGGGCCCCACCACTTGAATATCCTCATTATTCATCCCCTTTCTCATTCCAAGAGAGAATTTAAGATATTTAAAAGACTACATGAAAAACAATAAGAGACTACACTAAAAGCAGGAAAGGACAGTTTCAAGGTGAGGAGTTGACAGAAAAGGAATACAAGGGGACTTCCTGGGTGATAGAAATGCTCTTTCTCTTGCTTTGGGTGTTGGTACATGGGTGTCAACATTTGAGTTGTCAAAACTCATCCAGTTGTCTGCATAAGATGTGTGCATTTCACTGGATGTAATTTTACCTCAGTGAAGCAAAGAAGGCGAAAGAGGAACAAAGAAGCAAGGTGGGGCCATCACATGCCAGGAGCAAGTATAAAATGGGTACCACAATGCCCCAATTGCTTTGTGTTGGGGGAGGGGACCACAAATCTACTTTAAATATCCCAGCAGCTGATGTAGGAAGGGTGACTCAGTCAATCACACGATTCTAGGAGCCTCTGAGATTAACAACCAACCAGTTGCTCGGGAAAACTCCTCCTGCTCTTGGTATTAATATCAGTCCTGGGGCTTCTCTGGTGGCACAGTGGTTGAGAGTCCGCCTGCCGATGCAGGGGATGCGGGTTCATGCCCCGGTCCGGGAAGACCCACGTGCCGCAGAGCGGCTGGGCCCGTGAGCCATGGCCGCTGAGCCTGCGCCTCCGGAGCCTGTGCTCCGCAACGGGAGAGGCCACAACGGTGAGAGGCCCGCGTACCGAAAAAAAAAAAAAAGGCCTATCTAATTGGGTACAGAGAGTGGGGAGATGGTCAGGGAAAGCACCACAGAGGAAGGTAAGTGTGATTTGACATGTTAAGAATGAGTGAGAATTAGTAAGGTGTAAAACCTTACATTTATGGCCAACCAATTTTTAATAAGGGTGCCAAGTCAATTAAATTTGTTTTCAATAAACGGTGCTAAGACAACTGAAGTGCCACATGTAACAAAAGTTAGCCCCCAATAGGCAGGGGACGCTTTTCGAGCCCTGGTCCGGGAAGACCCCACGTGCCACAGAGCAACTAAGCCCGTGCTCCACAACTACTGCGCCTGCGCTCTAGAGCCCGCCAGCCACAACCACTGAAGCCCGCGTGCCACAACTACTGAAGACCGTGCACCTAGAGTCCGTGCTCCGCAAAGAGAGAAGCCAACGCAATGAGAAGCCCGTGCACCGCAACTAAGTAGCCCCCGCTCGCCGCAACTAGAAAAAGCCCGTGCACAGCAACGAAGACCGAACGCAGCCAAAAAAACTTAACAATAAAAAATAAATAAATAGGGCTTCCCTGGTGGCACAGTGGTTGAGAGTCCGCCTGCCGATGCAGGGGACACGGGTTCGTGCCCTGGTCCGGGAAGATCCCACATGCCGCGGAGCGGCTGGGCCCGTGAGCCATGGCTGCTGAGCCTGCGCGTCCGGAGCCTGTGCTCCGCAACGGGAGAGGAGAGGCCACAGCAGTGAGAGGCCCGCCTACCGCAAAAAATAAAGAAAGAAAAAAGAAAACATAGGCCTACATCTTTCTGACCTTGGATTAGGCAATGATTTCTGAGATATCACACCAAAAGTACAAAAGTCAAAGAAAAACTAGATACATTGGACTTCATCAAAATTAAACACTTTTTTGCTTCAAAGGATACTACCAAGAAAGTGAAAAGACAACCCATGATTTGCAAATCATGTATCTGATGAGACTGTGTCCAGAATATATAAAGAATTCTTACAACCCAGCCATAAAAAGACAACCCAGTTTAAAAATGGGCAAAGGATTTGAATAGACATTTCTCTAAAGAAGATATACAAATGACCAGTAAGCATAGTTCCTCAAAACGTTAAAGACAGAATTCCACGTGACCCCACAATTCCACTCCCAGGTATATATCCCAGAAAATCAAAAACATGTTCATACAAAAATCTGTACACAAAAATCTGGCATTATTCATAATAGCCCCAAAGTGAAAGCAACTAAAATGTCCATTGACTGATGAACTGATACATAAAATGTGGTATAGCCATACAACAGAGTATTATTCTACCATAAAAAGGAATGAAATACTAATATGTGTTACGATATGGATGAAACTTGAAAACATTATGCTACAGAGAAGAAGCCAATCACCACATATTTTATGATTCAATTTATATGAAATACCAAGAATAGGCAAATCTATAGAGACAGAAAGTAGTGGTTGTCTAGGGGTGGGCAGAGGAAGGAATGGGGAGCAATTGCTAACGGGGTTTCTTTTTGGAGTGATGAAAATATTCTGAAATTAGTGGTGAGCGTTGCACAACTTTGTGAATATCCTATAAACCACTGAATTTTACAATCTAAAAGAGTGAATTTTGTGGTATACTAATTATATCTCAGTAAAGCTGTTATTTAAAAAGAGAGAGAGAGAGACACTTCCAGTTTCCTGTCTGGCAGGTAAGGAGCTTGGAAGTTGTCACTCCATCCTGAGGAGTAGAAAGCTGAACAAACTGAATCAACAACTTTTCTTAGATCCATTAGAGAACTGGGGTCACAGCGTAAACCGCTGCTTCCCCCCTCCCCTCAAAATTGGAGAGACAGGCAGGCACATACAAAGAATTACAACTTACTAGAGCAGAAACACATGAACAGAATCCTGCACTAGAACCCTCTCAGGGTAGGAAAATCAAAAGAGCATTTGAAATGCTGGAGGCTCAGGGTGGACAAACCTGAGAGTTAAAAACTCCAGGGGGCTCAGTCTTAGGGGGAGTAGTCTGTTCTTTGTGAGTTTTACCTCCAGGAGTTCCACCAGGTTCTTACAGTGAAGGTCAGAGAAAAATCTTCTTCTGCTTCTGGTAGGAGGAGGGGAAAAGTAGCCATTTTGAAATTCACCCAGAGCATTCTGTTCCTCTTAACAAGGTCTGCTCTCAAGAGAAACTAGTTTACCACAGCCTAACCCACCTGGGAGGAGGGAGATACCCAACCCCAGCCCCCTCTAACAGTCTCCTCCCACTTCAAGGGAAGAAAAAGCTAAGAAACACCTGTGAAGCTTAACAGCCCAGGGGCACAGGCTCGCTAAAATATTGGGGCCTCCTCATAGGGCAAACCTCAAGGCCACATCACTGAAGGCCTACTTATAACAGTTCCTTTTACCCAGTGCATCTTCTCTGGCTTTCGACAACAATTTATAAGGCATACTAAAAGTCAAAACAGTTTGAAGAGACAGAGCAGGCATCGAAACCAAACTCAGATATGGCAGAGATGAAAATTTAAAACTGTAGCCGGCAGTTGGAACCCTGAAAGACTCTCTTTTTCTGCTTCCAACTAGGATTCATGGATGGTGTTGCAATTTTGGAAATTTTGAGACAAAATAAACAAAATTAAATTTTTGGTGGCTTCACAGCATGTTCTCGAATGTAATTGTAAAAATAGGAAATGTAGGGCATTTCACTGGGTTTATGATTATCCTGTGTGGTAACAGAGCCTGGTCAGTCTATGATAGTAATTCAGAATTGACAAACCTTGGAGGGTCCGTGAGTGATGTGCAAATCGTCAGTGCGAGGTGGCAGGTGTGGCAACCTGTCAGGGGCCATGCTGGCACGGGCGTGGCTTTCCCATTAGTCATCCCTCTGCTTCTCAAGTTCCAATGGTGTTTCATGTGGTTCACCAATTAAACATTTTTTAATTTTTTATTTTTTTTTGCTGTATGCGGGCCTCTCACTGTTGTGGACTCTCCCGTTGCGGAGCACAGGCTCTGGACACGCAGGCTCAGCGGCCATGGCTCACGGGCCCAGCCGCTCCACGGCATGTGGGATCTTCCCTGACCGGGGCACGAACCCGCGTCCCCTGAATTGGCAGGCGGACTCTCAACCACTGCGCCACCAGGAGAGCCCTGGCCCCTCGCTTTTTAATGTTGATTTAATCACATATAAGTGTAGCGCTAAAATATTGCTTAATTTTAGTTAAATTTTAACATTATAAAAATGATATTGGGAGCTTCCCTGGTGGCGTTGCTTGCTGCAACTAGAGAAAGCCCGCGCGCAGCAACGAAGACCCAACGCAGCCAAAAATAAATTAAAAAAAAAAGCCAATAAAAAAAAATCATGTAACCTTTTGAGATTACATTCTTCATTTAACATTAGATTGCTAAGATTCATCTATGATGTCAGCGTTCCAACTACTTCTCTTTTGTGAATGTCACAATTGATATATTCATTCTCCTGCCTCTAGACATTTGAGTTGTTTCCATGTTTTTGCTATTAGAAACACAGCTTCTATGAACATGATTCTACGTGCCTCCTGGGGCCCGAGGGAAAGTTTCTCTGAGCACAGAGCTAGGATTGGAATGCAGGTCCTGGGGAACGTCATGTCCAACTTTGCAAAATAACAGCGAACTGTTTTCCAAACAATTTGCACAAATGTATGATCCCTCCCTTGAGCAATGTGGATACTATTGATCCATATCCTCTCAACACTGCCCGTCAATTGAGTGTAAAGTAGTAGTTAACTATCATTTTGATTTGAATTTCCCTAGTTACAAAGAAAGTTGAACATCTCTTCATTGTTTGTTGTTTGACTCCCAAATCCCTGTTCGTGTATTTTGCCCATTTTTCTATTGGTGGTTTATTCTTTCCTTATTCATCTTTAGAAGATTTTTTTTTAATATATTCTCTGTCAGTCGTATGTGTTACAAACCTCTTTTGCCAGTTTTGCAACTTACTTCTTTTTACTTTATTCATGACGTGTCTTTTTTTGGTCCAGTTTTATTGAGATATAATTGACATCCAGCACTGTGTAAGTTTAAGGCGTACAACAAAATGATTTGACTTACATGCATCATGAAATGATTATCCAAAAAAGTCTGGTGAACATTCATCATCTCATATAGATACAAAATTAAAGAAACAGAAAAAAACTTATTTGTCCTCGTGTTGAGAACTCAGACACTTGAGTTGTTTCCACGTTTTTGCTATTATAAGCACTGCTTCTACGAACATGTTTTGTTTGTTTGTGTGTTTTTTGCCTCACCGTGAGGCTTTCAGGATGCTAGTTCCCCGACCAGGGATTGAACCTGGGCCACGGAAGTGAAAGCCCTGAGTCCCCAACCACTGGACAGACAGGGAATTCCCCTTGTTTATCTTATAACTGGAAGTTTGTACCTTTTGACTGCCTTCATCCAATTCATGATGTCTTTTGATGAATAGCTGTTTGTAATTTTAATTTTTTCAAATGTGTCAATTTTTTTTTAGCATTAGTACTTTTTTTGGGGGGGTTGTTATTTAACAAAAATTTTGTTAGTCCAACCTCAGAAAAAATGTTAATCTATTTTTACTATCTGTTTAAATTTTTTCTTTCAACATTTAATTCATCAGGGATTGGTTTCTGAGAATGAGATAGGAATCCACTTTTATCTTTTTTGCACATTTGGTCAGTCTTTTTTTCCCTCATTAATTGAATAGTTCCTCCTCTCCCCACGGATCTGCCATTCCACTGCTGGAACACATCATAACTCCACATATGCATGGGTCAGTATCTGGGCTCTCTATTCTATTCCACCATCAGGTGATGATGCCTATTGCAGCTGCTGGACCAGATGCAATTTCATTGCTTAAGTAAATTAACACATCCACTGGTACCTGGTATGAAGCTATTGACCTAGCAAAAGCCTTTCTCTCGATCTCTGTCCATAAGACTCACCAGAGGCAGTTTGCTTTCAGCTCAGCGATACACCTTCACTATCCTACCTCCGGGATATATCAACTCTCCAGCCCAATGTCATAATTTAGTTTGCAGGAATCTTGATCACCTCTCCCTTCCACAAGCTATCACCCTGGTCTATACCAGTGATGACATTATGACCTAGTGACATTATGGACCTAGTGAGTGAGAAGTAGCAGCTCCTCTAGTAATGGTAAGACATTTGTGTGTTGTAGGGTGGGGAATAAATCCAACTAAAATTCAGGGGCCTTCTGGGGGTCCAGGGGGTGTGGAGTATGTTGAGATATCCCTTCTAAGGTGAAGGATAAGTCATTGTATCTGCTCCCTCCCACATCCAAAGAAAGAGGCACAATGCCTAGAGGGCTTCTTTGGCTTCTAGAGGCAATATAGTCCTCATTTGGGTACGTTACTTTGGCCCATTTACTGAGTGACCCAAAAAGCAGTTTTCAGTGGGGTCCGGAACAAGAGAAGGCTGTGTGATAGGTCCATGCTGCTGTGCAGGCTGCTCTGCCCTTCGGGTCACAGGATCCAGCAGATCCAATGGTGCCTGAAGTGTCCGTGACAGAGAGATGCTGTCAGGTTGATGACACTGGTTGGCTTCCACCATGGGCGGGGCAGTGTTTTACTCTTACTGGAATAGACCCTCTGGATACGTTTGGCAAAATGCAATGCTGCATGCAATGACTCTGCCAAAACCACCATCCCTGGACTTATCCACATGTCACGGTAGTCCACACCACATTGCTTCTGATCAAAGAACTCACTTCACAGCAAAAGAAGTGTGGCTACAGGACCATGCTCATGGAATTCACTGGTCTCTCCATATTCCACACCACCCTGAAGCAACTGGCTTGAAAGAACTATGTAATGGCCTTCTGAAGACTCAGTTACAGTGCTAGCTAGGTGGCAATACCTTGCAGGGCTGGGGCAAGGTTCTTTGGGAGGCTGTCTGTGCTCTGAATCAGCGTTTGATATATGGTGCTGATATATTCTCTGATAGCCAGGATTCATGGGTCCAGGAATCAAGGGAGTGGCACCACTCACTATTACCCCTAATGACTCACCAGCAACATTTTTGCTTCCTGTTCCTATGACTTTATGCTCTGCTGACCTAGAGGTCTTAGATCCAGAGGGAAGGATGCTTCCACTAGGAGACTCAACAATGATTTCATTGAACTGGAAGTTAAGACTGCCACCCAGCCACTTTGGGCATCTCACGCCTCTCACTCAACAGGCAAAGAAGGGAGTTATGGTGTTGGCTAGCTGGGGCGATTGACCCCGACTGCCAAGGAGAAATGGGACTACTATCCACAATGGAGGTAAGGGAGAATATGTGCGGGCATCCCTTAGCATTACCATGTCCTGTAATTAAAGTCAATGGAAAATGACAGCAATCCAATTGAGGAAGCATTAGTAATGGTCTAGCCCCTTCAAGAATGAAGGTTTGGGTCATCCCACCAAGTGAAGAACCATGACCAGCTGAGGTGCTTGCTGAAGGCAAAGGGAATACAGAATGGGTAGTAGAAGAAGGTAGTTATAAGTACCAGCTATGACCACATGGCTAGTTACAGAAATTAGGACTATAACTGTTATGAATATTTATTTCCTCATTGCTTTACGAATATGTTTGTGTATGTGTATCTCTCTTTGTTTTCTTTCCTCTCTTATTCCCTTATCATGAAACATAAGATGTATTGACTTTATATCATCGTATTTAAGTATTGTTAATTTTACGTCATAGTATTTAAGTTATGGCATATCAAGAAGACTAAACACTACTCAAAGACTTCACCTCTTCTTCTGGGGAAGGGGTTAGTGTATTTTCAGTTGTACACGTGACAGTTGCATCATGGAATTATGATCTTGTTATTGTCTTTATTTGGAGATTAAGTATGGTTTAAAGAGGTGCATGTGGGTACAAATTGAAAAGGGGTGGACCGGTCATGGTTAAATTTATGTGTCAACTTGACAGGTCACAGGGTGCCCAGATTAAGTATTATTTCTGAGTGTGTCTGTCAAGGTGTCCTTGATGAGATTAGCATTTGAATTGGTAGACTCAGTAAAGCAGATGGCATCATCCAATCCATCAAAGGTCTGAATAGAACAAAACATGGAGGAAGGAGAAATTCACCTCTTTTCTTTCCAGCCTCACCTGGTTGAGCTGTGACATCTCATCTAATCTTTTCAGGCCTTCAGACTTGGGCTGAATTATACCACTGGTTTTCTTGGGTCTCCAGCTTGTAGATGGCAGATCATGGGAATTCTCAGCTTCCATAATCCTTGAGCCTTGAGTCAATTCCTCATAGTATATATATATATGAATTTACCTGTTTATGAATTTATATATATATACATTTATTTATATATATTTATTCATTCTACTGGTTCTGTTTCTCTGGAGAACCTAACCAATACAAAAATCAAGCAATGTCCACAAAATTGTGAGGGAAAGAAATATCCAGCCAAGATGTGCTTCAATTTTGAAGGCTACAGGAAGATAGTCTCAAAATAAAAGATTAAGGGACTATAACGAGGCAATTATGAGCCTTTTCTGAAAAACATTCCAGACAGATGAATAAAAAAGATGACAGCAGAGAAGCAGTGGTAAGAAGACTACAGATGAGCCATTTAAATACATTGATAAGAGTACATAACTGGGGACTTCCCTGGTGGCGCAGTGGTTAAGAATCCACCTGCCAATTCAGGGGACACGGGTTCGAGCCCTGGTCAAGGAAGATCCCGCATGCCGCGGAGCAACTAAGTCCGTGCGCCACAACTACTGAGCCTGCGCTCTAGAGCCTGCGTGCTGCAACTACTGAAGCCCGTGTGCCTAGAGCCTGTGCTCTGCAACAAGTGAAGCCGCCACGATGAGAAGCCCGCGCACTGAGACAAAGAGTAGCCCCTGCTCGCCGCAACTAGAGAAAGCCCGCACACAGCAACAAAGGCCCAACGCAGCCAAATTAATTAATTTAAAAAAAATGCAAAGTGTTCCCAGGTTGCTAGTGCAGCCGCACGCCAGGAGAAAGCAAATACACGTTCTCTCTATGGGTATGCCACTTCGATCAAGGACTCAAAGTTCTCCCACAGATAGACTTCCAAGGAAAAAGAGCACCTCACAATCTAAAGCTATAGAACACACAAGCAAACAAGGCCTTGTGAGTCCTCGAAAGAGATGTGAGACCACAGAACCACACCTGCAAAGACCAGGGCCATGCCACGCCACATCGGGGCCAGAGGCAAACGGGGGAAAATCATTCATCTGGATCCTTTTTAAATTTAAACTGTTACTATTTCATTCGTCATGGACTTTTACATTAATTTTGAGTTTTTAAATATTGCATTAAAATATTATTTATCTTGATTATGTGTTTTTTTGTTGCCCCTTAAATTTTGCGGTTGCAGAGAGCACTGTGCTTGCCTCACCCTGGCAGATTTCACTTCCTTAATTGCCATTTGTGACAAGATGGATGGACCTTGAGGGCATTATGCTAAATGAAATAAGTCAAACAGAGAAAAAAGAAACATTATACAGGGACTTCCCTGGGGGTCCAATTGTTGGGGCTCCACGCTTCCACTGTGGGGGGCTCAGGTTCAACCCCCTGGTCAGGGAACTAGGATCCCTCATGCTGCATGGTGCAGATAAAAAATAATACTACTACTATATAATGTCATATGTGGAATCTAAAACAAATACAACACAAACTAAACTCATACAAAAGGAAATCAGATTTGTGGTTATGGGGGTGGGGCATGGGGTGGAGGAATTAGATGAAGGTGGTCAAAAGGTACAAACTTTCAGTTGTTAGATAAATATAAGTACTGGGGATGTCATGTACAACATGACGACTATAGTTAACACTGCTGTACAGTATATTGGGAAGTTGTTGAAAGAGTTAATCCTGGGACTCCCCTGATGGCGCAGTGGTTAAGGCTCAGCACTCCCTATGCAGGGGGCCCCGAGTTCGATCCCTGGTCGGGGAACTAGATCCCTCGTGCGTGCCACAACTAAGAGTTTACATACCACAACTAAGGAGCCCGCCTGCCACAACTAAGACCCAATGCAACCGAATAAATACTAAAAAAAAAAAAAACCTTAAAAAAAGTAAATCCTGAGTTCTCATCACAAGGAAAAAAGCCATTTCTTTCTATCTATCCTTCTATCATTCTATACGGTGAAAGAGCTGTCTGGAATTATGTTCACCAATTGCCAACAGTAATTCAGGGGATTGGGAAGATGTTATACTTTTTTCTACCGTGCTTGGATCTTTGCTAACACCCTTTTATAAAAACAAGTCATCTCTTTCAAAACAGTTTAAGATCTGGATTAAATACTGCAAAATGGTATCTACCACTTATAATCTTAGTGATAAATTAATAGATCTTGGCCATGTTTCTTCTTTTTTTTCATATTTATTTTTATTTCTTTTGGCCGTGCTGGGTCTTAGTTGCAGCACGTGGCATGTGGGATCTTTTAGTTGCAGCATGCGGACTTCTTAGTTGTGGCATGCAGGCTTCTTAGTTGCAGCATGCGAACTCTTAGTTGCACAGCATGCTTGTAGGATCTAGTTCCCTGACCAGGGATTGAACCTGGGCCCGCTGCATTGGGAGCACAGAGTCTTACCCACTGGATGACCAGGGAAGTCCCCATGTTACTTTCTAAACTATCCTTTGAAATATTTCAGGGAATTCCCTGGTGGCCTAGTGGTTAGGATTCTGGGCTTTCACTGCCATGGGCCTGGGTTCAATCCTTGGTCAGGGAACCGAGATCCTGCAAGCCACGTGGCCAAAATTTAAAAAAAAAAGGAACTAATGGAACAAAATATGAAATGGCCAACTGAAAATAGCAAATTATCACCAAGTTCTTTAACTTCAGCTTTAAAACATATCCTAGTAACCATAATCTTCTCATTGTTGGTTTGAGGCCAAAACAAAGACTGATTAGAAGTGACCTGAGAAACAGGTAGGAAAAATACCCAAAGAAAACATGCCTCCTGGTGGTGGTGTTAAGGGCAATAATTTTTCTGCTTCTGTACTGTACCTTTCTGTACTTTTCTAAATTACATATTATGATAATCAGTAAAATTGGTTAAAAAAGATGTTATGTCAATATTGCTTTAATGCAGGACAAGGCCTGTATCTATCTGTTCAACCACAAAGCCGGGACAGAGCAAAGCCTGGCATGAAGTAGGCGTTTGTTCCGTGAATGTACTGTCTGTGCTCGTTTTCCTGCCCCTGCCCCTGCCCCTGCCCCATTAGCAGGGATCAGCTAAAACATGACAAATGGAACAGCAGCCCAGGCAGGGAGTAGGGGCCTGGGTATTCTTGCCTCCTAATAAAGCACTCAACAACCACACTTCTGGTCAAAATTAGTAAACTTTATTTCAAATTCAAAAAGTAACAAACAAAAGGCAGCTTTCACTTTGTTCTTCCGGAGAATCAGATGTGACGACCCAGAGCAGGAACTACCCCCAAAAAATTAAAATATCCTTTACCTCCCGAATCAAGCCATAGGCAAGGAGGATCCTGGATTTGGGGACAGGCCTCGGGTAGGTAGGGCGAGAAGAACACCACTGCAGGTGAGTGGGTTCTGAGACGGCACAAGTGGAGAACAAGACAAAAGCCCCGGCAGAAATGGGACCAGAACCTCAACAGGGAACTTCGTCACAAGGAGCTATGTACAAGGGAGCTGGACCGGGGCCCGCGCCCCTCAGGGGAGGGAGGACTGCACAACACCCTGAAGCCGCTCTTCCCCTAGCCGGCTGCCACTGCGCACTGCGCGCCCTCAGTTCTCCTCATCACTGTCATCGGGACTGATGGCTGGGCTGGTGAGGCTATAGGTGGGGCTGGTGGGCGAGTAGCCAGGGGAGGTGGGCGAGTAGGTCGAGCCTTTGGGGGAAGTGGGCGAGTAGGTGGGGCTGGTGGGTGAGTACTTGGGGGAGGTGGGCGAGTAGGTGGGGCTGGTGGGTGAGTACTTGGGGGAGGTTGGGGTGTAGACCGGAGAGGTTGGTGAGTAAGTAGGAGACGTCGGCGAGTATTTTGGAGTGGTGGGCGAGTAGGTGGGGCTGGTCGGAGAGTACTTGGGGGAGGTGGGCGAATATTTCGGGCTGGTAGGTGAGTACTTGGGAGAGGTCGGGGTGTACTCCGGTGAGCTGGGGCTGTAGGAAGGACTGGTTGGGGTGTACTTCGGTGAAGTCGGGCTGTAGCTGGGCGAGCTGGGGCTGTAGCTGGGTGAGCTCGGGGTGTAGGTGGGAGACTGTGGTGTGTATCGTGGACTCGAAGGGGAGTAGCTTGGTGAGGTCGGGGAGTAGCTGGGTGAGGTCGGAGAGTAGCTTGGAGAGGTTGGGCTGTAGTTGGGGCTCGTTGGTGTGTAGTTGGGACTAGTAGGTGAGTAGCTGGGGGATGTTGGGCTATAGCTGGGTGACGTCGGGGTGTAATTGGGACTGGTTGGAGAATAGTTAGGGCTGGTGGGCGAGTAACTTGGGGAAGTTGGTGAGTAGCTTGGTGACGTCGGCGAATAGCTTGGAGATGTCGGAGAGTAGCTAGGTGAGGTGGGCGAGTAGCTGGGTGAAGTTGGCGAGTAACTGGGAGAGGTGGGCGAATAGCTGGGAGAGGTTGGCGAGTAGCTGGGTGATGTGGGCGAGTAGCTTGGGGAAGTGGGCGAGTAGCTGGGTGAGGTCGGGGAGTAGCTGGGCGAGGTCGGGGAGTAGCTGGGTGAGGTCGGGGAGTAGCTGGGCGAGGTCGGGGAGTAGCTGGGCGAGGTCGGGGAGTAGCTGGGCGACGTGGGGCTGTAGTTGGGGCTGGTTGGAGAATAGGATGGAGACGTAGGGGAGTAGGAGGGTGAAGTGGGGGAGTAAGAGGGACTCTGGGGCGTGTAGCCCCCAGGGGAGCGGGGCTCGTAGGCAGGCGACGTCGGGGAGTAGCTGGGAGACATGGCACCCCCTGTGGGAGGGAAGCAGAAAGGCATTAAGCGATGGAGAGACTCACCCAGAAGGAAGATCAAGGAGGAAATGAACTTGGCCTTGACAGACAAGGACAACTCACCTGGTGAGGGAATATACGGGCTTGAGGGGCCAGGGGAGCCCGGGGAACCCGGCGTGGGAGACCAGGCCGGGGAGTAACCAGGGCTGAAGCCACTGGCATCTGAAGCAGCACTGGGAGAGAAGCCTGCTGCCCCCGGGGTCATCCCGCTCCCTGCGAAATGAGAGAAACGTTAGTTAAAACCAGAGCTGGAGCCCAACACACTCCCAGAGCCCCCAGCATCTCCACATGGGGACCCCTCGTGAGCCCAGCCCACCCGCCCTCTGAACCACGCAGAGGGCTGTCTTCCCGGCTGGCTACTCACCAACACTGGGGGACCAGGCGCCGTAGGCTGGGGTTGCGCCCTGGTTCCAGGGTGTCATGGCTGGAGAAATTCCTCCCATGGGACTGGGGGCCGAGCCGAAGAACATGCCGGTGGCTGCAGAGAGGCGCACAGTGACCCACAACGAACAGCCCCGGGACTGGCCGCCGCGCCCACGTGCAGCCTCCCCACCGCCCCACCTCCTCCTCGTAGCCCCTCGTACTCACGTCCGGCAGCCCCCAAGCCGGGGATGTTGGTGGGGATCTCCATGCCATACTTGCACTTCTCTGCATCGAGCAGGAGGTCAAAACAGCCAGTGCCGGCTGGAGCCAGCTGGCCCAGCATGATGTTCTCAGACACCCCCTTCATGGGGTCGCTCTCTCCATGTGCAGCTGCTTCCATAAGCACATCCACCTAAACCTCGGAAGAGGGGGCGTGCCGTCAGACCCCGCCCCCCTATGTCCCACCACTGTTACAGCCACCCACCCAGCCATGGAACCGCACCGAGGCCCATCACACACAGTGGAGGATGCCCTCTTCCCACAGCAATCCCTCCTCCCTGCTCTCTCTCCTTCCACCCGCTCAGAACTTCTGCCATTACCGTTTCCTCAAAGGAGCACTTCATGAGAGGTCCGGTATCCTGGCGGTTGACTCCGTGTCGGGTGATGGCCATCAAGTGGCCACGACAGGTCATGGTATCACACAGGAGAGCCAAGTGCCGGTAATTGACGTAGGAACCATCGAAGGAGATGACGTGGTACAGCTCCCGCTCCAGGGCCTTCCGCACGGCTTCTATGCCCAGCACCTGGCATGGGGATTGCAGGGGTGTGGGTGGGGGGTCAAGGGTGGGGAAGGGTCAAGACCGAGTAACTGCTCTCCTCCTGCTGCCACCACCACCCAGATCCACAGAGGGACAGTCAGGAGTCAGTGAAGCCCAGACGCAAAAGTGGATTCAGGCATAAAACCACCTGACCAACCCCTCTCTTGAGGGGAGAGCACGGACCCCAACCACTGCCTGAGACCTACGGGGGGGGCCTTGAGCCAGAGGGACCAGGGAAGAAGGCTCTGAGGGGCTCACCGTGAAGATCTCCACGATGTCGTTGGACGTGGTGCGCACAGGGTCCACGTCCTTCTCGCTCAGCACCCGCATGAGGCTCACGCCATCCGTCTCCAGGATCCACTCCTGCAAGGCCTTGAACTCCCCGTCCTCTGTGATGATGATCTTCTTCTTGTTGTCCGTCTGCGGCAAGTGCATGTACACCTGCGGTGGGGGCAGAGCGAGCTCAGGCTGGACGGGTGGGGATGGGGAGGGAGGGAAGAGGGGCTGGATGGGCTGCAGGGACGGAACGGCTGACCTTGCTGATCTGCTCGATGCCCTGCAGGGTCATATCTGTCAGCATGTTGGACTCGATGCAGCGCAGGAAGACGTCGTCATCCATCTTGTCCACCACCTCTTCTTCCTGCAACAAGAGTGAGTCAGCCCTCCTAGGATTCTCAGGTCTGTCCCCGCCCTCACCCCAAACCACAGCCTGACCTGGAGAGCCAGGTGTGGCCCAGACCTGCTCTCTTCAGTTCCAGTGAGGTTACTTTCTATCGTGTTTTTACGATGGTATTTTAAAAAAAAACCCTCAGAAAAGGCAACTGCACTCCACCACCTTAACACGATTCCCACTCTTGTGCGTGCTCCAAGCGCTGTAACAAAGCGCACAGCACCTCTGCTCTCGTCCTGGCACTCACCGAGCATTCGCCCGCCCACTAACGCCTTGACGTGTGATGTCTAATGGACGCGTATCCACACATTCTTATTTACTCTCCCCCAGTTCAATAGTAAGTTCTGAGTTTGTATTATTAAGGTATCCACATCTGCTGAACAATTTTTTAGGAGCCGTGCCCAGGAGTGAAATCACTGGTCAAACATGTTCCTGGGTCTTGTTTCACCCGCTGTCACACCACTTTCCCTAGGACACAGCAATTCCTACTGTCCGACCTGCCCTCACACAGGAGCCGCAGGGAGGAGAGAGCCAAGTGACCGGGCTATGGGGACACCACCAAATCAACACCCTCTGTTTTGGGGCTTTTTTTTTTGGCCGCACCCCGCAGCTTGCTGGATCTTAGTTCCACGACCAGGGATTGAACCTACACCTTAGGCAGTGAAAGCGTGGAATCCTAACCAGTGGACGGCCAGAGAATTCCCCAACACCGCCTGTTTTATCTATATGGCTGCTGTTCACGTTTCTTACAGATCGTTGCTACCCACCCTCCCCCCATCTCTACTTTAGGTGGTGTGACTGGCACTCAATGCTGCTTTCATTTTAATGTCTTTGGTCAGGAACCAGATATATCGGCTTTTTATGTCTGACGTATAAATTTCTGCTTGGGTCCCGTTTACCTCTTGCATCTTGTTTTCATCACTGTTCATGATGCGGATACGGAGCACCAGCTTCTCTGCATTATCATCGTTAAAGATGCAATTCAAGTCATCACCGAAACCTGGGAAAATGAGAACTGCAGCTGCAGGACTGCTTCTGCTCACGGCTCGTCCGCAGCTCTCCCCATATGGGCTCTCTTTTGGCTTTCCCCTCCCTCCCACAGAGCCTTTCTAGAAAGAGGGAGGGGAAACAATGAGAAGGAAAAAGCAGTGCAGATGGGACCTGGAGAAGGGGTGTCCTGGAGGAGCAGAACCAGTGAGTGGAAGGTGGTGGGTGTGGGCGCCTTGTCTGGGACGAGCACAGGGACAGGACAGGGCGGGCAGGGGCCTAGGCAGGACCCCCAGCCTCACCAGCATTGATCTTCTCGGCAATCTGCTCCATGGTCAGCTTCCGATCAGTCATGTGCTTCCGGTCCAGCTCCACCCGCAAAAGCCAGGGGGAGATTCGGGCCACATCAAAGTCAGGCATCTCATAGTAGACATTCACCCACTCCTGATCCTCTGCCACCACCGTGCTCTGGGGGTTGGGGTCATAGTAGATGGCCGTGTTGGCAGTCACCTTCCTCAGCGTTGTATGTTCCAGGCGGCACAGAATATCCTGGGGAAAAAAAGGGATTCGTGACAGGCATTTGGGTGGCTCCAAAGGCCTCTTCAAAGCCACCTGCAGAGGGACTGCCAAACCCTTTACTTAAGGGAAGGAGTCCCCTCCTCCTCCTGCCAGGAAGCCCGTTACCCTAAGCCGCACCTTGGCTCTCTCAGCATCTCGAGCAGACTGGCCCAGCAGGAAGACAGTAAGTGAGGGGGTCTTTGGCTTCTTGGAAATGTTGATGAGCTCCTTAAGTCGGGGCACACCCAGTGTCACATTCTTGGCGGACACACCAGCATAGTGGAAGGTGTTCAGAGTCATCTGGGTGGCAGGTTCTCCAAGGGACTGTGCAGCCAGAGCTCCCACCATTTCCCCAGGATGGGCCTGGGGAGTAAGAAGAGCTGGCCTCAGAAGAGCAAATCCCTCCCCACTGGTGAGTGAGAGTGAGACATGTCAGGGCTGGGCAGAGGTGTTTAGAAAAGGCAGAGATTTAAACAAATCAGTCTTATTTGATCATCCCCTTCCTCAGACGGCATTTCAATCTACACCCGCCATTCAGCCCCAGATGTGCTGCACACCCAGGAATAGGGACTATGTCATCTAAACCCCACATTTCTAAAAGTGCTGTGTGCTAGAGTCACAGGGCGAATATTCATTTGCTGATAGTCTTCTAAGTGGGAAGCTCCCCAATGCATTTTTTTTAAATAAATTTTTAAAAATTATTTATTTTTGGCTGTGTTGGGTCTTTGTTGCTGCACGTGGGCTTCCTCTAGTTACAGTGAGCGGGGGCAACTCTTCGTTGCGGTGCGCGGGCTTCTCACTGCGGTGGCTTCTCTTGTTGCGGAGCACGGGCTCTAGGTGCGCGGGCTTCAGTAGTTGTGGCGCACGGGCTTAGTTGCTCTGTGCCATGTGGGATCTTCCTGCACCAGAGCTCACACCCGTGACCCCTGCGTTGGCAGCCGGATTCTTAACAACTGAGCCACCAGCGAAGTCCCCCGCAATGCATTATTTTAATTGAGATATAATCACATACCATAAAATTTAATCTTTTTTTTTTTAAAGATTTTTTTTTTGACGTGGACCATTTTTAAAGTCTTTTTTGAATTTGTTACAATATTGCTTTTGTTTTATATTTTGGTTTCTGGCCAGAAGGCATGTAGGATCTTAGCTCCTGACCAGGGATCGAACCCACACCCCCTGCAGTGAAGTGCGAAGTCTTAACCACTGGACCGCCATGGAAGTCCCCAAAATTTAATCTTTTAATTGGAATCATACAGTATGTAGCCTTTTCAGACTGGCTTCTTTACTGAGTAATACTATTTAAAGTTGATCACTGTCTTTTTATGTTTTGACAGCTCATTACTTTTTACCACAGCATAATATTCCCTTATCTTGTTCATCCTTCATCAACGGATGAACATTTCGGTTGTTTCCACTGCTTGGCTATTATGAAAAATACTGCTCCGAACATCTGTGTATGGGTTTTTGTGTGGACGTGTGCTTCCAATTCTCTTGGGCATATTCCTAGGAGTGAAATTGCTGGGTCATATGGTAACTCTATGTTTAAACTTTTGAGAAACGGCCAGACTGTTCTCCAAAGCAGTTGCAACATTCCCAGCAGCAGTGTATGAGAGCTCCAATTTCTCTATGTCCTCGCCAACACTTGTTTTTTTCTAGTCACCCTAGGGAGCATGAAGTGGTATCTCATCGTGGTTTTGAACTACATTCCCCTGACGGCTACTGATACTGAGCATCTTTTCATGTGTTTGCCTCTTCAAGGTTCACTTTTTGTCTCTGCAACATGGGACTAACAGCCCCTCCCCCCTACTAGGGTCTTCTTAGGACTGCTAAGGAATAAAGGTATAAAGCCTCCAACACAGGACTTGGTTCACAGCAGTGTCTCAATGAATGAGATCTATTATTATGCAGTTATGGGCAGAGGTGGGCTGTTCTCAGAGCCCAGAGAAATCAATAGATCAGAGCAGAGGACCAAGGCTGGGGTGAGGAGTACAACACTCACAATGGCTTGGTTGAACTTGGACTCGATCTCTCCGAGCAGCCAGTCGAAGGCCTCTCCGCTGAGCCGAAACTCCTCGGCCATGCGGCGGGAGCACAGCGTGGACCGCAGGTGGATGTTGAAGAGCAAGGTGGCGTTCTCCTGGGCCTGCCGGCTCAGCGGGTCGTCCCCATTCACAATCACCAGCTTCTTGCTCAGCTCCTTGACACCTAAGGGCCAAACGAGGGATGAAGAGGTTGTAGACCAGGACGCTGCTAGCAGAGCCTGCCTGGCCTGGTGGTCCTGAAGCAGGTACTCACCCTCTACCACCTTGATGGGGTGCAGGTCAGAGGGAAGGCGAGGGTTGATGTGGAAGATCTTCTGAGCGTTCCAGATCATGCGCAGCAGGTTACAGGGGAGGACAACCTGAGGCAGGAGGGACGGAGGCAGGACC
Source organism: Delphinus delphis (assembly GCF_949987515.2). Lineage (NCBI taxonomy): Eukaryota > Metazoa > Chordata > Mammalia > Artiodactyla > Delphinidae > Delphinus > Delphinus delphis. The sequence goes on along the minus strand of NC_082701.1, from coordinate 50,805,729 downwards.
CCAAGTCAGGGCCAGCCATGCAGGGCCAGCACTTCTCCAGCCCAGCCCTTCCCACCCACACACACCTTGCTGTCACCAGTTGGGAAGATGACCCTGAGCACCTCCCTGTCCTCACGCATCCGCTCAAATTCTCGCTCCAGCTCGTTCTGAATGTGTGCATTGCTCAGCACGTCCTTCACCACATCCTCCTGCAGGGTGCGCCGCAGGGCCCTCTCATTGGTATAATCAAAGCGGAACCTGCAGGTGACAGGGGTGGAGTCAAGGGGCAGGAGGGCCCTGATCAAGGAACAGTGTGAGGCTCCTGAGGTCTGCAGCCCACAGGAACAGGGCTGTGAATAATCCTGGGTGGGGAAACAAAAGATCCAGACCCAAGGATGTGCAATGGCACCTGAGCTTACGCTCACCCCTCTGTACAAAGTGGGGGCGGGTCTCAAATCTGGTCTCCATCCGTCCTCTCCCATCTTGCAGCTGCTGCCAGATGGGTGGGGAAGGGGCGGTATAAGGTCCACTGCAGGACACGGTCCAGGTGATCTCACCGTGCGGGGGGAGGAGAACCCCTACCACTTTGGCCCCGAGCCCAGGGGCAAGAACCACCCGCCTGCCGCCTTCTCACTTCTTCTCAAAAGCCTTGTTGGAAGGCTTGAGGGTAGCCAGGTTCTGGAACTCAACGCTCTCGCCCGCCAGGCCGTCTTCACCATAGCGCAGCTGTACCACCTGATTGATGGAGTTTCGCACGGTGGCGTCATACTTCACCATCACCGACTCCATGGATTTGATCAGCCGCCGCTGGATGTATCCTGAGGGGCAGGGAATCAACTGAGGGACCCAGAGCAAGAAGAGGAGCCTCCCTGTCTCAGGACAAGACCTGCTGGCCACTCTGGTCCTCAGGAGAGCCAGCTAGTAGCCTCTCATCCCCAAGGCCTCTCAATGAAAGCCATGCCCACCACCAGACGGACCCAGGGTCCAGTAGAGACCCCTAGGAAACACCGTCCATGTGACAGGTCAGGAGCAGAGACCCTGAGGCTCTAGCCCTGCATCATGGAATGCTGCATGGCAACCAGAACAAGAGTATTTGCCTAACTCTTGATCTTTAGTCTCTATTCTTTCCACAAAGGTCAAAATTACTTCTCTGGGGATAGAAGACTTTAGCCTGAGAACCCCGCTCAAACTCCCCAGGGGCTTCTCTGCCTGCGGTCCTCTCTGGGACCAGCCCGTGGAAGGGCCCTGGATCCAAAGTCCTCACCAGTCTCAGCAGTCTTGACAGCTGTGTCGATGAGCCCCTCACGACCCCCCATGGCATGGAAGAAGAACTCGGTGGGCGTGAGGCCGGCCAGGTAGGAGTTCTCCACGAAGCCACGGCTCTCAGGCCCATAGTCATCTTTGATGAAGTGAGGCAGAGTCCGGTGCTTGAACCCAAACGGGATCCGCTTGCCCTCCACGTTCTGCTGCCCGACGACAGCAATGACCTGGGGAACAGAAAAGGTGTGGTGCATCCAACTCCCTCTGCCTTGAGAATAAGTGTTCCCCATACTTTTCCCCCAACCCCCCCAGCAGCACACCCCTTCCCTCCTCCTCCCCACCTTCAGTGTGGCCCCAGTTCTGGAAAGACAAGGCTCCCCACCTGGGAGATGTTGATCTTGGAACCTTTAGCCCCGGACACCACCATTGACTTAAAGTTGTTGTATTCAGATAGGGATTTCTGGGCAGAGGAGCCAGTCTTGTCTCGGGCATCGTTGAGAATGCGGTTCACCTGGTTCTCAAAGGTCTGCCGCAAAGTGTTCCCCGGGGTGGGCTCCAGCTCGTTGTTATGCGCCTTCTCAATCACCTGGGTGCACAGGAGCAGGCTGCGTTCTCAGGGAGACGTCAGTGTCTTCTGGTCCCCGTCTCTCCAATCCCAATGTCCCCTTCACTCAGTTCAAAGCCACTGAGAGCCTCTTATTCAGTCTTTGCCCAGCCTTCCCTCTCACCTCTATTACATCCTGCTTGGCCTTCTTAATAGTGTTCTGAATGTCTTGGTAAGTCTTAGAATCAGCAATGGAGTCCCCAATGCCAATGGTATGACCTAGAAATAAAGAGAAGCATCAGCAACACCTTCTTTGGACTCCCAAGAAACATGGGATGGAATCACAGCCAAGAGAGTAGATGGAGGGACACCAAATCCAAGGGGGGGAAGAGAAAGGGATGGAAGAAGAGCAGTAAGAAGTGAGATGGACACAGGATTTACAGAGGATGTGGTAGAGCCCCTAGGCTTACCCTCAATGAGGAGCCAGTTGTTAATGACAGTCTGAATGTTGGAGTAGAAGAGGCGGGTGATGTCATGACCCATCTCTAGGTAAGAGATGTGGACCAGGGAGCCAGCTGATGTGCCCAAAGACTTCTTACACAGGATGCCCATGATCAGCTCCCCGTTCTCCACCACCACCTGCAGAGAGCACCATTCACAGCCCCTGCTGTGGCTTCCATGTCCAAAGCCCTTCCCCACACAACCAGAAGCCAGGCCCTACCTTGGTGTCCCCAGGAGAGATGTGCTTGTAAGGACCACTATCCTCATCATCGGGATGGGTGCTGTGGGTGCGGATACAGTTGATGTGGCCGGGTATGATGAGGGAGAAGATCTGCTTCCCTGTCCACAGGGGCCGGGGCTTCAGGATGGCTGGCTGTGGGACCTTGCCATCCCACGTGGACAGGAACATCAGGAGGTTCATCACCTCCCCCTGGAGAAAAAGAGCAAGAAAGACAAGAAGTCAGAACTGGAGGTCTCACCTCTTGGGAATGTCAGGGGAGGCCTCATTGCCCCAAGGGGAAAGCCAGACTTTGAAGGCAAAGGGATGGCAAGAAAAGTGTTTTCCAAACTTTTACTAAAAACTTAACTGTGATAGTGAGACTTTGGGATTGCTTTTTCTTTTAACAGTAAGTACAAATTACTTTTAATAATTAGGAAACAAAGAGAAAGTAAAAAAGAAATAAACAGAACTTCAACAAAGTCTTATTTTTCTCTTCGCCTTTACTTTCCAGGTGATACCTAAAATTACATGACATTTTGAGGAATTAAATGGGGAGCTAAAGCCATACACCGTTTTTGGCCTCGATCTTTGCTCACTCCCTTTCCTTCTGCTGTCTCACATACAGGTCAGTGCAGAGCAAGTCAGGGCATAAGTCACTGCTCCTCCCCCCATCCTTGCTGTGCTGGGCCCCTGCCCACCCAGGCCAGGTTTCCCCCAGCCAGGGACCACACACCCGCTCCAGGAAAACGTCCCTCTTGGTGAATTTGCGCACTGCGGTCAGCGTGTCCTGCACAATGCCCATAACCGGGCGATTGCTCTGGGGGGTGACAATCATGCGTGGCACCATGGCGAGCTCCTGGATCTCAGCCCGTGTCTCCAGGGACTGTGGCAGGTGCAAGTTCATCTCATCCCCATCAAAATCGGCATTGTATGGAGTTGTCACACTGTAGTCAAAGAGGAAAGTGAGTTGGAAAGATGCCGCAGTGAGACCCAGGGAGCAGCCTAGCCCAGCCCAGCCCCAGCCGACGGACTGACCTAAGATTCAAGCGAAAAGTAGACCAGGGCAGGATGCGAACCCGATGTCCCATCATGGACATTTTGTGCAAAGTTGGCTGCCGGTTGAAGATAACAATGTCCCCATCGCACATGTGCCGTTCCACCTAAGGAGGTGAGGTGTGGGAAAAACCTCAGTGAAGGAGGTATGCTAAGAATGAAGTGATAGGAGACCTAAGATGCTTTGAAACAGACGACACTGTGGTGTTATTTCACTTGAAACGCTTATCAACCACCAGCTTTGGGCCAGGCCCTGGGCTAGATTCCAGGCTATCAGAGAAAACGAAGACGTAGTCCCCAAACCTCAGGGAACTCAGCTGGGAAAGACCGTGAGAGACTCTGAACGTGAAGCCTTCTGCTCTGTTCCCCCCGGATCTCTTTCTGCCCTGTGTCCCTCTTGCTGCCCGTGGGTTTACGTGACCCCCACCTTGAATGCCAGGGGCTGGCAGCTACAGGCTTGCCTAGGACAGCAGGAGTCTCTTAAGCTTGGATTCTAATGAACAGGACAGCCTCAGACGGCCCACTCCAGCTGGCCCCCAGTCCAAAAAGCTTCCTGCTCAGGTAAGAGAGGCCCTGGCCTATTACACATGCCTTATAGCCAGTCTGCAGGTGAAGGTCACTGGGTTTGGGGTGGAAACGCAGGTCAATGCGATCACCGTTGTCCCGGATGATGTACTTGGCCCCTGGGTACTGGCTGTTCCCCCTGCGCACTAGTTCCTGAAGTCTAGGAAGGAAAGGGATGCAATGAACAAAATGCTTCCCAAAAATCCCTTGTTGCCACCCTCACCCCAAAGCCCCAAGTGACAACCCAAACTTCTAAACTTCGACACTTGGGACTTCCCTGGTGGTACAGTGGTTAAGAATCCGCCTGCCAATGCAGGGGACGTGGGTTTGATCCCTGGTCTGGGAAGATCCCACATGCCGTGAAGCAACTAGGCCCGTGCGCCACAACTACTGAGCCCGTGTGCCCTAGAGCCCGTGTGCCACAACTACTGAAGCCCACGTGCTCTAGGGCCCGCGTACCGCAACTACTGAGCCTGCATGCTGCAACTAGAGAAAGCCCGCACACCCAGAGCCCGTGCTCCCGCAACAAGAGGAGCCACCGCAATGAGAAGCCCGCGCGCCGCAATGAAGAGAAGCCCCCGCTCGTCGCAACTAGAGAAAGCCTGCATGCAGCAACGAAGACCCAACACAGCCAAAAATAAAGTTAAAAAAACATAATGATGATAATAATAATAAAGTTCAACACTCTCTCCTTCTTGCTCCGAGCCCATTCCCCCCACCCTCCCCGACCCCTCCAGGCAGGGCTTCTGAACTGAGCACACCTGTCAATGTTGAAGGGGGTGACGATCTCCGCAAAGGTCATATTGGCGGCAATGGAGCGAGGCACGCCAACCTGGTCAATGGAGAGGTTGGGGTCGGGGGTGATGACAGTGCGGGCCGAGAAGTCCACCCGCTTGCCCATCAGGTTCCCGCGCACACGGCCTTCCTTGCCCTTCAACCGCTGCTTCAGGGACTTGAGGGGACGCCCAGACTTCTGCATGGCCTGTGAGGAAACGCAGGGTGGGGGGCACCCCCGCAGTCAGCACCGGCCCCCAGCCGGGCGCCCTCCCCTTTCCTCCAGGCGTAGGGCACAGGGAGCCTGTCCACTCACACGAGGCAAGCCAGGCAGCTCGTTGTCCACCATGGTGGCCACGTGGAACTGGAGGAGCTTCACGTCCTCAGCGATGACATGCGCGGCCGCGCCGTTCTGCTCGTTGCGCCGAAGCTGATTGTTGATCTTCACGATGTCGGCCAGTTTGTGTGTCAGGTCATCCTGAGGCAGGAAGTCAGAAGCATCACAATCCAGCCAACCCTGAGCGCTCAGTCTGCATGTGCCAGCACGCGGTGCCTCTCACCCTCCCTTCACACCACCCTGGGAAGCAGCTCTGGGCTCTCGGTTCACAGATCCACAAGCACCTTTGTGAGCTCTAACCTCCTTAAGGGGCTCACATAGCCAGCAAGCGGCAGGGTACCTTCAGGCCCAGGTGACCTGTCCGTCACCCTCGCATGCCTTCGTCCCCGCCACCGGCCTCCCTCCGTGCGGACACCTGGCCTAGCTGAGCGGCAGGGCCCTGCAGGCGCTGACCTGGTTGCGGGCAGAGCCCTGCATCACAACAGCAGGCCGCACGGAGAGCGGGGGCACGGGCAGCACAGTGACAATCATCCACTCGGGCCGGGCGTAGCGAGGCTCCATGCCCAGGACGAAGCACTCCTCATCTGAGATGCGTTTGAAGATCTCGTGCACCCGCTCAGGACTCAGCAGGATCTTCTTCTCCTGAGAGTCCTCGTTGACGTGCTTCCACTCTGCATACAGCTCCAGGCCGGAGCGCCGGATCCGGGGCTGGTACCGCCCACAGCCGCCGTGGCCCTTCCAAGGAGACAGAGGGGCCATCAGAGCGCAGAGGCCGGGCCTTCTCCCCCAACACCTGGCCGGGCCGCCCCTCCCGCTCTTCTGTGACCTTCGGGCTCCTGCTGCTTCCACTGCCTCCCCATCTTCTTCCCTCCGGGCCTCTGGGACCAGCCCTCACCCCCTCCCAAGAGTCTGGGCAGCCCCGGCTACCTTTTCTTTGGTCAAATCCTCATCGCCCTCAGGCTGCTCCACACCGAACTTGTTGTCCATCTCCTCCCCGCCCTCGCAGATGTTTTTGCCCTTGCAGAGGTCATAGACGTGTGTGAGCCGTTTCTTGGGCTGCCCCTTGGACTTAGCCAAAATGTCCTTGATCTTTGGGTTGTTCTGTGGACAGAGCAGAGAGGGGTCAGTTGGGGCTGCTCCCCTGCCCACCCCCCAGCAACCCCTTCCCCAGGCCAGAGCCCATCTCCCACTCACAGAGTCCACAAGCAATTTGGAGCAGAAGAAGCAGACGCAGCGCAAAACTTTCATTGTCTTGACCAGGAAGCCGACATGGAACACAGGTTTGGCCAGCTCAATGTGGCCAAAGTGGCCAGGACACTCTGTCATGTTTCCTGTGGGAACACACATACAACACTTTCCTCCCAGCACTCACCTCAGAGACCAGGTTTGCAGGTGTCCACCCCCAGTCCTGGCTTTCTGTAAGGACAAGCCTCTCCCTCCCTCTAGGGTCCTGTGCCGGCCCCCAGCGCTCACCTGCACAGGTTTGGCAGCGGCCAGTCCTCTCAATCACCCCTTGCCTCGGATCCATCAGCCCCCCAAGCTTGGGGCGGCCTCCCTCGGTGGTCTCTGGGTATTTGATGCCGCCCTCTGTCACAGACATTCGTTTCTGCAGCAAAGAAAGGCCAATAACAACTAAATAGAATTCCTAGTTTCCAGACTTCGTGGCTGAGGAGCTCTGTACTAAGGCCTTTAAAAACCCCAAACTACTTACAGAAGAACTAAGCAGGTTTAGCCTGAAGCGAGGGAAATGGGGGTCAGCGTGTGTGATATCTGACTGTGGAAATGCCAAAGTCAAGTATCGCAAGTCAAAAGCTCGTTCCAGTCACTGTCTGAGCGGGAGGGGGCGTTCAGACTAGTGTGTGGTCAACTCTGGGCTCCGTACACGTCACCTACCTCTAGGACTTGAACCCTGGATATCCTACTGGGTTGAATTCTAGGTCACTGTCATCTACAGAATTTAACAGCAAAAGAAATAAAAGTTGTTTCAAGAGGGAAAAATTCAATGCCTTGTTTCTTTCCCAAAGCTGAAATCAAGGCCAGAACCTCCCTGTAAGGCACCCTCATCATGACAGCCCAAGTGCTCTGCCCAAGACATGCTCCTAAAGTTAGGCACTCTTTGCCCCCATCCTTGTCACCTCCTCCTTCTCAAGGGCCTGGGTCAACCTGAACCCTTCCATGTTCAGATATTTTAGGACAGAACAGGAGAGGGGGGCGCTAGAGCAGAGGTTGTTGAAAATTATCTGGAGCAGAAGTGAACCCTGGAGCCTCAAGAGATGGAGGCAGAGCCAAGGGCCGGAATCCTGGGCAAGGTGGAGCCAGGACTCAGTGGGACCAATTCAGTGGAGGAAAGGGAGGGAAGGACGGGCTCAGAAGTAGGTACAACTTGGAGAAGAGATTTCTGCTCTGAGCTAAAGGCTGTTCAAGGAAAGCTTTGGCATCTTTTCACACACTGAAAACCAAGAACTTTAAAATTAGTTAAGCTTTGGTCCGCTAAACTTCCAGAGAGAAGACCTTAGAAGAATTTAATAAAAGCTTCTATCTGAGTGTCAACTTCATGCCAGGTACCAAACGTACCTGTTCCTCTTACCCTAACCACTAACCGTCTAGGAGTGAATTCCTGTCTCTTAGACATGAGAAACCTGAGGCTGTGTAAAGTGACTGCCCAAGGCCTCAATCTCAAGGAGCCTGCAGACGTCAAACCCCCCCCCCCCCGGCTGCGATCCCAAACACATGCTCATCCCATTCTACTATACTGCAGCAGAAACAATTACTTCAACTCCAGGATTTGAAGCAGCACTATTTACAATAGCCAGGACGTGGAAGCAACCTAAATGCCCATTGACAGATGAATGGATAAAGGAGATGTGGTACATATATACAACAGAATACCACTCAGCCACAAAATAGAGCGAAATAATGCCATTTGCAGCAACATGGATGAACCTAGGGATTATGATACTAAGTGAAGTCAAAGACAAGTATCATATGACATCACTTACATGTGGAATCTAAAACATGATACAAATGAACTTATTTACAAAACAGAAACAGACTCACAGACAGAGAAAACAAACTTACGGCTCCAAAGGGGAAGGGGTGCCTTGGTCTGCTCCTTAAACACTGCCACTCCCCAAGGTTTAACGCATCCACACTTCTCATCACACCCAAATGCTATGCCATGATTCTCACTATTTACTCACAACAAATCTCTACCCTCCAGGCCTCACCTTTCTTCTGGACTTCGGATTAACATACTAAACCACCTACTGAACCCCCTGTAGATATCCCCCTGATAAATCAAATCCAACATGTCTAAAAACAAACTCCCTTCTCCACAAAAATCTCTCCTTTTCCTTTAGTCCCCATCTAAGGTAGTGGAACTCAAGTCAGAAACCAACACTTACCCTTCCTTACCCACAGTCATAAAGCAGTGGAACAAGCATGGCCTGGAGTCAGAGACCTCTAATTTGCAATTCTAGTTCTATCACTTATCATCTATATAACCATTAAGGATTTAATTAACCTGCTGAAACCCAAGATGGAATAGGTGTTCAATATATGACAGCTGTTATTATCCAATCATTCACCAAATACAGGTTATTTTTTGCGGTACGCGGGCCTGTCGTGGCTTCTCCCGTTGCAGAGCACAGGCTCCGGACGCGCAGGCTCAGTGGCCATGGCTCACGGGCCCAGCCGCTCCGCGGCATGTGGGATCCTCCTGGACCGGGGCACGAGCCCGCGTCCCCTGCATCGGCAGGCGGACTCCCAACCACTGCACCACCAGGGAAGCCCATGTACAGGTTATTTTACCTCCTGAACAAACAGTTCTTAAATCTTGCCCCTTTTCTCCATCCCTACGCCCACTGCCCTAGCTCAGGCCTGTCCTTTGTAGTATGTATCCAAGCGTTCCGTGGGTCACCAGCCCTTCTCTCCTACCCAGCCATACTATGATCAGGGTGCTCTTTCTAATTTGGAAATCTAATCTTCATACCCTCTTGTTCTCAGAATGATATCCAAATTCAGCAGGATGGCTTACAAAGAGTTTTATGACGTTTCCACCTTCCTTTCTTCCTCCACATCAGTAGCTGACTCCCCAGCAGCCCCCCTATTACCCAGCATATGTGCTCCACTACTTGGGGTCTTTGTATCTCTGCTTGGGATGCCCTCCCCACAAGACAAACTGCTATCTGAAGACTCAGCTCAGGCACTGCTTCTTCCAAGAAGCCTTTCCACAGCCTCACGAGCCAGACTGGTGAGCCCCACTCTGTGCTTCCATAATCCCTCCATCACTGCAAATCTCATAATGCAATGAAATGACCCACTGGGGTTTGTCTTCCCCATAGATTATAAGCACCTCTCAGGCAGGTAGCATTCCCCTATCACCCTGGACCCGATGGCTCTCAATAATTGTTTGTTAAACTGAACTAAACTGCCTTAGGACCCTCCACTGCAGGGAAGTGCCCTCGAAGACCTCGATAAAAAGAAAAAAAAAGAACTTGAAAAGAGATAGAAGGTTGTTCCCTTACAGTCAAACCAATAATCGTCTCATAATGGATCTAATTAGTCACTGCTGGGTAGAAACCAAAATGGTCTACAGGTGCAAGGCTAAGAGGTTCCGAACTTCCACCACGCTCATCAAGATGACCTGATGAAATCTCAAGGAGACAGGCCTGTGGTGACTAAATTCACAAAGCTGGAACCCCATCAGCTGCATCGTGTCTGATGAGAAGCACAAAGAGGGGGTTTGCTCACCTTGAATGAAACACACAAGAGCAGGCGCAGACCTGAATCTGGCAGCCAGAAGAGTCACTAGAGAGGCCTAAGGAGAACAACACTCAAAGCATTTCACTCCCCTCTGCTCCAAGTCCATGCTCACCAAGCCAGCCACCTTCTAAGGACTCCCTCTGCTTCTGGGCACTGAGACTGGACCAGGGGCTGTCCTGGAATGTTCTGGACTAACCCTCTACCATAAGTTATACTTTGAATTATACACAAACTACTTTAGCCCCCAATCCTTCATCCAAACACTGGTTCTCACTGCCCAGTGATAACAGGTTAGACACCCAAGGTCCCCCGTCCTCAACATTTATGCTCCAGCCACAAGAGATTCCTCAAAATTCCTTTTCTTCCCCTGCCCGCCTTTCCAGCAAACTTCTATTCATTTTTAAGACCCAGTTCAAATGTCACCTCTTTATAAAGTATTCTCTAACTCTTCTTGGCCTTATCCACACCCCAGCACCACTCTTATCTCTTGCTTTACACTGATTTTTGCCCAGTATTTAGCAACTGCTAGAAACCCAGCTTCACAAAGATATGACGTCATCAAAAGGGCTCTGGCGCCACCTAATGCTGAAAGGGAACTGCCCAACCTAGTAGTTCCCAGGGCATCAGGCAAACGCAGCTGTGCTTCCGTGCTTCTCTTAAAAATTTAAAATCTCTCACTGGGCCCCTGTGAGTTTGCTGCGGTGCCTCAGCAGTTTGGGCACAGGGGATCAGGGGGTTTAACCTACTGGGAAGGTCTTGTTCTATTGTAATAAACCCTGAGTTATTCAATAGAATCCTTACTAATAAATAATTAGGTGATTTATAATTTCACACAATGTTGAAATAAAAATCCTTCCACATGTATCTTTATGTACCTGTACAATTATTTCCTTCACTCATATAATTCAAGTAACTTTTAGTACATGCCTCTTATGTGCCAGGCACTATTTGAGATGCTGGAGAAAGAAGTGAATACAAAGTCACTCGTGAAATTTACATTCTACTGAGGAAACAAGAAAGAGAAAAACTAATCCTTTCAGGTACTGACCAGCTATGAAGTAAAATCAAGACTTGGGTTAGAGAAGGTTAAGGGTTTCTGCCCCTGGTATCAGCCCCCAAAAGCCTTCTGCATTTTTCAAGTGTTTTACAGTTTTGTTTTTTAGATTTCAACCTCAACCCCATCTGGAATTTATTCGGTGTGGTTTGAGTTCGGGAGGTTCTAACTCCTGACACAACTTTCCTACAGCTGAGCCTCCTCCTCTAGCAAACTTGTCTCCATCCACAAACAGAGCCATTCAATTCCATTCTCTCCAGCCCACTGGCTTCCTCCAGTTTGCTCCACAAAGGCGTCCAAAGGGCCAACAGCTCTCCCTCCTCCCTCATCTTTCCTGCTTCCATTCTCAGTTCTCCTCCCCAGTCAGTTCTTCACAGGACCATCAAAGCAGTAATTTTTTTAAAATGTAAAACTTGATATCACTCTCCTGCTTATAATTCTCCAATGACTTCCTACTGAAAATAGAATGAAATCCAGATTCCTTACCATGATTTATAATGTCCCACCTGGACTGCCCCACCTCATGCTTCTCCAAGAATGGTTTAATACTCTCTTTCTCACCCACTACACCCCAGCCACCCTGGCCACCTTTCAGCCCCCGAGGCACACCAAGTTATTCCCTCGTTCAGGCACTTTGCACTTGCTCTTTCCTCTGCCTGAAAAGCTACTGACCTAGAATCTATGGTCTAGGAGACTGGCTGCTTCTCATCATTCGAGTAATGTCACCTCCTCAAACAGGCCTTCCCATACCCTGACACCACCCCATCTAAAGCAGCCTCACCTCGGTCACTCTCCATCGCATTACACCATTTCACTTTCTGCAAGGCACTTGCCCTTAACTGAATTATCTTGTTCATTCATTTATTCGTGTTTATTGTTTGTCTCCCCTGACCCTTCCCAAAGAAAGTGCTCTAGAAGGCAGGGTCTTTGTCTTTTTCAGCTCTGCATCCCCGCCGTCTGTCACGTCTATCACGTAGCAGGTGCTCAGTTAATAACTGTAGAGGGGAGGGAAAAAAATCTGGGGCTCGGATTCTCACCCAAAAGATTGGTGTGGTATCTCTTAACGTCGGTATCTGCGGTGTGGAGCCAATCAACCTTCTCGCCCTCCTTCTCACCCTCCAGCCCCTCCTGCGGCCCGGCCCCCAGCTCGGACACAGAGCTAAGCTTGCTGACCCCCTAGGAAAATTTAATTCTCGTTGGCCGCGAGGCTGGACTCTGCACTGCCTTGGCGCCGCTGACCCATCCTCCCCGCCTGTCCTTTGGGCAGGGAAAAGCGCCAAGTTTCCACGGCGGCCGTCAAGCCCCGCCCGCCAGGCGGGCGGGAGGAGGAGTGAGAGGGCAGAGCCGCTTACCAGTTCATCCGGACTGAGGACTCCGAACTGCACTCTCTTGATGGTGCGCAGCGGGCATGCGCTGTCCCCGGAGGGGGGGCCACCCCCATGCATCGCGGAGGCAGGCGCGCTGCGCAGGCGCAAACCTCACTACAAAAAGCCTGCGCCGCCTGCACCTAGGCGCTCAGACCCTGTCGGGGCGGCCGCCGGGAAGGACCTCCCCGAGTTGGGAGGAAAAAGCCGGAGGAGGAAAAGGTGGGGGAGGAAAGGAGGCGGGGAAACGAAAAGGGGCGAAAGGAGCTCTCCTCCGCCTTTCCGGAGATTTTTCGTCTCCCAAAAAGAAAATAAAAAGAGGAAGGGAAAGGAAAAGGTTCTGGGGGAGGAAGAAGAAAAAGGGTAACGAATAAATAAGTAACCGGGCTCCTGAACGGCAGAGGTTACGGCAGTTTGTCTCTCCCCCTTCCGGGAGCCGCCTTCTTCTCCAACCGTCCCGGCCGCGCTCTCGGCGCTTCTGAGGAGCGAGCTGGCCGGATGACGCCCTTTATAGATTCGCCCTGGCATTCCCCCGCCCCTTCCTTTCCCGCCCTCCCTTGCGCTACGGGGTCGACTGCGCCGGCGTGCACGGGGCCCGCGCTCGCGTCGTTGTTCCTCCCTCCCCGGCTCCCTGGCTGGGTCACCTTTTGAAATGACGAAGGGGAAGGGAATTTTTTTATCCCGCCGCCTCCCCTCGCTGCTACCTCCCGCCCTGAAGCTTAAGGTTTGAAGATTCGAGGGTAAATATAGGCCGCTTTTATTCTAGTTTGGCGTGTGGTTTCATCTTCCGCCAAAGTTTCTGATTAATATCACCCCCCCACGCTGGAAAATGGTCTGTTCTGAGATTCGGTAATGAAGGAGGCGGGGCCGGTCGGATCCTCCCAAGTGGGTTCCCGAAGAGGGGGAGTACTGGGGCCGTCCTTGGTTATGAATATGCAGTAATGTCACTGAATATGCAAGAAGGATCAACATGGCGAGGCCAATTGCTTGTCCGGAAGTAGCTGATATCTGTCGAGCGGCCTCCTGGGACGGGTGGGCATCTCCTAGCCTCTAATGGGGCGCTGTACGGAGCTCTCGTTCTGGATCCTCGACCTGAGCCGCTCGAAGAGGTCTCAGCTCAGAGGCCTTCTCCGGAAGGACGCTGGCCACTGTCCGGGAGAGATCACGGGACCGCGACAATCCAGGAAAAGCAGATTAGCCATTGGGTGGGACACAAAAATCCTGGGGGACTCAGGGTCAATGCATCTGAACATTAGGAAATCCTACCCCTTCTAGAATATTTCAAAAATGGGGCGGGGGGTGGTGGTGCGGGGATCCCAAGGGATTCTCCAATAAGAGCAGGGGGTAGGACTTCCACTGTCCTTCCAAAGCAGAGATGACACCAACTGCACAGCCACATTCAGAGTGATCCTTGTTTGATGTCAATATCACGTCACCACCCCAAGGTGGGGAGGCATAACCACGAGGAAGGGAAACCATCGCTCAGAGAAAAAAAAAAACACACTCCCTTCCCCCATCGCAGCTGCTTGCTCTGTTTGCCTGAAAGCCCCAGACACTCCAGCCCCAAGGCTTTTCTCTCTGCCGCTGAGGGAAAAATCCTCCCAGTGGCTCATGGCCTGCCTGCCTCAGCCACTTTGATCTGCTCCTCAGACCTCCCTTCAAGCCCCAGCCTAGACTCCTGCTCTCCAGGCTTGTTTCAAGCCTGCTCTCCAGGCTTGTTCCAGGTCTTCCAGGCAGTCTTCTAGGCAATCCCTCTCCACGGAGTCCCCAATTCACCATTGACTCCAAGGGGTGTCACTCTCCCACACCAGTTCTTTTACAGTCACTTGTTCTCACATGTTTGTATTCCAGTTTTTCCTTCTATTTACCCAGTCCCCCCCACCCCACCCCCAGGCTCTCAAGTTCGATCTCACTCCACCTGACCTTCCCTCTCACAGCTGAGGTTCTGGGTGGTGATGATGGCAATGCTGCCCAACACGACCCCTGCCCCCATGATGTCAGAAGGTGCCACGGTCTCATAGAGCACATAATACTGCAGCATCAGAGCCACCACCACCTCAGAGTGCAGGACGGCACACACCAGGGCAGGGTGGGCCTTGGTGACCGCATAACTGACAGACACAAAGGAGACCAGGGCGAGGATCCCCACTGCCCCCACACAGCTCCAACTCAGAGGATCATTAGGCAACACGGGGGTCTGCAGCAGAAAGAGGCCTGGCACGGAGCCCACCAGCCCCACCAAGCCAAACAGGAAGGCCACTGTTAGTAGGCAGGAGGGGAAGTCCAGGGAGCGATACACCAGGAGGCCCAGCGACAGTGCCAGGCCACCCAGGAAAGTGAGCACATAGCCCAGGGCAGTGTAGAGGCCTGTGGTCCCCTCCTGCAGTGTCCCTAGTCCAGGTCCCAGGATGATGATGAGTCCCAGGGTGCTGCCCAACAAGCCACACCAGTCATAGCCACTGAGACGCTGGCTCTCGAAGCAGAGGGCAAGGAGAGCAGAGCAGACGGTGGAAGAACCTTTGCGGATGGTGGCAGCATTGCCAGCGGGCACCACCTGAACCGCACTGTAGGCGCATCCGATGCTGAGGACGTTGAACAGGGCATGGAGGCAGGCCCGGCCCCGGACATCGGGAGGTCCTAAGAGGGGGTCACCACGCAGTTTCAGCAGCAGGGCAATAGGGAGGTGGAAGAGGCATCGACAGATGAGCAGCTCCAACGAGGGTAAGTGGGAAGCCTGGTAAGCCATACGGGAGAAGGGGCCCACGAAGCCAGCGGGCAGGCCCCCACCCAGCAGGGCCACGAGCAGGCCCTTGGTGACATCAGAGGGCCGGCAGCGCTGGTGCGAGGGGAGGCTGGACGGAGTGGAGGGCGGTGATGGCTGGGTGAAGTCGGGCAGGTTGAAGTAGGGGTGACAGCCAGCCTGTTAGGGAGAAAGGAGCGCGGGCATTAGGGCAGCCATAGTCCAGGGGACCAGGGGTAGGGCGAATGTCAGGCTGGGTTCTGGGACCATGTAGGGCAGTAGAAGGGCAGGCTGTCTTGCCGAGGAACTCTTGGGAGCTAGAAAGGGCCTGAAAAATGGATGAGGTGGTACAGTGTGGGTCTGGAGCCTCTAAAGCAGGAAGCAGGGAGTGAGCAGTCCTGGAGCATCGTGTTTCTCTGGGTAAGTTGTTCCCGGGAGGAGAAAAAGAGGACCCAGGGATGCTCTGTTGGTTTGAGGAAGGGGAGGCGGCCTCAGATGCTGTGTATCTGTGTGATGTCACAGGTTCCAGGGACATCTGGGAACACCATTATGAATTTTGCTTGTGGGTGTCTAGGAAAGCTGGGAAGTTTTAGAGAAGGAGGGGGAAGGGAGCAGCCAGGAGCTACAGGGAAGGGGGCTGTGCGCCCCTGCGCCCCACACTCACCATCTTTCCCTTGGACTTCCTCCTCTCCTCCTGGCTCAGGGGCCCTGGGCCCTTCAGAGCTCCAGCCATTGTGAGCTGGTTGGAGGGGTGGCGGAGTTCTTCCCTGGAACCTCCCTGAGGTGGGGGTGGGCAGATTTTCTCAATGTTTCCAACTCTGCTTGCTTTACATTTTTGTGACTCCAAAGTCTGTCTGATTCTTTTTTTCCTCTTTTCAACTACCTCTGTGATGAGATATCTTCGGTTTTTAGTTAATTTATTTATGTCTTGCCCGATTTCCGAAAGGTTTTATGGAAAGGACCTCTGAGGGCCAGCTCCTCTTTCTCCTGAGTTTTGAATTTTTGAACACCTGGGAGGAGTCTCTGGGACTGTCCCTCTGGAGTTTCAGGAATGTGTTTCTCCTCTGTGTGCTTCCACCTGGTGGTGTTGGTGCTGTCCCAGGAGGTCCACACCAAGTCCTCTGCATTTACGCAGAGTATATACATGTGGATGTTTCTGCCGGTGGGAACAAAATAGCAAGCTGCGTGTTCATCTGCGCTGGTAGCCATTTACGTGTACCTGTTCTGTAGGGCTGGGGCGTTCCCAGCTCGCGGCCTGGGGGGTCGGGGGGGGGCCCCTGTGCATTTCTGGAGAGGGAGCGTGTGTGTGTCTGTGTGTGTGTGTCTGTGTGTGTGTTTCTCCAGGGCTGCCCCTTTGAGTGTGTTGAGCCTGGGTCTGCGGGTCCCATTGGGCCTGATTGTGAGCCTGCCACGTTGTGTGTCTGCGGAGAGGGTGTGCGTGCTCTGGGCGGTGTGCACCACTGAGTGAAGAGCGTGCAGGGGGCGGGGGGGGGAACCCCTTCCCAGGGAGTGGGTGGTCGTGCGGCCCCGCGCCGCTGCTGCTGCAGCCAGGCCCGCGCCTAGCTCGGTGCCCACCCGTCCGGCCGCCCTGCGTGGCGCCGTTCCCTTCCCGGGATCGGTCCGGGCGCAGGCCGTCGGGCGCGCTCGCCCCGAGCCCGAGCCCGGAGCCTGGTGTCTGTGCCTGCTGCGCTGCGCCAGCCTCCTCTCGGCGGCGGCGGCGGCGGCGGCGCTGGGGGGGTACTGTTTCCGGGGGTGGGGGTGGGGGTAGGACCGGGGCGGGGGGAGCCGATGATGTCAGCGGCGGCGGCGGCGGCGGCGGCGGCGGCGGGGCCGGGCCGGGGCCGGGCGCTGGGGGGGCCGGGGCCGGAGCCGGAGCCGGAGCTGGAGGCGGGCGAAACCGGAGCGGCCGGTGGCGGCCACGGTGATGAGTCGGGCCTGGCGGACGCGGCGCCATCGCAGTCAGGTGGGCCCCGGGGCGAACCGGGCAGGGCCAGGGCGGACCGGAGCCAACAGCCGGGCCCCCTCCCCGCTGCCCGGTGCCGCGGGGGCCCGGGCCACGTCCCGTGCCGCGACCGCTCCCCTTTCGGGTTGACCTGGGGGCTCAGGGGTCGGGGGCTGAATCTGGCCCCGCCTCCAGGCGCGCACGGCGCTGGGGGGGGGCCGACTAAGGGGGCCCGGGTACGGCGTCCGACCCAGCGGCGGCCGGGGGGCGCGATCGCCTGGGGCCGTGGAAAGGGCCGCGCTCATTCCCCGCTTGAAGGGTTAATTCTGCAGCCCAGTGTCCCCCTCCCCCTGTGGGGCACGTTGGGGTGGGGCGGGGCGGGTGTGAGCCCGGGCCGGCGCTGCAAGCCGCTGGGAGGGCGATGGCGTAGGAGCCAGGCAGGGGGGTGGGGGGAGGGGTGGGCCGCCGAGTGCCCTAGAGTTGGGGTGTGCGGGGTGCGCAGGGCGAGCAGGCGACCCGGAGCCGCCGCGCCGTCGGGGCAGGGTTGTGGCTGTGAGTCCTGGAGCTTGTGTGTCTCCTCCTGTGTTGTGGGGCAAGGTAAACCTCTCCTGGTCACCACTGTTGGCTGGTGCGGCAGCCAGGGGTCCTGCAGGGCTCTCCCGGGCTATGGGGACAGAAAGCCAGACAGAGAGAGTCCAGTGTTGTGGGGCAGAATTACAAGATGTGGCCCTGTGGCTTTGGGTGACAGGTCCGCATTTGAAGCCGGGCACAGTACCGGCGGAGTTTGCTAGGTGTGGGGTTTCATGTTTTACACCGGCGTGTGTTTTCTTGCACATATGTCTGGCGCTGCACATATGAACTATTTGGGAACTGTTGTTTTCTGCGTAGCTGGCGAGGGGTAAGTGCTGTGGAGGGCGCCGGACTGCAGGGTGTTGTGTGCCCAGCTGGAGAGGGCAGTTGTGTACCCTTGAGTCTGAGTGGGAAGGTGTCGGGTCCGGTCCCGTTCATGCGGCCCCGCTGAGGTGTGGTCCAGTCTCGGAGAGGATGGCCCGCTGGATGGGTTCTTGGGTCCATGTGACGATCAGGTGGCACAGGGGAGGGAGGGCGCGGGGGGATGCATGTCTAGAACTCAGGTCCCGCGGGTCGTGCAGGAAGTGAGAAGCCCCAGGGTGTGTCTCAGGTACCCCTAGGGCGGCTGGCACCAGTGTGAGGGGCCCTGGGTGGAACATGCAGGTTGTGTTTATGGGATGGGGGGGCAGCCGAGCGAGGGGAAGGTTGTGTGTTTGCGACATTCCCTACGGGATTCTTTTGTGACGTCGTTTGTGGGAGCCCATCTGTGCTGTTGGGCTGGGAAGCAAGCTGGTCAGAAAACACTTGTGGGGAGGGCGATGGCGTGACAAGGGCCGTGTGGGCCTCGGACTCTGGAGATCAGCCGTGAGCTGTGTGTGCGTGCCTGCCTCTGCGTGTTGGAGTGGCCGTGTGGGGCTGCTGTGGGGATATGTTATGAAGAAGGAGGGGAGATAAATATGGGGCAGAGCAAGGGCAGCAGGCGGGAGGCCTGGGTGTTGTCGGGCAGCCCAGCTAGTCTGTGCAGGGTCTGTGCGCTAGCCCCTCGCCGGCCCGCCCAGCGCGTCAGGGTCACCGGGTGGAGAGGCCTGGCGGCTGCGAGGAAACTCAACTTGGACGGAGCAGCTCCTTGGCCATGTTTATGTAAAGGCCGGGTGTGACTCTTGTCACTGAAATGGAAAAAAGAAACATGAAGTTTTCAGTCTCCTCCTGCTTCAACCCTCTCTCTGCCCCCTTGCAGGGATCTCTGCTATTCTGTCTCTTCTGTGATGCACACTGGGCCCCTCCTGCGACCGTGGAAGGGTCTGGGAATGGAATTTGCTCACTAGGCAGATTCCTCAGAACAGGTTTTCCTCACCTTTGGGGCCCAGGCCCTTCTGTAGATGTGTGTGTGTGTGTGTGTGTGTGTGTATGTGTGTGTGTGTGTGTGTGTGTGTGTGTGTGTGTGTGTGTGTTCCAAGTGTACATATCGCTGTGGTCTGCCCCTGGCCTGGCGGGGAGGGTGCGTGTGCATGGGGGCAGGGAGGACACTACGGCCAGGCCCCCCCCACTGCGTGGGGGCGTGCTGGCTATGTCAGGCCTGCACAACAGGTGCACCACGGCCTGGTGGAGGGCAAGGAGGCCTAGACTAGAACTGAGGAGTTCGGGCCCTACCCCTTCCTCGCTGGCACCTTCCCTAAGTGAGCCTCAGTTCCTCATCTTTAAAATGGGGCTAATCACCTGCCCTGTCCGTCTTCCAACAGGGCTGTAGGTAGGTAGCACATGGAAAACATACCTGGAAAGTAGCTACAGTCTGGGGACTATGCCTGTGCCAGCCACTGTCAGCCCTCTGCCAGCACTGAGCCCCTTCCTGGGGCTTGGTTAATAACAACAGTAAACACTTATTTAACACTGTGCACCAGGCACTGTCCTCAGTGCTTTTACGTATGGTCACTCATTTAGTCCTCCCAGCGCCGCGTGGAAGTAGGAGTTCTAAGTACCTCCCTTTTTCAAATGAGCCAGCCGAGGCCCAGGGAAGTAATTTGCCCAAAGCCACTTAGCTAGTAAGAAGTAAAGCTGGATTTGAACCCAGCCAGTCTGATTCCAGATCATGTGCTCTTTATATGTGTCCTCTACTGCCCTTTTGAAGCTTTCTGTGGGCCTCTCTGTGCACCACCCCCGCCAAACACACACGCACTTCTGCCCAATTTCTGCAGAACTTAACACCTGCACCAGTCCATTTCAGAAGACTGGTGTGTTTAAACAGTGACTTAGGGAGTCTCAGCCTGGGAGGGAGAACCTAGCATCCACTGCTGGATACTGGCCACAGGAGCACAAAACGTTGATGAACCAGGCAAAGGAGAGATTGTTCTTGTCCTGAGGGTCAGGGAGGGCCAAGAGGAAGATGGCATTTGAGGTAGATCTTAACATTTTGGAGGGATTTGGGGAAGAGGCTGGGGGGAAGGTTGTATTTCTAGCAGGAGAACCAGCATGGGCGAGGGCATGGAGGTGTGGGACTGCTGGGGTTGGAGAGCACAGCGTGTGCTTAAGGGGAGACTCATGCAACGCAAGAATAGAGAGGAAGATGGGAATTAGACTCGAATGCTCAGCTGAGGAATTTGAGCTTTATTCCGGAGTGGAGGCCCGAGAAGGTTTCTGAGCCCAGGAGCGATGCCACCTGAGCTGCTTCGGGGCCGTTGATCCTCAGTGAGAGGAAGGCTGGATGGTGGAAGCTAAGACCAGAAGCAGGGGACGAGCTGGGAGGCCATGGCCTTGGACCATGAGTGTTAACAAGGCCCTGAGCTAGTTTGGGGGCCAGAGGCAGGTTAGAGGGAAGGTTTCCAGAGCCATTCCCAAGCTGGGCTGCAGGGAATTCCCTGGCAGTCTAGTGGTTAGGACTCCACACTCTCACTGCTGAGGGCCCAGGTTCGATCCCTGGTCAGGAAACTAAAATCCCCTAAGCCGCACAGCATGGCCAAAAAAGAAAACAAAAAACAAAAAAAACTGGGTTGCATATTTGACCAGACTCAGTGGCTGCTGGATGTGGAGAGTGAGGGAAAGGGTGGAGTCAGATATGACACAGTTACCATTTAGCACGTGAGACCTCGCGTGGTGATTTCGGTAGCCCGCTGGCCCCGGCAGTGTGGCAGAGGGAAGGACCCTGCATCTGGGTTCACACAGGCCTGGATTTGAATTTTGACTCTGCTGCTCACAAGCTGTGTGACCTTGAGCAAGGTAAATCCCTCTGTGAGCTTCAGTTTCCTCATCTGTAAAATTGGGATAAAATAAATGCCAACTTTGGGTGGCTGAGGAAACCATTAAATGAGGCAACGCCTGTAAAGCCCTGGAGGTAAATCAGGCAAAGCGTGAGCACCCTGGAAGTGGTCAAGTTACGCTCGCCACCCCCAGCTCCTGGCCAAGTCAGGCCAGGACTGAGGATGGCGTCCTTCCTGAAAGTGGACACACTCCAGGACGACTTGAAGAAAGCAGGTTCATTCATTTACCCCAAATGTTTTTGATCTCCCACTATGTATCAGGCACTGTTCTAAGCACTGGAGGTAGCAGTGAACAAAGCAGAGAAAAATCTCTCCCTCCCCTGGAGCTTGCAGTCTAGCGATGAATGAACAGTATGTCTTACTAAATGCCAAGGAGGAAAATAAAGTAGGGGAGAGGGAATAGGGAGTTTGGGGAGGTACGGGGCGGCCAGGGAGGGCCTTGGGGGAAGGTGACTTTTGAGTCAAGGCTTAAAGGAGGTGGGGCAGCAAGGCATGAGGCTACCTGAGGAAAGAACATTCCAGGCAGAGGGAACAGCAAGAGGTGGAGTGTATCTGGTGGCAGCCCTCAGATCTGCACCTCAGTCACACCTCTAAGATCACACAGCCAGTTAAGAGTAGAGAAATGGTAAAAACAAACTAAAAACCACAGAGCCATCAAACCTACCCTGAAGCCTGATTTCTGCCCCTTTTTCTTCACCACTTCCCCCCACCATTTTCCGGGACTGAGTTCCAAGATGATAATTAGAGCTAGCACTTCCTGAGCATTTGCCGCATGGCAGGCACTCTTCTACGTACTGCCAGTCATCAGCTCGTTTATTCTTTACAACCCTATGTAGTGGGCGCTTCTCATTATCCCCACCTCATTGACAAGGAAACTGACATACAGAGAGGTTAAGTAACTTGCCCAGGGTCCCATAACTAGTGTCTTCTCCACCTCCCATAAACCCTTGCAGGGCAGTGGCCTCTGGTGGGGCAGTTGAACTCAGGAGAGCAGGGTCCAAACCCAGCTTGGTTAGCAGTGAGACCAGGGGCAAATCACCCTGTCACTACGTTCTCTCTACCTGCAAGTGTGGTGTCTAGAGTATTTAAAGCCTCAAGTTTCCTCATCTGTAAAATGGGTTTGACACTAGCCCCTGCCTCACTGTGGTCCTTTTGAGTGTTGAGATAATGCAGATAAAATGCTTAGCACTGGATTTGGCACATAATATTTTTCTCATCAATGGCAGCTCCAAGTACCATGATGATGATGGTTCTAGATGATCTCCAAGGGCCAGGCCAGCCTTGGACCTCTGTGGTTCTAAAAAGCCTTGATAGGCCTTGTCCAAATATCTTGGCAGTCAGCACACAGCCATGCCTCAGTAGGCCCCAAGCCCATATGGCTGTGCAGGTGGGCAGGCCTGGCCAAGGGGGTGAGTGGGGGCCAGAATCAAGCCTTGCTGTGCGTGGCCTTTTCCTCTATTTTTTTCCCCTTCCTCTAATTTCCACGAAGATCCTAGATGGGCTGGTGGCGGCCCTAGTGGGTGCTGTTGAAAGAAAAACATAACTGTTTTCCTGTACACTCAACTCATGACACTTCTGACACGAAATGTGTGGGTTTTTCTCCCCACACTGACCAGTTCTCTGACACTAGCTGGGTGTCCTATAATTCAGTTCAATTCCGATACTGTCTGCCTGGAGAGAGCATCAGATCCCAGAGGTTAAGGGCTCATTCCCACAAGACTGCCCCCACTTCAGATACCAGTTTGCAAGCCCAGACCTCCTGTAGTTTTTTTTTGTTTTAAAACTTTTAGTTTTATTTTATTTTATTTAGTTTTTTGGCCGTGCTGCGCGGCCTGTGGGATCTTAGTTCCCCGACCAGGGATTGAACCCGTGACCCCTGCAGTGGCAGCACAGAGTCCTAACGACTGGACCACCAGGGAATTCCCCAGACCTCCTGTACTTCTGACTGACCATCAAGACATCAGGCTTTCTCATGACCCCGTCCTCAGACTTGATAATTTGCTAGGATGGCTTACAGAACTGAGGGAAATACTTACATTTATTGGTTTATTATATAATAAAGGATATGATAATAGCCAAATGAAGAGGTACGGAGGGCGAGGTCTGGAAGGGTCCGAGGACAGGAACTTCTGTCTTCACAAAGTTGGGGTGCACTACCCTCTCGCCATGGGGATGTGTTTAGCAACCAGAAGCTCTCTGAACCCCATATTTCAGGGACTTTTATGGAGGCCTCATCACACAGGCATGATCGATTATTACCTGAGTCTCCAGGCCCTCTTCTCTCCCCAGAGGCAGTGGGGGACTGGGGCTGAAAGTTCCAAACTTCTAATCATGGCTCTGTCTTTCTGGTGACCAGCCCGCATCCGGGATCCCACCAAGAGTCGCCTCATTAGAACAAGAGACTCTCCTATCACCCAGGAAATTCCAAGGAGTTTAGGAGCTTAATGTCAAGAACTGGGCTCAAAGACCAAATGTTAGAGTAAGATTCTCCTAGCACCCCTGTTACTTGGGAAATTACAAGAGTTTTAGGAGCTCTGTGTCAGCAATGGGGACAAAGACCAAATATATTACAGTTGACCCTCGAACAGTGTGCGGGTTAGGGGCGCAGACCGTCCACGCAGTGGAAAATCCAAGTATAGCCTTACAATCGGGCCTCCGTATCCAAGGTTCCGCGTCCTCGGATTCAACCAACCTCGGATCGTGTAGTGCTGTCATATTTACCATTGAAAAAAATCCACGTGTAAGTGGACCTGTGCAGTTCAAACCTATGTTGTTCAAGGGTCAACTTTATTTCTTGTTATATCACAGTATCACAGCTGTAAACATGTCCTTCATCCTGATGTGATATAATCAAGAACGCAGGCTTTTGAGCTGAACTTCCTGGCATCAGATCCCAGCCCTGCTACCAACTGGTCATATATCCTTGGGCAGCTACCTAGCATCTCCGAGCCTCAGCCTGTCACTTTAAAGTCAAGAAGCTAACTGCTACCTTTTAGGGTAGTGATGAGGAACAAATGGGGTAATGCAAGTAAAAGCATCAACTCTTGGGGGTCCCTGTTGGCTGGTGGCTGTCACAGAAGGGAGTGGGAGGCCTTGCTCTCTTTCCCCATTTTACAAACAGAACTGAACACCAAACCGCGAACGGGGCCCCTTCCCCTGGATTCCTGACCCACCTGCAATCCAGCAACTCAACTGATGGAGAGGCATTTGACCTAGGTGTGTGCCTGACAGTCGGGGCTGTTAGAACTTTTGAATATCACCCCTGTTTACCACCCTCCTCGTCCTCCAGGAGAGGGCTCAGAGCAATCTTTCGGGAACATGAAATGGGCTGTGGAGGGCAGGCAACTTAGTCCAGATAGTATGAGTAATAAATGGGAAGAGAGCGTCTTCTGGGGGGGTGGGAATTGTATGAGGAAGTCCTGACGCAGGACACCTCGGAGGTCATGTGTGACTCAGGACGTGCGCAAGGGGAGGGCTCCCAGGCTTCATGGAGGGTTCATGAGAGGGGCCAAGAGCTCTGCTCTCAGGTCAAGAGGCCTGGGTCTGTGAACAGGCCCCACCTGTCATGACCAGCTCTGTGTGTCTTTGGCTAAGTTACTTTATGGCTCTGGAATTGAGATCTTCAACTGAAAAATTAGCCCCCAAAGCCGAGGCTGCGAGGTGCTTTCTGGGCAGTGACCACCACAGCTCACATTTGGGCTGCCTGCTATTCCTTTTGGATGAGCCTCCCAGCAAGAGTGAGATAGGGGTTGCATTCCCCACCCTCCCCTTTTTAAGCCAAAGTCCTAAAGCCACCAGCTGTCAGAATAAGGAGTGGGACCCAAGCTTCCTCACTTCCGGTCTGGTGGCCTTTTAGCGCCCTTCAGAGATTGGAGCAAGCTGGCACGTGTGCAAGAGTTCGTGGTCTTCAGTGGTCACCTGGCACCTAGGCCAGAAACCCCCTCTAAGATTTAATGTCAAGAGGTCCTCTCCTAATTTGAATATCTAGCAGCTTGGTCCAATGAAAAAGCTCAGACAAATCTATCTTGATATGTAAATGAGACTATTATAGTGAAAGACAACATGCAAATCTTTGATTTCCTTTGAGCCCCGAAGGTTGGGCCAAAGGGACTTGAGAGTGATCCAGCAGGCTTCCCTGGACCTACGGGATTGAACTGTGCTCCTGGATTGTTTTGAGGCAAATTGGGAATATGCAAATTATCTTGTTCCTGTACTTCTGGGGGCCAGCAGCACAAGGCTTTGCAATAATTTGTGTGAACTCCTGGGTCCAACTGGAGGCAGCTCAGCAAATAACCTCTCGGGCTCCCAGGGGGGTCAGGGTCTGCAGAGCAGCCTGGGCCTCGTTGGCCCTGCACACTGCGCCACCCCCCACCTCCTGGGTCCCCTCCCGTCCGGTTCCCTTATTGAGGACGGGGTTTCTGTTTCCCCACAGAGGGAAGAGGCCCGGCAGAAGGGACTCGCTGAGCCACCCCCGCTCTGCTCCATGTTGGCTGTGCTCTCAGGTGAGGTGGTGCGAGAGGTCTGCCCCGCGGGAGGCTGGGCCTGAGGCAGCAGGCCAGCAGAGCAGCCGTGTTGTCCAGGCCGGGGAGTCCTGAGAAATGGTCAGCAGAGGCTGTGGGGCCTCCCTCCCCCTCCCAGTGGGAGAGGGGTGATCATTGCTTACCTCGCTAGTCTGTGGCTTGGAAGTCTTGACCCCTGACCTTCATCAAGACCTGAGGTATTCCTGGCCTCTACCAGCCCCCGACGTTTGACACACGGGCGTTGGATGCTGGCCGGACGTGGGGTGGCTAAGGTTAACCCCTCACTTCCGTGACCAGAAGTCAGTCAGCATTCCACCCGTCTCTGGCCAACAGCCCCCAACCCCCTCCCAGCTCACCTCTGATTTTAGAGGCCCCCGCCCTCTGCCCAGCCTCTGAGATCCTCCCCTGGCCTCTTCTCCTCCATCTAGGCTGGCGCCATGCCCCCCCCAGCAGAGGTGACAGACCCGTCCCATGCCCCCGCCGTCCTGCGCCAGCTCAATGAGCAGCGGCTCCGTGGCCTCTTCTGTGACGTCACCCTCATAGCCGGAGACACCAAGTTCCCTGCTCACCGCAGCGTCCTGGCTGCTTCTAGTCCCTTCTTCAGAGAGGCCCTGCTCGCTTCAGCCCCACTGCCCCTCCCACCAATTACTGGGGGCTCTGCCCCCAACCCTGCCTCCACCACAGCTTCTTCCTCCTCCTCCTCTTCCTCCTCCTCTCCCCCTCCACCCTCACCTCCCGCTTCATCCCCACCCCGGGTCCTGGAGCTGCCAGGTGTCCCAGCAGCTGCCTTCTCTGATGTCCTCAATTTCATCTACAGTGCCCGGCTGGCACTACCTGGTGGTGGAGGGGACGGGGCAGCCGTGGCAGAGATCGGCGCTCTGGGGCGGCGTCTGGGCATCTCCCGCCTGCAGGGCCTGGGGGAGGGAGGTGATGCCTGGGCACCTCCTGCCCCAGCCCCCATGGCCACCTCGCAGCCTGAAGAAGACAACTTCGGGCCTGGGCCTAGGCCAGCCGGGGAGTGGGAGGGTGACAGGGCTGAGGCCCAGGCCCCTGACTCACAGCCTCCCCTGCCCCGGCGGCCCCTCCCCTGCCCCCGATGTGGGAAAAGCTTCATCCATCCCAAGCGGCTGCAGACCCATGAGGCACAGTGTCGTAGGGGGGCCAGCACTCGGGGGTCTGCAGGGCTGGGAGCCGGGGGCTCTGGCCCCAGTGGCCCTTCAGGAGTGGACGCCTCAGCCCTGCCCCCACCAGTGGGCTTCCGAGGTGGTCCCGAGCACGTGGTGAAGGTGGTGGGCGGCCACGTGCTGTACGTGTGCGCGGCCTGTGAGCGTTCCTACGTGACCCTGTCCAGCCTGAAGCGGCACAGCAATGTACACTCGTGGCGGAGGAAGTACCCCTGCCGCTACTGTGAGAAGGTGTTCGCCCTGGCTGAGTACCGTACCAAGCACGAGGTGTGGCACACCGGGGAACGCAGGTGAGTGGCCTGCACGGCCGGGGATGGTGGGGGGAGGGGTCACATGGGACCTTGTCCACTCAGGGATCACAGGGACAAGGGAGAGAATGGGCAGAGCATGGGGCCTAGAAACTCATCCTGAGACGCCTGCTCACCCACTAGCCCCTGCTCACCTGCTTTCCATCACTCACCCTTCTGCCTCCCTTCAGCCCCGTTTCCTTCCGCTGATGTTTATTAGCACCTCCAGGTGTCACGTCCTGGCTTGGTGATGTGGAAGAGACCGAGGAAGAGAAAGTTGCTTCATGGGACAGGACTAGGGAGCTCAGGCATGTCCAGCAACAGCTGTAATGCACCCCTGTTCATAAGACATTTCCCCCTTCTGTCATGTGAGCTTCAGAAGAAGGCTTTGGGAGGTAGGCAAGGTGTGTGATTATTCCCAGTTCACAGACGAACAGCTGAGGCCTGGCATCTCACAGCCAGTGGGGGGCACTGTACTGGGACTGGTGTCCTTTCTGAGGCTGGCAGGGTGAGACAAGCAGCCTTTAAGGAGGGTGAGCAAATGGCTGGGGCAGTTCAAGGTCTGAGTGGAGGCAGGAGAGGACGTGGGAAGCTGAGGCCGTAGCTTCACGGCCCCTGACTCAACTGGCTCTGGCCCTGCCCTGTTCCATGCCATCCTGGCCCAGGTACCAGTGCATCTTCTGCTGGGAGACCTTTGTCACCTACTATAACCTGAAGACCCACCAGCGAGCCTTCCATGGCATTAGCCCGGGCCTCCTAGCCAGTGAGAAGACGCCCAATGGAGGCTATAAGCCCAAGCTCAATACCCTCAAGCTGTACCGCCTGCTCCCCATGCGGGCGGCCAAGCGGCCCTACAAGACCTACAGCCAGGGAGCCCCCGAGGCCCCCCTTTCTCCGAGCCTCAACACTCCGGCCCCTGCGGCAATGCCGGCCAGCCCACCACCCGGACCCCCACCTGCCCCAGAGCCTGGCCCCCCACCGTCTGTCATCACTTTTGCCCACCCAGCTCCCTCTGTCATTGTACACGGGGGTAGCACCAGTGGTGGAGCAGGGAGTGGGCCGGCCAGCACAGGGGGGGCCCAAGCTGCCTCAGTCATCACTTACACTGCTCCGCCACGGCCCCCCAAAAAACGTGAGTACCCACCTCCTCCCCCTGTGCCTGCAGCTGCCCCAGCCAGCCCAGCCCCAGCTGGCAGCCCAGCCACAGCCACGGAGGAGGCCAAGGGCCGGAACCCACGGGCCACAAGGACTCTGACCTACACGGCCAAGCCAGCTGGTGGGCTTGGCGGGGGCGGGGGTCCCCCTGCAGGGCCTGGCCGGGGTCCCTCTCAGCTGCAGGCTCCACCTCCACTGTGTCAGATCACTGTACGAATCGGTGAGGAGGCTATTGTCAAGCGCCGCATCTCAGAAACTGACCTGCGTCCCGGGGAGCTGAGCGGAGAGGAGATGGAGGAGAGCGAGGAGGAGGATGAAGAGGAGGACGAGGAGGAGGACGAGGAGGATGAGGAGGACGAGGAGGAGTCGAAGGCTGGCGGGGAGGACCAGCTCTGGAGGCCCTACTACTCGTACAAGCCCAAACGCAAGGCTGGAGCCGCAGGCCCGGGCAGCAGCGGGGGCGGCGGGATGCCCAGAGGCCGCCGGCCGCCTCGCTGGAGACAGAAGCTGGAACGGAGGAGCTGGGAGGAGACCCCGGCGGCCGAGGGCCCCGCAGGGCGTGCCCGTGGCGAGCGGAGGCACCGCTGCGGGGACTGTGCCCAGACATTTGCCACCCTGAGGAAGCTGCGCAAGCACCAGGAGGCCCACGGCGGGGGCTCCCACAACTCTCGGGCTGGACGGAAGCCTTCCACCCGCTTCGCCTGCCCTCACTGCGCCAAGGTGTGCAAGACGGCAGCCGCCCTGAGCCGCCACGGGCAGAGGCATGCTGCCGAGCGGCCCGGGGGTACCCCCACGCCTGTCATTGCCTACTCCAAGGGCTGCGTTGGCACCCGAGCCGGGGACGTCAAGGAGGAGGCTCCCCAAGAGATGCAAGTCTCCTCATCCAGTGGGGAGGCGGGTGGCGGGAGCGCTGCTGCTGAGGAAGCTTCCAAAACCGCCTCGCTCCAGGACCCTGTCATCTCAGGGGGGGCGGAGCCCTCAGTGGTGGCAGGAGGGGGTACCTATGCATACCCACCTGTGCAGGAATTTCCACTGGCTCTGATCGGGAGCGGCCGGGAATCTGGCAGTGGCAGGGGAAAAGCTGGGAGTGAGGGGCCAGTGGGGGCTGGGCGGGGGGACCGGATGGAGGGGATGGGGGCTGCCAAAGTCACCTTCTACCCTGAGCCCTACCCACTCGTCTATGGGCCCCAGCTTCTTGCCGCCTACCCTTACAACTTCAGCAACTTGGCCGCTCTCCCAGTTGCTCTTAACATGGTCCTACCTGATGAGAAGGGTGGGGGGGCCCTTCCCTTCCTACCAGGGGTCTTTGGCTACGCAGTCAACCCTCAAGCAGCACCCCCTACCCCTCCAACTCCACCGCCCCCAACTCTCCCTCCACCAGTCCCCCCTAAGGGAGAAGGGGAAAGGGCAGGGGTTGAAAGAACCCAGAAGGGAGATGTGGGGTGAGCTCTGGGCCCAGATCCCCCCTTTCACCAGATGCCACCCTCCCTGAACCCCCGCCACTACCAGCTCCCTGGCCTCCCTGCCCCTTGGGAGCCCCTCCACACTCTTGTGCAGGGACTTGGGGGCCTCTGGAGCTCAGGGGTCAGGCTGCTTTGTGTGAGATTGTAGTTTTCCCACCACCTGGGAAGGGATCTTTGGTGGTTCCCCTCTCAGTTCTCCTCCAGGGAATGGCCTCCGTGAGGGGCAGGGCCAGCTCCCATCCCTTCTCCAGCCCTTGGGGCAACTGAGCAATATACTTAAATGAATCTCTACTCATAGCCCCCACCAGCTCTGAATGTCTAACCCGCCCCCCTGATTCGTAAACCTAGGGGGAAACCATCTCTCTCACCTAATGTTCCCCCCTCGTTCTGAAGCTTTCTCTAAGCCCTTGCCCAGATGCTTCCCAGCACATTCCATCCTTTGTGGCCCAGGGCCTGGACCAGACCATTGTGATACCTGACACTTACTCACCTGGGAGTATGGCTTTGGATTCCATTCTCCCCAGCGGTGGGTTTCTGTGCCCATTTCCTTCACATTAAGATGCCATCCCTTCCTTGGCTTCCATGCCTTTGGATCTTCCATATTCCTCCTTATACTCCTAGACTCTGGAGATGGCCTCTCCCATCCAGGTCAAGGAGGTGCTGGGGGGAGGGCTACCTATCTGTTCCATGGCTGAGTACTTTCCCAGCCCAGGGCAGCACCAATCTCAGCCCTACTTTGACCCTCAAATCTCGTGAGCCCCAGACTCTTCCAAGGCAAAAGAAGTAGGTAGATTGCACCTCTTCCTGCCTCTACATATGGCCTCTTCTGGGCTAAACCAGATTTGGGGGCCAGGAGGGAGGAGCTCTATATGGGATGGGGAAGGGAATCTACTTTCTCCCTGTTTTTTTTCCCGATGGTTTCTCCCAGACTAGACCAAATAGCCAGAAAAATGGATGGGGGTTGGATGGGTGGGTAAGCCCAAGATTTGCACATGACCTCCCATCCTTACCTTAACCTCCTTTTTTCCCCCAGTATCACTTCCCTCACCAATCACTCCAGATGGTTTTTGGTGAACCATCCTACTCCCTTGGTGGGCTTTGGGGTATCCCCACCAACTTTCCCTGCAAAATAGCACCTTACACCCCATCTTTGACTCAGTTCCCCACGCCCAAAGATCCCAGCCTAGGGATGGGGTACAGGGACCTTGTAAGTCCCTAATCCCTAATTTGCACTAGTTAACCCTGGTCAGGGGTCCCTATGTTTCCTTCCAGTGGGGGAGTTGAAGAAATGTTTGCTCCTAATTCTCTTTGATAACTGGGCCTCCCCACTCTGTGATTGGATGAACATTTTCCATCCACCCACCTCCCCCCCCAGAAAAAAAAAAAACAGCTCACGAGGGGAGAGCCAGTTTGGGGGAGCAAATTTGAAAAATGGGAATTAGAGGAGTGCAGTTTAAAAAGGGGAAAAGTTGTCATCAAAATGGCAGCCTTTTTCTCAGCTACTGTTTTTTGGGGCCAAGATGGCTGCCCTCTCAACTGATGCTGAAAGGGCAAGATCATGGCTTTTGGAGGGAGGGGGTTTGGGGGGAGGGACAGGACCAACCTCCTGCCTCTTCTCGCCCTCCCAGCATACGGAAAGGGGAGGTTTTCGACAGGCTCCCTGAATGTTAACCACGGAGGAGTGTCGCTCCTTCACTCCTCCTCTGTCTCTTTGCACTTTTCTTGGTCTTGGCCACAGTCCGAGTGAAGAGTTTCCTACTGAATGTACCATACCGAGTTCCAATTTTTAAGGGGGAGAAAAGTTTAAAACGGGGAAAAATGCAAAAAAAAAAAAAAAATCACAAAAAAAATCCCCACAAATCTTGTTTCTGGCACTTTAGAAAAACTGCGAATAAAAGTACATAATAAAGAATACATATATATCTACACACAAATTATATATATAAAATATATATATATATATATATATATATATATATATATATATATATATATATATATATATATATATATATACACAGCGGAACCACAAGAGAGACTGAGGAAGGCCTTGGAGGCAGGGGGCAGATGCGATAACAGTCCCCCTATATCCTTAACCTGCACTCCTCTGAGGCAAAAAGGCACAGAGATGGAAGGGGTTGAGGATGGACCAGGGAATTTGAATTTCAGAACAGGTCAAAATTCTAAAACCATGGACATTTTGGGAGAACTGAGAATGTAGACATTTATTTTTTTGAAAATATGATTTAGGAAAATAGTTTCCAGAATTTGGTGGTTCTGGGCAACAAAGGAGATTGTGGCAAAATGGCGATTAAAATACATGTATCGGAGTTGGGGAACTTGAATATTGTGAATTTCACATGTTGGAAATTTGGGATTTTGCAATTTTGTCTTTTGAAAATTATTAAGTCTTGTCAGTTTGTGCCCTCTTTCCCCATGTTCCCTGGGAAGAAGGGTGACGGTGGAGTGGGAAGGCCACTGGTTCTGTGCCACAGCACGCAAGATTTAGAATTCTACAGACTCTAGCTCTATACGTAGTGAGGACCCAGATTTAGAGAAACTGACCAATATTTATCTCCGCATTTGTGTGTGTGTCCAACTCTCTAGGCCAATAAACCAACAAGACAAACGAACTGTGCTCCGCAGTGGGATGCCAGGTGCAATTATTGGCGTGGCTGGTGGGTCTGGCTGGACAGGGACATGCTAACCTTGTCCCACAGGGATCCCTACAAGTTGTAGCCCTATTCTCCCTCTTAGGACACCAACTTCCAGCAATTGAGTAGGCGTGAGAGCCTGCTGACCCTAGGTACTTCACTGTAATTGCTGCAGCCACTAGGCTAAAGCTGACTTTGCTCTGACCTCCAGGCAGAAACATTAACGCAGTCCAGTTCACAGAGCCTGCTGGGCACAAGATCTTCATCTCCCAGATGAAGCCCTTTCTCCAAACTGAAAGGAAACAGGCACAAAGTGTGTGATGGCCATAAGAGACACCAACACCCTTTCTTGTTCCACTCCTGGCCTCCCACGGGCTTCAACTCCCTGTCCCTCCTCCCCTCCCCTGTATTTTGTCTAGGGTTATGCAGGCATGGGCAAGTAAAATGAGTGGTTAGGTGGGTGGGGCCTTGGAGGAATTCTGATACAAATACCTTGACCAGAGTGGGCAGCCACTAATCAGCTCTAGCAGGTTGCTGCCAACAGGGGAATCAGACCTGGTGCTACTGTAGTTCTTAAAAAGTTTCAAGAGAAGCCAGAAATCCAAATTTCTCTGTGAAATATCCACATTTTAAAAGTAGCAAACCAATTCAAATTTTAAATTCTGCTGGCCAACATGGGCCAAATGAAACACACCAGTTTGTAACCTCTGATGTATACTGTATAATGCTTTTGTTCTCATCTTCTCATATGATCCTCAGACTAGGGAGCAGATATTATTATTAGCTTCATTTTACAGATGGGGAAACTGAGGCACAGGGCAGTTTAGTAGCTTGTCCAAAGTTTGAGCACCAAAGCTGGAACTTAAGGTTTTTGCAGTGTGCTTTTTTTTATCCTCATTACAAATGCATCCTTTTAGAAATAACCTTTTTTTATCCTAAAGATAATACATATTACAAAATACAATAAACTACAGAAAGGTAAAAACAAGGAAAAAACGACCACTAGTCCCAACATGCAAACATAAACACTATTACTTAGTGTACTTCCTTACAGAAAAAAAATTTCCCTATTCATTCAACCAGAGGTACTGGCTGTATAGGTTAGGATCTGTGCTAGGTGCTGGGGATATTACAGTGAACAGACATAGTTCCTGCCCTCAGAAGGCTTACAATCTAGTTCTTGTTCTTTGTTCCATTCATTGCCAACCTAGATGTGAATATCCAATGGAGCTTCTTCAAGAAGCCAAAGAGTAAATAATCGGATAGTGCATTTCAGGTGGGCCCAAGGCCCCCATCTGCCCAGTCCCACTTGGGCTTCCTCCCTAGAAACGAAATGATGAGAGGATTGGACTCCTAGTGAAGGAGTTAAGATGCAGAAAGGGATGGGACTTGAGAGTACTACCAAACTCTCAATTCAACTGGCCGAGAACCTCGGTCTCGGCCCTCTCGTCCTCAAGGAAAGGGGTCGGGAGGGGGCAAGTGGTACGTGGCGTCCAGAAAGATGACGAGGGTCCCGACGCTCGTGAAGATGATGAAGGTCCACAGGAAGAGGCGGTCCACCACCATGGCCACAAACTGCCAGTCCTCCTTCAGCTGGGGGTAGGAAGACGAAACTGTTCCTGAGCTCCAGACCCCCAGGGAAGGCGGCCCCAAGGCCCTGTACCGCACCCAGGTCCTCCTACCACGGCTTTGAGTCAAGGGCGGGCCCGCAGAATAGCAGAGAGCGAAACTACGGGCGACGGAGGTGAGTAAAGAACAAGTCGGAAACCAGGGGGCGGGACCAAGTGAGGCAAACTTTCAATGAGAAATAAAATCGAGTGCTGGGGGCGGAGCCTAAGTTTGTGGGTGGAGCCAAGGCCTCCCAGGCCTTGCCTTGGCCCACTCTCTTTGGACTCACCGCGTCGTGGGCCTCCTGTTCCTGCAGCTGTTGAGCGATGTAGCTGATTGAGGAAACGACCTCCCGTAGCTCGGGAGGCAGGCCCACAGCCCGGTTTGGACCATCGGTAAATCGCCGCAGGTCCGGGGCAGACAGTTCAGGCTGGAACCTGGAAGAGGCGAGTCTGTTTGGCCACGACCGGGGCGCAAAGACGGCCTGCGCGGGTGCTCTAGGCCCCGTCCCAACTCCCTCCTCCAACGCCCATCCAGGTTTCAAAACGTGAGAGAGCACTTCAGGTTCTCTCCGACAGCGGCGACCTCTCTAGCCTTCCGCAATTCCTCCTATTCCCTTTAGTTCCCACCTCCCCGCAAAGTGGGCAACAGAAGGGATACTACAAGTCCCATGATGCTCAACCACGACATCCTCCGGGAGCTTAGGACGCCTGCCTCCGCACAGTCTCCTGGGAAGTGTAGTTCTCCCTCTCCCTTCCACGTGGGCGATGGGGAGTAGATACTACCTGTTGGGTTTGGGGAAGAGAAAATCATTTGGTGGCTTGCGGATGAAATATTCATCTGTTCCCCGACCCCAGCCACTTCCTGGAGAATCCCTGAGAGGTATAGGAGGTGGCTCCGGTATCTGGTCTCTCTCAGGTTTGGGTCTCTTCAGACCCAGATACGGAGGGAGTTTGTGGATAAAGATCTGCAGAGTAGAAGAAGAGGCGTATTGGAGGGGGCTCTTATGCTCTCAGACCAGAAGGGAAGCCGCCAACCACCCCCACGGCACGTGCCCATTCTGCGCATGCGTGCATGCGTCCCACAGATGAAATGCAACTACACAGCCCAAGAGTTCTTAAGTGGGTTAGGAGGCATCCTGACCGGAAAGAAAAGTTCTGAGGGCTTCCACCCTGATAGTACCTAACCCTTAGAATGCTTCCTTGGGACCCACGATGGGCAGTATTGATGAAGAGAGTCTGGGATCTACGCAATGTTAATGATGGGAGGATAAAATTAATTGGGCAACATTTCAACACCCAAAGACCTTGGCACTTTGACACTCTACCAGGAGTTGTAGTTCTCCCTCAGGTCTGTGAAAGGGAAGGTTGAAGTCGGTGGGAGGGAGGAGCGATACCTGGACAAAAAGCCAAATACTAGGATTGAGAGTTAACACAGGTTGGAAAGGAGATCTTCTTACCTGACGGACCCAAAGGGGCATTTGGTGGGTGTGGGGTGAGCGATGGTGCAGGTTGAGGACTACGACGCTAAGGATGACTGAGAAGGTGACGAGGACCATGGTAAACATGAGGTATTTGATAATGATGGGGACAGACAGGGAGGTCTCAGGCACTTTGTCTGCCAGCAGCAGCAGGAACACAGTAAGGGTCAGCAGGGCAAAGATCGAGAGCCCCATCTTCTCTCCTTGGGGGACAGAGGGGAAGGCGGAAGGATTAGGCTTTGCCAGAAAGCAATCTCCCTGGCATAATCAGTGACCGTGTTTCCAGCCCACTCAAGGACAGGCTTTTGTAAGGGCCAACTGCATGCAAATAACTCCTACATTTATACCTCCAACCTGGACTGATTCCCCTAAATTCCACACTTGTATCCACCTACCTACTTAACCTCTCCATTTGGGTGTCCACTAGACATCTCGAACTTAACATGTCCAAAACTTAATTCCCTCACCACCGAGTCCCCACATAGTCTGCCTCAGTTCATAAATGACAACTCGACCTTTCCTGTGGCTCAGGCCAAATCCCTTTGAGTCATTCTCAGCTCTCCTCTCTCTCATCCCATATCCAATCCATACCAAACCCTATTGGCTCTATCTTCAAAATATATCCTGAAACTGATGACTTATCACATTTACCACTACCATCCTGGTACCAGCCACCATTACCTCAGATCTGAGTTATTATAAAGGCCTCCTCTTTGCTTCATCCTTTGCCCCCCTGCTGACTGTTCTCAACAGAGCAGCCGGATTGATCCCCTTAAAATGTAAATCAGATCATATCACTCCAGTGGCTTCCCATCGCCTTTAGCATAAAAGTCCTTACTGAAGTCTACAAGGCCTTCCCATTAGCTCTCTGACTACATCTCATACTGTTTTCTCTCTTGCTTACTTCATTCAGTTACGTTGGCTATTTCTTGAATATGCAAGGCACATGCCCACCTCAGAGCCTTTGCATTCACTGTTAACTCCTCCTGGTAATTTCTTCCCCCAGATATCTACCAGGGTCATTCTCTCACTTCCTTCAAGTCTTTGTTCAAATATTGATCAAACATTCCCTTTTTAGTGAGGCATTCACTGACCATCCTATTTTAAAATTGCAACCCCTGTGATAAACCATAGCGGAAAAGAATATGAAAAAATATATATATCTGTAAATGAGTCACTTTGCTGTACAGCAGAAATGAAACACAACATTGTAAATCAACTATATTTCAATAAAATTGTTTAAATAAATAAATAAATTGCAACCCCCTACCCCCATTCTCATCCTCCCCAAACCCTTTTCCTATTTTTCCTTCTTAGGAATTGACCTCTCCTAATATACTATCTAGGACTTCCCTGGTGGCACAGTGGTTAGGAATCCGCCTGCCAATGCAGGGGATGCGGGTTCGAGCCCTGGTCCGGGAAGATCCCACATACCGCGGAGCAACTAAGCCCGTGCGCCACAACTACTGAGCTTGTGCTCTAGAGCCCGCGTGCCACAACTACTGAAGCCCACGCGCCTAGATTCCGTGTTCCACAACAAGAGGAGCCACCGCAATGAGAAGCCCGTGCACTGCAACGAAAGTAGCCCCTGTTCACCACAACTAGAGAAAGCCCCGCGCAGCAACAAAGGCCAAACGCAGCCTAAATAAATAAATTAATAAAAAAAAATAATATACTATCCAATGGGTTTATTATGTTTACTGACTGTCTCCCCCACTAGAATATAAACTCCATGAGAGCAGGGATTTTTGTCTGTTTTATTCACTGATGTATTCCCAGTGCCTTGCACATTACAGATGTTCAACAAGTATTGTTAAATGAATGAATGGACCAACCCCTGTAGCAGGAACTATATAGCAAATCGAAGGATCTAAAAATGAAACCAAGTATGTAAGAATATACCAGGTGGCTGGTTATTACTGTGGCATACAACAGGCGCTGCAAACTTCATGGAAGGCATTGAAATAAATAACTATTATGGTCTGTTCTACTTTAGTCCTGTAATATTGGGTTCCAAGATTTGCCTTGCTCCAGGAAGAAGGAGAAGTTACATGTGGAAGTGTGTTCTAGAGATGCATCACTCTCCTTCCCTAGACTGAGAGAGGGCTTGATTACAGAGAGAAGGAAAGCGT
The DNA here is from genome assembly GCF_949987515.2 of Delphinus delphis. Classification (NCBI taxonomy): domain Eukaryota; kingdom Metazoa; phylum Chordata; class Mammalia; order Artiodactyla; family Delphinidae; genus Delphinus; species Delphinus delphis. The sequence goes on along the minus strand of NC_082701.1, from coordinate 50,768,329 downwards.
GTGCTTTTTGTTTGTTTCGTTTTGTTTTTCAGGCCACAGCAGTGAAAGCCCAGAATCCTAACCACTAGCCTACCAGAGAACTCCCAGTAAAGTATCTTTGAATATGAGAGTTTAGGATATCAGTCTCTGGATCAGACTAGTACTAAGCAGGGTTGGAATAGCAACACTGCCTCTCCCTGTGTAATGTCAGGTGAATGACTTAAAGTCACTTAGCCTCTGTGAAACGGGAAGACAATTCAGTACTTACCTCACAGAGTTGTGAAGATTAGAACTGAGTTAATATATGTAACACATTATTTGTATTATCTTATAGCAAGTGCTCAAAATTAGAAAAGACTATACCTACACTTACACAAAGCTTACAGAGTACCAGGCATAGTTCTATTAACTCAGTTAATCCTCAAAATAGTCCTATGTGGGAGGGACAACGACTGTCCTATTTCCAGATCAGGACACTAAGAGATTAAGGAATTTGCCCAAGGTTACTCTGTTAGCATATTGTGCTGTCTCCTAGAGAAATGTTGGCTATTATTTCCAAGGGACATAGGAGGTTAAGGGACTAGTAGGCGGCATTTGACAAGTGGGGGAGGGAGGATGCTAGGAATGCGGAAAGGGAAAGGAAGCGTTAGCTAAGCCTGGGAGTTTGTTGGTCAGAGGAGTGGCAGTTCCAAGGATGAGATCCTAGGATTCTGAAGGGAAGAGCTCAGAAGTTACTGGGTGCAGAGAAGTGAGCAGCAGAGGGGAGGTAGAGCTTGAGGTTGGAGGGGAAATCTGGATGCAGAGGCAAAGGCTCTTCCTGAAAGGAAAACCTGGGTGAGATTGCTGAAGCACAGTTCATGAAGGCTTGAGTTGGCAGGAAAACCTTCCCTGTATTATGGGTGAAGAGCAAGAACCGGAGCTATTGGTAAGAAGGAGTGCTGGGCCCCTTCCCCTCTTACCTGCATCTGGTGGCAGGTAGAAGACGAAGATGGCCAGAAGAGTGATGAGGATGCATGGGGCAATGACGTTGACCAGGTAAAAGAGAGGCTTCCGGCGAATGATGAGGTAGAAGGTGACTGCTTCACGCCGTCTTTCCCCGCCTCCCCTAGGATCCACTGGAGGCTGGATTAGCCGAGAAGGCTTGTGAATAATCTCCCATTGACCATTCTCTTGGGTGGCGGAGGCGGGGGAGAAGAGAAGGTGACACAGATGTGGAACCTGTCTTTGTTGGTGCCAGATATACGGCTTTCTTTTCTTTTTCTTTCTTTTTTTTTTTTGGCCTCACTGCGCCACCGCGCTGCTCGTGGGATCTTAGTTCCCCAACGAGGGATTGAACCCGGGCCCTCAGCAGTGAAAGTGTGGAGTCCTAACCACTGGACCGCCAGGGAATCCCCAGATATGGCTTTCTCTGCCACATCCTAGAGCAGGAGGGACTGATGTAATAAGGGGCTAGATATGGTCCCTGGGCTGGACAGCCCATCTCTAATAAATTTGAGCAAGTCTCAATTTCCATAACCACAAAATATAGACAGTTACACCTATCTTGCTGAACTCACAGGGACTCACTGAGGGAGTATATTTATCAGCCTGTTAGAAACTGGAAATCATAAAGCCCATGGACATGGGAGCCATGCCCACTCACCAATAAAGGTGCCTTCATGAATGTGCACTTCCTGCCGCTCCTGCCCATCGGGACCCAAGCCGGTCTGCAGACTGACTTCTGAGCTGTCATAGCTATAGGAACTGAACACCATGGTGCAGTTCTGCCAGTCAAAGGGGAAGTAGGTGACCTGGATGGAGTGGAGAGTCACTAGAGCTGCCAGAGAGCTGGTCAGGGCTGGGGGAGTTGGGGAGGTCACAGGGCAGACAGGGGTCAGAGGCTATGGGGCACTAGGGAGATAGGGACCACCAGGGGAAGATCACAGAGAAGTGGAGTCACAGAGGAATAAGAAGGTTATGCGGGGAGGTCATGGGCAATGGAGGGGGGCGGTCACTGAGGAAGACTGAAAGTCAATGAAAGTGGACAGAAAAGATGAAACTCAACGGAAAACCAGAAGGGTAAGAGAGACGTGAGGGTCATGGGGATAATGGAGGAGGGATATCTGAGTGAGGGTCTCTAGGAGTGCCTTGAGCTTCCCGGGTGGGGTCCGGACACCTGGATGCTGCAGCTGCTGCGATAGATGCCCGGGGGCTGCCAGCGCACGGAGCCGTCGGAGGACACCACGACGCTGATGTCCAGAGCAACATCAAAATTTCCGTCGTTGCTGCAGGGAAAGAATTTTCCTATCTGGGATCAGGCCCCTCCCTCCGGAGGCCGCGCCCCTCCAGAGGCCCTGCCCCACCTCCCAGACTTTGGGAACATCCTTACTTGTTTAGGAGCACCACGTCTGGTAGCCACACGGATTCGGCAGTGATGCGGAGTGAATCGATGCCCTCGTGCTCCTCAGGGTCCCAGCTCAGCCTGTAGTCAGTCCACTCCTAGGGAAGCAGAGGCTGAGGGGCCGTCTGGGGCTGGAGGCTGGATGGAGTCTTGGGATGTGCGAAGGAAGTCCGGGCAGGGAATGCAAGGGAGGAGAGCCGCGCAGGCATGGTCTGTGGTTCTGGAGGCCGGGGCTCTGTTTAAGACTCCACCTGCACTCTTTGGGACCCTATCAACTAATTTCCCCTTCTCTCTCATCGGGCCCCAATTTCTTCTTTCTGTAAAAACGAGGGAGTTGCACGCTAGCCTCTAAAACAGTGGTTTTCAAACTGCAGTTAACGACCCTTTTCATAGGTCCGGAATCAAATGAGTGGCCCCAAACCAGTGTTAAAAAAAAAAAATTTAGAATGAAAAATGCATGGAATGCAGCTCCCATAGTAAAGATAGGTATTGTTTCCTGAAGCTTCTGTTTCAGTTATAAATGTGTTTTCTGAGGCCGTGATGCAAAAAAAAAAAAAAAAAAAAAAAAAAAAATCTTTACTGGGCGGGACATTCGAGGAAATTGTAAAGGCAGCGGGACGCCCGCCCTTTCCCACCCTGCGGGGGTCTCCGTACCAGGTCTAAGTAGACCTTTGTGCTCATCTCCTCATCCTTCTCGTTCTAGAAGGGAAAAGTTTAAAGGGTAGATATGATGTCAGTGTAGAGAAATGAGGGGCTCGGTGGGTAAACTCTCCCTGGAAACTCCCCTCTTTTTCTGAGTCGCACCCTCTAGGGTTCAAGCCCCACCTCCTATAAACTGCGTTGGCTTAAGCTCCGCCTCTATCTCGTAAACTTCCTGCTGGCCGTACAGCCAGCCAGTTCATCTACCAGTCCCGGCCCCGGCAGGAGTGAATCTCTGCCTGCTGTTGTTTATTGACCCTGTCCGGCACCAAGGTCCGCCCCAGCCTATGACCCCGCCCCAAGGTCCGCTCTCCGGCCTGTCCATCGGCCCCAGCTCCACTTTGAGATCTGCCCACAGGCCCGTTCATCATCCTGCCCGGCCCCATCCTGGCCCGTCCAGCAGCCACGCCCACAGCTTGTCCATTGGTCCGATTTCGACCCACTCTCTACTAACGGCCCGTCAGTCACCCAGCCTGGCCTCGCCCCCGGACCCCGCCCACAGTGGTCCCTGGGTCCCGCCCTGCCTAAAGCCACGCCCCACAGCCGGCTAGTGGGCCAGACCTCAACTCCCCGCGTGCGCCCTCACCAGGCTGATTAATTGCGCTAGGCTGAGACCAATGCTGACCCCGACGCGGTCTCCCACCTCCCGCGCCGGCCTCACCGAGCTATCATAGCCCGAGAAAAGTTTCTCGCGGAGTCGGCCCTCCGCCTCCGAGCCGCGGGCGCCTGGAGGAGGAGAGAACTGAGTGAAGCCCTGATGCCCGGCCACGACCTCTGGCCCTGTCACTGCCCCTTTGAGGCCCAGACTTACCCGGGGCGAATGGCGCCCCCAACGCCCCCAGCAGCAGCAGCAGCAGCAGCGCCCCTGGGGTCATAGCCCGCCCGCGTCGCTCAGTGAGTCCGCTTGGGTGAGCCACCAGGACAGCCAGCGCAGGGGAAGTGACGAGGCGCCCAGGAATGTGCACCTGTTATTGGGGGGCAGCCGCCAGCCTACCCGCCCCGCCCCTGGGACTTGATCCCTCCCTGAGCGACTGCCAAAGCCTGCTACCCACAGATGGCAGACAACACTTCAATTGTATAAATCGTCTTTAATTGAGAAAGCATGGAGTGGAGACTGGTCCCCTGGGAGCAGAGCCTTTTTGGGTACCTAACACCCAGCTGAGGTAAAGCAAGTTCTATTCAGTTAGAAGCTGGAGGGGTGTATGAGGTCTAGAGACCAAGAGGCCCTCACCCTCCTTGGCCTGACCTGTAGGGGAGAAGGGTGGGACTTATTGCTGAATTGGTGTCTCCTCATTTGAGGGGGTTCAAAGCTATGTCCCATTTGTCTTTTTTATTCTAGACCCATTACCCTAAAGACCTCAGCTTTAAAGGGGACCTGGAAGGAATTCCTGCTGAGGTAGCTAAGTGTTCATGTCCCCCCAACCCAGGCACAGGTCCAGTCATGCCATGGTTCTGGCCACTTTCCCATCCTAGCTGCCCTTCTATGAGCCAGGGATTCCTTCCAAAACTCCTCTGCCCTTCCTCAGCCTCTGTTCCCTGGCAGGACCCCAGCTGAGTTGCAGGAGCTAGAAACTGCATGTAAAAAATAAGGTTAGCATTCTATAGGAAGAATAAGATTTTTGGAAAATTGTCTAGGGAAAACAAGAAGTTCTGGACTTAGTTCTTTGTGAATCATAGCTGGGTCCTTTCCAGAGCTCCTGCTTAACAGGTATCACTAGAGAAGGTGGAAGCGTGGGTCTAGAACTCTTACTCTAGAGCAATAACATGCCTATATAGGCTCTAGTTCCATCCTAGAGGGAAGGGCTGAGAGTCGTGGTCTATGTCCTAGAGCTGAGATTCAGAAGGAAGTATGGCTCTGTATGTGTCTAGAACACCACGCTCTAGAACTGGGTGTCTCTGGGGTAAGAAAATTAAACCTGTGGTGATCTGAGACTGGCCCAATTCAGGCCAAGACCAACAGCTGGACAGGGCCCAAATCCAGCCTCTCTCTAATTGGAAACCAGGGGTCCATCTGGGTGAAGGACAGAAGCCTGATGGATCCAGAACAGAGCCTGGCAGCATGCCTGTGTACCAGCACAGACCCTGGGTGCAGAAATGGCCCTGGCTGGGGTGCCTGGTGTTCCAGAGCCTGTCTGGAACAAGGCAAAAGGTGGAGTAGCGAAAGAAGGAAACTAATCCTGAGCTGCAGTGGACCTATAAGTCTATGGCTTGGTGGCCATGAAAAGGGCAAAGGGCTCCAGGAACTGGCTGAGCCTGGGGTGGGGAAGATTTATGCCCTGGTTTTGTCAGTTTTGGAACCCCCCCGCACCATCTCGGGAAAAGGCTTTGGAGGGTGTGAGTGTGGAAGGAAAGAAGTGATCAGCCAGGACCATTTTCAGACATCCCCCTCTCTGACCCCTTTCCCGGGCCCAAGGATCTAAGGGTCTCAGCAGCCCCGGAAGTCATGGCCGGCCCCTAGGCTCCCTCAGGGTAGAGCACCTCGTGGGACATGGCTGCTCAGGGCATGAGTGTGGCAGCAGGGGTGAGAGCAGGGCCAGAAGCAGGGCTGGGAGACAGGCTGTGGTGGTGGCTAGAGCAGGGAGCCTCCAGTCCAGGGACTACACGGCAGGGGGCAGGGGGACTGGAAGGGGAGGTCTCAGGGACACTGTGGAGAGAAGGCTCCCGGTACACAGCCACTGTGAAGGGGAGAGAGAGGAGCAGGAAGGAGAGTTAGGCACCAAGAGAGCTCTGAAAGGGCTCCCTTCCCCTACACTCCTCCTCTGGGAACCCACAGAAGGAGAGCTTCCCAAACCTCCAAAGGCCAAAGCCTTCCTGGCTTGACCTGTCATAGCATGTGTCCTCTTAAAACACTTATAGCCCTTAGCTGTGTGTCACTAAATGTCCATGTCTAGGTCAATACCGTCCCATGTGGTCCACCTCTTCCCTGGGGGTCCATACTCACCCTCCAGGAGCTTGGGCACAAAGTGGGCGGCTGCCTTGGTCTTCTTGACTCGATTTCCCTTCATGACTCGGCCCTCCTTGTCCAGGCCCAGGTACCAGGCCCGGCCAGAACGACGCTGGCGATAGAGAGCAGAGGCGTACAGGACATAGTAATTCTCAAAGACGCACTCCTTAAAGCGACACTCAGCTGTGAAATGTGGCTGAGGAGACAAAGACCCAGAAAGGCACACACAGACAGAAAGACAAAAAGACACATCACTGAACAGAAGGGAGCCCTGGGAAGAACAAGGCAGGATATAATCCATACGTTTGAGACTGGGAGAGCCAACTTCTGAGTCCACGCAGGAACTGGGAGAAAGGGAGGATGAGGAAGAGTCTGGTGGCCCCCCGAGGGCCGGGACCTAGACTTCTGGGGGCCTGGGATAAGAAGATAACTTCTCTCTGCTCTACTCCCACCCTCTCACCATCCAGGGCACCTGGAGGGAATTTCTGCTTGGAGGAGTTCCTGAATCCTTCCCCAGCATCCTGAATGACTCTGGGGAAGTGAGTAATAATGAGGTCTAGAGGAGGTTGGAGAAGACACAGGGGTCCTAAAAGGTTGACAGAGTTGGACATTCAAAGAGCCTGGGGGTATTTAGGAGGCTATTCAGGGAGAAGGGATTGGAGGGACGCTAGAGGAGGTGCTTGGGAGCGGGCAGTGAGGACAGGCAAGAGCTGGAGGGAGAGGAAGCCCTGAGCTGCAAAATATCTGTAGTTGGGAAGGCTGTAGCTAGGGGAGTCCCCTGACTCCAGGCCACTCTGCCCCCTTGTCTCACCGAGCTGTAGAGCAGCCCCTCAGCGTTCATGGCCACGTAGTGACCCAGCTTGGCACTCTGGATGGTGACTACACGGAGCCCCACAGGGATCAGGTTGAAGTGGGCTGGGGGTGGAGAGAAGGGGTATCAGTACCCCAAGTCTCCAATCCCCATCCGAGCCCCCCCTCAATTCTGGTCCCAGTTCTACTTCTTCCTTTGAGGGGTCAAAAAGCCAGACTGGGGCTTCCCTGGTGGCGCAGTGGTTGAGAATCTGCCTGCTAATGCAGGGGACACGGGTTCGAGCCCTGGTCTGGGAGGATCCCACATGCCGCAGAGCAACTAGGCCCGTAAGCCACAACTACTGAGCCTGCGCGTCTGAAGCCTGTGCTCCGCAACAAGAGAGGCCGCGATAGTGAGAGGCCCGCGCACAGCGATGAAGAGTGGCCCCCGCTCGACACGACTAGAGAAAGCCCTCGCACAGAAACCAAGACCCAACACAGCAAAAATAAATTAATTAATTAATAAACTCCTACCCCCAACATCTAAAAAAAAAAAAGCCAGACTGAAAACAACAGAACCTGAAGCCACAATAGGACTGTCATCTCCTATGCCTGTGCTCCCCCTTCCCACCCAGCAGCTGGCTTCCCCTCTCACTGAAAGAGCTGGTGTCCTCTGGGGTGCCCTGGATGCTCCCATCGGGATTCGCCTGGAGGTAGAAACCCTGGCGGCAGAACAGTTTGGTGACGATGCCTTTGAGCTGAGGCTCTGGAGAGAGAGACATTCATCTTGGAACATGACATCTCTGTTCCCAGAAACATTGCTACACTTGGCGGGATCAGAGGACAGAAGGAAAGGAGGATGGAGGGAAGGAAGAGGGTCCCAGGGCCCCAACTCCCTGACCCTCTAAGCAAGCTCTCCCCCACCTCTCTCTGACTCCAGAGGAAGCTGGGGTGTGGGTCCCTTCTGCTTCCTCTAACCAGCTTTCAGTTTAATTGATTGAAATGTATTTAATTCCTACTCTACAGCTCAACCAGAATGGGGGGAGGGGAGAAGAAGGAAGAGGAAGGGGAGAGATACATGGAAACGCAGAGGACAAAGGGAGACAGGCAGAGCTGCTGAAGGGGCAGTGTGTTTGCGAATGTGGGGGGCATTAAGGTGACCCCAGGGTAGGGGCGCCCCCTCAGGAGTGGGGGTGGGACTGGGCCTGACGCTGACTCAGCACCTGCTGCTGCGGCTGCCGCTCGCTTCGCGCGGGCCTCGCCTTGGCCCAGCGCCGGCCTGTCTGACACTGACCCATCTGTCTGTCTGTCTGTCTGTCTGTCAGTCTGCTGGCTCGCGGGCTCCCCGCCCTCCCTGAGGCTCAGCCTCTCCCCATCATCCAGGTAACCCGCCTGGGATGGGGGATATTCGGTACCAAACCAAGGAAATGGGGGAGGGGGCCAGGGAGCTGGTGAGGCAGGCTGACTCACGTGGGGGCTGGGTCCCACTCAAAGGGTGGGCTGCGGACCGTACCACTGCGGAGGGCCGGCGGCGGGGGGAGGAGGACGCCAGCGGGGGGTGGGGGGGGGTCTCCCCCTAGGGGAGCTGAGAGAGGACAGGAGCGAGGCCAGAGGGACTTCCCGCCTGTCGCACCTGGACGGGGACCACACGCTAACCCTCACAACTCTCCTCCCCCGGCGCTTGCGGCCGAGTTCCCGGTACCCCCTCGTAGATGGTACGACCCCCAGTCTCCGTGCGGGTATCCAGCCGTGTAGTGTGTCTGAGTTCCTCGCGGCAGAGGGTCCCCTGAGCCCGTGGGACCCGATTTCTGAGTCGCGTAGGCGGTCATGGGGGAGTGCCCAGCTCTCTTCTTGAAGTGCAGGTCACGGGAGGAGGGCGCACAGAGGGGCGGACTGGCGAGGTAGCTGCAAGGACACCCGGGGGAGAGCTGGGCAGATTGGTACCGAGCCAGGCAAGCTCGGCGAGGAGGAACGGATCCAAGGCTCGGAGGAGCGGGAGAACCGAGGCGGGGGCGGGGCTGCCGGAGCCGCAGAAACCCTCGGGGTGACCCAGGCGTCCGGAACCCCCAGGCCCCGCCACTCGGCATTGAAAGAATCGCGAGAGACGGCACGTAGGCAGAGGATGGTGGGGGTGGGGACTCCTGTGTTGGGAGGGGGGGCGAGCGGGAGCTGCCAGGCTTCGGGGCACCAGGCTTAGCCCCTCAAGCCTTCCCCTTGCCCTCGAAAGCAAGGGGACTCGGGGTTATGGGCGAGAGAGAAGGGGAACTGAGGAATCGTCTGGCCGAGAGTTTGTGGTCCAGGCCCACCCCCTTTCACTTTCGGGGAGCCCCCGTCAGTCGGGCCCCGCTCTTCCGAGTCCCTGGCCTCAACCTCCCAGGCAGAGAGACCCCCGGCCCGGAGACCCCGCCCCAGCCACTCACCCGGGCAGCGGTCCGGCCGCGCGGGCCGCCCCCCGCACAGTCGCACCTTGGACAGCAGGATGAGGAGCTGCTTCTGGCAAAGGGACTTGGTGCCGCGGGGACACACGCGCCGCTGCGCCGACACGGGCCGGCTGCCCCCGGGCTCGTGGACCTCCCGCTTCTGCCGGATCAGGCTGCTGGCCAGTGCCGCCATGGCGCCCCGGGAGGAGACACCCCAAAACCGGCAGGCTCCCGGAGCGCGCTGCCCCCCCCCCCCCCGGAGAAGCCCGCTAGCTCACCAGGACATGCTCTTGACTCTCCGGTCCGACTCGCCGCCTCACCCACGGGACCTGAGGATAAGCCCTAGACGACCCCCCCCCAGGCACCAGCTCCCACCCTTGGGCCTCGTGCTAGTTTCGCCAGACCCAGCAGCCTATGTACCTCTCAGTTGACCCCACCCTCGACCTTTGCCCACCGCAGAAAACTCCCCCTTCTCTGATCTCCAGTGTCCCTGTCCCCCACTAACACTATCCCAAAGCCAAGACCCTCAAATTTTCCAGGATGTGGTTCCAATATCCCCAGGCACCTTTCCACCCTATTTCCGGGACCTGCACTCCTGCCAAAGCTACTCTTGTAATTTTAAGGGTGTGGGTCCTTAGCTTTGGGGATATTAGCTCACCCCACCCCTGCTGGGGTGTTGCCAGTGTCTAGGAAGAACCCAACCTTGGTGTCTTTTCTTTTGCCACCCTCTAATTGAAGAATCCCCCACTTTTTTTCACTGAAATCCCCAAAACACTATGCCTTGAAATATCCAGACTGTCGCCAATCAGCAAGAAGAGGTTCCCAGACCCTGTCTCTGGACGATACCGCTTTTTACCAAGTCACCCCCAATTCTAGTGGCACAGCGTTCCAGCTGCTGAGCCCCTTTCCTCACCTTGTTACCATCCACTCCTTTTGAAGTCACCTCCAAATCCGCCCTTCCTAGTGGTTACACCAGGTGGTTGTCTGGAGGGCCCTCTGTCACCTCGGAATAAGGAGCATAGGTTTTTGGCTTTTTTTTTCTGGCAGCCCCTAATTTCCTCGGGGACAGCTGGTGCTGTTTAGATCCCACGCCCTCCAATCCAACCAGCCCCCCGAGAGAGGAGTGCACCCACGTTGTCACGGGTCCCCAAATGTGAACAGACCCGCTGTAAGTCAGAGCGCATCAGAGCTTTCTGCGACAGGGCTTCCTTGTCCTCCCCGGGACTGCCTATAGCACCCCCTCTTCCTTCCCCGACGCCCCTCAACCTGTCCTGTCTTGTCGATCCGGGGTCGGCTGGCGCTGGCTCCGGTTCCAGGCTCCTCCCTCCCTGTACCCCGCAAGCGGAGCTTCCCCCCACGCCCGGCTAGGCGTCCCGGACCCCAGGAAGGATTGAGGGTGTCTCCGCAGAGCGCCCTGGTCTGGCGAAGTGAGCACTGGGCCTGGCAGCTGGGCCAAGCGGAGCGGCGGCAGCGGAGGCAGCGGTAGCGGCTGTGGGAAGCTGAGGCGGCGGCGGCGACAGCGGCTCCCCTCTCCTCCGAGAGCCGGCCCGGGGGCGGGGCAGGGGGCGGAGACGCCGGGAAAGAGTGGCGGGGGTGAAACTGGGCGGGCGGAACCCCGGGGTTCCTTGGAGGCAGGGAGTGGCGAAGGTCTTAGAGACAGGCGGAGCCGAGGCAAGGCCGCATGTCTCGGGGTTCAGAGGAGGAGGGACAAGGAGGCGACTCCACTGAATGGAACTCTGGATGGGGGGAGAGGTTGGGCTTAGATAGATGGAATGGCGGATGCCCCGAGAATGGAGAAAGGGACCCTATTGCCCGGGATGGAGGACAGAACTGGATGAGGAAGGTGGGGGGAATAACTGAAGAGATAGCGGTGGTGGTGAAGTCTAGCCTGGGGTGAAATCCGGCCTCCTTAATGTCTCTGCTTTTGTGTGAGACAAACTGTCAGTCCCTGGTCTCCATACCTCTCTCCTTTACACGTTTTTTCAGCAAATATATTACCCCCATCCCTATTGACTCCTGAGAGAAAAGACCATAAGAACTGGCGGGAGATGGATGCCAGACGCTGCACCGGAGTGGGAGGGGTGCTGGCCACAGATTTGGAAAGTGGAGAGGCCAGAATGGAACGACCTGTGCCAGGGATGGGGCGGGAGGAGGGTAGGAGGAAGAGGAGGAACCGGCGAGGAGGCCTTCTAGAACGGGCTCTTCAGGCCCAAATCGCTCAGCGGCCTGTCTCCCAGGTGAGGGGAGAGCAGTCCCCTCCACATCCCGCTGGCCAACAGAAGCACATTCGAGGTTAGTAGGAACAGCGTCTTTAATGGGCCCCGCCTCCCACGCCGGCTAAGCCGCCCCCCTTGCGTGCAGCCTTGGCCTCTTCCACAGCGGCGCGCAGGGCGAGGGCAGGGTCCCTGCGAAGCAGGGCCAACGCCCCGAGCAGCGAAGCGGCGCCGTCCCCCGCACGGAGCTTTTGGCCACTCAGAAAATAGTGGGGCAGCGTCCCAGCCTCGAGCACCCGGCCCAGCTCATCCAGCAGCCCGAGGCAGCAGGCGCCCGCATTCTCGGGTCGCGCCAGATAGAGCGCGGGCAGCCGCTCGCACGCCCAGTAGAGCAACGTCCGCAGGAGGTAGGGCGCCGCGACCCTAGTCCCGGCCACCAGCGGGCGCAGCAGCGCCTGGGCCGCCGCGTGCGCTTGTAGCAGGGGAACGGGTATGCGCGTCTTGAGCGCCAGCTCTTGGCGGGCGAAGCAGAGCTGCCAGCCGGGGGCGTCCGGCCGCTCTGTGCCGCCGCCGCCGGGCACCAGGTAGAAGGAAGACGACTCCGAGGCCAGCGGGCCGGCCCACGAGTGGCTCCGAGCCCCCTGGGGCCAGCCGGCCACGGACACCACGGGGATCAAGTCGAAAAGCAAGAGGCGGCGCGGGGGCCCGGGCGTAGCCACGAGGATGGTGGTGACCCCCGCGTGGCGGGCTGCGTGGACCAAGCGCGGGGCACCCGGGACCGGAAACAGGGACTCAGCGACCGCCGCCAGTGAAGCAAAGAACCAGGCAGCCACCTGGGCGGGGCACAATGTGGGCCATGCCTCCGGAGCCTCCGACGGCTGTGGCACTGGGCTAACTTCGGCTGCTTTGGTGACGTCACCATTCGTTTTTTTCAGTGGTGAGGGAAAGTCAACATCGGTTACGTCTTGTTGAGGCAACTCTGGCACTGAAACATTACTAGGTGAGTTTTCCAAAGACTCGTGTGCCTCAGGCTCAGTGACGTCACCGTGTAGCTGGTCCACGGAGATTTGCGGATCCTTGGGAGTTTCTTTGCTTTGGGCTGGGTGGATCGAATCACGTCCTCCTGGGACTGGGGGTCCTAGGCAATCCTGCCATGCCTCCCGGACCGAGGTTCCGCGTACCTGCTCTGGGAGGAAGAGCCATGCGTAACAGGATTTCACGTCCGGTTGCAGCTCCTGCCCAGTGCCATCTAGCGAAAGCACGGGCACCAGGAGTGTGAAGCCGGCGTCGTAGTGAGGTCCCCGAGCGTAGGGACCTAGAGGCGCAGGCCCCAGATCCAGGGAGCCCTCGCGAATCCCGCCACGAAGCAGCAAGAGCTCTGCCTGAGGAGGAAAGCGAGGGTCCCGGCGGTGAACGAGACCTAAGGAAAGAGAAGGGATCGTAAAGGCGTGATCCAGAGCCGGGGCGGGGTGAGGCGGAGCTGAGAGCTGCAAGTTCCCGAAGGCTGGGAGGGTTACTTACCAAGCAAAGAGAAAACAAAGTCCTTGGCCTGGAGGAGATCTGGTCCTGGCTTGGGACCTTCACTCCAGCTCGCCTGCACACCCAGCTCCTGGATCAGCTGGGTTAGTTCTTGCAGCTGCGCCCCAGAGCAGAAGTCGATGTCCGTGAGCGGCCGGGCTGGGGCTGGGGGCGGTGGGCCCCACCAGGGAGCACTCCCCCAGACCGCGGAAGCCATATGGCTCTGTCGTTTGGGGGCTAGGAAATACACAGACGGGAGGAAGCCCAGACGGGCCGTACCTTTTGTTGCGGAAAACTGGCCCCCGTTCTTTTCTCTTCCAGAGGCCAAGAGGGTTCCCAAGACACAGTCCGCCAATGGGTCTGCAGACGAAGGGCCCTAAATTTAGTCTTGAAAGAGAACAAATAAATACCTCCTCCGTCCTTGCCCTTTTCTCATATGCTGGTCCCCGCCCCCATGGAACGGTTCACCTGACTCAGCAGGTAGAAAGTAGCTGTTTGGCCCCTCCTAAGTAATGCAATAGCCTCCTTCGCTGCCCCTTGTCTACGCCCCCTTACCTCTTTTTCAGAAGAGGCTAGTGGCTTGCGGCTTCCCTCTTAGGGTTAGCTACAAAGGCTGGGAAGAGAATGGATAGGAAGATTCAACAGGTAACTTCTTCCTGCTGCCTGCAAGGTCACGCCCCTAAATTATAACCACGCCCCTTTCTGGAGACTGTCGGGGTGGTTCCTGACCAGCCCGGCCTCCAGTCAGAGTTCAGTCACTCCTTTCGCTCTGCAGAGATCTCGCGGCTATCCTGGGAGTTGTAGTTTGTCTTCAAAGCTACCAGGGCGTTGGGGCCACGCCCCCACATCCTTTCCTGTTCCGTTGAAGTAGTGCCTGATGGAAGTTGTAGTTTCTTTGGAGATAAACTATTCTGTGTCTTTATGATAAACTATTCTGTGTCTTTACAAGGCCAGGTGAACCGCACAAACACTCCTTGGGGTTAGAACAGAGGCCTAATAGGATGGATCTGAATAGCAAACAATAATGACGGACATACACTAGGGCATGCGGAGAAATAGGGGACTCTACATCTCACTTGGGAGTAGAGGAGCCCTGGTCATTTAAATCTAGAAGGGTTCTTGCATGCAATTATAACTTCATTTTAGAGATGAGACTGCAAGCCTAGAAAGGTTGCACATGACTTGTCCAAGGTCAGAGCTGAGCCACAGAGGTGTTGGAAATGGGCTCTCCGGCTGGGACGTATCTCCTCGGAATCGGCGGTGGTAACGTTAGACAAGAACACACTGATAGTGTGCATGTAGTGACCCAGGGATGGACATCTGACTCAGGGAAGGGACATATTAGTGTTGCCCACCTCAGACACACAAATGGTGGCAGGGAAAACACTTTGGAATCTCGCAGCTTATGTGTGTATACAGAAGAGTTATCAGGACTGAAAATCAAGTCCAGAGGAAACTCCAGCTGGGCTAGGGCAGGGCAATGAAAAATTATCAGGGGAAGGAAATGGCTTTCAGCAACCAGTGCTATCATGGACACAGCTTAAGTCCAGGATGAACCTAGGACTCAGAATAATAGGACAGAAAGATAGGACACCAGAGACACGCTCACAGATTAGACCAATGCATACTGGACCAGGATTTTTAACATTCCTTTTTCCCAGGGGTCTGTCTCCACAGTGAACTAGGCCTAAGTCCATGGGCAAGAAAATTAAGTGGAGACACCTCGAAAAATTGAGAGGCCTATGAAGGAGGGGACCCTCAGAATCCAGGGCTCAATTTGGGGAGCCTAAAACACAAGGTTTCCTAGTCACTGACAAAGAGAGGTCTTCTCCCTCAGTAACCAAGAGCCCCAAACACAGCCCAGAACGGGGGAGGCAAGTTTCCATACATCTGGTCGTGACCCAAGAGACCAGATGAGGAAAACTGAAGCCTGGGCTCTTTCTCACAGTCTGGGGAAATCAGGCATTGGCTGTCCATCCCCACATCTTACCTCTTCCCCAGAGGGTGGCTTCTGAGCCACCCTTAAAAGAACTAAGTTCTCTAGGCTCTGGGGGAGCTTTAAGATGCCGGGGGTGGGTGACAGGGAAAGGAAAATTGCTCTAAACTCTAAAGCACTGCTCTCCAATAGCATTTTCCATGATGATGCAAATGTTCTAAATCTGTGCCGTCCAGTGCAGTAGCCACTAGCTCCATGTGGCTACTGAGCCCTTAGAAGGTCATGACACTGAGGAACAGAATTTTTTTTTTGGCCAAGCCGTGAAGCTTGCGGGGTCTGAGTTCCCCGACCAGGGATTGAACCCCAGCCACAGCAGTGAAAGCGCCAAGTCCCAACACCTGGACCACCAGGGAACAGAACTGGATGCCAGGGAAATTCTGTTCCCTGAGGAAGAGAATTTTTAACTTAATTTTTAACAGAATTAATTTTCCTTAATTTTAACTAATTTACATTCTAATACGCATTTGGCCAGTGGCTACTGTAATTGACGATGCAGCTCTAGGGCCTTGGGGATAACGGATTTAGCTAGACAGCGATGGAAGGAAAGCAGGGATAGTTTAGGTTCTCATCAGGCCCTGTGGGATGGGGCTGGGGTGGATGTCCTCAAATAACCACAGAACACTTCTCTTGTCTCTTTATTCCTCATGCATATCTGTCCCCCTTTTTTCTAAGTTGCTCATCACACACTGATATCCCCACTCCTTGATGGTCTCCGGTGAGTTGTTGGATGTCTCTCGGTGAAGGCGCCTGGGAGACAGAGCTTCGCACTTGTCCCTGCCTGCTCTGAACCGTCTCTGGCGGGCGTCAAAGACCACATGCCCTAGCCAGGTGCCTGACCCAGGACAGTAGGGCTTCCAGCTGGTTTTGGGAGGCGTAGACATCTGGCGATAGTTCTGGCAGGCTGGAGGAACTGTATCCATGGGCTGGTACACCCAGTCTTGGCTGCCTGCTCGCCGGGAGGGTGATTGCAGCTCAATCAGTACAGGTACCTCTGAGAAGGTTAGCAGGTCATTGTAGGCCACCTGAGCCTTGGGAGAGCAGGAGTTCTGACTGGGTGGGACAGAAGTCCATGGTATGTGCTGCCCTGCATCCTCCTTTCGACGAACTGCCTCAGATATAAATGACTTTCGGGTTTGATGTGGGCCCAAAACTTGGACAGAGTCAGTTCCTAGAGGGTTCCTGTGGAGGCCAGGATTTGGGATAAGGCATGAGTTGTTATGGAGGCCTGATCTCTTGGATAAGCCAGAGTCTTCAGTAAGGTCTGGACCCTTATGGGGGCCAGGATCTCGATTAATTCCTGAGTGCTGTGTAAGCTAGGGTCATGGGTATGTTCTGAGCCCCTGTAAATTCCAGCATCTTGGGTAAGGCCTGGAAGCTTGTGGAGGCCTGGATCTTGAGCAAGGCCTGGGTTCTTGGGGGAGGGCTGGGTTTGGGGTAAGGCTTGGGTTTCTGGAAACTCTGCAGACTTTGGAAGGGCCTGGGGTCCTTGGGAGGACAGAGCCTTGGTTGAGGCCTGGACTCTTATGAAGTCCAGGGGGTTGGGCCTGGCTTGGGGTTTGGAAAGTAGTGGATAACTGGGGAGGGATGGGGCCCTGGGAAGAGAGGACAGACTGAGGAGACTTGGAGGTTGGGGGAAAGGTGGGGGGTTGTATTAAGGTGGAGGGCTTCTGGTGGTTGCTGTGTTGATGAAGGACCCATGATCTGGGAGAAACAAGAGGCAGATAAAGAGTGCATGGTGGAGGCATGGTGCATGGTGAGCTCTGGGCACTGGTTCGAGAATGGAAGCAAGGTTGAGAAGGTGCAGCATCCTTGGAGTACAGGAATGTGGGGTAGACTGGAGTCTGGGGGTCCGTGTTTCTCTTCTCAGACCTGCAAGGAAGGAAGCCGCAGTAAGGGAAGGTCTTGGACTGTACAAATTTGTCTTTGGAATCATTTGAGGTCTTCCCTTCCATATTCCCCAACTCCAGGTAACCCAGTATGGATCCTGTGGAGGGCTTAGCACTGTCCCCATTACATTGCTTGAGTGTTCAGCTGTACCAGAGCTCACCAGACCATGCCCCTCTTGGGGCCTGGAGAGGGTACCCAAGTCCTTTCTGGAATACCCAGAGTTCTGAGGGGGACACACATGGAATAAGTTCTGCTTTATCCTGCGGTCATCATAGACCACATGGCCGGAGGAGAGGCCTTGGCTGAAGGCAGACAAGGTAGAGGGAATAGAATCTAGGATGGGGGTAGGGGTGGTGGAAGGGACTGGAGTGGTCGTCAGGGCCATGACCAGCGCTAGGACAGAGGTTGTGTCAGAAGTTGGGACAGGGGCTGGTGTAGGGGCTAGGGCAGGAGTAGTAGCAGGGGCAGAAGTTGGGGGAGGGACTGGGGCAGCAGTTGGGGGAGGGACCAGAGTGCTGGCATGGGTATAGGTCAGATGAGCAAGGGTCAGGGTGCAGAGAAAAGTGTGGCCCAGGGACTGGGCTGAGGCATGTGAGGGGGCCTGGGCTTGGGCCTGGGCTGGGGTATGGGATGAGGTATGCTCAGGGCCCTGGACCTGGGCAGGGCTGTGCTCAGAGGTGAGGGCTGGGGAGGGGGTCTGGGCCTGGGGGGTGGTGTGCTCAGGGGGGTGGAATGTGGAGCAAGTCTGGGCCTGAGGTGGGGCGTGCTCAGTGGGGTGGGTGGAGGAGAAGGTCTGGGCTTTGGCAGGAGTGTTCCCAGTGGGGTGCACTAGGGAGAAGGCCTGGGCCTGGGCGGAAGTGTGCTCATGGGCGTGGCCTCGGGAGCAGGTCTCAGACTTGGGGGTGGGTGTGCTCAGTGGGGTGGGCTGAGGAGAAGGTCTGGGCCTTGGCAGGAGCATGCGCAGGGGGCTGAACTGGGGGGCGGGTCTGGGCCCGGGCTGGGGCCTGGGCTGGGTCAGAGTCTGGGGTCTTAGTCTTGCTCTCTTGGGGCAGGCGGAGTGGAACCACGTCCACCTTGCTCATCCTGCGGAGCTTGGAAGATGTCTCTTACCTGGAGTAAAAGTTGGCTTGGGACTTTAAGGCTGTGACCGGAGAGGCTTCCCCAGCTCCCACTACCCACTCCTTCCACAGTCCCCATGGAGCCTCCCTGGAAGCCCCAGTCCGTCCACACTGAGGCGGCATCCAGCAGCACTTAGAAGCCTTCTCATCTTTTGTGTCTGGTATCCAGGAGTCAAGGTGGTTTGGGTGCCCGAGCAGGAAGCTTGGGCGATGGCGGAAGCGGGAAGAATCTCTTGAGCACAGGTTCTTGGGATCCAGGGAGCAGCGCCTGCGCATGCGATGGCTGCCTACACAGCTGGCTTGCTTGTCTGTGGGGAAAGGCGAGATGGGTCAGGGCCTGGCTTCCTGAGGGGCTGAGAATCAAGGCAGGGGTAGAAGAAAGGGGACAGGCCCACATCCCCTGAACCCACGCCGGCGCCCACTCACCTTTGTGGAAAATACGATTGAAAAGTGCCCGCAAGAATCTCTTCAGATGCCTCCAGAGCTGAGGGAAGAAGGGGAGGGGGGAGGCCGGGAGCAGGGTGAGCCCTGAAATCCAACCCTTGTCCGGCCACACCCCAGCAGCCCTCCCAACCTCAGCCCCTTCAAGACCCCAGGGCTCCCCCAACCCCGCTGCCCAGATCCTGCCCTGACCATAGTCACCACGTTCATCCCCACGTTGAGCAAGATGAAGCTGACCGGGATCAGAAGAATTGAGTCTCCTAGCTCCTGGCGTGTCCTGGGGATGGTGCCAGAGCATGGCTCGGCTCGGCAGAGGGCTCGCTCACCCATGGCCGGGGGTCCAAGGACTGCCTGGGTCCCCTGGCCTCCATATAGTCACTGGGAGCCAGACTGGGTCATAATGGGGCAGGTGGTGAGGTCACAGTGAGGGAGGGGGACGAAAAGGAGGGCCCAGGGTGGCATTCCCCTGGTAACCAGGGTCAGGTAAGCTGAGCCTGGACAGTCAAACAGGGCCCGTAGGCCGGCACACATCCCCTCGAGCGGTCATTCATTCGCTCACCGCCCGCTGACTCACTTGTTCGAATGACACATTCCGTCTCTTGGCCCCTCTTGAGACTAGGAAGACCTTGGCCTCAGAGCCCTGCGGAAGGCCTGGCTGGAGTCCAGAGCCTCAGCCTTCTTCATGCCCTTCACTGGGCCTGGAGCTGGACCTGCCCAGATGTGGAACCTCCCAGTTTGGAAGCAGCTTCTTGTATGAGGCTCTTTGGGGACAGGGAGAGCTGAGACACAGAGGAGGTGCCCAGAGACCAGGGGTTTGGAGTCTGCAGCTGCAGATGTACTTAGTGCATGGTATAGGACCAGGAGGGGCCTGCTGGCAGAACTGTGGCCACTAAACCAAGGGGACCCTCAGGCCAAGAAGGGGACACTGGCTTCTTATTGCAGGAAGCCAAGCGCAGGGACCCAGGCTGGCAGAAGGAGTGGTGCTTCCAAGCCACAGACCACCAATGTTTCCTGGACTCTGGCGCTCTTTATTCCTCTCTCCATGCCCTGCCGCCCCCCGCCCCTGCCCCCATTTGCTGCTGGTCAGTTCGTTTTCCCAGTCTGGCTCACGTGCAGAGAGGGCCTGGAGGCCGAGGTGGAAGGTAGCAGCGAGTTGGCCCGCGTTTGGCTCTCCTGCACTTGCCGCTTCAGCTCCAGGCTGTCATACACCTGGTAGTTGGCATTGCCCCCCGGGTTCCGGCTGAGTGGCATGAAGGTGGGTGGGGGTGGAGGGTGCTCGGTAGCCTGGACGTCGGGCAGGGGCTGGGAGGGGCGGAGGAGCAGCGCTGAGCTGGGAGCCGGGGCCCGCTGGTCCGAGGCCTCGGCCAGCACCGTGAGGGAGGCGGATGTGGCCAGAGGGCGCCGCACGGGCAGCGTCTCAGCCCATTCGGCCGCCCGGCACCGCACCTCGTGGGGATCCTGGGAGTAATTCAAGTGTCCCGTGAAGGGGTGCGGGCTGCGGTTGGGCTGGCTGTGAGCACAGCTGGGGAGGCTCCGTCCATGGGCCGGGGAGGAGTTGCGCTGCCAGGCTTCGGGCCGGCAGCCCCGAGGCACCAGAGTGGATGGAGGCTCAGAGCCCTCCAGACCACGCCGCCGTTGATCCCAGGAGTCATACGGCAGCTGGCCCCTTGAGGGGTAAGTGCTGTGCCCCCCAGGGACCCACGAGGGGTTAGGGGGCAGCCGTCGGAGAGGTGGTGGAGACGAGGTCCACTGGTCAGCCTCCACGTTGCCCCAGATGCGGGATGGTGAGCAGGGGGCCCCGAAGGACTGCAGCCTTAGCTCGGACTTGGCCTCCACATGCTTGGCTATGCGGCGCAGCTCGGGCGACAGGTAGAGACAGGGTGGTGGCAGGCTGGCCAGGATCCCACCCTGACGGCCCCAGAGGCCCACGTTGGAAGGCAGGCCCATCTGCTGGTAGAGCCCTCCCCAGCAGCCGCACGGGTACTTGGGTTGTGGGAAGGAAAGGTCATCTTCCTCCTCCAGGTAGGAGTCCGGGTCCTCCCGATCAAAGGAGGGCATCGGCCGCAGCTGTGACATCCCGTGGCTGCGATGCGGCCTACGGAAGCCTGAGCGGCTGTAGGGGAATTGTCTGCGGTTCTTCGGCCTCCGCTGGTGGCTGCAGGGGCGGCGGCTGCAGCTGCGGCTACGGTTGCGGAGATGATGGTAGGAGGACAGGGAGTAGCAAGCGGGCCGGGCCATCTTCACTTCCACAGGGTCCAGGATGCAGTGGATGTGGACATCTTGGGCCTTGGCTGGAGGATGTTTGGGGGAACTTTCACAAGCCTGCGAGATTTCATCTGGGGGAGGCGAGAGTCCGTGAGGGCAGGGCAACTGTCAGAAGAGTTCAGGGTTGGGAACCTGGGGGCCTGGGTTTCTAGGGCCCTGGGAGTGGCGGGGGCGGGGTACCCCCTACCTGTCTTCCGTACTTACTTTTCTGATTAATCCAACAGATGGTCTTGTCTAAGGCATTCTGGAGCCCATGCCATACCTGGGTGGGGTGGGGTGGGGTGGGTGAAAATGAAGGCCAGGCTCTCCACCCTCACCCCCCGTTCCCGCCAAGACCGTTCCTGCAGACGGAGGTGCAGGCTGCAGCTGGTTCCCACCCTCAGCCCTCTTCACCCCTACTGGTGGTCCCCAACCATCGCTGACCATAGTTGCCATGCTGATCCCAGTGCTGACAAGGCCCAGCAGCAGGAGCAGGAAGTCCTCCGCGTTCTGGGTACTTTCTTGGTATTGATGGCAGCACCTCAGGTTGTCATACCAGAGCCGGTTTTCCACGGTGGGGGGGTCCTAGGGCCATCTGGGCCGCGGGCCGCGCCCCCCCCCCCCACCGGCCCTGACCCACAGTGCAGTCATGCCAGGACTTGCGGACACCCACCAACAGGTGAGGGAGCATGCATAATGAGGCACGTTGCAGGGAGTCACAATGCCGAGGTGGCCAATCTTTCATCCACTCAGCTGGCCCTTTATGTGGCCATCTCTGCCCTCGGCTCCCACTACATGGAGCCTAGTCCCCAGAGTTCAGTCTGCCCTTCTGTCTCCACGGGGCCTTGCTTAACTTGATTTGCAAGCATGGTTGCTACAGATGAGAGACAGTCTTCATAGGGCCTGAATCATGCATAAAGGATTTCCTCCATTTCATTGTTCGAGACATTATAGCAGGTTATGTAGCCTGTTGTTATTCTCCACCCACGCCTGCTTGGGGCCAGCAGCGAGGGTGACTAGATGGATGAGTGACAGTAAGAGTCCCCTCTGGGGTCGCCCCACTGCACCATCCCCTCCTTGTCCTGCCCATTTCCCTGTCATAACCACTCTAGTACCCACCGTACCCACCCCTTCCTGGCCGGGGGTTGCAGCCTTAGGTGTTGGTGGTCACTGAGCCCACTGGCCCCTTCGCTTCAGAGCAAGGGTTTGCCACCTTTGCCAGAGACCACCCCCAACCATGGTTTCTCTCCTTCCTAACCAACTGCCCTCCCACTGAGCCAACCCTCCGAGTTGAAAAACGGTTAGCTGCTGTCTTGAGAAAACCACATGAAATTCACAAAGCACAAAATAGATGTAATTGTGATATGACAAAAGGAATCTACTATTATAAACAGGGTTCATTGCTGGGGTCTGTGAAAGTGGTACCTGGGGAACCTCAAGTCATTTTGTTTGTACAATGAACATCTCAACAGATATAGAGGAACAGGGAATTCCCGGGAGGTCCAGCGATTAGGACTCCACGCTTTCATTGATGAGGGCCCCGGTTCAATCTCTGGTTGGGGAACTAAGATCCTGCAAACCACACTGCATGGCCAAAAAGAAAAAAAAGAAAGAAAGAAATAGAAAGAGCCAGTGGGCATTTTCCATCAAGACTCCAAACACGTAGCAGGTGCTCAATATAGACCCACTTAATGGAATCAGCTTAAAATGATCGATAACGTTAGTCAAATGAAAATGAACAGAGAAGCAGGGTGATTCATAAAAGGCCCATCTGTTCACATTCCAGGACCCCATCTGGTATGGAAGGTGAGGTCTAGGCCCTTCGACCTGGCTCCTTGTTCCCAGGTTGTGTGTGTGTGTGTGATCCCAAGTGTCTAGAAGTAGGTAGGGCCTGGGTTTCCCTGCTGTCCAGTGGATGCAATATCCCGATGAGTTTACATGGGAAACTGAGGAAGGTGGGAGGAGACTCTGATGGGCCAGTAGCAATGGGAATCTACCTGTGGGAGCAGGGATGGAGCGTCTGAGGCCATGAAGTTGATCCTTGGTGTCCATGTGACCATGAATAAGTCACTTGGCGTCTCTGAGCCTCAGTCTCATTTGTGACATGGAAGTGCTAATCAGAGGAGTGAGGGCACACAGGGCTGTGTGGACGCAGCCCTTGAGAGTGTCCTCAATATTTTATCCTCCGCTCCAAGCCTTCTCGAGTATACAGGAGCTTTGGGTTCTGACTGGGGAACTGTGAGGGCCTGGGTACCCTCACTCTCAGCCATCCCTCCCCAAAGGAACCAGGGCTTCAGAGGGACCACACCTCACCTGTAGTTACAGCCTAAACCAGGGCTCTGGTAGGAGCCGGACCTCTGAGAGACTGAGGCCAGTACTGCCTGGGGATCTGGAATGGGATTTGGGGGGCTTCCCTGGGCACTAGAGAACAGAGTAGAGGCAGGTGGGAGCCTTGGAACCAAGAAGGGCCTGGGGAAGGGCTGAGGACAGGGCCTGGTGAGGCCAAGAGGTTGATGAGGGTCCTCAGGGCTCTCTAGGCCCTGTTGCCAAGGAGATCATTTCCTTAGCAACCAGGCTTCTGGGTGTTGTGTGGGCCCTGGCACCCCCCCACACCACCACAAACCACCTCCTCTCTTCTTTTTATTCTTCTTCCAGTCACCTCTTTGTCAGGGAATGGTATACCCAGGCCTTTCCCATCCCCTCAGCCGTGCTGGATCCAGAGACCGGGGGGTAACAGTGGGACAGGGCCTCCACCTCCCTGGTCAGCTCCCACAGCTGCCGCCTCACGTCTCTGGCATTATAGGCTATGCGCCCTGAGGAGTGGCGCCGGGGGATGTCTGCGACGTGGGCTGGGCCCAGGATGGGTGGCTGGGCTGGCGGGCACTGCTCCTGTTCTGCCTGGGGCACCCCCCAACGGTTCTTGTGTCTCAGGGCCTGAGGGCTGTGGGGCGGGGGTTCACAGGGTACGCGTAGGCCTCTAGGCCCAGCTCTGACTGCCTCTCTTTTGAGCGGCCTTCCCTCTGCAGTTTGCTGGAAGCGGATGGTCTGGGTAGGTGGCTCCACGGCATCCTGGGCCCAGGGAGTCCAGAACCCCTGGATGGACTGAAAGCCTTCCCAGTCCTTGGGGCAATTCCAGTTGTGGGGGCAGATTGTTGTGTGCTGAAGTGGGGGCTTCTCGTCATCGCTGTCAGTTGTCAGGGGCCCAGGCTATGGGGTGGTGGGCGCGGCGTGCTGAAGAGTCTCGACGGCGATGGCGGCGAGTGGGTGGGGGGAACACGGCCATTTTCACAGGGTCCATGGTGCACCGCAGGCCAACTGCAGGGGCGCTCTGCTTCGGGGGCTGGGTCTGCTTCCCAGGTGAGCATAACTTAGAAGCCTCTGTGGATCAGGGACACGTCAGAGGCTGGTGGGGAGCCTGGCTTCTCCAGGGTTGGAGAGGCAGGGTGCAGGAAGAGAAGCTGCATAGTTATGGTGTCTGAGCAGGGAGAGCGGGAGGGGAAGGGGCCCACTTAATGTCAGGGCTAGAACACCTGGTTTCTGTCTTTCCTATTCCCCAACCTCCCCATCCTCCACTTACCTTTCTCACAAATAACTCGAAACACTTGGTGTAAGAAGCTACGGAGTCTGCGCCAGAGCTAGGTGGGGGAGGACACAGTGACTCCAGGCAGGCCCCCGCCACCCGGCCTGCCCCCCAGCCATCCTGCTAGCACCCTCCCACCCGGCCCCACCCTGACCAGTGTCACCATATTGATGCCAATGTTAACGCAGATGATGAGGCCCAGCTGCGACAGGATGGAGTTGCCCAGGTCCTGGCAGTTGTTGGTGCTGGGGCTGTGACACGAGGCCCACCCGGGCTGGGGCCACTCAGCCGTGGCCATGGGGGTCCCTAGGCCCCCAACCTACTGTGCCCACAGTACCATCGGCCGCCTTCCTGTCCCAGAGACTCCTGGGGGTAAGCAGGTCACAGTGATGTGGGGCTCTCCCTCAAAATGTGCCAAGAGGGAGAGTCCTGGGCCTGTATTTGACCCTCCAGCCTGGGCCAGGGCTTAGCAGAGGCCAAACCCTTCACCTTGCGTGTCTCTCCTGTAGCCAGCCACCTGCACCAGCCCATAGGCCCTCTGGCCTGTTTGGTGTCTGTCCCCATCAGCCCCTGCCTGGTCCTCTACGCCAGGCTCTGACCTCTGCACAGACACTGGTCCTGATCTTAACTCCCCGAACAACCCCATTACCAATGACCACCTCACCCCAGCACCCACTCCCCCTTTCTCTCTGACCTCAGAGCTGTTCACTGGAAAGGGCTGTGGGCTCGGACCCCCTCCTTCTCCCTCACTGGCAGAGTCACTTCTCCAGGGTTTGTTTCTTTAGAGCCCCACCCCTACCTCCCAACACAACAGCAGGCAAAACCAACAGTTAAACTTTTATATTTACAATATTCTCTTCATCTTTTGCCAGGTTTAAAAATGTGTACAGAGCCGCGAAGGGTTAGGGTGGGGACATGGGATTGTCAAGGAATTGTTCTGGGGACAGGGGCTGGGCATTGGAGTCCGTGGCTGAATCATGGGGTCCCCCAGCCCCCCTCCCATGCCCCAGTTTGGGGGGCATCTGTCTACAGGGTTCAGGGCCCAGGTCCCTAGCATTTAGAAGGCAGGGCTGTTTGGAAAGGAGCTAGACCAGGCAGGGGAAGGGGTGGGAAAAGAACTAAGTTTCCATGGGTGGAGGTGGGGGCAGAAGGGACAGTCAGGAGGTAAAGTTCTGGGGAGCCAAGACCAGGGATTTGGGGGTCAGTGGAAGACAGCACTCCACCCCCTATTCAAATTTGGCACTAATGAACCCACAAAATGCCAGCAGACGAGGATTGGCTCCTTCTCGGCTGGTGTTCCTTGAAACCCTTCCCGACATTGTTACTTTCCCCAGAGGCCAAAACCGTCTCTCTTTGGGCAGTCACCTTACACACATCCTTTCAAATCAAATTCTTCCTGCTGGTGTCTGCCCAAGCGCCGTCCCCCACTGTCCCCTCCATCTGTTCCTCAGTACAGCTGACCCCGTTCTCTCCCCCAACCTGTCCGGGGAAGCCTTTCTTCCCTGCTCTCCTCCCCTCCCCCCTCCACTGCTCCTTTCCTTCAGCCCTGGGGGAGAGGGGGCAGGTCAAAGGAGGGGGTGGGCAGCTGAGGGGAGAAGCTGGCTTGAGACCAGGAAGGGATGTCTTCAGAGGGGGACGGCGAAGCGGGGAGGGAAAACAGGGGCAGAGAGGGAGGGATGAGACATGGCGAGAAGAGGGACGCAGACAGGACCCCTTTAGCTGCCACCTCCCCCTCTCCTGTATCCTACCTGCCCGGGTCCAGGGCTGAGGAATCCTTGGCACGTTTTGGAGGGTCTTCGCCCCTCAAACCCACCTCACCAGTTTGGCACGGATGAGAGATGGTCTGAGGACTGAGGGAAGAAGGGCTGCCCTCAGACCGCGGTGAGAGTTTTGGTCAAACATGCACGGCCTCTGTGGGTGGCAGGTGCCACGCAGCCCCCCACCCCCCGAACTCTAGGGGAAGGAAGGGCAGAGCTTAGGGTCTGTTCATCTCCTCAGGGTTTGTCCCTCCCCCTCAGCTTCTGTCAGTTTGAAGTCCTTTCACTTGTCCTTCTCACAAGTCTCCCTTGTGAGAAGGTAAGTGCTGGGCCTGAGGCCCTAAGATGCAGGGAAGTGCTGGAGAAAGGGGCTGTCTGCATGGGAAAACATACATCCACATGCAAGAACATGTTTCCACTCAGAAATGCATCCTGGACCCAGGGGAAGACACGTTCCCAGGCAGCACAGGGATGCAGGATCTCCTCCCTTCCCCGCGGCAGGGAATGTGCGTCTGTCATCTGTGGAAGGCGAGGCCTGCCCGGGGGAGACCGTGCTTCACCTCACTTGTGCCACGGGGGATACACATGCTTCGCTGGGGCGGGAGGGCTGGGGGCAGGGCAGGGGGGCTGTGATTTCCTCGCTACTTCCCAGGCACCACCCTGCGTCGTCTGGTGGCCAAGGGTCGCTGTTTGTGAACACACCACTTCCAGGGTCTCCAGGGGGTGGGAGGAGGGAGGAGGTGGGAGAAGGCATGAGGGAACAGGATTCTGGGGCACAAATCCCCACAGAAATTCTTTGAGGGAGCCAACATGTGTCCAGGGCGGCAAAAAAAAACCTCACCCTGCACATGGGAAAACACACCCCCTCGTGAGAAAGCACACCTCCACGTGGGAAAATACTTCCACGTCTCCACACACCGAAGACGGGTGTCCAGACGACGGAGGGGAAAAAACACCCCCCCAGTTGTTCAAAGGCCCAAGTCCGGAGAAGAGAACGGGCCACTCCGCGCGGGAGAAGCGCACACATCCCGGCGAGGAGCCCCACGTCCACCTAAAGCTCCTCGACGTGTGACAGCTCCACACGACAAAAGCCTGTCGCCAAGTCCTCCTCCCTGCCTTCTGAGCGGGCCGGGAGGGCCGGGGAGGGGGGCCTCCCCGAGCCGCCCCCTATACCCGAGTGGTGGAGTGGGGATGGGGGAGCGTGTTGTTGTGGCTGGTAGCGGTGGGGGGAGGTGGGGGGAAGGGCCCAAAGGGATGGAGGGAGGGGGGCGGCGGGGGAGGGGGTGGCCCCAGGCCGCTGGGCAGCAGGGTCAGGGCCCCGGGGGCCAAGAGAGGCACATCGTCCGGCGCCCGGCGCAGGGCCAGGGTGTAGTCGGGCGGGCAGGCGGGGCGCAGGGCCTCCGCAGGGTCCGCCCCGACGCCCCCGCCCCGCTTCAGCTGCAGCGACACCAGCTCCTCCTCGGGTGGCAGCTCACGGCCGGCCGCAGGGAGCAGGGGGCCCCCGCCGGGCACGCCGGAGCCCGAGCCGCCGGGGGGGCTGAGCCGCCTGCACCGCAGCTCCTGCCGCCGGTCCCGCTTGTAGTAGAGGGCGGCGAAGGCAAGGATGTTGAGGAAGAGGAGGGAGGCGCCCACGGCCACGGTGACGCTGAGCTCCGTGGAGTAGTCTCGGGAGTCCCCGGGGAAGCGGTCGTAGGCCCGGGGGCCCGGCTCGGGCTCGGGCTCGGGCGGCAGGGTGGCCGGAGGCGGCGGGCGGCGAGTGCCGGGGGCACCAGGGGGCGGGCGCGGCGGCCAGCGCGTGGCGTAGGGAGGGAGGCGCGTGGTGGTGGTGAAGAGCTCCGTGTGCAGGTTGTGCAGGTGCGGCACGAGCTCCAGCCAGAAGGCCACCTTGTTGGCGCGGTAGTTGTCGCGCACGCGCGGCTTCAAGCCGATGTGCAGGTACTGCTTCTCCTTGCTGTTGAACTTGCTCCACACCACCTCCTCGAAGCGGTTGGGCTTGGTGTGGATAAACTTGGTGTCCTGTGGCACCGGCTGGTTGGGGTCGCTGTGGACACAGGGGGGCAGGGAAAGGAGGAGTAAGGGTGAGGCTCCCATGAAAGGCGGGGGTGGGGGCATGCTATGGGAGGAATGGGGAGAGAGATGGACAGAGATGCAGAGAGCTGGGGAGACGGGAAGAGAGACAGAGACGGACACGAAGAGACAGAGAAACTGCCAGAGACGGACGGACAGACAGACAAATAGGGATGAAGCCAGACTGCCAGAGACAGTCTGAGATGAGGACAGAGGGGCAGAGAGGGCAGAGACAGACCACCAGTGACAGAGGCAGAGTCTGAGACTGAATGAGATAGAGACATATGGAAACAGAGACACAAAAGGACATGAGAGACAGCCAGGGGGAAACCAGCGAGTACAGAGTAACCAGATCAAAGCAAGCAGAGATATCAATAGATTTCAAGAGAGAGAGGCAGAGACAGCAATAGACAGACAGACACAAACCCTCACACACACTCAGACACACAGATGGGAGCACTCAGACAGCGGGCCGAGCTCTGGGAGGAGAAGGAGAGAGCTGGGTGGGCAAGGGAGGGAAGGAGAGACAGACACGGAGCCAAAGGCACCAAGTGAGCCCGCCCCCCAGAAAAGACAGGGACCTCTCTGTCCAACTCTTCTGAGTCTTCAACACACACAGAAGAGCTGTCCGGCAGGTGTCTGAGTCGAGAAGGCAAGAGTGCCTTGATGGAGGAATGATGGCCGTGTGAAGGAGAGGGAGAGAAGGGGCTGAGGATGGAGGGGGTGTGTGCCCTGACCCGCAGAGATGCCCGACCCAGCCCCTCTGGCCCTCACCCGGTCTTGGCGAAGTTGGTCCAGTAGGTCATGACCACGGCGCTGAGCATGACATCATTCTTGGAGAAGTTGCAGGGGAAGAGGTCGGTGGCGCCCACCATGGGCACACCAAAGACGTAGGGCAGCTCATCCCCGTGCGCTGCATCTGCCCACTCGGGCCGGCCCTCAGCCTGGCAGTGGTGGTAGAAGGTGTAAAAGTAGACAGGGGACTGGTAGTCAGCGTGCAACTTGGCGGTGGCCACAGCCGGTGCCACCCACTGGTGGTCGGTAAAGAGCGCCAGCAGGGTCTTGCGCCGCATCTCGCCATTGTCCCTGTCGGCCCAGTCCGTGTACATAAACTTGATGGTCTCCCGCAGCACATCCTTGCCCTCCGGGTAGCCATACAGGTTGTCCACAAAGTTGGAGACGGTGAAGTCGAAGGCGCTGGCGGACACGCCGTCCTCGCTCTCCGCCGAGTCCTCCACAAACTTGAGGCCCTCTCCCTGGTTGACACCGATGAGCATGTCGTAGTTGAGGAATTCTCCCTGCTGCATGAGGATCTCAGGGTCATCGGGGACCACGTCACCGTCCACCACGGGCCCAAAGGCGATATGGTAGCTGGGGAGAAGGGGTCAAGGTCGCATCACCTGTTCACCGGCCTCCTCTCAGCTCACAGCTTGCTGAGTCCTCTGCTCAGAAGACCCCTCTCCCCTAGTTAAAACCTTCTGAGCCCTTCAGGGTACTTGGCCTCTCGGGAAGTCCTCCCTCAAGCACTTCATGGAGCCTCGTGCACACTGGCTCTGTTTGGGCACCTCCGCCTAGGGAAGGCTTCTGGGAGAAGGCAGGGCCCCGGGAGGGCCTTGAAGTCCATATCTCCTGGCTAAATGGAATGCTTGTGGCCTGCGGGCACCTCTCACCCTCAACCTCCTTGGAACCAGCAAGGAGAATGGAGGCCTGGACCTGGCCCTCTCCCACCCCCATACCGGGCGGGCTGCACGTCCTGGTCCACCAACTCCCGAGAAGGCTTCCGGCGCAGACACTCCACGGCCTCGGCGCTGTCCTCCCGGTCACAGCCCACCTTGGCCGCCAGCAGCCGCGTGTACTTGAGCGGCTGGTAGTTGACAGACCAGCTAGAGATGGCAGTGCCACTCTGGGCGATGGCCTTCTGGAACAGCCCTGGTGGGACAGGCAGGCTTTAGGCTGGGCTGTAACAGCCTGAGGGAGGAGAAGGGGGACCTGGTGGGGTCGGGGGTGTGAGAAAGGGGACAGGAGGGACAGGCTGAGGAGGTGGCTGGTACCTTCCGAATGGTGGGAGAGGATCAGAAGGTTGACACAGGAGGCCCCTGCTCCAGATCCGAAGATGGTGATGCGCTCGGGGTCGCCCCCAAAGTGGGCAATGTTCTCACTGAGCCAGCGCAGGGCCTGGATCTGGTCCAGGAGCCCATAGTTGCCTTTTGCAGCCTGGTCACCAGTGCTGAGAAAACCTGGGGGTAGAGGAAGAAAGGGGGCTTCCTGGGGGTGTCACAGCACGCTTTCCCTCTTTCTGGGCAGCTCAGTCCAACCCAGAAGCCATTCTGCTTCTGCTGGGTTTAGAGGAGCCCTGCCAGCAGGCCCTCCTCCCAGACTCCAGCCCCTAGAGTTGGCTGCCCACCCTCACCGAGCACCCCAAGCCGGTAGTTGAGTGTGGCTACAATGACGTTGCCGTAGGCGGCCAGGACAGAGCCATCGAACATGTTCCCGGTGCCCTCCATGTAGGAGCCGCCATGCAGAAACAGCATCACCGGCTTCTTCCCGGAGTCCCGGATATCTGCGTGGGGAGGGGGCGGGTAGGTGGGCCGGGGGGTGGGGGACAAGGACACAGTCAGACCAGAAGCAGCACCGCCCAGCTCCCAGGCCTGCTGAGTTCCAGCCCTGAGCTCAGGGGACATGTCACTCCCATCCCTGGGGGGCAAGACCGGATTCCCCTCCCTCCCTCCCCAGCTAGCCCTGGCAGAAGATCCCTCCCCACCTCCTGCCGGTGTGCCCTACAGCACTTCTCCCCATGCCTGGCAGACCTTCCAAGAAGCCTAGCAGAGGCAGGGCTGGGGGCTGGCCCTCCTCAGGGCATCTGCTGGACCCAGGGGAACCCCTCCCCACACACACACAGCAAATCTCCTTCCTGCTCCTAGGAAGAGCGAGCTCCCAAGGCTGCCACTGGAGCTAGAGATCCTGGGAGGGTCCTGGCGTTTCCTTCGACTCAGGCCGTGGGCCTCAGCTCCACATGGTAGCCTGGTCTGTGGGTGAGGGGGTGCCAGGCCCTAGGGTCCCTGGGGGCTTGGTCTCCTCCCCGCCCTAATTCCTTTCTAGGTCACCTCCCCAGTTACCATGGCAACCCCCAGCCTAATTACTGTGGCAGGAGGCGGCAGGGTGGGAAAGAGCCTGCCTAATGAAGCCAGGGTGCAGCTCTAGTCTTGGACCCCCCAAACTGGCCTAAGTCCTGAGCTCTGGACCCTTCTCTTGCCATGTCCCCAAAGGATCCCATGATCACTCCCATGTGTAGAAGGCCCCTTGAGGGGTAACTAATTCCGGAAGAGGGTGGGAGTCTGAGAGGGCTGGCCAGGGTCCCTGCCCCTGCAGCTCCTCCACGATGCAGCCACAGTGCCTGTGCTGGCGTCACCCCTGGTCTCCAGGCCCTCCTCTTTCTTGACACCTGCAATCTCTGACCAGCCTGGGCACTCGGGCAAATAAGATCCAGGCCTGGGGTGACGCCAGCACAGCTGGTCCCCAGTGCCTCTGCCCGCCTCCCTCATGCCGCTAGGAACTTCCCTCCTGGCAGAAGGTCAACCAACAGGTCACTGAGACACTCCCCTCCATCCCCCCACAGACAGCTTCCTGCCTCCTGTCTCTTAGGACCTTCTATGACACCTCCTTCCACCTGACTTTGGCCAGGAGCTCCTAGGTGGGCAGTGCCCTCTCTGTGTCCTCCCCCAATCCTATTCTTCCCTTTGTTCCTGAACCTCCAGTGGCCTTCCAACAGTTCAGGCTGGTCTCCTTCCCTCCGAGGTCCTGTCCTAAATGTCCTCACTCCTCCCCGCTCCTCCCCACCCAGCACCTCCACTCCCAGCGAGGGGGGAGGGGGAGTCAGAAAGGGGAGGAGCAGGAAGGGGGGCTGGGGCGACAAGAATTCAAAACCAACAACAAAAAACAGGATCAAGAAAGAAGAAAGAAAGAAAAAAACAACAACCAAAAAACAAGAAGCTCTCGGGGCAGATTCAACAAGAAAAGAAAAAAACCCCAAAAAACCAAGAAACCGAAAAAGATCCGTTTTTGGAAAAAAAGAAAAAAAGAAAAAAGTTCTTTGCACTTTTTCAAAATTTTGTGGTGAAACTTCAAGATATTGGGCCCTGTTTTCAAAAATGTCCAAATTCTTTAATTTGCTTCAAATGTGCGTTTTCTGCATCGGACAGGCTTTGTTTTGGAAACTGTAGCAGGTCTCTGCTGTCTCGACTGTGTCATCAATTTGCCAACTTAAATTTGTTTTTTTCAAATGTTATTTTGCTCCAAATTAAAATTGTTTTTTCAAATGTTATATTTCACAAGTTTCAAAACAGTCCAAATGTCTGTCAAACTAAACATTTTATCCAATTCTTTGGTGTTTTTTTGGTTTTTGTTTTTTTTCTGACATTCCAATTTCTTTTTGCACTTTATTTTCACCATGTTTAAGCTTTTCTTGCCGGTTTTCTAGTGGGTCCAACATTGTTCAAATTTCGTTTGAAGTTTTCGTAATTCTTTTTTCCAATTATTACAAATTTTTCTTTTCTTTTCTTTTTCGTTTTTAGTTGGGAAAACGACTGAGGGGCCTTGAGGGCTGTGAGGGCATTTAGTTAGGGGGCGGGGCCGAGAACGTCCTCTTATCAGCAACCACATGCAGCAGCGGGATTTTTAAATCTACCTGTGTCTGGCGGATTGAGCGTCGCCTCGTCACGTTTTTTTGTGAGCGGACCTAAGACCGGGAACACAAAACAGAGAAAAAAGGACAATTTTGTGGGGAAAGATGGGGGTCGAGGGGAGGTGGTGGATGGGGAGGGGAGGAGAGAAAGCAGAAAAGGGGAGGGTGAAGGGCAGAAAAAATAAGCCAAAAAAAGCAAAATTTGTTTTCAAGAAAAAGAAACCAAGAAAAGAGAAAAACGTTTCTACAACCCAAATTTTGTTCCCCTCCCCGGAAAAAGTCATGCCCCAAAGAAAAGGCTGGTTTTGGGGGGGTGGGGTGCCTGAGTGGGCTGAGGCCTGTCTTAAGACATATTGATTTGGCTGGAAAGGATTTGGCTTGTCCAAGTGTTTGCTAATTGCTGGAAATGAAACGGTGTTAGAGGTGGGGTGGGTGGGAGGGGAGGGGAAGCCAACCAGGGAGCCTGGGAGCCCAAGGCCAGCTGTGTCCCGCCCGGGGAGGGGCGCCACCACTCACGCAGGCCCTCTTCAGGACCAGCCAAGCACCTGCCCACTCCCCTAGGCTGTAGAGAGGAGGGGTTCCAGCAGAAAGGACTCTGCTTCCCTCTGGACCCATCTGGAGGGCAGAGGGTAGGATGGGGGTGGGGCAGCCCGTCCCCACAGCTCACAGCCCCTGGAAGCCCTCAGCTCTCCACTGGCCGGCAGGGGGGAGGTCAGCGAGGGATGCCTGCCCACCTCCCAGCCTCTCACCAGCCAGCATTTCTCTTCCATCCGCACTCACAAGCCTGACTTCTCACCCCATCTCCCTACTGTGGGGTGAAGCAGGGAAAGGGGTCATCAGGTCTTGCCCTCCACTCCACCTCTTCCCTCTGACCCCCCTCCCCACCCTCATCCCTTACCCAGGCCTGCTCTCCTCCCCCACAGATGGTGAACTCCCCACCAGGGGCGCCAGCCCCCCACCAACCCCTGCTCTAATGCCAAAAGCCCCCCTCCCCAATTGGGGGTTCAGTCCACAAATAGGGAATAGGAAACACAGTGCCCTGAGCCAGCCCGACACAGAAGGTGCCAGGAGGCGCGGGGAGGTGCAAGGTGTGCCCCGTCAAGGAAAGGCCTCAGACTGGGCTCAGAGTTTGGCTCGAGGCTTCTTTCAGATTGCGAGATTAGTCAAGGGAGAGCTGGAACCCAGAGACCTGAGGGGTTCCCCCAGGCTGATCAATTTCTCCTCGGTGGCCTGGGGACCAGCATGAGGAGGGATGGGTCAGTAAGGCTGAGGCCAGCCTCCACAAGGCTTCTCCCAACTGGTGGTGATGGCCCCACGGGGACCCATTAGGATCAGGGCCTTTTCTTCTCTGACAGTATAGGGATGGGGATGGGGATGAAGTCAGCAGGGCGTGTGTGCGCGTGAGAATATGATGTGTGTGTATGAGTGTGTGTGTGTGTGTGTGTGTGTGTGTGTGTGCCTGAGTCAATGTCTTCCTCTCAGAGCTGGTGTGAAGATTCAGTGAGATCACCTGAATGTGTCAGGCCCCAAGCAGGTCTGCAATAAGCGATGGTTAAAAATACAGAAGGTGTGGGCATGGGTGGGGTGGGGGCAGGGTGGGCAGTTTGTGTGAAGGTGCTGGGGTGGACAGTCCATTAGTGGGAAGTGCTGGGTGAATGTTTCACATGAGGGGTGACGAGACAATAGCCCACTGAGCGGGGCTTTGCAGGCGGGACAGCTTTCTACCTGAAGATGTGGGTGGAGAGTCCACGAGTGGAGAGCATTGAGATGGGTGGCCTATTGGAGGCACTAGGGTGAATAATTCACTGGTAGGAGGGCGCTGGGGTAGGTAGGTGGTCCATGAGAGGGCAAGGGAAGGTAGAGTGGACGGCTCTGAGGCAGAGGGTGTTGGGATATTGGGGAGGATGTGTGGAATGTATTAGGGTAAGTGGTCTATCAGAGTGCTTGGAATCTGTACAGGATTGGGGCAGAAACTTCCGTGCATTGTGTGTATGGGTGGCTAGGAGGCGTGGCTTATACGGGGAGGGGTAGTGATGGTGTTGAGGTGCATGAGGTGTTCTGTGATTGGCATGTCCTCCGGGTGCAGGGAGCGAGGTGTTGGAGTACTTGATCTGTGAGTAGGGTGTAGGGTTGCCACCTGTGCTGTCACAGCCTGAGGTATGATACTGATGACCTCTAGGCAGGAGCTGGAGTAAGCAATGTCTGAGAGGTGTTGAGAACATAGGGGACCGTGGTGTGAGTAGCCTGTTGGAGCACGTGGTCCAGCTGCAGGGTTACTGGGGTAAAGGTCTGTGTATGGGTGTTACTAGGGCACATGATCTATACCCAGAGACACTGAGGAGCACAGGTCTACACGGGTGACAGGGTACACAATTCCAGAGAAGTGCTGGCGTCCGTGCTGTGTGAAGGTGCTGGGAATTTTGATATGTGGGATTCTAGAGCACAAGGTCAGTGTGCCGGTCGGTTGGGTACCTGACCTGAGTGTTGAGTATTTGAAATTCCTGGTCTTGTAGTGGGACTTGAGTTCATGATGTGTGGGTGTTGGGTGTGTAGGGTGTACAGTGGGGTTCCTGGATACCAAGCCTATATGTAAAGTTGTTGGAAAACGGCCTGTGGCGGGTGTTATCAGAGTGGATGGTCTCTGTGTGTGTCGGGGTTTCGGAGTGGTGACACGGGGAGGAGGAAGGATAACGTGGGCGCTCTTTGTGAGGATGGTCTGTCGGGGTGGCTGCAGGCCTGCTGATTACCCTCTGCCATGGGCTGCTGGAAGGTACTGACACTGGTTGGGCTCGATGTGCTGGAGGCTGGCTGGGGGGAACTGTCCGGTGGGAAACTGCTGCTAGGGACTAGAGCACTGCCGCAGTGAACTAGAGAGTTCATTGTCAAGAAGAGCCAGCTCGGAGCCCCGGGGAAGGTGTTCTGTTGGGGATGGGAGGGCTGTGCTGTGAGTGGAGGGGCCCTTGGCAAGGAGCTTCCCTGAGCCTTCGGGAGTGTATAGCGATCAGGGGACAGAGCATCCTGGGGAAGAGGCACTCAGCTCAGGTGAGGGGCCCTGCATGTGACAGAAGGACGTCTGCCCATGCTGGCCTGGGGAGAAGGAGTCTTTGCTGTCCTTGAGGTGGAGGTGGAGCTCAAGTGGGCAGTGGCTGAGGACAAGCCCAGGCCTGGGCGCAGGAGATGGGGCAGAGCCGGAGTGGCTGTCTACGCAGCTGATGATGGATGCCTCCACCACCTGACCGCCCTCAGTGTCCCCTCTGTGTGTGCCTCTGTGGGCAGAGGGTGGGTAGGCCCAGCCTAGTCCTGCTGCCCTTGCCATCGGCTCTCTGGGTGCACAAAGAGCTTCTGGGCTGACTGTGGGATTCGTTCCTAGGACTGCCTGGCAGGGACCCGTACCACCCTGGGAGGGCACGCAGAGCCCGCAGGGACGCACTGCCCCTCACGGCCCCGGCGAAGGCCCAGCTCCCGGCCCGGGGCCTGCCGGCGCCTGAGGGTGTGCATGGATGTCTGTGGGCTGTGTCCACCGGGGGCCCGGCCCGGGGCCCGCGCCCTTACCGTCCTCGGTGGGCACGTAGAGGTTGAGGTACAGGCAGTCCTCGCTCTGGTTCTGCACGTAGGTGGCGGCCGCCTCCAGGTTGTCGGTGAACCACACGGGTAGCATGATGGCGGGCAGCGCCCCGTGCAGGTTCTGCGGGCAGGCGGGCGGCAGGGTGGTGGCGTTGCGCACGCCGGGCCAGGAGGCGGGGGCCTCAGGCGGCTGGAAGCGGCGGGCGCCCAGGGGGGGCGTGGCGTAGGGCACGCCCAGGAACTGCACGACCGGGCCCAGGATCTCGTTGTTGAGTTCGCGCCGCACGCCGCGCACTCGCCCGTAGGCCGTGTTCACCACTGGGAAGCGCTCCTCCCCGAGGCTGCCAAGACCCAGGCCCGGGCCGCCCGGGGCGCCGCCGCCGGGACCCCCTCCCCCCCGCTGAGCCCCCGCCAGCCCCACCAGACACAGCGCCAGGAGCCACATGCTGATCGGGGGACCCCCCCTCCCTCCCCGGGACCCCCCCCCTCGGAGAGAGAGAGAAGGGGGGGGAGAGGGAGGGAGGCCCCCCTCGCCCCAGGAGGGAGGAGGGGGCGGGGGAAAGGGAGGGAGGAGGGGGGTGGGGAGGGACCTGGGTTAGACGGGACAGAGAAGGGGTCTGTTCCTCTCCATGGAGGGGGCGAGGGGTGGGGAAGGGGAAGGAAGTGGGAGAAGGTGAAGGCAGGCCCAACCTGCGGGGAGGAGGGACAGACAGACGGACGGACAGAAAAATACAGAGAAGAGGTGCAAGAAGGGAAGGGAAATTGGACGGGGCAGACAGACAGGAATGGGGAAACAGAAGAGACAGGTGGTTAGTGACTCGGAATTCAGACCAAGTTGTCCCCCTTCTTCCATCCTCTGGCCCCTTGACACCTCCCCCCCCACCCCAGCCACCCCCTCCCCTCAGCAGGGACCCAGATAGAAAAGTCTGAGGCTGGGGTGAGGTCCAGATGTGTTAAACGTCTAGGACCACCAGAGGGGAAGGAGGGTCAGCTCCCCAGACCCAGTACTTCCCCTTCCAGCTGTTTATCCCTCCCAGGCATGTTCTCCTCAGGGACTCAGGAGTCCCAGTTCCCACCTCCCTGGGAGGGATGAGACAGACAAGGAAGAGAAAATAAAAATACCAAGTCATTAATTAGCAGGAAGTGGTGGGTTTGTTTATACGTGTTAATCACTCCTGAGCTGTAATTTCATGGCACTGAACTCCCACCCCAGGCCAGACTTGGGTCTTTCTTGGGACTGCACAAGCCCAGCACCTTACCCTCCCTTCAACATCTCATTCTAGAAGGATTTGTGTAGTGGGGGAGACCCCTGCACCCCAGGGCCTCTCCATTTCTCCCCTCAGAAGTTAAGGTGCCTTGAGGCAGGGAGAGGATGGGGAGGGGATGCTGGAGGGGCAAATCCGGGGACAGGTGCGTGATTCTGCAGCCGGTTGCCGGGCGACAGGATGCTGCCCCGCAATGCTACCTCGGCAACGGGCTGCAGCTTTAACCCTGGAGTGGGGGTGGGGGTGGGGGTGGGGGTCTGGAGGAAGACGGGAAGGGGCTGGGTTGGTTATGGGGTCCATTCAGGGCATGAGGAGGAGAGCAGAGACATGAGTCAGAATGCTAGAGTTTCCCCCAGCCTTCGCATAGAGGGAGAAGTATATGTGTTGAGGGGAGCTGGAGACTAGGGGCCTAGAGAACCCTAAAAGAGCTGCCTCTTGCCCCTTGTTGGCCAGTCAGAACTAGCCCTAGTGACCAGGCCTCTGGCTGGGGAGAAGGGGTGCTGAGGTGGCTTTAAGGAGAATCAGGTGCACCCACCAATGGCTCCCCTCCCACAGTCTTGAACAGCCTTGAACCCCAGACACCTCTTCTTCTATGCATGGCATTCTGACCCATGCCCTGGGGACAAACCTTGGCCTCTTCTCATCCCATCCCAGCTATTCACCTCCCCTTCCCCTTGCCAGCCCCCACAGTTGCTGCCTTGATGCCTGGGTGCTCAGGGCAGCAGGAGCAGGACAAGGGAACAGATCAGACTGAAGGGGCAGACACCCGGGTCATCTCAGCAAGCCCCCCCGTCCCCCCCACAGCCGCCAGAGCTGTTTGCTGACGCGGGGTTTTCAGAGCCAGGCACCAGCCCGCGGTTGGCTCTCTGCAGGTGTCAGTTTATTCCAGAGATGAGGACACAGGAATCCTTACCACACACACCCAGTCATGCCCTCCCTTTCTTCAGGCCCTCTTAAGCTCCTGTTCCCCCATCACCTGGAGGGGGCTTGGCGCTGGCTCCTCTAGGTTCTCCTCTGCCTATGCCAGGCTGGACTCTGCTTCCATGGCCTTGCCGCCCCTCCCCCACCCACCCCCTCCGCCTCCCGCGAACAAGGTCTGCCTCTGTCACCCACCTCCCTTAAGGTACTTTGGGCCCCTGGCCTCCTCCCTGCCAGCTTCTCTCCCTTCCTCCCTCCCACTGGAGCCCCCCCCCCATCTCTCTCCTCTCCATAGCGCTCCCTCAGAGCAGCTTTCCACGGCCTCTTCCAGCTTGCTCCAGCTCTTGCCTTCAGTCTCTCGCCCCTCAGTCTTCTTTCATCTCTCTTCTACACCTTCCTCTTTGGTGTTTCTCATTTTTCTGTCTCCTTCAAATCCCTTCCCCAAATTTCTCTCTCAATCCCCTTCTATTTCTCTCTCTCTTTCCCTATTTCTGTCTCCCCATTTTCTCTCCCCTGCTCTCCTCATCTCTGTCTGCCACATCTTGCCCCCCCCCCCATCCCTCTGCCTTGTTCGCTCCATTCCTGCCCAGGCCTGACTCCCCCGGTCAGGGAGAGTTGAGGGACGGGGGCTCAGGCCATAGCCCCCCCGCTTCTTCCTGCAGTGGGGAAAATGGCTTGGCCGGGAAGGGGAGAAGGAGGGGGAGGGGGAGATGGGAACACACGGGGTCTGTGGGCCCATTCAAAGGATCATTCATGGGCTGGAGAGAGGCAGAGACAAAGAGACCGAGACGCAGAGACACGGCGAGAGCATCCCTAGGCGGAGACACGCAGACAGAGCAGGCTGGGGGAAACCAGGCGCAGGGAGAGAGATGGGGAGAGGGAGACCCCAATGGACCGCCACGCAGCCCCCTCCACCCGGCCCGGCTTAGCTCCTACCTGGCTCAGCCCTGGGGCCGTGGTGCCTCCATCCAGGGCTCTGAGTAGGGGGCGGACGGGCTTCGGGAGGGGGGCGGCGGCCTCTGAGCCCCCGCGGCCCCGCAGGCCCAGCCCCCGCCCGCAGCGCCTCACCCGGCGGGGGAGGGAGATCGCCCCAGCCCCCGGGGGCGGGGCCGGGATCCAGTCGATCCCCGGGGAAAGGAGAGGTAGGGGATGGGGTCAGGAGGAGCCCAAGAACAGGGAACCCCGCAGTGGGGACGGCGGAGGGAGGAGGAGGCAACGGGACAGGGCTGGATTGGGAATCCACTGGCTCCGTGGGCTGGCTTCGAGGGACCAAAAGGCGGTACAGGCGGAGGATCCTGAGGGATCGGGTACGGGAGGAGGAGTCCACGGCAATCCCCAGGGGGCCAAAACCCGGGAGCGCAAGATCCGCGGTGCAGGGGCAGGGATCCAGCCGGAATCCTCAGGGAGGGGGAGGGATCTAGTCGATCCCGAGGGCGGGCGGGAGGGGGAGGTCCGGGGAGTCAGAGGAGGGCGGGAGCCGAGTCTGGAGCCCCGGGGCGGGGGTCGGCACAGATCCTAGGAGGGAAAGCGGAGGTAAGGGGTAGGCTTCGGGCAACGCTCAGCAGCCGGGAGGCCCGGACTCCTGGCCCCGCGCGCCAGGGCCCGCCCGCCCCGCGTCCATCCCAGCCAGAGAGTGATGATCCGCCGGCTGAGCAGCCGCAGCAGCCCCGCGCGTCACCGCGCGGCCGCCTCCCCCGCCCCCTGCCGAGAGAGCGGCGCACACCCCTCGTTCGCACCCGCCTGCCCGCCCGCCCTCCAGAGTGTGGGGGGGATTGGAGAAGGTGGAAGGGGACGGGAGTGGACAGACCGACGGATGGACGAAGCAGGCCAGCAGGGCAGGGTGGAGACACCCCACACACACACCGTTATCTCCCACCCTCCGGGTTCTCGCAGTTAGTGCGGGGGGTGGGGAAGGAAGGAGGGGGTGAACTCTAAGGGGCGGGACATCGTATGAAGGCGGAGCCTTCGGTTCTGGAGGAGGGGCCATTTGGGTAGTGGGCAGGGTTTAACGGTGGTGGGTGGGGCTTGGCTATCCGTGAGGCCGCCTCTTTTTGGGAGTGGGTCTGGTTTAAAGCTGAAAAGGAGGAGCTTGTGGGGAAAGGGGCGGAACTTTGCAAGGGGACCGGGATCTTTGGAAATTGGCCGGAGGTGGGGGGGGGGCGAGGTGTTAAAAGAGGCTACCAACTTGGAAAGTGGGCCAATCCGTGACGCAAATCCTCTAGTCCCGCCCCCCAGCCCCGCCTCCACTGCTCCGCTCCTCCGCTCCTAATTGGTTCTGGTTTCTCCGCCCGCCAGAAGTCTTCGCCACTCAACAGAGGTTTTACAAAGGCCCAAGTACCCGGGTGAGGACCTGGACGCTGAAATGAACACGGACCGGATTGGGCACATGTGGACTTTATTTGCATGGGAGATCGGGATTGGCTGGCCTCTTGGGTGGCCCAGGCGGTGTTCGTCCGGCGCGTGACCGTCCACTGCCATGGCTGGTCTGGGGGCTGCTTTCCGCCGCCTGGGCGCCTTGTCTGGAGCTGGGGCCTTAGGCTTGGCCTCCTACGGGGCGCACGGTCAGGAGGCTGGGGACGGAGCTGGGATTGTGTTGGGGGCGATCTTTAGGGTCTGGTGCAGAGGCGGAGTCTATGGGAAGTGTCGGCCCTCCCATAGACCAGACGACCCGCGGATCCCTAAACCTTTTAAAGTCCCTCAGCCCGGCCCATTTGGTTCCCAGAACTGCCCAATGCGTGTTTCCACCAATTAGAAGCCTACTGGGGGCGCCCTTTCTCTCCTGCGTCCACCTGGGTCCCCTTGGGAGTGGGGGCGGTCGAGGTTGGCGCTAGGACTGGTAACCTTTGCTTCTCCTTTCCACAGGAGCCCAGTTTCCGGATGCCTACGGGAAGGAGGTGAAGTAACTGCCCTTGGGCTCCTCGGCTTCGGGGCCTATGAGGGCAAAAAGTCTGGGGTCCCTGAGGGAAGTAGGGGAGGGACGGGGCGCGGGCCTTTGTAGCGGCAAGGTATGCAACTCTTGAGGCCTGGGTGCCTGAGGGAGGGGCAAGCTGGGACTTGAGAGGTGGGGTTGAAGGACGAACTCTTGTCCGTTGTGTCCCCCCGGGATCCTTCGTTGCTTAGGAAGTCCCCCCATTTCTCCTTTTCTTACAGCTCTTTGACAAGACCAACAAACACCACTTCTTACACAGCCTGGCCCTGTTAGGGGTGCCCCTGTGCAGAAAGCCCCTCTGGGTAATTCCTCCCACCCCTAACCCTGACCAAGCCCCCCCCACTCCCTCTAGCCTGCCCTGTTCTTACTGGCCTGCGTTCCGCCTTGTATCTCCTTCAGGCCGGGTTACTGCTAGCTTCTGGAACTACCTTATTCTGCACCACGTTTTACTACCAGGCTCTGAGTGGAGACCCCAGCGTCCAGACTTTGGCCCCTGTGGGAGGGAGCCTGCTACTCTTGGGCTGGCTTGCCTTGGCTCTTTGAGCTTCCTTGTGTTTAATTTCTGGGTACTTCCTTTTAGAAGTGGAGCAGGGAGGGGATTAAAAGAGAAAGGCAAATAAAGAACTTTGGAGTCTTTGTTCATCTTAACCTCTTAAAGGAGGAAGGGTAGGGATTGTCAACCTTTGAACTCCTTCCCTTTCCTAAGACCGAATCAGCGAGACTTGGGCCTGGGTGGAGAGTCAGGGTTCACTTCAAGTTAACTTGTTATGAGGTTCTTAAACTGGTGGACATTAGAGTCATAAAGAATGCTTGAAATAATGCAGATTCTTACCAAAGCCCTCTTCAGGGCCTGGCAATCTGTATTCTAATAAGCTCATCTTGTGGTTCTGATGCTCACTAGCATTAATACTAGATTTCTGTAGGGTAGTGGGTTTTCTTTCCTTTTTTAATTTTTTATTGGAGTATGGTTGCTTTACAATGTTGTGTTAGCCTCCACTGCACAACAAAATTAATCAGCTATACACATACAGATATCCCCTCCCGTTTGGACTTCCCTCCCATTTAGGTTACCATGGTGCATTAGGTAGGGTTCCCTGTGCTCTACAGTATGTTCCCATCAGTTGTCTATTTTATACATAGTATCAATAATGTATATGTGTCCATCCCAGTCTCCCAATTCCTCCCACCCCACCCCTTTCCCCCTTGGTATCCGGGTAGACGGTTTTTTGAGCAGCCCCTTACTGTAGAAGTCAGGGTTAAGGCAAGGCGGGATGAGGTGTCATTAGTTACAAAATACTTTGGGGTTCAAAGCAGGGACAGAACATCATGTATTGGGGGTCAGAAAATGCTTCACAGTGCTTGAGATGATTCTTAAAAGAGCTCTGTTGTGTGGCTGAAACAGTGAACAGAGACAGAGGTGGGAGGGGAGGTGTATGGGGCCACCCGAGTCCTCGGTGTGGGATGAGTTTCTGACTTAGGCAGGAGAGGAATGAGAAAAGGTGGCAAGGTGGGCTGGAGTAGCACCTACAGCAGAGAACTGGAGGGTATTTAGTGGGCAATTTTTATTAAACCAGTTCTCATCAAGTGTTGGTCACGTGTCAGACAGACACATGTTACAAGGAAATTGAACCATGCACGAGACAGACACCATGTTTCCCTCGTGGGGTTTCCCATCTGGTATAGGAAACAGACCTTAAACAACTAAACACAAATATATCACTGTGAGGTATGCTATGTGCTTGAAAGAAAAGAACAGGGGGGCTGGAACGATGGGGCAGTGGAGGGTGTGCCCCTTTAGATGGGAAGGCCTCGCAGAGGAGGTCCTGTTGAAGCTGGAACTAACCATGCGCAGAGTGGAGGGGAAGTGTGTTTTTGGCAGAAAGAATACCTGGCAAACAGGCCGAAATGGAGCAGTTTGAAATCCCTGAGGCAGGAGAGAACTGGGCGTGTTGGAGAAAGAGCAAAAGCAGCGTGGCTGACGTGTGGTGTGGTGAGGTGCTCAGAATTTATTTGCAGCGCAACGGTTAAGTCATTGAAAGGTTTAAAGTGAGAGAGTGCTAGGATCTGATTTATGTGTTTAAAAGATCTGGAGAACCAATCAGAGGACAGCAAGGATGGCAATAGGGAAACCAGCCAGGAGGCCACTAAAGAGGTCCAGGTGTGAGATGGTGACGGTGGCTTGGCCGAGGGTGGAAGAGGTGGTAAAAATGTTCAATTCAGAAGGGGTGAATGAGAGGGAGATTTCTGGTTTACGTACCGGGTTGGATGGAGGTGCTGTTACTTAGATGAGAAATACTGAAGGGTGGGGCAGATTAGAGGGAGGCAGATCAGGAGGTCAGTTTTGGACATGTTGCTTCTGAAATGCCTGGGAGACATCCAGGTGGAGGCACCAAGCAGGTAGTTGGGGAGCTCAGGGAGGTGTCTGAGCTCAGGAGAGAGATCTGGCCTCAAGTTTACTCTGCAACCCACTCTGGTCAGTCTTCTATCCCATCTCTTCCCCATAGATGCCCTTGGAAGGATCCCATGAATCACTATGACCTCTTGGTTGCCAGACCCAGTGGATGATTTTCAGTCTCATCTTCTTCAGCCTCTGCAGCATTTGACACAGTTGGCCACACTGTCCTCGAACACATCCTGTTCCTTCTCTGACACCACTCTCCTGGTCTTCCCTATCTCTGTGGCTCCTCTGCCGGCTTCTTGTCTATACCCAATTTAAATCAATGGTTTCCAATTTTTAATTTAAAAAAAAGTAGAACTCATAGGTATACATATTTTAATTTCACCTTTTAAA
The DNA here is from genome assembly GCF_949987515.2 of Delphinus delphis. NCBI lineage: Eukaryota > Metazoa > Chordata > Mammalia > Artiodactyla > Delphinidae > Delphinus > Delphinus delphis. Next base: position 50,724,149 of record NC_082701.1, on the reverse strand, counting down.
ATTTCTATTTTTGTGTATATTTTATAAACGTGCATATCTGTATAGTATACTGAGGGGTACATACTTAATTTTTCTGACGGTGTGCATTCAAAAAAGTGCAGACCGTTTAGCTGAGTGAGACGATTTCTAGGTAATTTCATTTGGCCCCATAGCTTTAATTACAATCTGCATATTTCTAAATCCAGAATTTATCTCCGACCCTAGTCCTGGCTAAGCTCCAGACCCTGTAGCAGCTGCAGTGTACAGTGTTCAGTGGAGACCTGCAGGAGTTAAGTGATGAGGGAGAGTGGCGTGTTCCAGACCAAGGCAAGAGCCTTGGAGGCAAGAGAGCCCTGTGCCTTCAAGACCAGAAAGAATTGCTGGTGGCTGGCTTGAAGATCATGAGAGGGTCAGTAGTGAAAGATGAGGACAGACGGGGCCAAATGGTGGAATGCCTTGTGCTGAGAGGTTGGACCCTTCTGAGGGCAATGGGGAGCCACTGAAGCATTTATATCCAGGGAGGAGGCATACACTTGAGGTGTATTAGTAGAGGATCACAATATCTCTTCATTTTAAAGATGAGGGGAGGGATTTCCCTGGTGGTTCAGTGGCTAAGACTCCACGCTCCCAGTGCAGGGGGCCCGGGTTTGATCCCTGGTCAGGGAACTAGACCCCATGTGCGCAACGGAGAGTTCACATGCCGCAACTAAAGAGCCCACAGGCCACAACGAAAAATGATCCCACATGCTGGGATGAAGGTCCTGCGTGCCGCAACCAAGACCCAGTGCAGCCAAATAATTAAAAAAAAAATTAAATAAAGAGGGGAATTCCCTGGCAGTCCAGTGGTTAGGGCTCTGCGAGTTCACTGCTGTGGGCCTGGGTTCAATCCCTGGTTGGGGAACTAAGATCCTACGAGCCGCACAGTGCGGCCAAAATAAAATAAAATAGAGTAAAAGGCCTCAGGGGGACCTCCAGAGTGGTCCAGAGTGCCAGTGGCAGAGCCGACACTGGATCCCCAGGCTCCTACTTCCCAGTGCAGTGCCCTTGTTGCATTTCCATCCACCCTTCATCTCAGGCAGCATCTGGAGCACAGGGAACCTCCAGCTGGAGGAAACCCTGACATTTGGCATGGCCACCGTCCATGTAATATATCCCTAATACCTTTGCTTTGATCCTCCCTGTGGGTCAGACTCTTGGAAAACCAAGATAAATAAGGACCACGTGGTAATTGGTCCCTATTATTGCTGCACATTGTTACCAGTCTTCTCAACAGTCCTGCAAGTCAGTGGAAAGTGAAGCTAAGAGAGGTGAAGCAACTTCTTCTGTATCATACAGCCAGGACCTGGGGAAGCTGTGATTCAAACTCTCTTCTGTCCAGTTTCCAAAGCTGAGCTTTTTCCTTCTTGTACATACCAAGAAACTCAGATTTCAGCAGTGGAGACAGACCCTTTAAAAAATAATTTGACACAATGTGTTCAGTGTTACAAGTAGATACTGAGGTGGGCTTGTTTGCCTTAGGAGACTGGTAAGACTTTGGCGCATTTGCTGGGTTTTCAGCATGCATAGTTCACCAGAAAAACGGACAAGATTATACTGGTAACAAGTCGAGGAGAACTGGAGTGCCTGGAGCTCAGGATGGAGTGGGCAGGCAGGAAATGACAAAGCAGTAAGAGTGAAGGGTCTCCTGGGCCAAGCCTGAGTCAACTTTGACTTCCCTTTTCCTCACATTCTATATCCAAGCCATCATCAAGTCCTGTTGGCTCAAATACATAACTGGAAACTGACCATTTCTCACCACCTCCATTGCTACCACTCTGGCAGCTGGTCCACGCCACCTGCAAATCTCATCTAGCTTTCTGAAAGAACTTCCCTCTGCCCTTGCCTACCTACAGCCTACTCCGGACAAAGCCGCCTGAGAAAGAGACAGAGAGAAATCCTTCTAACACTGTCACCCTCAACCTTAGCTGCAATTTAAAATCTACCAGGGAATTCTCAAAAAGTTCCTATGTCTGCACCTCACCCCAGATATTCTAATGTAATTGCTATGAAGTGGGGCCCAGCTAGAGGTATTTTTACAGCACCCCAGATGATTCGAACTTGTGGCCAGGGTTGAGGAACACTGTCTCAGTATGTAAATCTCATATCTCTTCTCTGGCCAACACTTTCCATTTCACTCAGAGTAGAAGCCAATGGTCTACAGGGCTGTATGTGATCTGGCCTCCTGTGATCTCTCTTTCCTCCCCCTCATTCATTCCATTCCAGCCACACTGGCCTTTTGGTTCACTGAACAAACAAGGCACACTTCTACCTCAGGGCCTCTGCCCTTGTTCCCTCTGTCTGAAAAACTCTTCACCCAGAAGTCTGCATGGCTTAATCCTTGACCTCCTTTAGGTCTTTGCTCAGCCATCACTTTCTAGTCTTCCCCCTATAAAATTGCAACTCTTGTCCACCATTCTCTGTCCTTCTTATCCTGCTCTATTTTTCTTTATAGCACTTGTCACCGTCTGACTTCTGATGTATTTTAAGTACCGTGTCTGTCTCTTCCCCACTAAAATGTAAACCCCAGGAGACTGGGAATTTTTAAAAACTGCTAAATATTTCTATTACCTGTCTGACATATAGTAGGGGCTCATTAAATCTCTGTTGAATAACTGAACTTCTGTATGTCTGTGTTTTGGTGGAGGCTGGCACGTGGTTTGGGCCAGGTAGAATCTGGGGCACTAAGGGATACCAGGGGAGAGGTCCAGCATTTGGGTTTGAAGATGATGACTGAAGCTGTAGGACCAGCCCAGAGGAACATGGACATAGGGACAAAGGAGCCGCCAAACCTGCTTCTCCCCATGTGCATCTTGATGGGTGAGACCTCCATCTGCCTGGTCACCAGACAGGCACCTGAGGTCATCCTGGACTCCTCACCTCCACATCTCACTTCCCAAACAAGTTCCATATTATTGTCTAAATATCTCCAAAATCTGCCACTTCTGTCCACACTATCACAACCATCCTCTCCCCCAGACTACTGCCAACCCAGCCTGGGGGCCTCTGTTGGTCTCCACCATACAGGTTAAATGGTTTTCCTAAAACATCTGATCTTCTCCCTCTGACTGAAAATCTTTCAGTGGGCTCCCCACTGCCCTGGGGGCCAAAGCGCAGCTCCCACAAGGCCCTCTGTGCACGTGGGCCGGACTCTGAACTCATCTCTTGCCGCTCAGCCTATAGGCCCCCAAGGCGCAGGACTTCCTCACACCTGCGGGCCTGGGCTCAGGACTCAAACAAAGCGAAAGAAGCGATTCTTGTTGGGAGAAGGCTTTCCTGCGGACCGCGCTGTCTCCTCTGGCCCCCCTGTGCCTCACCTCACGCCCACTCGTTACTGACACTGTCTGGCAGTCTATCCCCCGTGTGGCTGGGGGCGCCTGAAGGAAGTACTATAATTGCAACGGGTCTGTGTGGGTCACTGCTACGTCAGGGAGAGGAGACTAGCAAGGTTGCCCCAGGGAGGCAGAAGGGGAGCCAGGAGTCAGTCCTAGAAGCCAATGGGTGAGTGTGCAGGGTGTTCCGCTGCGTCAGCGAGGCCCGAACCGCCCTCGGGAGGAGGAGCCTGGGCTCCCGAGCCGCGCAAGCGGCCCTCGTTCCCACCAAGGGGCACTGACCACTCTGCGCCCGCAGGCCTGGCGGGAGTCGCAGGGCTAGGGCTCACCCGGCTACCCTCGCAGGCGAGCTTCATCTCTGGGCTTCTGCATCCGAGCGGAAAGGGCGGGGACGCCCGCCAAACCGTGAAGCGGGTGGCCTCAAGTCCCGGCGCCGCAGGAGAGCCGGCAGTCTTCCTGCGCAGGCGCTCTGCTCAGCTGGGAGGGGCGGGGCCTGGACGGGTCGGGGGGTGGAGTCAGCTCCTGGGCCCGCCTCCACCAGCTCCCGAGAGCTGCAGAGTGCTGGGCACCCGGGCTATTCTAGGGGCTTCAGGTGAGCAGGGGGAACGGGTCAGGAGACCTCCCTTGAGGTGGGGCCGTCGGTCTGACTGCGGGTCCATCTGTCCTGCCGTCTGCCAACAGCCGCCTCTGCGGAGAATGGGAGAACAAAGGGAGGGGGCGGTTCTGGGGCCCCTGAGGGAATCCAGGGTCCCAGGGCCCCCGCCTTGCCCGCTGACACTTTCGGTTTCTCCCCGAGTCAGAAGCGCCGCTCTAGAGACCCTGGGCCGGCGCTGGGCGCAGCTGCCGCTCTGCGTTTGCCTGTCCATCTTTGTGTCTGTCTTTGTGTCTGTCTGGCTGTCTCCGAGCTTGCCTCCACTTCTAGAACTAAGCCTCCGGGACAGCGACATCCCGCGAACCCTCGCCCTTCTCCCATGGCAGGTAAGTGGTCGCAAGGCCGAGGGTCTCCGTTATCCGCCCCCCCGCCACGGACTTGGGAAGCCGGTGTCGGACGCATCCTCCGGGAATGTGCTCGGACTGGCTGTGTGGGGCCCCTCCCTTCCTCCCGAGAAGCCGCCGCCCTGCTCCCCCGCCCCATCTTTCTCATTCTCTTCCCACCACATTTTCCCCGCAGCCTCGCGGCCCATGGGCCAAGGGGTAAAGAGATGAGGTCGGGGGCCCCTTCTAACCTACTCCTGTTCCCCCACAGGCTACTTGCCCCCCACAGGCTACGCCCCTTCGCCCCCACCTCCCTACCCTGTGACCGCTGGGTACCCGGAGCCGACGCTGCATCCTGGGCCCGGGCCGGGGCAGGCACCAATGCCCGCCCACGTGCCTACCCCTGCGCCCGGCTTTGCTGTCTTCCCCTCGCCCGGCCCTGGGGCCCCGGGACCAGCTGCCCCCTTTTTGCCACTGCCAGGGGTGCCTTTTGGCCTCGAATTCCTGGCGCAGGTGAGTGAGAGGGAGGGAGGGAGGGAGGGAGGAGTGACAGGGAGGGGACCCAGGCGACTAGGCCGGCCAGCTGATGTCTGCGCGTTCCCCTACTCTCTTTCCAGATTGATCAGATCTTGATTCACCAGAAGGCTGAGCGGGTGGAAGGTGAGTGAAAGGAGGAGTATGTTGGGCCTCGTGACGGGGGCAAATAGTGGGCTCTTGGGCAGGCGCTGGTGTCCGAGCCTCAGTGTGTCACCCCTTGGCAGCGCTCCTGGGCTGGGAGACCTGTAACCGCTACGAACTGCGCTCGGGAGCCGGACAGCCCCTGGGTCAGGCGGCAGAGGAGAGCAACTGCTGTGCGCGGCTATGCTGTGGCGCCCGCCGGCCCCTGCGTGTACGCCTGGTGGACCCCGGGGACAGAGAGGTGCTGCGCCTGCTCCGCCCCCTCCACTGTGGCTGCAGCTGCTGTCCCTGTGGCCTCCAGGAGGTGGGCGGGGAAGGATGGGGCCAGGGAGAAACTTGGGTAGGGGGCAGGCCGATGACCAGGGCACGACCGGGATGAGGCATGAAATGAGGCGTGCCTCCTGTGGGAGCTGGGCTTAGGTGGGATGGGAGGTCTAGTGAGAGGGATGACAGGTGGTCTAGTGAAGGGGATGGGGGGTCTTGTGAGGGGAGACAGGTGATAAAGCTAGACCGGTGAGCGCTTGGGCCAGGGTGCCTGGCTAGGCAGTGATCCTGTCTGCTGCCCACTCCAGATGGAAGTACAGGCTCCACCAGGCACCACCATTGGCCACGTTCTACAGACCTGGCATCCCTTCCTCCCCAAGTTCTCCATCCAAGACGCTGACCGCCAGACCGTCCTGCGAGTGGTGGGGCCCTGCTGGACCTGTGGCTGTGGCACAGACACCAACTTTGAGGTATCAGGAATAAGGGGAGATTCCTGGGACCTTCAGAAACCGAGATGATCCGTGCGGCAGGATGGCCAACGGGACGGTCAAGAGCTCATCAGTCCAAATCCACTGTGGTGCCTACCACATTTCCAGTTTTCCTCTATTCAGAAATAGGATGGCCCACGGTCTTATAAAAATATGGCAAAGAGGGTTTCACCTTAAGGGCCAATGCTGATTGTGACCTGCAGCCCTGTGTTGAGGGAGAAAAAAAATCTAAGGTCAGGCTGGATTTAGGGTGAAGGATGCTTACTGAGTGTACCATGGGCTGGGCCCGCATGGCCGCTGTGTGTGAGTTCGTGAGCCCAAGCCCTGGAGCAAGCACTAATTTAACTTGTTAACATCCTGTGGCTTGCCCTGCCAACCGATAAGTCCAGACGTCCACCCACCCACCCCCAGCCTGGAATCCTTCTTACCATGCATTTCAATCACCAACCTGGAGCCTGGAGAACCCAAGTGATGACCATTTCAAAGTAAGGCCTGGGAAACACCTTACTTTCTAGAAGACAGAGGCACTTGAATATCTGTGTAGATAAGGGAGAAACAACAGGTGTATCCCAGTAGACTTTCCAAGGCTTCTGATGATGTGCCTTATCTTAGGTTACTTTTAAAAACTGAGTCACCTTGGTAGCTGGGGGAAGGTTCTGTGATGGGAACTGGTTGGGAAAGAGGTAACTGGGTGAACTCTGGTTGGGAATATGTAGATCGTGGGGTTCTCAATGGGCCAGTCTTCCTTTTACATAATTATGAATGGTCCACATTTGGGGCTGCACTGGGACCGCAGGGCTGGCTGGGAGAGGCCCTACCCACCCTGGGACTGGTCTGCAGGAAACGGCCCAGGGCTGTAGGAGCATGCGGGAAGGAGATGGGAAGGACATCGCTCTAGTTCTAGCCACTGGAGAATGAGCATAGGAAAAAGTCCAGGGAGTCACGGTGAATTACCATCCACACTGGCAGGGCCTGTTGCTGCTGGGCCTAGGGAGGCCAGTGGAAATCCTGGTCCTCAGAGGCCACTTTCTGCTGTCCCCTCCCCCCACTAGATGGGCTTGGATCCACCCTGGATGAGGCTTGCATGCCATGCTAGAGTCCTCCCTACCTTGCAGATGCGAGGACGACAGGCACCCCTTTGGGCCTTCTAGCAGCCTGGTCGGCTGGTAGAGTGCAGCCAGGCATTCAGCAGCCTCCCTTGCCGGCTTGGCCAGGCTACTCTGTGCAGGGCACAAACTGCACTAACCGTGGGCGGCAGGGACTTTGGTAACCAAAACAAACCTAGTGCCTGGCCATCCCCTAAGGAGATTAGACTGTATTGTGCTTCTGTTTCTCCCAGCACTGATGTCTAATAGTCATACGTGGCCTTTCAAGAACAACGGATCTGAGCCTGCAACCTGATTTTTGCTGTGTACTCACAGTGTGACCTCGGGTGCCTCAGTTTCCCCAGATGTCACATGGAAACCCAAGGCTTTGGGAGGACTCGCTAGGTGTAGAGCCTGCACAGTTCGTATGTGGTGACTGTGGGAGTGAGACTGGATGCCGATGAGATCAGGCACATCCTCCCCATGCGGGTCCTCCCTCCCTCCCTCTTTCCTTCTCTCCTGCCAGGTGAAGACTCCAGATGAATCCCGCAGTGTGGGCCGCATCAGCAAGCAGTGGGGTGGGCTGCTCCGAGAAGCCCTCACCGATGCAGATGACTTCGGCCTGCAGTTCCCACTGGACCTGGATGTGAGGGTGAAGGCTGTGCTGCTGGGAGCCACGTTCCTCATTGTGAGTCGGGGCCCCCGCCCCTGCCCCCCGCTGCCCTTTTGCTCTCACTCTGAGGTTTTGAGCACTTCTTGGTCTCCTGCTAGGAGAGGGTTAGGGACAGAGTCTATGGGGGCTTGTGGTTCCAGACCTGGGTTGTGATTCCTGAGCCAGGCTGGCCCAGCCAGATCTCCTGCTGACCGTGCCCTTCCCTCAGGACTACATGTTCTTCGAGAAGCGAGGAGGCGCTGGGCCCTCTGCCATCACCAGTTAGAGGCCACCTCGGGGTGAGGAGACCATCATCTCAACCAGAATTCAAGATGGTCACCTGCCCTGGCCCCGCCTCAGAGGCAGCCCCTTTCCCTCCATGTGCACTGCAGGGGAGAGACAGGGCTGCCTGAGAGGCTGGAGGCTTGGTGCCCCATGCCTCCCCTACTCCCCTGGCCTGCTTCACCTGTAGCCCCTCCGGAAGGGTATGTACGAGAGCCCTTCCCCTGCTACTTCCCACCACTGCCTCCAGCAGACCCTCAGCACACGGGCGTATCGGCTTTCCAACTTTCCCTGCTGACTTTCTCCCAACCCCCTCCAGGGCCTCTGCTCCAGATGAGGCCTTAGAGTGCAGGGTTTTATGACAGGGCTGGGGTGGGGAAGGTCAAGCAGCACCGAAGACGGCTGACCCGGTCACCCTCTCCCCGCATCAGCTTGGCCAATTAGTTCAGCCTCAGATGATGGCGCTCTGAGGGGGATCCCTACCTCCCCCGCCCCGATAGCTATAGGGCCAGGGCCCCGATGCCGACTTCCTCTCCCTCAGCTGGTGCTTGCTGCAACTTCCTGTGCCTTACCACCCCTTCCTACCCCTTCCTTAGGAAGGAGGCTGCATCTTTGTATGTTATATTCGTATAAACTTTGTAACTTTTTGGACATTGGAAGATGTATGTAGTGGGAGAGGGCAGGAGAAAGAGTTGGGTGTGGGAGGAAACAAAGGGAAATATGACAGCTTGGATGGGCGGGGGCTGGCCCATCTCCTAATCCATGCTGCCAGGATCAAGTGTCCTCGAGTCCAGGAGAGCCACTTTCATCACCCATGATGGCCCCAGACCAAGCCAAGGCAGTTTGGTCCATATGCCCCGAGTCAGGATGGCTGCTCCCACACAGCCCAGTGTGGTAGCTGATGGCAGTTCAGGATGCTTGTTCCCGCGGCCCAGAACGGCCTCTTGCTCATCTTCTGTAGCGATAGAAGCTTCCCATGGGTGTGACGTGTCGCAGCTCTGTTCCTCCAAGTCCTCCTTTGTTGGGAATGTGGTGGGCAGAGTGCACTAGATCCTCCTATGGCCAAGGGAGCTCACGCCCTCAGAGACCAACGGGCAGGGTGAGGAGACACTCACCAGTGCCCGATCCTGGGCTCCTCCGGTACCTGCCCGTGGCAGGCTCTCCCCAGGTGGGAACACACCCTGTCAGGACCTTGTTCCGGTTCTGCTTGGTCCCACGTGACCAGGCCCTTGGTCCATCTGGTGTCTGTGCCCAAAGGAGCAGAGCTCAGGGCCGTGCCAGGACGTAGCGACTGGCGGCTGAGAGGTCCCACTGGTAACGCTCCAGGATGCGCCGGCAGTCCGCTCTGGACCAGCTGCTGAGATAGAATAGCTGGTCCACCTGTGGGGACGAGAGGAAAGGCAGCTGGCGGCCAGAGGGCCAGGCTGGGAGGGGCAGGGACCCGAGAGAAGGGTGTGGCTGTACCTTGAGGTTCCGGATGGCAGAAGCCACGTCACCCCCGGTGGCTCTTAGAGCCTCCTGGCACTCCTGGTGAGTGACTCCATGCACGCTCAGCTCCACCTGCCGGGGACAAAGCCCCACTTAGGCCCTTCGCCAGCCCGTAGCCCCTTCTGGACACCAGGACTCTTCAGGGAGACCTCACCTCCATAATCCTCCTCTGCAACTCGGGGTCAGGCAAGGGTCCCCCAGAGGGGACGGCGGCTTTGCTGGCTCCAGGCGCTCCCACAGGGTGACTGTGTAGGGGTTCTCTTTTGGGCCAGGGAGGCCGCTCCCTGGGAGGCTGGCTGGGCTGGGAAGAGGAGCTGGTGGCTATCAGGGAGCGGGGGGGCACGCCTGGGGGTCCCTGGGGCACAGTTCTGGCATGTCGAAGTTCGGGGGAGCTCGACCCACCTCCTGTGGGGCGGGGGCCCAGGGACAGAACCGACTCCAGACTCTTGGAAATGCCTACACATTTGAGAAAAAATAACTTGAGAGAAAGCCCAGCTGCCTTCTTCCCATTCTCTGGCTATCTGTACTGTCCTCGGGGTGGTCTTCGTGTCGGGGGGACAAGAAACTAGGTGTGCAGGATGGACGCCCAGGCCGAAGCAGCTGAGGGTCCAAAGAACTGCCAGGGCTGCAGTGGGGAGACGCTGTCTGAAGTACAGCCAGGATGTCAGCAGGCAGAATGGGGGCCAGGAAACCACAGGTGGGGAAATCATATCTGCACAGGCAGGGCTTCAGAGCAGGGGGCATCGCCAGAGGCTTGTCCTTGACGTCCTCGGAGACCCTGGAAGCCCTGTCCCCACCGCCATGCCCACCTTTCGTCCTCTGCAGGGCCACATCCCTTCTCTGGCCCCGAGCTGGAGGGGGATCCCGAAGCTTTACCTTCACTCTGTCCCTGTTGGAGAGTGTTCCAGTTCGTTCTCCACACCCCCCAGCCCTACCCCATATAGCAGTGCCCTCTCCCAAGGAATCTCTGGGGCTTCCAGGCAGGCCGAGACCCAGAGTGGAAGCTCCAGCGGGAAGGCAAGTCCAGCCTCCCCCCCAGCTTTACCCCATCTGCCTCCCCAGGCTCCCCTTCCAGAGAAGTTGCTAGACTTGGTTGGTTCCCCCAGTCCAGCTCTGCCCCCAACTGTATCAGGTCCTCACCCATCTATGTTTCCCTGGCGTCGCTCTCCCCGGGCAGGGGAGCCTCTGAGGACTGGACGGGTGGCTGGTGAGTCTACCAGCGTCACTGCCGAGGCTGGGAAGTTGCCCGCTTTGAATGTGCGACCATTCTGGCCCTTCCAGGTTGTGGAGTCGGGGCTGTGGGAAGAGGCGCTGGTGAAGGGGATGGGAGCCAGGGGAGAGTGAGGGCTGGGCTCCAGCCCACATTCAGCTCACAAGCTGTGCGCCATGGAGCTGCATCTGCCTGGAGGAAGGGAAGCTTTTTTTCTCTCTAAAACAAAAGGGCTCTATGGGCCAGCGGTGGCTCCAGCCCGGAGGCCAGGACTGTGGTGGAGCTCTCGGGGCCCAGTGGGGAGAGGAGGAGATGAGGCAGAGCATTGGGGTTCAAGCAGCTGGGGAGAAGCTGAGCTGGGACCAGGGCCAGGAGGGTGGGGAGGGAGTCCTCCCCCTGGGGATGGGTGGGAGGCACGAGGCCCTCACCTGCCCTCGATGATAGTGATGGGGTCACCAGGCTCCATCCTCAGGGCACCGGGCTCTGTGACGTCCCTCACACAACGTCCCTCAGGAGGCCAGGCCTATAGAGACAGGAGGAGAGGGTGGCTGGGCTTGTGGCCTGAGTCAGAAGGGTAATATCATGGGAACAGAGTGGAGACTGTTCGTGTACCCACTAAGCAAACCCATACCAGGTATGTACTCTGTCCTGGCCCCAGGGTGGGACTGTCCCTGTCCCTCAGTTGTAATCCAGTGGAGAAGGCAGACCTGGATTCCATGCCAAGCTGGACACAGCCCAGGGGTCAAGGAGCAACAAAGGGGGACCCTGCCTCTACCTAGGGGACCAAGGGGAGAGTCACCCTGCACACTGCTCTTACTCCACACCCAGGCCCATCATATCTGCCTCCCAAGCACCTCTGGGAATTTTCCACTTCACCATAGCACCACTGCCTCGACCCTCGTCCAGACCTCTTCATCTTACTTCTGCTTCACAGCCACTGTGGCCTACTGGTTTTTCTACCTTCAGTACCGTCCTTCTAATCCATTCTTGCACCAAACCAGAGTGACATAACCTGGAAATGTGGCTTATAACTCCCCTGCTCACAGCCCTTTCCATGGCCCCCAGGTGCCCTCAGAGTTAAGGACTAAACTCCTTTAATAGTAGAGTATATAGTGATTTAGGGCACAGCGCTGAAGTCATATTGACTGATTCAGATCTCCATCCTCCACTTCCTGTGTGACTTTTGGCAAATCGCTTAAACTGTCAGTGCCTTAACTGCCCCCTCTCTAAAATCGAGCTGGGTTGTTGTGAGGATTAAATGAGTGAACATGTATAAGGATACACGTAAGGCACTTAGTACAGTATCTTACACAGATCGAGTGCTCTAGGTGTTAGCGCTGGTTATTTACCGTGTCTCACAAGTCCCTCCTTGGTGCACCCCTAAGATGCCTCTGCCACCTTAATCACCGTACTTCCCCCTCCCACGCTGAACCTTTCCTCTGCCTGTCAAACACCCACTACATCCTACTGCTCTGGGCTCTGGGCTTCCCTCTCTCTGCTCCAGCCCCCGGCCCTTCAGCCTGCATCCACTAGACCCCAGCTGTCTCTCTGGGGCTCTGAGCACCCTGAAGGCAGGGACTGGATCTGCTTCGTTCAGAGCCAAGTCCCAGACCCCAACCCGGGAACCAGTATACATTAGTCTTGTGCATGGAACCCTAGGAGAGGGAACGGAGGGAAAAGAGACTGAGTGTTTCTGGGGAGGCAGGAGTTCCCACCTCTTGGAGCAGCCCTTCTAGGTAGGAAAAGGTGGGCCGGTCAGCAGGGTGGGGGGCCCAGCAGCGCAAGGCGAGGGCGTAGAGGGCCCTGGAGCAGAGCGGAGGCCTACGCAGGCGGGCTCGGTCCTTCTCCAGCCGCTGCAGGATGAGGTACGGCGGGACCCCGGCCCAGGGCTCCTCGCCCCCGGAGAACATCTCCCACAGCGTCACCCCAAACATCCACACGTCCGAGGCAGAAGAGAAGGCCCCGTGGCGCAGGCTCTCCGGCGCACACCTGCGGAAGCAGAGCTGAAGGGGGCTGGATGTGTGCCGGGTGTGTGCCCCGGAGCGCCCACCTGCCACTGGGCACGCCCCTTTAGTGCGCCCGCCGTGGTGTTCAGAAGTCCTCCCTTCCTGGCTCTTCCAGACCCGACGACGACTCCTCCAGTCCACGCCTCCCTCAGAGGACCAGCCCCTCCGCACCCCCTCAGCTCCTGCCCTTCAGATCCCTCCCCTCCGCCCGACCCCTCACCAGGCGTAGGGGATGCGGCGGGGTCCGCCCATGACGTAGTGGCCCTGAGCGCCGCCCAGCGGCCGCACCAGCCCGAAGTCAGCCACCTTGATTGTGCGCGGTGAAGCCAGCAGCAAGTTGCGCGTAGCAAGGTCTCGGTGCACCAGCCCGCGGGCCCCCAGGTACGCCATGGCCCCCGCCACCTGCCGCAGGAAGAGGCAGAGCAAGGCCACGGGCAGCGGGGGCGTGGGGGCCGGGGCGGTCAGGCGTGCGTGCAGGGAGCCCAGGGGCGCCAGCTCCATCACCTGTGGGAGCACAGCCGTGCGAGCGGTGGTCCGGCCACACGAGACCCTGGCGCTCACCCTCCTGTCGCACATCGGCCCCCGGGACTGTCCCGGGAGCTGGCGTCTGGGTCTGCTCACCATCTGCAGAGGCTGGCCCAGTACGAGGCCGTGCAGACACAGCAAGTGTGGGTGTTCCAAGTTCATCATGATGGATACCTCTCGCAGAAAGTCCCCTAGCTCAGTGCCCTCGGGGCCTTCGGGACCCACCCGGAGGGACTTGACAGCCACTGGGACCTGGGGGTGGGGGGAAGCACCAGCAGGCAACGTAGGGAACAGTTAAGCCAAGGTCAGAGCAGAGGGGCACACAGAACAGAGGGAGAAGCTGACCCAGGTACCCAGAATGAAGTGGGCTCCCTGGAGACTCACAGCCTTGCCACTGGGCAGTGTCCACAGCCCTCGGTGCACCACACCAAAGCAGCCGGAGCCCAGAAGCTCCCCTCTGCACACAGCCCGGTCTGGGATCAGACACTTGAGTCCCCCATCTGGCTCAGGGAGGGATGGAAGGCTGTCTGAGGGTGGGGTGGTCTCCTTCTGCCCTGGGGCAAAGCCCCCAAGGATCTGAAACAGTGGTGGAAATCACGTGTGTGGAACCCTGCATACATCCTTCTCTGCCACTCAGCCCAGCCCCTGCCGGGGCCTGAGCTGGCCCTTTAAGCCTCTCACCGCCACCCCAAAACACACACCTTGTAGACCCAGTTCTTAGACTTGAGCCCCGAACGGTGCCTCTTCAGAGCTTCAGCCAGTCTACGCTGGGCTGGGGGAGGCCAGAATCAGAGGGATGGGGTAATGGGGGAGGCGGGGAGCAGGATGCAAGGGATTTACAGGCAAGGAGGGGGCTGGTGGGTGTGGTGGGGGGGGGAGAGTAGCAACTAACAGGCTGCGGAAGGAGACAGCGGGGCCTTGGGGCAGGGGACCCTCACCAGGCCGGCCCATGCCAACGCCGTCCAGATCCTCAGGTCTTACAAAGTCGAAGTGCTCTGGCCGAGTGACATTAAGCTCCTCAAGGATGGGTCGGTAAAACTGGGCCAGCTGGACGTCCTGGAGCAGCCGGAGCAGCCACAGGGAGCCCGCCTCGTGGAGCATGTCTGGAGGAGGAACCCCTGTGGTGCCCTGTCCCCCAGACACATGGCCCAGGGTGGGCACCTGAGACACTCAGGAACCAGAGACATGGTTGCCTGCTCCACCCTCAACCCCTCAGAAATACTCAGGTACAGAGGGAGGGACACCAGAACCAACCAGGATTCCTGCCCCTCACACACACAAACCCCAGGAAGAATGTTCTCCTCACACCTAAGATTTCAGCGCTGCACAGACTCCAGGTGTGTGGCCCTGCTCACTTTGAGCTATTATGACACACTGCCCGTACCCCTAGGCCACCCAGATTCACCACCTTTTAGGCCTGAGGTGCACCCTTGTACACACCCACTCAGGTACACCTGAGACATCCTGACCCACCACATACACTCCAGAGATGCCCAGATACACTAACCACACCATGCCTGAGATACGCAGGTACAACACACACACACACACACACTCACACACTCCTATATATATGATGCAAAAGACACCTGAGACACCCAGATACATGTCCTCTCAAAGCTGAGGCATTCCAGTATACGCTGCCGTAGAACACCAGGTTTCCTGCCAGGTACCCCTCACACACACCTACTTGAGACATGTTGAGTTCACTGCCTCCAAGATACACCGCCTCATGTCTGAGACACCCAGGTCCACACAAACACACACAAGGCATCAAGTTACGGTGTCCACACATACCTACGTTATGTGGGCAGACTGCCTCCTCTGCCCAGAGACGCCCAGGGTCATTGCCTCCTCTACACCCGAGGCAGCAACATTTGAGATCAAATCGGGCATTTGTGATGGGCGGTTAAGCTCAGGTACTGCTCAGAGCCACCCAGTCTGCCAGGTGCACAGTCCCTTCCACACCCACCTGAGCTCAGCTCCAGGTACAGAGCCTGGCCGGCACACCTGAGTCACTCGCTCTAACCTGGCTCCAGGGCAACTCCACCAATCTTTATTAAGTAAGGCTCTAGGTGATCTGGGTGCCGGCTGCCTGCACACACACCTGGCCCCCTCCCTCCCCGTACTTAGTGAAGGCCGGAAGAAGCGGAGGACCCCAGGCAGGGTCCAGATGGACACTCGGAGGTGGCGAGGAATCGAGCACGAGCAGGGGCGGGGAAGGCGAAAGCCCAGGACGCTGGGAGACCAGCACCAGTAGCCAGGTGAGAAGGGGAAAGCACGAGATGGGGGACAGGAGGAGACGCGCCCGCGGAAGGTAAGGACTGGGGAGGGGAGGCTCAGCACCCGCGGACGCGCTCCCAAGCGACCGCCGCCCCTCCAGCCCGCTCGCCAGCGCCCCTCCCTCTCCTGACCCTCACCTCGCGAAGGCGGAAGCGGCGGCTGGGGAGCCTCCCAGGCTGCCGGGACTAAATCCCGAGGAGGGCGGGACGGAGGCCGCGGGGGGCGGGGCCTGGCGGCGTGGCCCGGGTCCACCGGTGGACTAGGTGAGGGCGCCTGGCGGCCGGTCCTCAGCCAGGCCAGATCCTGAGAAGCCTCCCTTCCCCAGTCCTTTGCTCGCCTCCTTCCCACCCTCTCTCCACCTTCCCACCCCCTTTTCAGACTTCTCCAAAGAACTTCTCACCCCTCCCTGGACTTCCTCCTCGGTATCCCGTCTCCGTCTCCCCTACCTCCTCTTACCAAGTCCTCCACCTCTCTCAAGCAGAGCCCCACCCCTTAAATGAATACGCACCTAGTAGAGATATCCCGCCCAGGCCCCGGGAATATAAGGCTAAACAGGACATAGTCGCAGCCCCCTAGTAGGGGAGAGGGCTTCCTGGCACTCTGATGGAGGAAGCCGGCCTGGTGCAGCGGCCTTGGGAAGGGCGCCACGGCGGAGGTGTTGATGGTGGTGCACGAAGTCAGCTCCCAGCCCGGACAGAGTCTAAGACTGAAGCCATTGGCGTTTTCCCAGCTCTGAATGTCCTTTTCCCCGTCTAATGTGCTGCCCCTGAAAAAGACCATTTGGGGAGCTCCGCAGGGTGGAATCTGTGGGGATTCTTGTGGAGGGGGCTGGGGGTGGAGACAGCTTCTGAGTGGCTCCTCAGCCCCATCCCAGCTTGGTACCTGGTCTTGGTGATCAAGGGCGGCACTCCATGCCTCAGGGCGTGCATTCCCATCACTGGCACTTCCTGGCCTCATTCTGGCATAAGCCCCTCCCCACATGTCACCTCTGCTGACCCCAGGACCCAGTATGGTGCAACTTGGCCTGTGAGGCAGGGACACAGTCTGGCTCAAAGAAGGCTCTGAGGAGAAGGATGCTCTCTCCTTTTCCCTCAGGGGTCCCAGGGAGGAAGCCATCAGCCTTAGGACATCTGGCCTGTCTCCTTCTGTCTCAAGGAAGGATGTGTAAGCATAGCAGCTGCTGTCCCCAGAGTCCCTTGGGAGGAAAAGCCCACCTCATCTTGGTAAACACATGGGAAAATCCAGCCTTAATGGGAAAAAAATCATAGTTCACAGTTCTACTTCTGTGGTTTTCTTGCCAATTCTCTTGCCCTCCAACCAGGCCAGATGACAGATGTGATTGTTCCCTCCACATCTGTCATCTCTGATATACTGTGGGCTAGCTCCACACAGTAGGGGCTGGATCTGTCTTGTTCCTCCTAAGGTACCTGGGACAGTGTAGGCATATCATAGGTGCAATGCATATTGGTTATGAAGAAGACTGCTCAATCTAATTGTTATTCCTTTGTAGGTGATCTGTCTTTTCTCCCTGCTTTTAAGATATCATTGGTGTTTTATAGTTATATTACAAAGAGTCTAAGTATGGATCCCTTTCTATTAATTCTATTGTATTTCCTTTGTTTATGAATTCATATCTTTCACCAGTTTTGGAAAATTATCAGCCAGTATCTCTCCAGATACTCTGTTTCCTCCTTTCCTTGTGTTCTCTCCTTTGAGGACTCTGATTAGAAGTATGCTAGGCCTTTTCACTGTCCTCCAAATCTTTTTTTTTTTTTTTTGTCCTTCCAATCTTTTAACTCCTCTTCCGTATTTTCCATTCTTTGTGTCTCTGTAATGCAATCCAGGTCATCTCTTCAACTCTCTTCCAGTTCACCAATTCTCTCTTTGATTATGTCTGATGTGCTGTTTAACCCATACACTGACGGGGTTTTGTTAGTTATAGTTATATAAACATTACTAAACTTTCTATACTGACAGTACTTTACTGAGATACAACATATTCAGTAACATGCACAGATTTAACTGTACGGTTCAATGCATTTCAACAAATATACATATCCATTAATGCAAATAAAGACCCGAAACATTTCTTTCTTTTTTTCTGTTTTTTGGTAAATATTTATTTATTTATTTGGCTGCACCAGGTTTTAGTTGCAGCACGCAGGATCTTCGTTGTGGCACGCAGGATCTTTTATTTAGTTGTGGCATGTGGACTTTTTTAGTTGCAGCATGCAAACTCTTAGGTGTGGCATGTGTGATTTAGTTCCCTGACCAGGGATCGAACCCAAGCCCCCTGCATTGGGAGCAGGGAGTCCTTTTTTTTTTTTTTTTTTTTTTTTTTTGCGGTACGCGGGCCTCTCACTGTTGTGGCCTCTCCCGTTGGGGAGCACAGGCTCCGGACGCGCAGGCTCAGCGGCCATGGCTCACAGGCCTAACCGCTCTGCAGCATGTGGGATCTTCCCGGACCGGGGCACGAACCCGTGTCCCCGGCATCGGCAGGCGGACTCTCAACCACTGCGCCACCAGGGAAGCCCGGGAGCGCGGAGTCTTAACCACTGGACCACCAGGGAAGTCCCCAGAACATTTCTGTGATCCCAGGAAGTAGCCTTATGCCCATTTTCAATCAATGCCATTCCCCAGAGGCAACTGCTATTCTTTTTTTTTTTTTTTAATTTGGCCATGCAGCGCAGGCTTGCAGGATCTTAGTTCCCCTGACCAGGGATTGAACCCGCGCCCTTGGCAGTGAAAGCGCTGAGTCCTAACCACTGGAATGCCAGGGAATTCCCCAGCAATTGCTCTTCTGATTTCTAAAACCCATAGATCACTTTTGCTTGCTCTGGACCTTTCTGTCAATGGAATCACACACTGTTCATTATTTGCATTTGGCTTCTTTCACTCGACCCATTTTTGAGATTCATCTTGGCATTGTCCAAGTTCTTGGTGGGAAACACAATGCTCCATGAGCACCTTCAGGGAAGAGCATGTGAAACCTGATTTTCCTCTGAATGTCCAGTGTCCTCACAGATCTGGGGGCACTAGAGGTCCTCTGGGAGTTGAATGAATACATGAGTGTAGAGCACATGGGGGGATATGAAGGCAAATGCAGCCGGAGAGGCTGGCAGAAGCCAAACTAGGCATCAGTTCAGCCTTCCAGCAAGCTTTCACGGTTCTGGGGACCCAGGTGAACAAGCTGACGTGATCCTTGCCCTGGTTGGATTCATTCGGCAGGGTCTTGCAGAACACACTCAGGAGCTTGGGCCTTACCTGAGGGCTCTGGTAACCACTGAAAGGTTTAACAGGTTAGTGACAGAACCAGCCTGTGGTAGTAAGAAGCTAGGGAAAGGTGAGAGAGAAGCAGCAGAGAGCTCAAGGAAGAGGCCCTGACCACTGGTTCAGGGGAGAGAGGCTGCCCCTGCCTGGACCTTGGCTGTGGGATGGAGAGGAGGCTGAGGATGGGGGTTGCTACTGATTGGACTCCTAGCCTAGGTCCTCTGTGCTCCAGCAGGAAACCAGAGGCAGAGGCTCTGCCCCACCTTTGTCTTTGGCTTGGAAAAAACCTAGGGAATCAGAGGCCCCTTTATCCCTCCCCTTCTCCCTATTCGTTTCTTACTTTTGGAGTTAAGCGTCTCTCATCTCCACCTTTGCCCATAAAGGATGGTGGGGTGTGGGGGAGCACAGCCTGACCATCCTCACCCCCACTGGGAGCACCTCCTCCAGGCTGAGATGGGGCATCCTGCTAACACTTAAACTTGGAGGCCCAGATCGAGCACCACCCCCTCCATCTGCCTTTCCCCAACCTCTGCCCTGCCTGCAGGCCCTGCATCCGAGAAAGATGAACACATCCACACCACCAGGGCCAAGTCTTTCTCTGCAGGGCAGAGAACCAGGAGGACGAGTAGAGAGGGCACCCAGGTGGCCAACCTCCCCTCTCCCACCTTGGGTTTGGGTGAGGAGTAGGGCCCATCCTGTGCAGAAACCTCTCGGCTCCTATCGGGAACGACATTGGTGCCTCTTTACCTTATCCTTTTCTCCTCTGAGCCCTGAGGTCACTAGGCTCTCCCCCTTCCACCTGACCCACATCAACCTCTGGGCCCGGGAAAGCACCACAGCCTTCTGGCTGTCTCTCTTCTGAACCTTTGCATGGCTGTTCCCTCTGCTTGGAAGTCTTCCCACCCTTCTCCCAACCTGGCCTTGCTAAGTTCAGGAAGACTACTCCTAACTGGTCAGGTCTCTTCCTCTGCACCCCAAGATCCCTGTGCTTTCCCGTCATTGCACTCATTGCTCTGGTAGAATTTGCCAGTAACTTGTCTGTCTTCCCTGCTAGATTCCAAGCTCCAGGTAGAAAGTGACTTCATCTTGCCTGGGCATTGCTAGGTCCCCAGTGCCCAGTCTAAGTGCCTGACTTATAAGTGCTCAGTAACCTTTGCTGAACAAAGGGATGAGACAGAGTCATCTGGGTAGAGTGAAACAAAGATTTTTGACATCATGAGCTCCTTTGCTGGGAGTGATGGGGATGACAGTTTCTAAACTTTATCTGTAAACATTCTCCTGGTGAACCCATCCCTGCCCCCCTCCCCATGTGGCACTCCCTGGCGCCACATGGTTAGCTCCCCCCAGACCCTTGGGTAAAACCCTCTGTTCCATCACCCCATCTCCATCTCCCAGGACCCTGAGGTCCCATCCTTTCCCAATTTGCATTTGCCTCACTCATTAATGGAGTCACCAGCCCACCACCTTGTATATATCTGGTGGTTTACTTTCTGAAGTGGAAGGACTCCTTTTTTATTTTTTTCCCTTATTCTTTGGCTGCACCGCGTGGCAGGTGGCATCTTAGTCCCTGACCAGGGATCGAACCCAGGCCCCTTGCCTTGGAAGTGCGGAGTCTTAACCACTGGACCGCCAGGGAGGTCCCCTAAGGTGGAAGCACTCTTGTATCTACCATATTCCTTCAGGCTCATAATGGAGCTGAGGGCCTTTACAGAGCAATAGCTGAGATCTCACCTCTGGAGCCTGACTACCTGAGTTTGAATCCCCACTTTACCACTTACCATCCTAGAAATCTGAGCAAGTTACTTCACGTTTTTATGCCTCCGTTTCCTCATCTTCAAGATGAGCTTGTTAGGAGTATCTACCTCGCGGGGTTATTGGAGAATTAACTGTGTCTAGGTGTGTGGTAGCCAGTCTCCAAAATGGCTCCCAACGAACTGCCCTCCCGGTGTCACGCTGCTGTGCCTTCCCACAATGAATACGGCTGATCCGTGTAAGCGATGGGATATTGTGAAAAGAATGGCGTGTGACTTCTGAGCTAGGTCGTGAAAGACAGTGTGGGTTCTGCCTTCCTCTCTTGGGTCACTCGCTCTGAAGGAGGCCAGCCACCATGTCCTGAGGCAAGTCAAGCAGCCCTATGGAGAGGCTCCTGCCGGCAGCCGGCACCGACTTGCCAGGCGTGTGAGTGAGCCATCTTGGAAGCTGATCCACCAGCCCTTAGATTTCTGCAGCCCTGACCAACATCTTGACTGCACCCTCATCAGAAACCCTGAGCCAGAAACATCCATTTTAGCTGCTCCTGAATTTCTGATCCACAGAAACTGTGAGATAGTAAGGCTTTACCGTTTTAGACAATTGAGTTTTAGAATAATTTGTTACACAGCTGTAGGTCACTAATACAATGCTTCAAATGCTTAGAATGATGTCTGACATGTAGTCTCCATACCTGTTAGCCATCATTAACTCCATTTTACAGGTAGGAAGACTGAGGCTCAGGCTGGTGAAGTGATGTTTCTCATGTACATACGTAGCTAGGAAGTGGCAGGGCCAGCAATGTCGTCAACCCAGGGCCTTTATTTATTTTATTTTATTATTATTATTATTTTTGGCCGTGCCTCACGGCATGCGGGATCTTAGTTCCCCAGCCAGGGACTGAACTCGAGTCCCCTGCAGTGGAAGCGCAGAGTCTTAACCACTGGACCTCCAGAGAAGTCCCAACCCAGGGCCTTTAGTGCCAGCTCTTAGGTCTTTTTTTCTGCCCCACTGTTCCAGTTATCTATTGTTGAGCAACAATGCCTAGCGGCATTAAAACAACTATTTTATTATGCTCTAGACTTTTAGTGTCTGGACCTCCAACAGGACACTGTGGGAATGGTTTATCTCCGCTCTACTATGTCTGGGGCCGTGGGTGGAAAAACAAAGTCTGGGGATGACTTGACAGCTGTGGTATCACTCACACGTCTGGCAGTAGACGCTGGCTTTTGGCTGAATCCCTCCATGAGGACTCTGTTTTTGGCTGCATCACGCGGCATGCGGGGCCTTAGTTTCCGGACCAGGGATTGAACCCGTGCCCCCTGTAGTGGAGGCACGGAGTCTTAACCACTGGACCACCAGGGAAGTCCTCCATGTGGACTCGACGTAGGCTGGGCATCCACATAGCATGAGTGACTGAGTTCCAGAGTGAGTGTCCCAAAAGGCAGAGGGCAGAAAGTGCTAGATTCTTAAGGCCTGGGCTCAGAAAGTGGCACACTGTGACTTCTGCCACATTCAATTGGCCTGCTAGTCACGGAGCCCAGGTTCAAGGGAAGGATACATAGAACCTACCTCTAGGTGGGAGGCATGTCAAAGAATGTGGGGCCATTGTTTAAAACTGCCACACCCACAGAAGCCTCCCGGGCTCAGAAAAACCATCCCTGCCCTGGCAGGCCACACTGCTGTCGGTTGGCCTTATGCGCACAAAAAAAGCACAAACTCCACCAGCCTCCTGGGCTAAGTGCTCATGAAGGGCTTATATGGGGAAGGCATATCACACGGGTTCAGAGAAGGTGCTGGAGTCATCAGGGACACTTCCTGGCATCTCCCATGTGCCAGGCTCTGAGGAAACAAAGACACAAAACCTTAAGCAGTGGCTTTAGAGAGGAATGCGTGGTGTAGAGGGAAGATGTGTAAAGAAACACCACCACCTGATGTAACAGGTGCCACATGAGAGATGCCTAGAGCAGACTCATGCCACTCTGACTCAGGAGCTCAGAGAAGGCCTCTCAGAAGAGGTGATATCTGAGCCAAAGGAGATAGTCATTCCAGGTAGAGGCACAAGACTGGACAAAGGCGAGCAGACATGAGGAAACAGTGTTGGGGCAACTAGAAGTGACTCAGTATGGCTGTGAGGTGGGCAGAGCTGAGATAAAGCTCCAGGGACACCTGGGGGTCAGATTCCAAGAAGTATGACCAAGGTAGATCACCTACAGGTAAGAAGTGGGCACATGGCATGAGAGGAGGAGGATGCCCATGACACTGTGGGCACTGCCATTAAGCCTGAGAGATCCCAGGAGGGGGTGGGGTCAGGAGGAAGGCGTGTCTGAGGGAGGTGGACACGTGTGGAGTCTGAGATGCCTGTGGGGCGTTCAAGGGAGATTCCAGTTCTGTGTCTGGACAGTTCTGGCCTGATGACTATATAAGATGGTGGGAGCTGCTGATGGAGAGCCTTGAATGTCAGGGTCAAGGGCCAACTCTATACTCTGCAGGCAAGGAAGAGCTAGGGAAGGTTTTAAGTAAGAGATTATAATGGCTGATAGTTAATGAGGGCCCATTACACGTTGGGCACAGTCCCAAGGATTTTATATGGACTGATTTGGACCTCGCAGTAATTCTGTAAGGTCAGTACCGCTGGGTTGAATTTAAGATATCATCAATTGTAAAATATACCATTATGCCATGACATGTCTTCAATTTAAGATGGGTTCTTCAGAGATGTTCAAATGTAAACAGAAAAAAAAAAAAAGCCATAGACTCAAGGAAATATATGATCTGCATTTAAAACATGAGGAAACAGGAACAGAGAAATTCAATGACTTTCCCAAGGTCCAGTAAGAACCAGAGCCAGGATTTGAAGTCGGGCAGCCCAACTCCAGAGCCCAAGTTCTTAAGCATCATTTGATACTGGACAGGATGTTTGAGCGATGTGCAGTTTTAAGAAGACCAGTGTGGCCACTGAGGGTGCAGTGGATTTGAGGGGCGTGGGCAGAGTCAGATGCACATCTGGGAGACTGGGGTCCACGACGAGAGGGTTCTAGAGTGGGCTGGGGGCCATAGAGCAGGAGGAGGAGACAGATGGGATAGAGATCCTTCAGGAATGGACAGAACGGTTGACCCACTGCACACTGGGTGTGAAAACAAGGACAGCTCCAAAAGGTTGAGCCTGGAAAGAGGGCACAGCCTAAGAGGGTGTGAGGCAGCTACCGCAAACCAGAGGAGAGCTGTGGTGCCTGGGCAGTCGGGAGCGGGTTTCTCACCCCAGTACGGGCAGCAACGCTGCCTGGCACGTGACCGGCAATCCCTTAGTATTTGTCAAATGAATGAATGTATGAATCATTGTATGATCTCGGGCAAGTTGTACGACCTGGCTGTGTGATCCCGGGGTCTCATTTTTTGGTGTAAAATGAAAGGACTGGACTAGAATGTGCAGATCAAAATAGAAGGTGTTCTCCTGGGAGGGGTAAGCATTCCCCTCTCCATCCCCAGGACCTTAATGGATCCCCCAAACAGTGGTTCTAACCCTGGCTGTAAGTTAGATTAACTGAAGCCCCATACGAGACCACTACACTCAGAATCTCTGGAGATGAGGCCCAGCAACAGGTAGTTTTTAAAGTTGCTCAGATGACTCCAATGTCCAGCTGGTTGAGAACTGGGAGCCTCTAGGGACCCAGTTTGTAAACCACGGCGCTAGGTGAAGGCCGGCCCAGGTCCTCGGGCTGAGACTTACGGTGGGTGATAGGCCTCTCTTTTCATGTCCCATCTCCCATCCCCCAAACCCAAACTCCTGATAGCCAAAGGACCAAATACCAGGGTCTCTCAACCACACACTGCTGACGGTTCGGACACGCACGATAGCTCTTTGTCGTGGAGGACTTTCCCGGGCATTTTTGGATATTTCGCGGCGTCCCTGGTCTCTGCCTACTAAACACCAGTAGCACATCCTCAAAACCCCCCATCAAAACAATCAAAAATGTCTCCAGATACATTGCCAAACGCCTCATCGCGTGCAAAATCCCCCCCCCAACCCCGGCTGAGAACCACTGGGCTACAAGAGGCTCCCGCGCTCCCTCTGCCCTCCCCAGTCGCAGACAGAGGCCAGGCAGAGGTCGAGGCCATTTGACAACAGGTTTAGTTGGGCCTCTGTGGGAGCCTTCACAGTATTAAATGGAAGGGTAGCATGCCAGCAGTGTGAGTGATGTGGTCTCACTCTAGGGGGAGGGACTTTTCCAGAACACTCATTCCCGGATTCCCAATCAGTCACAGGAGGGCCAAGAGGAGCTTCTGGGGCAGACAGCCCCCGCTTTCCGGGAACAGGCAGAAGGGGGTGTGGGAGTGGGAGTGTGTATGGAGGGGATTCTTTCCTTCTGTAGATATTTTCCTGGCACGGTGACTGCCTCTGTCTGATTGGTTGAGGACTGGAGGGGAGGAACCTTCCAGCTGTGGGTGCCTGGGTCCCTGGACGCCATTTGACGCTGGGATTGTGGGGATGTCTGGGTATCAGGGTCTGGAAGACTGAACCGTTGGGGCTGGAACTAAGGGTCTGGTTGCCCCCCTCCCCCCCCCACCCCGCCCCACGAGAGAAGTGGAAGTTGTGGGCACATGCTCCTTAGAACTGGAGGCTAAGATGTGTCCTCGTCTTCACAAGTCACTTTTTGCTTGGAGGTGGCTGTACCTGAGGGAAGACAGAGGGTGGGAGTCCAGGGAAGGGAAGGGGAGGGGGCTGGGAGGGAAAGAGGAAGGATGGGGGGTGGGGAAGGGTACTGATGGGTCGGAGGTAGTGAGGCTGTTTCTGGCCCTTATCCCCCAACTCACTCCACCGCGAAGCTCAGAATACCCAGGAGGAGGGCGGCTCCGGAGACAAAGAGCAGCAGAATCCTGGCTTCCCAAAGATCGTGACTTCCTGCAGGGACCCCAGGAGGCAGTGAATGATCCCGGGGACCACACCCATCGATGCTGGGGTAGCCTAACAGCTCAGAGATCTGGGCCGGGTGAGGCAGGGGTGGGGAGTAAGGACCTGGGAAGCAGCGCTTTCGGGGCCAGCAGTACACCTCGAAGCCCTGGCAGGTGGAGCAGTTGTACAGGATGGTGCTGCCCCCTGCAGGAGACAGCAGGACCAGCTCTGGGGCGGGAAGCTTCGCTGAACCCTGCGAGAGTCCCACACTTCCTCCCCAAACTGCAGGCTCTCCTCAGGTCCCCCCGAGGCCCCTGGCCCTTGCTACCCCTTCCCTTTCCTACTCACGGCAGGCGGGAGCGCAGAGAGCTGAAATGAAAGACAAGGAGGATGGGGGTGGATGAGCTCAGCCACACCCTCCTTTGCCTGAGGACCTAGGCACCCCTTGATCCCTCCCCGCATCAGTACCTTCCCTGTTGTATTCTGGGAGCTTGGTCTTTTGAAGCCATTTCCAATATGAAAGGAGTGAGGAGAGAGACCCTTCGATCTCTGGGGAGGCAGAGAGCAGCTTTAGTGCCCGGGGTCTCAGCAGGGCCGGTTCACCTCCACACCTTCACCCAGCGCCTCCCCATCACGCCCTCCTGTCTCCACCCACCCACCACCCTTCCCTGCCTCCCCAGCCCCCTCCTCCCAACCCCCTCCTTGGTGCCATCCAAGCCCCTGCGTTGTACCTCCCCCTCGGCCTCACCCATGACCCTCAGGACTCTGTGAGTCTTCTCTGTGACTTTTTTCAAGGATGCATCATCTGTGGAGATGGATAAGGACCGGGCGAGATTCCCTCATTGGCCCAGAAGGAGGTTCTGGGGCCTTTCCTGACTTTCCCAGGGTCTGAAGAAGCTCTCCCAGAGGGAGAGGCCAGTGTGTCCAGAGAGGCCAGTGGACTGAGAAGATGGCTGACAGGCACAGCTGGGAGGCCACATGCAGCCCCCTTAGGGCACAGGGGTGACTGTTGCTGAGCCCATCCCTGGATGTCTGATCTTACCTAAGGCAAAGGCCGAGAAGTTCCAGGAGACTTCACAGTCCTTCCACTGGGCCTCCATCTGGCTGCAAAGCTGAGCCAGGCGGCCCGACAAGTCACGGTCTGGGAAGCGGCAGAAGACACAGGCCTGGGCGGCTGCCAGGAAGATCCCACCTAGTGCCAGCATCCACATGAGGCCCGCTGCAGGTTCTGGAGCGGGGGCTGGCCCCACCCAGGCTGGGAAGGCCTTGGAATGCTCTGTGATCCTGGTTCCAGTCCTTTGCCTGGAGGTTCTAGAGTGTTCCAGAACAGTTGGAGTCTCTAGAACATTCCAGAACAGTGCCACTGCTCCATCCCTGACTGACTGGGGTAAACCTGGGGCCCAAGGAACTGGGGCCAGAAGAAGAAACCTCTAGTGGGACATGGACAGAGAAAGCAGGTCTTCTGCTGTACTCCCAACCTAGCCCTCAGCAGCCTTTACGAGTTTGTGGTTCCAAGAGAAACTTTATTTTTCTTCTTGTAAATCATGACCAGTGATAAATAATAAGTGACTCCCCCAGTGAAGAAGTTGTTTGTGAGTATCCCATCCCTTTCCATATCCTCCCCCACTCTCTCAAACTCTTCTGTTCATCTCCTCTCTGCCCTGGGCAGCCTTGGGCCTTCCCCAGCTATCTCCTAGCAACAGGCTCATTGTTGCCTTAGTAACCGAGAGCTCTATACAGGCCTCCAAGGCCCAGCTAAGCCCAGTGACTTCTCTTACTTCTCACCAGAAGATCCTAGTGACTCAAGGCCCAGCAGGCCCCTCCTGCCTACGTGGTGATGTGAAGCACATGTACACACACACACCTTGGGATTAACCTAATTCTCAGTCTACTCACACCCATACCGCGGACACACCTGGTGCCAAAATAGTTTCTGAGCAACCCCAAACAGGCCTGGACACGCAGAGACCACAGAAAAGCCAGCACACAGACACCACCTCCAGCGACATGGATGGGAGCCAGGATGCCAGGGACCCATGCATCAGTCAGACTCACTGGCTAACAGGCACGTTCACATGAAGGAAGGAAGGCGAGGACGCAAGGAGATGCCCCGCTCCTCCCCATGGCCAGCCCCACCATCAATATGGGATCCTTTAAAACACTTGGATCTCCAGAGGGATGCTCCAGCCCCATAGTTAATGGGGATTCTCCTAGCTCCCTTGTGCCAAGCTAGGATGGGGTGTAGCCCTTCTGTCTCTCTCAGTGGTGGCTTGGAACACAGCAAAGAATCTCCCTTCCCGTGTTTCAGAGTGTTCTGACCCATCTTTGGTCAGGCCAGGCCAGGCCACCAGCTCCAGGAGAAGTCACAGTCCAGAAGACCACATTAGAGCAATCTAAAGTCTCTCATTTCCCCCAGACCTCACTGTCCCTCCACGGTTCTGCTAAGCCTAGCCTGGGCAGAGAAGCATCCCCACTTTTCCAGACCCTGGATACTAAGCTCCAAGCAAGGAAACACCGAAGGTCCCCAGGCTCAGGCGAGGACCAGCCAGGGAAGCTTCCCACCCCTCCCAGGATTAGCACCAGTCCAGACCCTCTGGTCTCATGAGCCCTTGGGCTCTCTCTGGTTTGGGGATTCCTGCCCACATCTGGGCTCCAGTCAGGTGCAACGGGGCCCCTGACTCTCACAGCTCCAGGAGCAGAGCTAGGAAGAGGCTCAGGAGAGACTTCACCCTCTTTACTGACCCATTCTTTCTAACCCCCCCCTCGCCCACACAGTCAAACTGAAGGCAGCATTCCTAGTTCTCAGTTCCTAGTGTCGGACAAAGCGCAGAGATCGGGAGTTGAGCAGGTCTTCGGGGTCAGGGAAGACGGAGTCGAGACGGAAGCCATGCTCCAGGGCCACCCGCAGCACCTCCTCCAGGAAGCCTGGAGTGCCCACCACCTCCCGTCGCTCTCCTGGCCCCCCAGTCCACAGCGGCTGCAGCCCCAGTCTCCTGTACTCCACTTCGGGGAGCTCTGCAGGGCAGGGGGCCCATTCCAGATGAAAGTGTGGGCCTCCCTCCGCCCTGTCCTCATTGGCCACACCAAATCGGGCACGCATGGCACCCAGACACTCAGGGTCGGTGCAGAAGAGGTTGGCCCGGAAGGTGTCCACCTGGACAGAGCTCAGCTCATAGTGGTGTGGGCCCCGACGAGCAGAGAAGTGCACCAGGCGGGGGCTGCTATCTACATCTGCGTGGAGCAGGGCGGCTGTGGGTGCCGGGGTCCCCTGAGAGGCCTCCAGTTCCCGCAGGGCATCCAGGAGGGGCCGGATCTGGTAAAAGTCAGCCTCTGCCCTGAGAAGCGCTGTCTCCCCGTATCCACAGGGCAGGTCCAGGCGGCCCAGCCGTAGGAAATTGAGGATGTGCCGGAAGGCCTTGCCATCTCGGTCGATAAAGTAGTGGCCGCCTCCCTGGGGATTGAGGTTGGGGGTCATGGGAGTACCAGCCCTAAACATGGCCCCCAGCATGGAGTCTGGGAATCGAGTCAGGGTCTCCAAAGTAGTGGAATATAGCGTGCCCCCGACATTCAGGGTCACGGGGCCCCCAAAGGAGGGGGGCGAGGAGGGCACAGGAGGAGGAGAAATTTTGAGGAATATCGAAGACACCGAAAGAGAAGAAAAGGCAGAACTTCCCGGATGTGTGCAGAATTGGGTCGTAAGGTTCAGACTGTCTCTGGGTCGGAGGCTCAGGTTGGAGTACAAGGCAGCAAGATTGGGGGCTCACCCCAGCTACCTGGGTGGTGGAGGGTGGTTTCCGGGCACAGAAACGCCGGAAAGGTTGAGACAACGGATGAAACGAGCAGAGGGAAGTCAGAGAGGGACGGGAGATTTAGGTCCACACGCATCCGATTCTGGGTGGTCGGCGATTCCTTTCTGTGGTCTTCTGACAGTGGGTTTCCGCAATCCAACCAGCAGGTGACGGTGGCGAGCACAAGGCCGACTCTGAAGGGACCAGCTTCTCGGGCAGACCGCTGTCACCGTGGGCGAGTCCACGCAGGGCTCCGGGGGCCAGTCAGAGGCCTGGCCTGGCCTGGCTCCGGCGCTGGTCCCAGGAGAAGGAGGCGAGGCTGACCGGAGCCGATGGCGGAGGTGCCTCTGTATCGGCTGGGGAGCGAAGATACACGCTCAATCCGAGCTGGGAGGGTCCTAGGACTCCTATGGAAGCAGCCGGGAGTCTCGGGACCGGGCGCCGCCGCCTTCTCCGGGTTTCGCCGCAGCCGCTTAAGTACTCTCCGCCCCAAGGAGGTGGCCTAAGGGCAGCGGCCGGGGGCCCTTTAAGAGGCAGCCCCGCCCCCTGGGCGCCCCGCCCCCGCCCGGAGCGCGCGGCTCCGGTGGTGGTGGAAGCGGAGTGGCGAACTGGAGAGACGGGGCTGACGGGCTGGACTGGCGGACGCTAGCGCGGGTGGGGTCCGGGGGGTGACTCAGGCGCGTCGTTAAGGATGTGGCCGTGACGGCCCCGCCGGCCCCTAGGTGTGCCCGACCTCACGTCTGCAACTCGGCGGGGGCCGGCGTCTCCTATCCGGTAGCTAAAAAAACTGAGGCCCAGCCGTCGGGGGTTTTGGATTAGTTCCTTTTTAGTCGCTCCCGCAGGGAATTCCCGAGGGGGCGGGTGCTGAGTTGCCGCATTCCAGGGATGCTTCCGGGCTGGGGTGGCCCGAGCCAGCCTCTCCATCCCGGTCCTATGCCAGCACCCCCCATCCCCCCCCAGAGAAGGCTGGACCCAGCCCACGCAAGCGGCCTCTGCCGGGCCTGACGGGTCTGACCACGTCTCCTGAGCCCGCCAGCCCCGCCTCAGAGCCGCCCGGCACTCGGGCCGAGGCCGAAGCTCCCAGTTCACTCCCCGGGAGTCGCCCCTCGAGTGACTCCAGTTCGCAAACTCCCAATCGCTCCTGCACCCCAGAAGCCTCAGTGTCCTACACCTCACCCGCCCGACGGGGATGCTCAATAAATGAACTTTGAAGAGCAAAGCACAAAGGCTTTAATAGAAAGGGGAGGGCGGTGGGAAGGGCAGGGATGGGGGGTGCGGGCCCTCGAAGGCCTGGGATCAAAGCGTGTGTAGGTCATGGCTACGCCGGCTCAGCTTCTCCGGGTTGTCGGACGCCATGAGGGAGAAGTCGCGGAAGATATCGAGATACGTCTCGTCTCCTGAGGGGAGGGAGGAAGGGCTGGGATGCCGGGTGGCTGGGCCCTAGCACGGAAGAGTACAATAGGGACAGCCCGGCCTGGTAAGAGCACGCGCTTCCAGCGTGGGTGGAAGGGACATCTGCACCGT
Organism: Delphinus delphis; assembly: GCF_949987515.2. Classification (NCBI taxonomy): domain Eukaryota; kingdom Metazoa; phylum Chordata; class Mammalia; order Artiodactyla; family Delphinidae; genus Delphinus; species Delphinus delphis. Next base: position 50,693,641 of record NC_082701.1, on the reverse strand, counting down.
CAGGGCGGCGCCCTCGCCTATTCTTTGCTCTGTTTCAAGGACCCGGTGCGTAGGATGGGCCCAATACATATTTGTTGAATAAATGATGTAATTAATCAATGAAGCTGGGCACAGGGGGTTGGGGACGGGTCACCAGCGGCCAGAAGCCCAGAGTTACAATGTTGTGTGGGGAAAGAGGGGGGTGGGGGGTACTTTACCAGCCTGGCCCTGGGCCGCATCGACCTCCCTCATCTTTGCCAATCGCAGCCTGAAGGGGAGGGAATTAAGGAATGAATGACATTCTCCTCACTCCCCCCGCCCCAACTCCCATCCTTTGAGCTGGGCTGTTTCATTCACCTGTTTCCCCAGGGTCTAGTGCTTTAAAGACGCCAGACAACAATGTTAATGAATGATGCCTCTCTCAGAATAAACTCACCTTCCTCGGACCCTGCCCTCCCCGCTTCCTACTCCAAGCCTCAGTCAACACTTGGAGCATCCTTTCAACGTCTGGTCCTGGAGCTGGCCCCTCCCCTCCCCAGGCCCCGCCTAGCACGCAGGGGTCTCGGTGTTAGCCCCGCCCAAGTGGATAGTGCAAGCGCTAGCCCCGCCTCTTCAGGCATCCTCACAGAGTGACGATGTCAGCGTTGGCTGTTTCCACGGCGATGGTCAGGGGGTCTCTGCCTTCAGAGTCTCGGGCTCCCAGATCGGCCCCCCGTTTCAGGAATAGGCAGGCCAGCCTGGACAGGACAGCCAAGTTCAGCCGGCCCCTCACCCTGTCTGGAGCCTTCCTCCTCAAGGTCATTATCCCTGCCGCCCCTACCCCGTGTGGCCAAGAATGGTTGCGTGGTGGAGCGGGCCTCGGCCGTGGCTGTCCACTTGGTTCACGTTTGCCCCGTTCTGGAGGAGGAACTCACAGGCCAGAAGAGAATTCTGCGTGGAGAAGTAGAGAATGGGGATAAAGGGTGGCATCTTTTGAGGCAAATTTAAAGATATTTTAGAGTGGGGTCAGTTCCGAGGGTGGGTATGGGATGGCAGGCTCTGCTCCGGCTCTTTACATGTATTCATACATTAAATCCATAGTACAACCTAATGAGGTATGTTATCCCTATTTTACAGATGAGGAAACTGAGGTACACGAAGGTTCATAATTGTAAGTGGTGAGGGTCTGGGTTCAAACCCAAGTTTGTCTGCCTCCAAATCTCACACTCTTAGCAACCAGGCTCTATTGGTTATCACTCCCTATGAGGTGGGAGAGGCTAAGAGCTGGGACCAAAGTCCGGAGTAGGGGAGGAGAGGAGGAGCCTAAGGGTGGGGTGGGGTGGGGAGGTCGGCAAGACTCTCACAGCAGCTGTGGCCTGGATCAGCGGTGTGGCATTCTCCTGACCCCCGTGGACCCAGTTGACATCGGCTCCATGGGCGAGGGCATCAGCCATGGTGGGAAGGGATGGAGGATGCCCAGCAGCTCGAAAGAGCAGGGCCCCAGGGTGCAGGCTGCCCAGGTCCTCAGAGGGTGGCTCTGTTAGGGGGAACCAGCTGTGAATCTGGGAAGAAAACCCTCAGCACAGTCCCCCGATGCTGTAATGGGATAGTTCACTTCTCAACTGTGGGGAGGCCTTCAAGACTGGGGATTGTGGTGGGAGGTGATGGTGGGTGTGAGTGGGTGTGGGCAGGTCCCCTAGGGCATATGGGATAGATGGCAGTGTTCACCTCTTCCTGTCCAGCCACCCTGACTGGCTGGGATGTCAGGGGTGAGCTGACATGGTGACGGTCAGCCTCAGCTCTCTTGGCTCCCTCGGTTCCAGCCAAACTCACACCCTCCTCCACAGGCCTCTGGAAACCCTAACTCATTCTCCTGACTTTTCTCATGCTGGTGACACCCTCACATAGCCCTCCTGGCTTCCTCCCAGCCCCACGGTCCTTCCCATCTTTCACCGTAATCCCCGAAACTCTTGCCTCGAAAAACCAGTGCCAGTGGGCTGTGGCCCCCCATAACAGGCTCAAGGGGAAGACGTGGGCCCCAGACTCTGTGCCTCCCCACCGGGCTTGGCACCATGCTGAGCACACGGCAGGCGCTCAACAAATGCCCAGCCAACCCTATACCTGGCTTGGGTCTGAAGCTCCCAGGCTGGGGCCTGATGGTGCCCGGCTTTGGGGGCACAGGAGGCTGCCCCCTCGGGGGCCCCCGGCCACCTCTTCGCCCACGAACCTCGGGAAGCTTGGTCAGGAACTTCTTCTCCACGTATTTGGCGTGAATCCAGGCCTCCTTCTCTTGCCTGGTGGGGGAGGGTTGTGGGAGAAGAAGGCGACAGTCTTCCCTCCTCCCATCCCAGGCTCTCCTCCCTCCCTGCCCATAAGGAGGGCAGCCCCAGTCCCTCCACCCCAGCCTCACCGGGAGCAGCTGGGCCCTGGCTTCTTCACGGCCATGGCCTCCACACGGGCCTCATAGATCTGATTCATGACGACATTCCCCAGCTCACACATGAGCTTCAGGCGGCCCAGAGGCAGAGACAGACGGGTAGGGTGCAGGTGAGTGTCTGAGCCCTCAGGGCTCTGCAGCCCTGCCCTCACCGCACCCCACACTCTCACAGCACCCCAAGTCACCTTCACGAGTTCCGGCTCCCATGAGTCAAGGGTCAGGGACCGGACTTTGGAGAAATGAACTCCAAGGCTCCTGGAGGGCAGAGGGGAGGTCAGGCCCTCTGTGGGGGAAGCAGCCGGGGGAGGTGCTGCTGCTCCTGGAAAGACTCGGGGGCAAGGTCCAGCATGGGGGTCCCGTGCAGAGGCACTGGGCCAGGAGGCAGCAGGGCAGCCAGGGCCGTGCAGCCTTGACCTGTATCCCGCCTGTTCACCATTCCTTCTTCTCTCTTCTTCTCATCCTCTCCAGCCACCTCCCCTCTCTCCACGCACTCTGGCCGGGACAACTCTTTCCACGCCATTCCCCCTCCCCGCTTCCACCCCAATGATGGGACGCATAGACTTGCTAAGGCCTCACGACATCTGACACACCTCTCTGCTTTTCGTCAGCTCCCCGGCCCTCAGCAGCCCTGACCCCGCACCTCATCCAGTCAAGCCACTCAACCCCCCTGGGTGTCCCCCTACCCAGGCCAGACCAGGACACTGAGGGGCTGGGCCCACCTGGGTCCACCCTGTGCCCCATAGGATTGGCCCAGGCCTGTGCCCAGCGACAGACAGAATCTGAGAGGAAGCCCAGGCAGGGCGGGAAGGGAGGGAGGAGCCCCTGTGCTGGGCTCCAGCTTGCCTCCATCCCACTCCACTGCTGCCAGAAAGAGCAGGGGCCCGCGCTTGGGACCTTGGGGAGTGACCTGTGAATGCCGGAGCACTGAATGCAGAGGGTGACGCCCAGGTTGATGCTGGCCCACTCAGGGGCCGGCTCCCGGCAGTCACAGCACTGGGCATTGCCGTCCACGCTCTGCACCTGGGCTGCCACATGCCCGACTCCACCAGAATCCCTTCCCCTGCTCATCCCGCCAGAGCCCAGGGTGGCGGCGGAGCCCATGGCCAGGTGTCCTGAGCCCTGGGGGAGACGGGAAGAAAGAGTGGCTCTGAGGTCTAGGGGAAGCGATGTCCCATCTCCCTGGGCAGTCTGGCCCTGCACCCCCATGTTAAGGTACCTGGCCTGGACCCCGGGGGCTGTCATCAAGGCGAGCCTGGCTGAAGGCCGTAGCGATGCTGCTCTGCACAGCACTGACCCACAGCTGCAGGAGGCGCTCTGAGTCAGCCTGCAGGAGGCAGGACCTGGGCAGGGGGAGAGCCGGAGGGCAGGGAGGGGTCTGAGGCCTGGGGAGCCGAGTGGCAGGACAGGCAGGCTGACATTCAGCTAGTATTCAGCTGGTACCACTCATATTGAAATACCTCTGCACTAGTTGGTAATATCCTTCCAGATATCCCCCTTCACCCTAGACCCTCCCCTAGCCTGCCCCTCAATTGAGCCACCAAAGGGCTAATGCCTGGGGCTGCATCAGGGGACTCCAAGATCCTGCTCCAGAGGTGCCTTTGTGATTGGCCCTGCCTTTCCAGTTGGTAAAATTGAGATATACGGGTGTCACCCCTGGGCACTGCACTCACTTGCTGGGGGACACCACCTCAAAGCAGAACCGCCTTTCTGAGTCAGGACAGAGCTTCACTGTGCAGAGACGAAGGTCATCCACCACCACAGTCACAGGGTCCTGACAGGGAAAGGAGATCGGGGGGCAGGCGTCCAGGCAGCCACAGCAGGGCTGAGTCCTCCTGGGCCCGGGCACCCAGGACCTGGGCCTACTCACCTTGTGCTTCTTCTGATAAACCAGTTGGTTGCTCTGAATAGTAAACCAGCGTCTGGAAGAGGCAGAAGTAGGGTTAATGACATGGGCGGCATTGGAATGCGGCTCGGGACACAGACAGGAGAGAGGCTGTGCGCTTAGTCCCATAAGGATCTTGCTGAGAGGAGAGAGACCGGGCTGCCCATCCCATGAGATGTTCCAGAGGAGGGTGACAGAGGTGCAGCCAGGGACATCTAAGGGGTGCTATTCACATCCCGAGTACCCCAGATTTGATAACATTTATGAAGACAACTTTCCAGCAGATGGCAGTAAAATGCATTGTCTAATAAATCTATTGCTACAATGTTTTGGCAAGTAGAAGTATCTTGGAGAGAATTCCCTGGCAGTCCAGTGGTTAGGACTCTGCACTTTCACTGCCGAGGACCCGGGTTCGATCCCCAGTCAGGGAACCAAGATCCTGCAAGCCATGAAGTGTGGCCCCCCCAAATTTTTAATTTAAAATTAAAATTAAAAAAAAAAAGTAGCTTGGAGAAGGGGCTCTCTCTTCTAATTTGCGCAAAGATCCCATATGGGCTGGCAGTGGCCCTGGAAGGGGAAGGGGTCGAGTCAGAGCAGATCACCACCCTGCTCCGCACCCTGCGATAGCTCCCCACTTCCCTCAGAGTAGAGCCAACAAGGCCCTGTCGTGATTCACGTCCTCATTAGCTCCACCTGCATCTCCTACCACTTCCTCTTCCCTCCCTCTGTCCACACCCCGGGCCTCCTCTCTGTTCCTCAAACCTTCCAGGTTCCTCAGGGCCTTGGTGCTTGCTCCTCCTTCTGCCTAGAACATTTTCTCCCAGATATCCTTCCCGTCTTCACTCAGAAGTCATCTTTTCATGAGGCCTTTGCTGACCACCCTATTTATTTATTTTTATCATTATTATTATTTTTTGGCCACAGAGCTTGCGGGATTCTCAGTTCCCTGCCCAGCGACTGAACCTGGGCCACGGCAGCAAACGCCCGGAATCCTAACCGCTAGGCCACCAGGGAACTCCCTGCCCACCCTATTTAAAATTGCAACTCCTCCCCAGCTCTCCACATTGCTTGCTTTATTATTTTTCACCTATGGTACTCTTACCTTCTAAGAGATAATTTACTTAATTATTACGTTCTTGTCTGTCTTTGCTGACGGAATGTAAACTCTCTGAAGGCAGGGGGTTGGTCTGTTTTTCCTGGCTGTAGTTAGCACACTCAAAAAAATTTAACCTGATGGGTTTGGCCGATTGGGGTGTCTGCTCCTCACCTGCTCCAGGTTTTAAATGCATTGCTGGCCCGTTTGAAGAGGTGCCCTTCCATGACCAGGCCACCAGGACCCTCCTTTAGGCTTGGCTCTGGCTCTTCCCTACCCAGCTCCTGGGGGCACAAAAGGGTCAAAGGGCAACTGAAGTGTGCAGAGACCAAGGCCCCAGGCCCATCTGCTTCCTGCCCGCAGCCCAGCCCTCACCTTCTGTTTCAGCAGCACGTGTCTTTGCTCCATGTCCCTCTTCTCTCGAGCCGAATTCAAGACCAGCCGGTGTAACTGAGCACAGGAGGGGCATCTCAGATGGCCCAGCCTCCCAAAACAAGGCCAGGAGAGTCATCTCAGAGCCCCTACCCTCCCTCTTCCACCTGCCTGCGCCCTGGGTCTCTACCTGGCCACCCAGCTCCTTGCGATACTGGGCCAGCCGGCTCAGCTCCTCGTGGCCCTGCTGGAAATGGGTGGCCTGGGCCTCCACCAGACGCAGCACCTGGGGGACAAGGTGGGTAGGGGGCAGACCCCTCTCTTTTCCTCTCCCTCCTGCTCCCATCAGCAGGCTCCTCCCCTCCCTGCCCTCGCGCCCACGGCAACTCACAAACTCCATGATGTCAAACTTCCTCTTGTCCTCAATCACATTGATCTGAGAACCCAAAAGACCTCAGATCAGCCTTGAAAACACAGACGCATGACCCACCCACCCCCCAACCCCCCACTGCACACCAGTGACTCTCCAGCCTCGAGGTGACTGGGGTCCTGGCACCCCAAGAAGGCAGGTTGGGGCAGGCACCTGCAGGGCATAATCCAGGGCCCGTCCCCGGTACCCGGCTCGAGCAACCTTCAGAGCAGCTCCGGCCTCTTCTGCCTCCTGGGCCCGGCGCCTGGGGACCTCTGCGTTGTGGGTCAGAGCAGCCTCCAGGCTCTCAGCCCCCCGCCAGAAATCCCGGCGAGCCTCTCGGAAGCCCCGGAGACCTCTGGGGGTGTGGGGATAACAGAAAATCACCGATACACCCTCCTGCCCCCAGCAGAGAAGTCCTTGAGATTCGCTCATAGCCTTGCAGCTAGCCTATGGACGGTCAGAACTCCAAGGGGATCCTTGGGATGGGGGCTAACAATAAGGCACCAGAAGCCCCCAATCTCACAACTCCTTCATTCAGGGAGGCCCCTGCGGCAATGGGAAGAGGGCTGGAGGACTGGTTTCCCTCCTAACTCACTCCTTGACCAGAGTTTGGATTTGCTGCTGCAGTGTGTGCTGGGTGGCATCTAGAAGCTCCTGAGGGAAGCAGAAATTGGCAGGTGGCGGTCAGGACCACAGATGCCCTTGCTCCCCTCACCAGCCCTACCTACCCCCACTTACTGCATGGCTGTCCAGCTTGTGGCTCAGGCTCTGAGTGAATTTGTCCAGACACTCCTAGGCAAGAAGAGGCACAGAGAAAGTATCAGGCATGGGCGGTAGGGCCCTCCCATCCCTAGACCCAGCCTGCTCTGGCCTGGCACCCGCAGACCCCAGACCAACCCTCCCCTTCCACAGGATCTCTCCACATCCCAGACCCCACCCCAGCCTGGTTTGGACCCTCCACATACCGCCATCATGGGCTCTGGTGGACCCAGGTGGGCCAGGTCACAAATGCCAACAATGAAGGCCCGGCTGGCGGCAAGGTAGTGGCGCCCACTTTCCAGGAGGCCATTACCCAGCTTGAGGAGCTAGGAAGCAACAGAGCAACGGGGAGTCGTGCCACGCGCCACCAATACCCAGTGCTACCCCCGCTCCTGTCCTACTTCCTCTCCCCTTTCCCAGGGCTGTGCCCCTCCCTGCCCCTCCTCATCTACACTCCTCTGTGGCCCAGACCAGTTTCTAACACATACGTGGTGCTTTCTCATCTCTGTTTCTTTGCTCCCACTACTCCATGCCTGGAACAAAATTCCTCCCAGCCTGTCACCGAAGCCAGTGTCAGCTTCACCTCCAAAACGTCTCTCCTGCCCTGCTCCGTCTGCTTGGATCCAGAGTTCCCCAGAAATGCCATCCTCACGCTCTATCTGACACCCAGGATGAATGTTCTATCTGGTTGGTATTAAATTCTACAGTATTTACTGTCTACAGTTGTCCATTCTGTGCTTAGTAAACATTCCCTCATAAATATTAATCCGTCAGCTAGGCCCAAGGGTCAGGGCAAAGATGGTGCTCCTAGGGCCCATTCTGTCTGGCCCTAATTACAAACAAGGAGGCTTGATAAACAAAGGGACAAGTGACTGGCCAGAGGAGGATCTCTGGGAGAGCAAGGTGTCCAGCCTTTTCCTTAACCACCTCACCTTCCTTCCCAAATACCTGAATAAGGAACTTTCATAAGATTGAACTAGTGACA